>NW_028243267.1:0-600000 GCF_964263255.1 Lissotriton vulgaris | reverse complement strand
CATATCAGCCAGGCTAGCTTGACTCCAGTGGTGCAGCGAACAAGGGACCTACATATGGTCATACCCTTAGCCACTTATGGCACACATAGCCACATCACAAAATAAAATGATGGATGGAGTGTTGAAACTTTTTAAACACTCACACCCATTAACAGATTTGGGTTTAATCCATTGGCATTGTTATTTTGCTCCCCACGTCACCTAAGTTTGGACCCATCCATTTGCAAATCAGTCTTGACCATCCTCCCCATGGAAAAATCCAGCCCGTACTGCCAAGCTGCTCGCTTTACCACTGGATTCAAGCTAGCATTGCTGATGAGGGGTGATACCAAGAAACCTGTCCCAGGACGCTTGTTTCTGATTCAGTGAGGACCTGGCCTGGCAGTTCGGGCTGGACTGTTCCCATGAGGAGCAGGGGCAAGACTGAATTGCAATTCACGTTCTCTAAGCCAGTCAAAACCACACTAATCCAATCCACCCAACTCTAAACCACCTTAATCCACCCACCCCTAACCACCGTAATCCACTCAAATCCAGTCCAATCCTCCACACTCTAATATTCCCCACTCCAGTACAATCCACCCCATTGCAACCCACTCCAAAAAATCCACCCACTCAAAACCACCCCACTTCAATCCACCCCACCCCACCCCACACCAGTCCACCCACCAAACCAATCCTTCTCATTCGAATCCACCCCAATCAAATCCACCCCAATACAATCCATCCCAATCCAACACACCAAATGCAATGCCCCAATCCAGTCCACCCCACTCCATTCCATCCATTCAAATTCACCCCACTGCAGTCCAATCTACCTCACTCAATCCAATTCACCCCACTCCAATCCACCCCACCTCAATGCAATTCACCTCACTTCAATCCACCCTACCTCCCCCACCCAATCCCTCCATACCACCACACTCCAGTGCAACCCACTCCAGTCCACCCCACCCCTATCACATCCATCCCACTTCAATCCAACCCACCCAGTTCCATCCCACACCTATCTAATTCACCCAATTTCTATCCACCCCACTCCAATCAACCCATTTTCAATACACCTCACTCTAACCCACCCCACCTCACTTCAGTCCACCCTACTCCAATTCACTTACCCCACTCCACCCCACTTTACCCTAGTCCAGTCTATCCCACCCCAGTTAAGCCCACCCCATCCCAATGCAGCCCACATCACTCCTATCCATCCAGCCCACCCCACTCCAATCCACCCCACATCAGTCCAATACACCCCACTTCAGTCCAATCTAATCCCCCTATTCCACTCCACCTCACTCCAATTCACTCCACTCTAAACCAACCCACTCCAATCCACCCCAATCCAATCCTCTCAACCCTAGTCCTATCACTTCAATCCAATGCATACATCTCAATCCAAACTAATCCACCCACTCCAATCCACATCACCCCATTTCAACCCACCTCACTCCAATCCACACCACTGCACTCAATGCACCCCACTCTGCTGCAATCTAACCCACCCCACTACCTCAATCCACTCCAACCCGCTCCACTCTATTCCATCCCACCCCACCTCAACCCACGCCACACCACTCTACTGCATTGTACAACACTCTCTGCCACTGAAACCATTGAACTCTACTCAACTTAAAAGTTCTCTACTGCCCCTACTCCACTCTGTGACACTATACTTCAACAAATCCACGCTATGACACCCTAATCCCCCACTCCAATCCCCCACTCCACGCTACGACACCCTACTCCTCCACTCTACAACTCTCCACACCACTGACTATTAGCCATGCTGAACAGAAGCCACACTGGTGTACAATATCACAAAAACACATTGTCAAAGCCAATAGCTCTTGCATAGGCGAGACCTATTGGCTTCGCCAATGTTTGTTAAACATGAATTTAAAAACATTATTGGTTCGCCCTCAATGACAATGCCATCAGTGAACTAAGAGATGTTAGTAGTCATGCAAACCCTAACCATTGCCTAGATTCTTATAAATGGAGCAACATTATAGTTGATTAATTCAAACAATGATAGGTGCTTGTACAGTGCATATACTGAGCTCAAGTATTTAACCCCTTAACTGCTGAGGTTTTTTCACTCCAACGCTGAGCTCTTTTTGGCTATTTAGACTAGTTCATGGTTAGTCCTCGATGAGTTTTTTCTGCCAAATTTGCGTCCATTTTCCTTCAACTTCCTGGTGCTTCTGAAGGTATCCATGGTTTGTGGATTCCCGTGGAAGGGACCAGGAAAATAGCCAAAATATAGCTAAATGTAGTTTTCTATTGGAAAATGGGAAAAAATTGCCTTACAAAAAGTGTCTGGTTTCTTTCCTAAAAATGGCCTCAACAAAAAGTTTTGCTGTGCTAAAATCACCTTTTACCCAGCTTTCAGGAACATTCAGAGCTGAATAAAAAAAAAGTATCACATATTTGGCAATTTTTAAGTGGTAGCTGTTTTTTTTAAATTTGTGTACTTCCAACCTACTTCCAGTTTGTGGTGGAAAACGGTGGGAAACCCATGGGTGAGGCCAGAAAGCTATTAGTTTCTGAAAAGTAGACACAATTCCAGTGGTGTAGCAAGGGGGGGCTGGTGACACAAGTTTTTGGGGTGGCGGCCTCTCCCTGATCTTATTTGCAGCCGTCGAGGGGAATAGCCGGCACCTCCCATCGCAATTAAGTGCAGCCGCCGAGGGGGCAAACGCAGAGGCTGCCAGGGGCGTCAAAAGGCCTATCTACGCCACTGGGCAGTGCTTAATTCAGTATGGTGTTATTTGTGTAAATCTTTCAAGATTATCAAGGTGATCCAGAAGAAAGTATGTGTTGAAATAAAAAGATGTGAATAATGGGTAGGAAATAGGAAACTTGATGTCAAGATTGCTGATTTACAAAAGCAATACACCAGTATGTCAGTTAGTATCTTGCAGTCGCAAAGAAATATAAGGTTTGTAATTTTTCCAGGAACTTGAGGCACTAACAGCTAATAACAGAGCTGCATCTTACAATGTTTTGTCATCGTGTACAGAGTATAGAAAAATGCATACGGTAAAATATAAAGAGTGAAAAATGGGCATGAAGGAAACCTTTGTAATTCTGAAATGTACACAAGATGCTGAGTTGAAAAAGTGGTTCTTTGTACATCTCTAAATTTGTGGCTACTCATACTAGCATGTGATTTAGAGGAAATTTTGCTTAATGTCTCCTTTCTTACACGCTGGCTTTCATTAGGAAGGCACATATCCAAAGAAATCCCATTAGTAATAACAAATGTTCTACTATTCTGTAGTGCCACATGTCTACAGATAAAAATGGTATCTCATTTGTGTAGCTGGGCCTAGCACTTGCGACACAATGCACCCCAAAACATGACACGGAGGCATCATATTTTACCCCACAGATACCATGTTATTTTTTACAATGTGGGTAGTTGCGGAATTTGTTCTCTAGCTCAGCTGTCACCTAGATAAACCTTCCAAACCCTGACCTTTGTGAAAACTAGACACCGGGAGTGGTGAGGGTGGCAGGACTTGCGTAGCTCTCAACTGTTTTTTTTACCCAGAAGCCCTTGCAAACCTCAAACTTTGGCTAAACACACACATTTTCCTAATATTTCTGTGATGTAAAGTTCTGAAATCTGCAGGGAGGCACAAGTATCCTACCACTCAGTGTTTTCCCAGGTCTCCCGATAAAAAATTGTACTTTACTCTTGGGGGTGGGTCTTGCCCAGTGACAGAAAAGGGCCCAAAACACAACATGGACACATCAGATTTTCCCACTGAAAACCAAACCTGTTTTAGCATTTTGTGGCTTAGTTCAGCAGGCACCTAGGGGAACCTACCAAAGCGAAAGCGACACATTTCTGAAATCTAGACACCCTGGGGAGTTCAGAGTGACATGACTGGCATGGCCCTCACCAGATTATTCTACCCACATACCCTTGTACACCTCAAACTTTGCCTACAAATACACATTTTTTCATATTTCTGTGATGGAAAGTTCTGGAATCTGTGGAGAGTAACAGATTTTCTGCCACTCTACATTCCCCTACTCCTGATAAAATGGTACCTCACTTTTGTGTTTGGTCCTAGCCGCATCAACAGGAAGGAGCCCAAAATGCAACATGGACACATAACATTTCTCCACTGAAAACCAACCTTTTTTTTTACAATTTGTTTAGCTGTGGATTTCAGGCCCTAGCTCAGCAGGCACTTAGGAAAAACTACCAAAGCAGAACATTTAGAAGAACTAGACACCCTGGGATGTCCAGAGCGGTGTCCTTTGAGTAGCTCTCAACAGGTTTTTTTCAGACTTTAGCTACAAACACACATTTTCCTCTCATTTCTGTGATGGGAAGCTCTGGAACCTGTGGGGGGGCCACCAATTCCCCACCACCCAGCACTCCCTTAAGTCTTCCAATAAAAATGGTACCTCATTTTTTAGGGTGGGCCTAGGACCGAGACAGGAAAAGGCCCATAAGGCAACATGGAAACATCAACTTTTTTCCACTAAAAAACAACCCATTTTTTGCAATATGGGTATATGTGAATTTTAGGCCCTCGCTCAGGAGACACTTGGGAATCTTACCAAACCTGCACATCTTTGAAAAGTAGACAACCAGGGTAGTTGAGGGTGGTGTGACTGATGTGGATCTCACAAGGTGTTCTACCCAGAAGCCCTTGCAAACCTCTAAGTTTGGGTAAAAACACGTATTTTTCTCACATTTCTGTGCTGGTAGTTCCAGAAGTATTCAGACAAAATATCGAACCAAAAATATTGTGTCCAAAATATCTTGATATGGCAATATAGTCTGCATGACTAAAATTGTCAAGAATATCAGTTGACGGTAAATGATTTTGAAAATATCGAAGTCATTATTATCGTTTACAAAAATGTAGTTGTTAATAATATCATTTTTAAATTATTGTTACGCATTTTGGTATATAATTTAAATGTGTATGTCATAAATTGTTTGCGTGATTGTTTATATTTTTTTAAATAGTTGTTACATTTTTAGTAGTTATTCAATTAAATGTAATAAATCTTTGTGATTTTCTGCTCCATAGTGGGTTGTGGGATTATAGGGGTAGAGGATGGGAAGTAAATTAATTATAATTAATGAATAATGTGTTTTTAGTTTATAATAATTATGTAATGTATAAATAATCATATTAATGATGTAATTTCTTAACGTTAAATAAGTTTATAGATGTTCAGGGTGGGAAGTAAATTCATTATCTTTATTTAAAAATAGTTTTTAATTAATATTAATAATTTAATTGACAATTATGTTAATTTTGCAATTCATTGTTTGTAAGTAACATTTTAGATGTAGGTTGTGGGTTATGTTGGGATAGAGGGTGCAAAGTAAATACTTTTTCATTAAGTAATAATAACTTTTTAATTGATATTAATTATGTAAATAATTAATTACATTAATTGTTTAATAATCTATTGAAAGCTAAACTTTTGGTGTGGGTTGTGGGTTTTGTAGTGGTATAAAGTGGGAAGTAAATACATTCTGATTAAGTAACAAGTTTTAATTGATATTAATTATGTAAGTGACAATGAATTATGTTAATTTTGCAAATAGATTTTGTTACGTTAAATTTTAGGAGAATGTTGTGGCATTTGTAGGGCTATAGGGTGGGAGGTTACTAAAAAATAATTATTTTACAATTCATTTTTTGTTATTAATTAATTTGTAAATAATATTAATTCTTTAATTGAAAAATAATTATGTAAATTGTGTAATATATGAAATGTTTTTATTTGAGTGTGCATTGTTTTTGTATGTGTAAAGGGTGTGTAGAAAAATAATGATGCTAAATATTAAATACAGTTAATTTATACAAATTATAGAAATGATTATTAATTATGTAAATATGTAAAGAATTTATTTTTATGTTATGTATTTGTTGTCAGTTGTTGAGTTTGTAGGAGTAAATGATGGGAAGTTATTTAAGTATTAATACTTTAAAATTACCTCATTATTAATAATAGGGGGTTTATGACGATGGCTGGCGGACAAAGTCCACCCGCCATCGCATCGTGAAATGGGACCGCCCGGTATGTGTGCGGCGGTCCCGCATACACAATTAGGATGCGCCCGCCACACTGGCGGGCGCATCCCGCATTTTTTACATTGCGTCGGGCGGTGCTGTCAGCAGCACCCGCCCCAATGCAAAAAAGGCATTTGAGTATTTGCATGCACAACGTGGCAGGCACCGCGCAGTGCCTGCCATGTTGTGCATGCAAATGCAGGGGGGTACCATAGGTACCCCCATGTGCCCGCCCACCAACACCCTGGGGGCCCACAACGGGTCCCCAACTGCGAAAACTGCATGCCGTTGCCACCACGGAAAGGCTGCTTCCCTCATGCATTGTAATATGGACACCGCCACCATATTCAACCCTTTTCCACCCAGTCGACTCGTCGACCGGGCAGAAAAGCGGTGAACGGTCTTCCCGTCCACCACGGTACCCCCGCCATCATAATATGGCAGAGGGAAATGGAAGGCGGGCGGGAGATAATGTCGGTCGGATCGCCACCGCCATGCAGGCGGTGGCGATCCACCCAACATCATAATAGACCCCTAAATGTTTAATTGAGATTTAATTATAATATATGTACATAATATTATTTGATTCAAGACTTTAGATATGTGTTGTGTTCTTTGTTGAAGTTTAGGGTAGAAAGATAAGTAATACATTTAAAAACAGTTAATTAAAAAAATATATGTTATTTATTATTGTATGTGTTAATTGTGTTGTGTTTTTTAATGTAAATTATATTGTATTTATTAGTTACCCTACCATATGGATTACAATGTCCTAACCGCCTCCCCTTTCATGGAGGTCCGCCCGCAATAAAAAGGTGAGCAAAAGTAACTTTTGGGGGCCCCTAGCAGGCCCCCCTTCTCCCCTGGCCCTTCCCAGTGTGGTCTCGGGGGCACCTAAGGAGCCCCATCCCTGCACCCGTTGGCATGCACCACATGGTGCCTGTCACAAGGTGCATGGATGTTTCAAAACATGCCTCTTAGCAGCGACACCTGCCCTTTTAAAGTAAAAAGTGCTCTAATACGTAAGGAAAATAAAAACGTTTGTGTAGTATTCACTGTTCTGTGCCTTCCTGGCACCTGTAGTTAGAACCCTTGTGTACCTATGTTCTATGGCTCTGTAGTAGAATGTTGCCTTCTGGCAGTTGATAGCCTTTGCCTGGTTCCTGTCGCTGTGCTTCTCCTAAGCTGAATAAACCAAATCTACAAGCCTAACTAATGTGCTGTCTTTTTCAATACTACAAAATTGTTGGCGACGATGCTGCTTAGGAGAAGGTTCTATTTTGTCCGGGGAAAAAATTAAGGAACACACCCCTAGAATCGCGAGGCTGTCCACCAAGCTTCTTCAGTATGACTTTAAGGTTGTTTATCTGCCAGGCTCAAGGAATGTCAGAGCCGACTATTTTTCTCGCTTTCCATTAGCTGATAATGACTCAGAAGTTGAAAAGGATGAAGACCATGAGGATTGTTTTGTCGCGGGTCTGGATCTTGAGGGCATGTGTGCAATTAGTGAGAGTGAGTGGAAAAGAGAGTTGTTGAAAGATGCAGTTCTTCTACGAGTTGTTGACTATCTGAAGTCTGGTTGGCCCAAGGAGAAGAATGTTACTGGGGTCTTTCAAACCTTTGTCAAAGTTGCTGACGAGCTCACTGTTGAGGATGGTATTCTCATGCGGTGTGGGAGGCTCATTCCTCCTGAGAGCCTGCGGAAGCGTCTGGTGGATGGTGCACATGAAGGGCATTTAGGGAAGACCTTCACCAAACGCAGGTTGAGAGATGTGTTTTGGTGGCCGCAGATGGATGTGTGCGTTGATTCCTTGATTGACAACTGTGTAATTTGCAAGTCCTCAGATAAAAGTCATAAGGTTAGGTCTCCTCCCATGGAGCCTGTTCAACTTCCGGAAAGGGCGTGGGAAAAGATTGGGATTGATTTGGTCGGTCCTTTTTACCTTTTACCTTCATGTTCCCGTTTTGCCATTGTTGCCATTGATTACTACTCCAAATGGCCGGAAATTCGCTTTGTCAGTGAAGCCTCCTCTGCTAGTGTAATTTCTTTTTTGAAAGACATCTTCTTGAGAGAGGGGTTTCCTTCTGTTGTCATGACCGACAATGGTGTCCAATTTGTCAGTTGTGAGTTTGAATCTTTTCTCAAACAAGGTGGTGTGACACATAAGAAAAGTTCCCTTTACCACCCCCAGGCCAATGGCCTTGTTGAGAGGATGAACCGTGTTCTCAACAACTGCATCCAGTGGGCCATTGCTAACAAGTGTGTAGTTGAGAATGCTGTGCGTTCCATGTTGTGGTTTTATCGTACCACAGCCCATTCTTCTACTGGGGTTTCCCCTTTTGAGCTTCTGAGGGGCAGGAAACCCTCCACCAAAATTTGTCCGGGTTGGATGTCCAAGTGGGTAAAAATGAATGTTATGGATGGAGTGGATGTTTTTGTCAGAGACAATGTGTCCGAGGCTCAGAAGAAGCAAAAGTCCTATTTTGATGAAAGGAAGAGATCTGTTGCCCATGACTTCTGTGTTGGTGATGTGGTTCGAATTAAAAATCCTGTCCATGTCACCAAAGGTAGGAGCAAATTTTCTCAACCTGTTGTGGTTGACAAGATCTGTGGAAATGCTGTACGGGTTAATAATAAGGATTGGTGGAACATCTGCAAAATTGTTAAAGTCAGTAGTGATGATGCTCACGCTGGTGTTTCTCAGCCCAATCCCTGCTCTGTTTCAAGTGACAAACATTCTGGTACTGTTGTTATTGATGGTAATGGTGGTGATGTTGTTGATGCTTCTGTTCCTGGACCTCGCAGGAGTCATAGAGTGTGTAGGATTCCTGCCAGGTTCAGATAATCTGTTGCCGCTGCTTTGTTTTTTCCTTTTACCAGTTGTGCTCTTCTTCCTCCACTGTTCTTCTTTTTCTTCTTCTTCTTCTTCTCTCTTCTTTTCTCTTCTTCTTCTTCTTCTCCTAGTACGGACGCTTCTTCTTTTGTTTTACTGAAAAGAGGATAATGTAGTATTCACTGTTCTGTGCCTTCCTGGCACCTGTAGTTAGAACCCTTGTGTACCTATGTTCTATGGCTCTGTAGTAGAATGTTGCCTTCTGGCAGTTGATAGCCTTTGCCTGGTTCCTGTCGCTGTGCTTCTCCTAAGCTGAATAAACCAAATCTACAAGCCTAACTAATGTGCTGTCTTTTTCAATACTACAGTTTGCTTAGGATCAAACAATTTGGACAAGCTGGGAAGTTGGTTTTGGTTACTGATTATCTACTTTCACATTTTGAAATTTAACCAGCAGATGTATATTTCCATCTCTCTCTCTCTCTCTCTCTCTCTCTCTTTCTCTCTCTCACCCCTTCCCTCTCTCTCCCCCTACCCATTTCCCTCTTCCTCTCCATCTCCCGTTTTACATCAAAGTTTAGTGTTTAGTATTTTGTTCTTGGTGCACAATGACAAAATCCGACACAGACCCGACAGACCCGGCAGACCAGGCTCAGCGTTTCCCAGACCAACTACCAGGCAAAGAATGCAGTTATTATGAGGGTGTTACACCCAAAACACCCTCTTTGAATCTTTGCCTCTGAGCATATGGTGAGTGCTGTGTCAGCATCAATCCCCCAAAAGGAATGTCAGGGATAGCCGATATGTCAGGCAACCACACTCTTTGATCCCCGCTGACGTCACTTGGGGGAAGCATTTGTCCTAAACTCAGTCGTCACTACTACTTCTGATTTTACACAACCACGGTTCAGAGAAAGGTCAAAAAGTAGGCGCTACAGAATGAAAACAAGGCTCTTACAACCCTCTTTGCTCTGTGTTTTTTTCCACTGCCTTTTTAACAGCTGAGACGAGCAGTATTAAGGGACTGCGGTAGGCTACCAAAGGGAATGAAGTAGCTCGCGGTTGATACCCTGACTACCTATCATTGCATTGCTGTACATGGGGTGAAAATGTGTGTTTACACTGATCTACAAGGTGCAGTTGAGGACCGCAGTGTCTGTTCACAGCATGTGGTGTGTGGTGGAGTTGGGGGAAGTAAAATTGTTCACAGGCTGTTGTGGCTACTGCAGTTGAGGACAATAGTCTCTGTTCATACTGTGGTGTAGGTAAGAACTGAAACAGAAGTGTCTATTCCTTCATAAGCAGTGGTGTGGGCTATAGTTTATGGATAGGAGTCTCTTTTCATACCCTTTTGGATGTGCTGATTGGGGACCACAATGTTCACAGCCTGTGCTGTGTGGTTTTGCTGAAGGTAGCGGTGTCTGCTCACAGCCTTTGACAAGAGCTGTTCTTGTTCAGAAGTGTCTGTTCACAGCGTATAGAATAGAATAGGCCAGTGGTTCTTAACCTGTGGTCCAAGGACCCCTGGAGGTCTGTGAGGCCTCCTCAGGGGGCCCAAAACGGTGCTACAAAATTAAATAACATAACAAATTGATACATTACAATTAAGTATAAACAAATAAAGAACAAGATTGAAAATGTGAAAACCTTTTTTTATATTTAATTAAGCAAAACATTAAAAAATTCGAGCAGTTGCTCGGTGTATACTTGTTTTGTGTTTTTGTGTATTGCTTTGATGTTCAAATCGTATACATTGCTGAAGCCAGTGGTCCCCTGCATCAAGTAATGACTCAATGGGGGTCCCCGGATTCCACTAATGGTTCAGTGGGGGTCCACAGAAGTCTAAAGGTTAAGAACCACTGGGATAGTTCAGTGTAACAGGGTTTGTTTACAGACTGTGCTGTGGGCCATATTTGGGGGAGCAAAGCCTGCTCAAACTCTGTAGTGTGGATTGTAGTTCAGGGTATTAGTGTCGGTTTATAATCTTTAGTCCTCGCTGTAGATGAGAACAGCAGCTGTATGTTCACAGCATGTTTTGTGGGATGTAGTTATGTGAGCTGTTGTTGGGGTTGACTTTTCACAGCCTGCGGTGTGATCTGTTGTCGGGGCATGGGCATCTGTTCAGACCGTGTGGTGTGTGCTTTTATTCAGGGTAACTGTCTATTCACAGTCTGTGGTGTGCGATTTAGTTGAGGATAGTAGGTTTTATTCACAGCCTACGGTGTGACTATAGCTGGGCTGCAGTTTCTGTTGACAGGTTGTCGTGTGAGCTGTTGTACGGTTCAGTAGTGTCAGACCGTGGTGTATGTTATATGCTGAGGTCAGCAGTGTCTGTTCACAGCCTGTGCTGTGTCCTGTAGTTAAGGGCAGCAGTGTCTGTTCACAGCTGTGGTGTGCCCTGTGTCTGCGGGCAACATTGCCCGTTCCCAGCCTTTGATGTGTCTTGTAGTTAAAGGCAGCAGTGTGTGTTCCCAGCTTTGGTGTGCCCTGTGTCTTAGGGCAGCATTGTCTGTTCACATCCTTTGGTGTGTCTTGTATTTCAGGGCAAATACAAAAACAACAGTTGATGGACAGAATGCAGAACAATGTCTTACATTCACCCCAGTACAAAGATCTGGGCCTAAATCCATCGTTTTTTTGCACTCCACACCACCCCAGTTGAGACATGGCCGTATGCAAATCAGCCTTGACCCTGTGCCTCATGGGAACAGTCCAGCCCGAACTGCCAAGCCATGTCTTTCCTTTACCGGAATCAAGCATCCTAGGACCGGTTTCTGGCTATCAGCCAGATTTGCATATGTCCATGTCTGAACTGGGGTGGTGTGGAGTGCAAAAAAACGATGGATTTAGGCCCAGATCTCTGTACTGGGGTGAATGTATGACATTGTTCTGCATTCTGTCCATCAACTGTGGTTTTTGCGATTGTATTTCAGGGCAGCAGTGTCTGTTCACAGTTTGTGGTGTATGCTGTAGTTAAGCGCAGCAGTATTAGTTCACCTCCTGTGATGTGGGCTGCAGTTGCTGTTGAAAAGTTTTATATCAGTGTCAGGTCACAGCCTGTGGAGTGAGCAGCAAAGCAAAACGTGCAGGACACAAGCCGAGGGTACACGTGGGTCGAAGGCGTCTACCTGCTGTTTTCACAGAGTGGGTGCTGTCTACCCTGCTAAGAGGTTGGACCCCACAGAAAAATGCTAAACTTACCCCAGTGTAATTTCCAGACACCGAGACACATTCAGCAGTGCCTGTCAGCCAGACCAGGGCACAAGTCCTATAAAAAGAAGTGTAAGGACTGACAATATGCCAATGACCATATGACGTCACGTGCTGAACGTGTTCCGGTGTCTGAAAATTACACCGGGACACGTTCAGCATGTTTCTGTGAGGCCCAGCTTTTTGCCCGGGGGGACGGCGTCCACCCTGTAAAAAGAGTGGGGGGACGCCGTGTACCTGCATGTACCCCCGACTCGAGCCCGGAGCCAGACAAAGTCACGGATCAAGGCGTCACTCAAGTGGTCCACCTCCCGATCTTTCTAACTGCTGTTTGCCGTTAAAGCACAGACAGTTGGAAGGATCAAGTGAGGGAAGGAAAAGAAGGGGACTGCTGGGAGGGAGATCTGGAAGACACAGCAAAGTCTCTGTATTAATTACTGCAATTACCATATAAGTACTTCGCTAGTATCCAGACTTGTGATCAATACCACTTTACCTGAAAAGAAAATTAGCTCAGCGGAGCCTTTAATGGGATGGATTCTTCCCTTGACTCTTAGGGGCAGATTAACAAGCCCCCTGCGCCACCAGTACGTCACTATTTGTGACATACTCGTGGTGTAGCTTACTGCTCCATACTTTCAAGGACAGGAAAAGCCACCCTGCGTGGCTTTTCCTGTCCTTGTAAATATGGCCCCTTTACACACAGCACTTTATGTGAAAGGGGCATTCCATGGGTGTTGCTGAGGGTCTTAACACGCAACACCTATGGAACCAGACACATTTCCAGATTTAGGAGGAATTGTAAATCTGGAAATGCTTGTGAATGCTACGCGTCCCCTAGGGAGGCGCAGGATGGCCCAAAGAGGAGAAATGTTTTCATTTCTGCTCGTTTTTTCCTTTTTCAATGTGTGCTGCATTCTACAGCAGAGATTGAAAGAGGAAAATGTCTGTAGTGATTGTTTTTTTGCAGGAAGGTTCCCCTTCCTGCACAAAAACAATCTCCCCAAGACGCAGGGATCCTTGCACCATGGTGCAAATGTGCCTACGTCGGCGCATGGCTGCAGTTTGTACGCCAGCGCAGGGGGAAGCACAGAGATGCAACATATTGTTGTAAATATGTCGCATCCCTGTGCTTTGAAAGTGACTCAGTGACCCTCAGCCAAATGGCTTGCGGAATGCACTTTCATTGTAAATATGCCCCTTAGTTGCTGAAAGGGCATAGGAAACGTCTTGTACTCTCCCTTTTCCTGTTTAGCAACAAAAGACTGGTGATCTGACAACAAGTATTATTCTTCATTCCTGCATGCTAATAATGGAGTTTTCTCCCTCCGTATTACTGTTATGTGCACAGTCTACAGGACTGTTCAACCTTTGATCAAAACGAAGTTTCCTCACTCCGCACGAATCCTTTGTTTATTAGAACAAACATATCTAGGCAAGTGTTTAGCTGAGTCCACGTACTCTTTTGCCAACAAAATTTGTACCAAAGCGAAGCTCACCCATGTTCCAAACTGAACTTTTATTTGTTGTGCCAGCGTGGGTTGTCGCTATTAGAACTGCCACCAACTGTGGAGGCTCAATTGGGTGAAACCTTTCCCACCGCTCCGACTGAAGTGACATTCATGGTATAGTCTTGGATGTTGTATGACATTACAACGTGGGCTTTTACCCCATGTGCCATTACGACGCTGTTTTTACAACGCAAGTCGTTACAACGACTTGCGCTGTAAGCGCTTGATAGTGGAATAGTTTAATTTTCTATTCCAACTCCAGCCCACGTTACAGTAGGGAAGGTGTTGGAATAGAAAATTAAACTATTCCTTTTCCAACAGCGCCCTCCAGCGCAAGTCGTTGAAACGACTTGCGTTGATAAAGCAGCGTCGTAATGGCAGCGCGTGGTAATGCCCGCGTTGTGATGGCTGCTCACCGTCTTGGAGCCATGTTGAAGTTCTCTAGCGTATCTCACATCTATAGAGCAGTCCTACCTAATGTTGAATCTCCTGTGAGACAGCAATCAAGGTGGGACTTCCTATGAGCCATCAATCACTGTGGGAATCACTTGCAACTTTCTATGAGTCATTAAACACTGTGGCAATCACTGTGTAACTTCTGTGAGTCATCAATAACAATGGCTGGAACTGTTCGGTCTATGAGTCAGTGACCTAAAACTGTGTGCCATGTGAGGGAGTACAGACTTCTGGGCAATGTTGTCTCTCTAAAACCCAACTGAAAAAACAACATAGAAAGTAAAACAGCAGAACACATGCCCCTTTAGAATAGCCCTGAGCCCAAAATGACTCTGTGTTTTGTTTAGCCATAATCAACACAATATCTTTAATGTATATATGGAATGCCTTGCTGGGGAAATGGTAGCGGAGACGCCTGCATCGTTCATATATGTTGAAGGTGATTTGCAGGTAATTACAGTACACCCTCTTTTAGTAAGAACACCTACAGAGTGTTCTTACTTGACATATCGTTACTGCAAGCATGTGGCATGCATGAGGCGGGTTCCCAGGATTTTTCCTCTGGATCTAAGCCTTTCCAAGCTATCAAATACCATAACTTTGTACCCCCCCATTTGAAATCAAGGATTGCCATGATTTTGTATTCATGTTTGCCGTTGATTATACTGGGGTTCTGGTCTCTTTGTCTTGATTTCTCGAGGAGGTTTTATTATAAAAATTTGAAAGACAGGATGCATTTGTAGTGAATGAGGTAATGACAACATTACTGCAACAGGGTTTACTAATTTAAACCATCTTAAATGGCCTGATACATCTAGGATTGAAAACACTATCTCTTTTGAAATGTTGATTTCTTGTAGATAGCCTCACTATATCTCCTTTTATATAGATTAGGCTCTCTCGTTGCTGTTTGTCTGCTTGTAGTTTATATTTTTTCTTAGCTTCTAGGAGATGCCCCCTGGCTTTCAGAAATGTATCTTTGATGTGCTTACTTTGTTATTGAATTCCAGGGAATTTGTTCTGTGTAGCCGTATGATATAAGGAAATGTATTGAGGCTGAAACTAATAGTTGGTGTAAAATGGGGTGAATTGAGTAGTTGCATGTTGAGCCCTGTTATTCGCTACTTCCACCAACTATAACCAATCTACCCAAGCTTCAGTGGTGGAGTTGACGAAGCATCATAGATATTGTCTAAGGGTTTGATTTAAACGTTCAGTCTGGCTGCCTGTTTGCGGGTGGAAGCTAGCAGACAGTGTGGGAGACATTTGAAAGGAGGAACACCATTCTTTCCAAATTCAAGCAATGAACTATAGTTCACGATCAGAAACAATTAATTTTGGTAACCCATGTAAATGATCCACATGAGTCAACAGCAAATGTGCTCATTGTCCTGCAGTTGATACCTTTTGATAAGCAATGAAATGTCCCATCTTAGTTAGACCGTCAACCACTACTAAAATTACGGAATAACTCTTGTCTTTTGGAAGACAAACAATGAAATCCAACTAAATGGTTGCCCAAGGATAATTGGGCTTTGGTAAAGGGGGAGCAATACTGAAGTTTATGATGGTCAGATTTATCCTGAGCACAGATGACACATGTTTACACTGAGTGTTGAACATCTTATATAGCAATGGGCCACCAAAATTGCCCAGAAATGCTTTCCAATGTTTTCTTGAAACTGTTATGTCCAGCACAAGGAGCTGAATGACACCAATCCAAGACTCAGTCTTTTAAATCTTTTGTGGTAAGTAGAATTTGAGACACCTTAGTTGGTATTCCTTTTTTTACTTTCCAACCCATATGTCCCAAAAACCACTTTTTTCACAGGAGCTTTTGATTAGCTGTTTGTTGGTGTTGAAGGAAATTGTGAACTTGAGTCGCACAGATGACTTTAGTTGGATCTATGATTGCTTTTGGTTGTTCAGCAGGCAAACTTTGTTTACTGTCTTGTCTAGTTAAAGCATCTACTTTTCTGTTTTCCAAACCAGGCTGTAAAGTTACTATGAAATTGAGTTTGACAAAAAATATAATCGAACGCAATTGCAGTGAAGTTAATAACCTTGCCGACCTCATGAATTGAACATTTCTGTGATCAGAGTACACGTGATGGGATGTTTAGCTCCTAGTAAATAATGCCTCAATTCACGAAAGGCATCTCAAATGGCAAGCAGTTCCTTTTCAGCGCTAGTGTAGGGGCTCCCCACCTCATTCAACTTTCTTGACCTATAAGCATTAGGATGTAATTGCCCAGTTTGAGAATTTCTTTGGGACAAGACTGCCTTAGTGGAACTATTGGAGGCATCTGCCTCAACAATAAATGCTTAGTCTGGGTCAAGAATTGGGATTTGCTTAAATTGGTGTGAACGTGAATGCATTTTTTATGTAAAGGAAGGTTTCATTAGCCACCTCTACAAGCAAAGGAGGTGTTTTTGCACAGCAATTTGGTAATTGGAGGCCCTACCATTGAAAAATGATCCATGAACCTGCGGTATACATTTTCGAATCCCAAGAAACATTGGACATCTTAAACATTCAAAGGGATTGGCCAACTCTTATGGGCCTCTATTTTATATTCGACCATTTCAAGGCTAGCAGGGGACAGTATTACTCCCTGAAATTCTACATTGTTCTTACACAACAAATGGTGTTTTCGAAGTGTTGGTAACACAGCAAAGGCATGTTGATAATGTTCATTAATAGAAGGGGAAATGTTTAAAACGCCATCTATAAAAACTATGACAAAGAAACCTAAAAATTGACATACGACATAATTTAGGAAGAATTGAAACGCAGCTAGAGAGTTACATATTCCAAAAGGAATAACTCTATATTTGAATAATCCCTAGCAAGTTCGAAAGTTGGCTATCCACTTGATGCCATTTTGAATAACAACCAGATCGTAAGCCCCTTTTAGATCAATCCTAGTATAAATGACTGCCTTTTTTACTTGGTCCAGACACACATGTATTAATGGCAAAGGATAACAATTTTTTTAAAGTCACATTATTTAAGGCGCACTTATCAATGCAATTTCTAAATTCCCCATTGGCCTGAGGGATGAAAAAGAGAGGTGATGCTGCCTGGGTCTTAGATGGTTGAATGAACCCATTAGCCAATTATTTATCCAATTATTGTCTCAAATGTACATTCTCTGTTTCAAATAAGGCATAGATAGTTCTGCAAGGTTCTATGGCCCCAGGAATCAAGTATATCTAGCAGTCCTATTGCTGATGAGGCAGTAATTACTCTGCCTGATGTTTCGAGAATGCCGCTATAAATTCTGTTTACAGACTGGGTATGACTGTTTCTTTTTCTTCTGCAGTTGCAATCTTCTGGCACCTTGTTAAGGGTTTGGCTGCTGCTTCCCTGGGTCCTAAACATTCTTTTTTGCAAACGTCAGACTCAAACCTGACTGTCCTGGTTGACCAATCAATAGTGGGATTATGTTTGTTTAGCCAAAGAATGCCCAACAAGATACCTTTTTGTGGAGCGTTGACTGCATTAAATTGTAAAGTTTCATGATGATTGTCCTGAATGATTACCTTTCTACAGCGGTGCAGTGCGTTATAGGTATAGAAGACAGTTGACTGCCATCTACGGCCAATACAGATTCAGAAGTAGATTTTTACACTACGGGAAGTTGGGAGTTGCTATGATGTTATCCACAAAATGTCCCGTAGCTCCTGAATCAATCATGGCCTAGGCTACAAGCCATTCAGCTTTTATGCATATTCCAAGTGAAAACTTAATATGTTCTATCATTGTTTTGTCATAAGTGCTTAAAAAGGACTGAAAAGCTGCTCAAAGGTATCCATTCTATGGCCTTTGATCCTCCTAGGCTTTCTGAATCAGATTGTTCTTTCCTTTTTCAACAATAGTAAACTTGGGAGGCCCAAATCTTCCTTTGGGTTTCATTAAGCAGTCTTAACAAACTGGCCTTCCTGCCCACAGTATAGACAGAGCCCATTTTTCCTTCTCTGTTCTCTTTCTTCCTTGGACAGGGACACACAAACAGTACCTGTTTCCATTGTTTTGGTAGGGGTTTCTGAAGCTACTACTACTCGACCTTTGTCATACCTAGGCCTCAGTATTTCTCCCCCCCTCCTGTCACCCTTTCTTTCATTAAAGCGGTGATCTTACCTGAGAGTCAAATTAATCAGATCCGTGCATGTTCTGGGTTGTGTATCTACCTGAGCAATAACACCCTTTAATTCATCTCGCAACTCTTGATAAAACACGGTTGCTTGCTTAGCCTCTGTCCAGTCAGTTTCTGCAGACAGACGTTGAAAGGCCCTAAAATAGGATACTAGATCCCCACTGCCCTGTCTTAATTCGAACAGTTCTCGATCTGCAGAAAAGAGATAGCTTATCAATCAAATATCTTTTCAAATTCTGTCCTAAAATCATCCCAGTTGTATAGAATGGGGAATCCTCCTCAATTAAAGGTACTGCTGACTGGGCCGAATCTCCCCCTAAATATGAGATCATGAAGGCAACTCTTGACTTAGCTGAAGGAAAGGCCACTGGGCATCCCACATGAAATGAAGTATGATTTGAGTAAGCAAAACCCTGAACTTATAGACATCTCTCATGTACCTTTCTGGATATTCTAATGGAATTCGGGTTGGTATCTCTACCAACAATGGTGGAATCATTACAGGAGTCATGGCACCCCCTGGAGACCAATTTTGACTGTTTGCAAAAAGGGCATAACCAGCATCAAAGAGGTTTCTTTTTAAACAATCCACCCAATCTCGTAAGGCAGCTGTTTCTGCTCTAGAAGCTACCACGTCCTGCTGGCCATGGACAGGGCCTTGAGGATATCCTTGAAAGTGGCAATGTTGATTCTCTTTGATCGGTAGGAGAAAAAGTTTGTGGGCTTGGTATTATGTCAGCCAGATGAACTCCTCAGAATCAAGGCGATGCTCAAGTGGTCCACCAGCCGATCTTCTCAACTGCTGCTTGCCGTTAAAGCACAGACAGTTGGAAGGATCAAGCGAGGGAAGGAAGGAAAGCAAGGGGAAAGCTGGGCGGGAGATCTGGTAGACACAACAAAGTCACTGTATAAATGACTGCAATTAACATTTACCATATAAGTACATCGCTAGTACCCAGACTTGTGATCAGTACCACCGTACTTGAAAAGAAAATGAGTTCAGCTGAACCTGTTCTAGGAGACTTTGATGGGATGGATTATCCCCTTGACTCTTAGTCACTGAAAGGGCACAGAAAACATCTTTTACTCTCCCTTTTCCTGTTTAGCGACAAAAGGCAGGTGATCTGACAACAATTATTTAAAAAAAATATATTTTTTTATTGAACAACATAACAGTTCCAGTTAGATACACATCACATAGCGGTTTATCATACAGTTTTCTTTTCCTATTATGTCAGGAAAATTGGTGTGGGATTACAATAAAGTCCAACACAGTGTACGTGGATTCATTTAAATGCCTGGACCCTCACCCTTCAGGCCCCACCCCATTCTAGGATCTATACTTCTACCAGGGGCCCCATATCTTTTCCCACTTCTTGGGGCATCCTCTGCTCTCATACACCTCCCTCTCTGCCAAGCAGCACCAATCCAAATCTGTATTCAAATCGGCCAATTTGGGAGGTATCTGTGCACCCCACAGCCATGCTAATTTACGCTTAGCAACCCCGGCAGCTAGCATTAACCATATTTTTGTGGGAGCGGGCCATCTATCCACTCCAATAATACCCAGCAAGATCCAACGTGCCTCCAGTTGGATGTGAGTCCCCATCACCCCCGACATCACTCCGGCTACTTTTATCCAGTATATTTGTATTACTGAGCACTCCCATAGATTATGGAAGAACGTACTGGGCAGATCTCAGCCCCTAACACAGAGGTCCGAGTCCACCCGTACAACCTGCCTCTGAAGTGTGCCGGGATAGTATACTCTGTGCAGGATAAGTAACTGAATCTGTCTGAATCTGGCCCGAATAGAAATTTCTCTGTGGCTCTGTATCGCTTCCTGCCAGTCATCATCCTCCAGTATGCCCATGTCCATTTTCCAGTTCGCCCGAAGTGGTCCGAGGGGTCAGGTAGGTTATTCATTAACTTCTTGTATTTAAGGGAGATTACTTTATCAGAGATTGGGTCTAATAACAGTGGTCTTCTAATGGGGCGTAATAGGGATATAGTTTCACCGCCCTTGATGTGACACCTCAGTGCATGTTTTTAAAAAAAAAAGATTTTTCTTCATTTCCATTCCAGCAAAACAGGATAACACTTTTATACATGAAAAAACAGAGTAGCCCAGCACTTTCTTACCATAAATATCGACAAGTATTACAAAGTCACTAGTTTGCAAACTCATAGCATTATAAACCGGACCCCATTTGTCCCTTCTCGAGTCCTCATACTGCATCCGAATCTGAGTCATCTTCATCACAGTCCGTCTGTGGATCACAGATATCACCCCTATATTTATTCCATGCCCCCCAGATTTTACTCCACTTTTTAGGGCATCCCCTACAACTAAATACGACCCTCTCGGCTACCATAGCCGCCTCCATGTCCCTTCCCCACACTGCCAGAGACGGCACCTCCGCTCCTCCCCATTTTTGTGCTATGTTCCTTTTGGCAACCATAATTCCTAGTGTTACCCAGCTTTGCCCATGAGGTCATTCGGCTCCCATACATTTAACAAGCAACGTCTTGGTTCCGGGAAAAGCGATACCCCCTCTGATTGTGATATAGTTCTCATTACTTGTGTCCAGTATTCCGCTATTCTAGGACAGTCCCATATGGTATGAAAAAAGGTGCCCTCGGCCCGCACCGCGCATGCAGAAGGAGTGTTCTGTCCTCCCAATCTTGTGTAAGGTATGTCTAGTGTAGTATGATCGGTGTAGGATGCGGATCTGCACTAGTCGAAGGCGTGAGGGTATGCCCACCTCTCTTGGGGATGCCAATGCTTCCTGCCACTCTGAGTCATCAAACTCACCAATGTCTTGAGACCATTTACTTCTCAGGGGTCCCGTCGGGTTGGGCAGGTTGTTTACTAATTTATGGTACGTAAGGGAGGTTGCCTTTCTCTGGCATGTAATCTGTCAACAACCTATCCTGCATAGGGGAGGCCTCCGGAACCTTGGAGCCAGGCGGCAGCACCGTCATCAGGGTATGTCTTATCTGGGTATATCTAAACAATTCTGAGAGGGCCAATTTGTATTGCTGCTGGAGACGCTCAAAGGAGACTAACTGCCACATATCTCCCACTGTGGATATCCCTATATCATCCCAGCGATCAAATCCCTTACTATTCCCGAGTCGGTTTCCCTTGCCATCCTAGCTTGGCCTCAGCCGTATGCCATAATGCAATTGTATGACGCAGGGGTCCAAACAGCGCTAAGGACCTTTTCTTGTCATATAGAGGAGTAAGCATATCCCTCATGCCCAGTTGCTCTCTGTCTGCCTTAAATGCCTGATCTGACTGTGGGACATGCACCCATTGATTAATCACTTTCAGCTGTGATGCCCAGTAATAAAGTTGTATGTTGGGGAGCGCTATCCCACCATCGTACCAACCATGCACCAACTTGACTTGCGCAATACACGCTAGTTTATTACCCCACAGAAGATTAGAGACCTGCTCTGAAATAGCCTTAAAGTACGATGGCAGCACTGGGTATGGCGTATTCTCCAAAACATACAGGAATCGAGGTAGGGCCATCATTTTGAAAAGTGCTGCCTTCCATAGCAAGGTCAGTGGCAGTGTCCCCCAGTGATGTACGTCTCGTTTGAGATGCTTCAGCGGCGGCTGCAAATTCTTGTGAAAAATTTCCCTCGAGTCGACAGTGACGTAAATACCCAAATACTCAAATTAACTTCCCGGAATTCTAAGTGGGCAACTTTCAGGGAGAGAGGAAGGTGGGCCATGCAGCACATACAGTATGGACTTAGACCAGTTTATGGTGTACCCTGACGCTTGACCGTAGACTGTCCAAACATTGAGGAGGGTCAGTATAGAGCGCCTCGGCGAGGTCAGATATAATAGGATATCGTCATCGTAGAGAGACACTCGAACTTTGCAGCTATCTGTCCATTTAAGGCCTCGTATCATTGGCTCTCAACGTATCCATGCCGCCAATGGCTCTAATACCAGAGCAAAAAGTAGCTGCGACAGTGTGCAGCCCTGGCGCGTGCCTCTCACTAATGGAAAGTCAGCAGAAATGTGACCATTGGCTGTGACATTGGCCATTGCTTTGGTGTACAAGAGTTGAACCCAGGAGCAGAATTTTAGACCAAACCCCAGATGATGTAGCACTGCGAATAGAAAGGTCCATTTGACCATGTCAAATGCCATATGTGCGTCCAGGGAAAGCACCACCGCCGGCTCCTGCACATACACTGCGCGCACGAGCACACCATGCAGCCTCCTCAGGTTGAGGGCCGTGTTCCTGCAAGGCATAAAGCCTGATTGATCTGGGTGAATGAGCTTTGATAGGTGCAGTGTGAGCCGCTTTGCCAATAGCTTTGCAAGGATTTTAGCCTCCGCATTTATTAAGGAGATAGGCCAGTATGAGGTACATTTATCGGCAGGCTTTCCAGGTTTCAGAATAGCCACTATGGTGGCCGTGCGCTGGTCCTGCGGAAGTTCGCCCATCTTCAGAATGTCTGTGAACATATTTAATAAGTATGGTGTAATGGAGTCTGCCGTCCTCTCATAGAGTTCGACAGGTATGCCGTTTGGTCCAACAGCTTTGCCCGATTGCAGCGCCCCAATGGCTGCCTGCAACTCGTCCACTGTGAGATCAGCCTCTAACTCCTGTGCCTCTTCCGGGGTTAGTTTGGGCATATCAAGGTCCTGTACATAAATCCATGCCTCCTCTAAGGACATCTCGGAGTCCGACGCGTAAATTGTCTGAAAGTGTTGCGCCAGCATTCGCACTATCGCATGTGGGTCTGTTGCCACCTGTCCCTCCTCCGTGCAAAGCCGTGCAATCCACCTATCACTTTTATCCATTCTATCTAACCACGCCAGTAACTTCCCGGCCTTATCTCCGATATCATACACTTTGTGTTGTGTGGCCTCCAGCTGTTTTTTGGTCAATTCAGTTAGGTGTTCTCTATGTTATCGCTGTTTGAGGCGTAAGTTTTGGGATGTGTCAGGGGTAGGATCATCAGCATGTTGGGTCTCTGCAGTGTGCAAGTCTGCCTCTAAATTATGCAGTTCCAGCTTCCCTTCCCGTTTATGTGCTGTGATGGAAGCTATGGCCTGCCCCCTGATGACTGTTTTAAACACCTCCCAGAGGGGGTTGGAGAAGCCACGGACCCTTCATTGTCCCGAAAGTAGTAGCTTGTTACTTTTTTGAGCACCTTCCTCATCTTGGGAACTTATAGATAACCAGGGCATATCGGGTAGATACAGCGTTCCTTCTGGTGGTTGTAAGTGTAAGTAAGCAGCAGCAGGGAATGGTCAGATATGCCCCGGGTCTGATTTCTATAGTGTCTACATTTGTAAGGCTACCCTGTGAACCCAGAAAATAGTCTATTCTTGTTAGGCTATTTTGTACACTTGATTGATATGTGAATTGGCGTTTTGTCGGGTGGTGTCTTCTTCACACATCTGTAAGACCCATTGCGTCCATGAAATTCCCCAGGCGCGATACTCCCGAAGCTCCCACCCTCAGAGGGAATCTATCCAGGGCTTCATCCGAAATAGAATTAAAGTCCCCACCAATAAGTAGCTCCCCTTCCGGCAGCCCAAGTAAGAACACACTGAGATCCGGGAGGGCCACCGTGTGCAATGCGGGGGGGATGTAAACAGACACTATGTGTAGGGGCCGCCCCTCCCACTGTGTAACTATAGCCGCGAATCTCCCTGACCCATCAGATTTAACTTCTTTTATTATCAATGGGAACTGTTTCTTTACCAATATACCCACCCCCCTGGAGCCAGAGGTGAATTCTGAATGTACCACCATTTTGTATCACCATCTGTCCATCGCTTTACTCGATATGCCCGTAAGATGCGTCTCTTGCAACAGCACCACCGCCGATCCACCCTTTTTGATGCATTGCAGAACCAGGTCACGTTTTATTTTATCTCCCAGGCCACGTACATTCCACGTGAGTATGGAAAGAGTTGGTATCGTGGAGATGGGGCCTTCAACTGTCTCAACCCGTGCTATGTCACCCATTTCTACGCCCGGCGGACCTATTGGAGCTAGTGACATTTCTTAGAATTGAATTGGAGTGCTTCATCGTGTGTGCTACTACTGCATAACTATCTTTGTACCGAACCGTAAACAAACCATTATACCAAGAACCTATAAACAGCCCTGGTTCCCCTACCCCCTCTCTGCCATGCGGACCCAAAACTGCCTGCCACCCCAATGCAGCAGAGTGCTTGGAGCCCAGTCCCTGAAACTTTACTTGCATGTACGGGAGCGGGAAGTCCAAGGAAGACCGCATCTTCCCCCTAGCCCAGAGTCCTTGTCCATCTATACTGTAATTTTAGTCCGATTGTCGAGGCGGGCATGGAATATGGCGGTTCATGGGCCCTCAGCGCCTTTTTGACCTCAAAGAGATTTCTGCAGCGTGCAGAGACCGCCGCCGTGTAGGCCAAAAGAAAGAGATTACAGAGTTTTGCACACGGACAAGCGGTGCCACCCGGGCCGTTTGGAGAATGGAGTCTCTGTCCCGAAAATTGAAGATGCGGGCCAGTACTGGACATGGGGGGGGGGGGGCTCCAGGTTTCGGTCTGCCCCCTGACACCCTATGTGCCGTTTCCACAGAAAAGAAGGCAAAAAGTCCTTTCGGCTGCAGCCGTGTTTTTATGAGATCTTCGATGTAGAGGTCCATGGCGGGGCCCCCTTCAGTTTCTGGAAGCCCCGTAATTCGAACATTATTCCATGGCAGGGCCCCCTTCAGTTTTTGGAAGCCCCGTAATTCGAACATTATTTGTCTGTCGGCCGCTACTGTGGTGTCATGAGTACACTCAGGACCCTTATCCTTTGCGTACGACCCTTTCTGCCATGCATATTTGTCAAATTTTGCTTGCATTGTTGTACGATTACCCTTCGCCCTTGCCATCTCTGCATCAGTGCGGGACCGGCCTCACTGCCGCCTGCTCCAGGGCAAATGCCCCTTCCGGCCTGTCCTGTTTCACCAGCCAAACCCACACACCACACCCAGCACAGTCTCTTGTGCTCCTGTCTCTAATCCCTGGGGAGCCACTTCTGTGCACACAGGAACTATCAGTGTTCCCAAGGGTGTTACACTTCCTTACAGCACCTGTGTTGTGCCTTGTCGTTCCCAGGTGATCACCGTAGCATCTCCAGGGCCGGGGCCAATGGTCCTGGTGATGCGGAATACCTGGCACACCAGGCGCCCCTCCTTACTTAGTCTTGGCAATGGAGCCGGCCGTCAGTCTTGCAGGCCACCAACCTGCTGTGCCCACACGGAGCACTCCTTAGGTATGCCCCCGGTCGGGCAGCCGCAGCGCTCCTCCACACACTCTCTAATCGCAGCAGGCTGCTCACTCACATCGGGGAGAGGGGTAGAGCTGCGGCACCCACCACAGGATAGAAAACTGCCATAGAGGTCAGTGGTCCCACCGGACCTTAATCCGTGGAGTTCTCCGGTGTCGCACCTCACCTCGCCCCCGATGGCTGAAACTTCAGTCGGAGCCTTTCAGCGGCAAGCCTCACACTCCACCGCCTCATGCTCTCTCCGCACCTCATCCGTCATCGGGCGATATCACTGGGGCTCACCTTCGATCTCGGCCAACTCTGCTTTCATGTTTGGAGCCCCTCAAAATCCTCCCCTGCTTTCTGAAACAGCGGGGCATATTAGGGCTATCTGTACGTCTCCGCTGCTCCAGCCATCATCGCAGGTGTTTCTTTTGGGTGGCTGCTCCACTTAGCGCCAACGCGTTCCCATTGCTGCGCAGCCAATCATACGGTCCATCCAATGCCACGTACAAATTGCTTCACGTTTGTTTCAAAAAGCTGTCCCGGTACTCACGGGCACCAGCAGCCTTTAGATAGGCTCATTTTAACACGGATAAATGTACGGAAATTGCTTTCACGGGTGCGTTATGGTGGAGCCGAGCTAGTGTGCGGCCATCTTCCTCTGCTGCTGGCCATGTCCCCTACAGCCAACAATTTTGATTGTTTATTCCTGATACTAATAGTGGGGTTACCACACTCCGTATTGCTGTTATTTTCACAGTCTACAGGATTGTTCAATCTTTAATTAAAGCAAAGTTTCCTCACTTTGCACTAATCCTTTGTTCATTTGAACAAAAATATCTAAGCAAGTCAGCCAGTCAAAACACTTTATTTCGATTAATTAAAATCATAAAAAGACAAGCATAATAATATGTACATATATATACACACATCATTTTTTACAGAATTCAATCATTGGATATATGTACAAGAGATAAAAATAGATGTAATCACAATACATTCAAATGTCAAGATATCGTGAGAATAAAAAACTATTTAATAAAATTTCAAGATAAATAAAAATATATATAATTTAAAAAGGGAAAAAGACACAATTTAAACGAAGTACATATTTCATAGTATAATATACCTAGCAACCCATACTCAGCAAAAAGTGCAAAGTGCAAAGTGCAGTTAAAAAAAAACACATCAGTGAGATTTAACCTGCTTTATAAAAATCTAAGCAAGTCTTTAGCGGAGCCCACCTGCTCTTCAAGCAACAAGATTTGTACAAAGGGGGAGCCCACCCGCATTCCAAACTGACCCACACTTGCCTTTTGATTGTTATGCCAGTGTGGGTTGTCACTGTTTGTACTGCCCCCAACTGCGCTGGCTCAACCTGGTGACTTCCTATGAGCCATCAATCACTGAGGCAATCACAGTGTAACTTCCTGTGAGTCATCAATCCCTGTGGCAATCACGGTGTAACTTCCTATGAGTCATCAATATCAATGGTTGGAAACTGTTCTGGCTAAGAGCCAGTGGCTTAAAACTGTGCGCCCTGTGAGGCAGTACAGCCTTCTGGGCAATGTAGTCTCTCTAAAGCCCAACTGAAAAATACAACATAGAAAGTAAAACAGAAGCACACAAGCCCCTTTAGAATAGCACCTGAGTCCAAAACGAATCTGTGTTTTGCTTAGCAATAATCAGCACAATATTTGTAATATATATATGTAACGCCTTATTAGGGAATTGTAGCGGAGATTCCTACAGCGTTCATATATCTTGAAGGAGATTTGCGGGTCATTACCGTGCCTGCAAGTTATCTGCTTTTTTTCCAGGCAGCAATGTGCAGGCGGGGAAGGGGATTATCAGATTCCAAGTGTGCCCACAACAAAGGCCGAAGTTAAGGGCCATCAGGCCTCCTTTTGTTGGAGGATCCTGGCTGGGAGCTATCAGGATCCTCTCACCTAAATGCAATGGAGGGGAAACAAAGGCACACAGCTTATTGTTATCACAGGTATTTTAGAGAGGGAGGCTTTTGCCCTTGTTCAGTCCCTGTATATAAGACAGATGCATGCACTGCAGGACTGTCAGGTTTGTAGATCTGTCCCAGTATTTACACATATAACAATTTGAATACCAGCATTTTGTTGCATTTCTGTAATAGCGCTATAGTGCTACTCATCCCAATGCAGGGTGTCACGGGAAACATCCTTTACAACGGAACCGTTACAACGCGGTAACGTTACAACGCAGGATTTACAACGAAAGTCGTTACAACGACTTTCTCTGGAGGGCGCTCTAGGATAGGGGATAGTTTAATTTACTATCCAACACCTTCCCTACTATCCACGGGGACTGAAGTTGGAATCGTAAATTAAACTATTCACTATCCAGTGCCCCCCAACGCAAGTCGTTGTAACGACTTGCGTTGTTAAACCTGCGTCGTAAAGGTATGCGTTGTAACGGTACGCGTTGTACCGTCATACATCCGGGTGTCACAGTGCTTTTCATCACACGTACTCATTATGCATTGACAATAATTCATATGTGTGTAAATCAATTTGTAGGATGTCTTACATAAGACTGTGAGGTTTACAAGGTGTAGGAGTCACATGTCTTTCATAGCTGATTGTGCTATATTAGAAGAACTGCAATTAGGGCTAACGGTTTTATGGTATTTATTTTTTTACGTTTCCATCTGTATTTTATTTGCCACCTTATTGGTATTTATCCATATTTATTTTGTGTTTTGAGAATAAATGGAGTCGTAAAATGCTATATTTCCACATTTATTTTACTGATAAATATGCACTCATAGTTTTTTGCCTGTCATCTTTTAGAAAATTGAAAAGCCAAATATAACGAAACGCTACGCTCAAAGGTAAATATCAGCATTATTATACAAATAAATGTTAACATATGCCTGTATTTAGGGAAATCTCAACCTGTTTTTTACCTTCCCATGTTGTCTATCTGATCAGGTGTTGTCCTGGAAATTATGAAGATAGTATGGAGAGTCACCCACATGAAGCACAATTTTCCGCATGTTTGCACTTTTAAAAATAAATGCAGACTGAAAACACTGTGGGGCTGATTACGATCTTGGTCAGAAAGCCTCCAACCTTAGGTTGGAGGCTTTCCAACTGAGATTGTTGGTTTCTATTCTGGCCAGCTGATTACAGTACAGCCGGTCGGCAGTAAAACCGGTCGGTCATTCCGGCTGGATTCCGATGGCCCGTAATACATATGGCCGATGTTCTTCGCTGTCCGGATTACTATGCACGGTTTCTGAGAGCCTTTCCATGCAGGCTTTCTGACATGGAAAGCCTATTGGAAAGTGTGTTTGGGGGCCCCTAGAAGGGCCCCCTTCTGTTTGTGGCCTCCAGCTGGGGGATGGGGGGCACCTTGGTAATCACTGCACCTTGTGGTGACTACTACGGGGTGCAGGGGTTAACACAATCTCCCATATTTCTATGGGAGCTTGTGCTACGGCTGGTTTACAGCCATAACACAAGCTTCCATACAGAAATGGGAACATGCAACCGCACCATGTGCAGTTGCAACATATTTAGCTGGTTAGGTTCGCCGACCGGAGGTCGGATGGTTCCATTTCCGTGACTACCCGACATCGTAATGAGCCCCATTGTTTTCCGCCTGTATTTATCTGGATCTCTGTGTTAAAATCAGTAACCCACTTATCAAATTTACATAAAATAAAAGTTTGACATCTGCCTGTTACATAATGTGGTGTGCAGGAGGCATATTACCCCTCTATGCTACTTTGATTCAAAATTGGGACTAGACAAAACACAGATCTCTCCAACAAATACGTTAACCTCCATAGTTATCTTACCATTAATATTTTTCCCGCAGATTTTGTTGACACCCAAAGATCTCTGCAGCAGGTGCCTTAACCCAGTGACGGTTGGTGACATTTGAAAGTGGTGAAGCATAAAGGTGATTGCCAACTATCTTGCCTCTTAATTCACTCATGGTTTATCATATTGTTTACGTTTAAAAATTGTGACTTTTAATAAATATGTCTCAGTGCAGTGGAATGATGTGACATATTAATGTCAAAGCTTCCTCATGTTAAAGGAATACACTTTTTTGACTTTTGAAGAGACTTCATAATATTTTACATGATGTTCCCAGTCTGATTTAGGTCACAAACACGTTTAGGTCTTGGTTCGTGGACGGGCTCTAAGAGTCATGCCAAACCATTGGCTCGACCCTGGCTTGGCTCTCCCTGTTAATTTGTTGGCTTGCCCACTTTTATTATACTCCAGGAAACCTTAGTCACCAGGTTAGATTCAATATTAGAAAAATATAGCTTGTCAGGACCTTTCGGGCGCTTTATTGACTCAGGCCGAGAGAGGAACTCGCAGACTGAATCAGAGCTCTGCTCCAACAGAGCCAGGTCTATCAATGATTCCCGGGCAGTGCAGGCTGAGATGAATTTGTGGTGGGAAATAACACGAGAGAGGTGCAAGGCGCACCAGAAAAAGTGCCTGTAGCAAGATTACAGGACATTTTATGTCCATACCTTTAGAAAACATCAACATTCGCAATACAATACATGAGCAACACCTAGGGGCAGATTTACACGCCCCTTGCGCCACTTTTGCGTCATTTTTCCCATGTTAAAAATGACACAAAAGTGGTGCAAGGGGCTTGTAAATATGCCCCCTAGTGAACAACTGGAATCAACATTGCACATTTTTTATTGTGAAACTATCTCGGCTCTGAAGAGAGAATATAAACAGATAGTGTAGCCAAATAGAACATTTTCATCCCAAAATTCTCTACGTGCACCTTCATTCTGGTATTAAATTACCTAGTAGAGAGCTAGCAGTATATGGAATGCTGGGATGAGGAGTCAGAGGCGCAACTAGAACCACATTTCGGGTGGGGGGAGGGGTGCTAAGAAATTTTTTTGGGGGGGTGCTAATTCTTTCAGCAATAGGCAGAGTAGAGCTGCAGGGGCTTTAAAAAGGGGTGAAAACACAACAAAGCCTCGTTAACAAGCAAATGGTCTTAGACCTGTGGCGTTCTCGGGTGTGGCTCTGTGTGTGCCCGGGAAGCTGTCTCAGCCCGAACTGCCACACATGAGGGGGAGAGGGGGAGTGCTGAGCCCAATGGGCGTGCGCGCCTGTGAGGAGTTCTATATACACCCGGAAGAGGAACGATTTTCCTGGTGCAAAGTAAAGTTACTCTCATTTTTCAGCCAATTAACGTTACTTGCTTAAATGCTGTCACTAACCACGCCAGATGGCATAAGGTACTTTCTTACTGCTATGTTTCGCATAAATATCCGCATATATATGGGACATGACGTGGAGGGTAGAAATATTTATAAAGTAAACTCTCAGTCAGGTCTGCCCTCATAATAGAGTATTTTCCAGTCTCACGCCTCGTGCGCTATGCGCTGGGCCTGAAAAGGGAACAGAAGAGACTAGCATTGGACAAAAAGTAGGCAGTCACTACAAGGCTTTATATTAAAGCCAAATAGTGATTGGCCTGCGCTGTCTCACTTATAGACTTGGCCTATTAGTGTCTATAGCGCCAATTGAGATGCTCCTCCCTTGCTTAAACAGCATGAAAGCACCGCCAGGATTGGCTGGAGCAGGCACACCCAGTGTTCCTTAAGTGACCGGGGAAATGCGGCTCTGAATCTCAGGTCACTAGTGTTGCACAGGTAGGAAAGGCAACAAGGGCGCATGTCGGGCGGGACATGGATAGACACCCGTCCAGCCTGACATGCGCACTTTAATTAAGTGAAGATCTAGCTACCCTGCTGCCAATAATTAAGCCCCGCCCCCTCTCATGATATAATAAAGGCACTCAAACGCAGTTTGAGAACTGGGCCCGGATTATATATTTTTTTTACTTATTTACTATTATTTTACATTTTGGAATACAGGGGCACGCAGGGCAACACATATAGGAGGGTCAACACCCCATAGCCACAATAGAGAAAGCGGCCCTTCCTTAACTTAACGCCTTAAGATATTTTAAAATACAGATTTTGTAGGCAATTAAGCAGAACAGATTTACTGCCACGTTTCTGCTTGTTGCCAATTTCTTTGTGGCAGTATTTTTAAAAGTAACTGTATAAGTCTACTCCCAGATTTTGGGTTGGGTTGCATCACCGCTTTGGCACCACCCCGACCCAAAATCTCATATGTTAAACATTGTAATGCACTCAAATGTACTCAGGATAGATCTGCTAAACATATGTGTGAGGTCTTAAGATCCGATGTAGCTTGTAATGTCATTTCCTGTGAGGTCATGGGGTGTGATGCCTCATGCGATGCCATCTCCCGTGATGTCACTCGCTGTGATGGCATGCGCCATGACGTCACTTGCATACTGCCTAACTTGCTTAGACCCCCCACTTCTTTTTTGAGGACTTGTGCCCTGGCAGCATGTGACGTGTCCTCCGGCCGTCTCTGCTGCCTGTTCAGTGCATCTTATGCGAGGTGCACTTGGCAAGAGCAAGTGTTCATTTGGAGGTACAGAAGTTTACTGGCTGAATGCAAGCAGTCACCTCACAGAAAGACATCTGTGTGTGAAAAAAACAGTGCACGCAGCAAACAGAAATGATCAGAGCAGACAATAGAAATGTAGAAATCCAATCAAAAAATAGAGTAAAGGAAATGAAGAGCGATTCATTCCAGAGTGGATTGGACAGGGATGTGCGGAACACCGCCGCGAAGCAAAAGATGAATCTTATCTGGAACTCAGAGGGGGAGGGAGGGATTAAAAGCAGAAATAACCCTGAAAAGTGACATTGAGAACGTAGAGATGGAAGAAGCAAACAGGCAAAGAAATGAAGAAAGCGCCTCGCGACAAAGTCACTGTGAGTCATCCCGCCCTCCAGGGCTTTAGCCTGCTCTCAGATGCCATGTGTGGAGACTACGCGCCACTGGGGGGGCATTTTTCTCTTTTATCCTTTGGCTAACAATGTATCTTTTTTATCACATGAAACACCCGCTGACCATTGTTAACCCCTTTGGTATCTACAGGTAGCAGCAGGGAATGGAAGAACAAGAAAAAGTGGCAGTGTTAAAATGACTATTCCATGCTTCTATTCGCCTTTCTCATTCTAGGATGTACTTTCTAAATCAATCCACTCATTGGATGATGAAAGAATTCTTTCTTCTCTTGTGAAAGCCTCACTATTTCAATGTTTCTGCCCCAAATGCTGATCTGTGGGCTCTTTAAGGTTTTTTTTGTTGCATATTTGAAACTAATATACTACAACTTCAAGCTAGGAAATGGGAATGCAGGAGTCTAAAAAGGGTTCAGGAAACTTAGCCCTAGAGGTCCCATATATTCTGTTCCCACATGCCTCATTATAGTTCCCAATCTCTTTTAAGATGGAACACTTGCTACTAATTTCCCTGCGCTGAATACCATTGCTTTTATTAGTTTGAAATATATCATATCTACCCTGAAATATCTTATAATGTACATACCAGGTCCACACTTTTCCTTCATTAGAACTAGTAAGCTAAATTCGCATTGAATGGATTAATGTAACCCAGACTTGGTATAAAAGATTACAATTACTTCCAGAACTGTAGCGTGAAAGAATTACTTTCCACCCAATATCTTTCATATTGTAAACAAGACAATTACCACAAAGCCTCAAACAGTCCTAATAAAAACGGATTCAATAGTAATGCTAAATTATTTTAAAATAGAAAAACGTTCTGTTTCTGAAATTCCCTTATGAAGCTAGTAATCTCTGCATCAGGCACACATTTGGATGTGCCTTGTAAAAACAGTAACCATTTTTTTCAGCAATAGGTGAAAGATTTTGTTGGTCTGACCGTTTCTAAAAAATACCCCATGATTTAATTGTGAGAAAGTAAACTACCTCAACTTCTTCTGGGGTGATGGCTTGATTCTGATGTTCTACAGCGCATTTGGGGGTACATTGTTCTCTGTACAGCGGGGTGACTTCTACAACAGCATACAAAAATACTATTTTAACTGATCAGCTAGGATATTTGAAATTCAAACAATGGTCTTGTTCTATTGGGCGCTTGACCAGTGTCCGGCTCTACCGAATTACACATGAAGTGAACATGACCATCTTTGAAGAGCAAATCCATGATGACCCGAGTGGCATCCACGTGTGCCTTTTGGTATGTGGCGCTTCACACGGTCCTTCGCTTCATTTAGGTCCACACTAGGACACACTTCTGCCTCTCAACCCTAATTTGCAGAGCATGCTGCTTCAAGAATGCTTTTATATGACCCAGAAACATCTTACAGCAAAATCAGAGCCTTATCACCCCAAGTCATCTCTGATAGCCCTGACGTAACTGCACAACTATTGCCAGACCTGGTCTGATCAACCTAAAAAAGAGCGTAAAGCCGTGTTGCAAAGAGGTACTTTTGCCCTGCCCACATGTTGGTGGGTAGAAGTACGGTTTGATTGGGCAGAAGTTGTGTGTTTTCACAGAAAAAGTGCTTCCCCTCTTTCATTTGTTATTAGTTTGTTTGTTTATCCAGCTGCCTGAACCAGAAGCAGCATGGCTGTCTAGAGGAGGCTCCTAACAAACATAAGGTATCAATCTCAAAATGGAATGGAACTTGACCTTTCCGGAAACACACTGCACTATTATGCTGTTAAAGTCATTAGATAAGTAGATAATTTACAACGTTTGTTTTTATATGGCAGCTGCACAGATGAGAGGAGGGCAGTCATGAGAATGTATTGCTGTTTTCCAGTCCCAGCACCCTCCCATTCCAATTCCATCTCAACTTTAAACTTCAGAGTGCAATGTGTTTTTAGAGCCCTATGGAATGCCCTGGGCTACTCTAATCTACATGATTTGTAGGCCTGGGTTGGCAGTGCAGCTGTCTCCAGGCCTTATGTGATCAACAAAAGAAGAGCTTTCAGAGTACTCCTGAGTGAGTGGATAATACTTCACCCATATGTTGCCCCCCCCCCTAAGTACAGGAAGTGATTGTGCCAAAGGGTTGTGCTTCCACTGAAAAGAATGCATGTATAGCACTTTTTGGCTTGTTGCAAAGATTATACTCAATACATCACAACTGAGGTAGTTATGGTGGGAAGCTGATAATTATGGTTATGGTAGGCCTGATATATTTATCATTAAATGTTATAATAAAGGCAGTAGGCCAGGCGTATATGTTGTGAGCAGCATACAGGTAAATACATCTGTGATGGGTAAATTGTTATTATGCAATATGAAAGCCTGCAGAGAAGGATTTTGTTGAATGAAATCTCAATGATTACTGTAGTACGCAAGGGTTTTTGGTGTTGTATCCCCCTGTGACAAACCGCGAATATAGAAGATTTGTTCTGTTAGAATACTTAATGGTCTCTCTTAGCAGTGATAGCATTTAGTTAAGACAACTGTAAGTTTTTTTATACTCTTGTATTTTATGACTGTGTACCTAATGGTTTCCTTGAGGGAAACATTACACTCAGAACAGTAGGCCGGAGCTGGTTGTGATGACAAAACCTAATTGGTGCACTCAGAAAAGTTATGTCGGATGCATCTCATGGTTTACCATAGCAGGCAAGGGTTTTGGTTACCCACTCTGACAAACCATGGGTATAGAAGATTTGCACTGTGAGAATGCTTGTTAGGCCCTCTTAACCGCATCGCTGCGGCGGTTATTTATCCGCTACGCGGCTTTTTTCGAAAAGCCGCGTTAGATGACGAGCTCAGCTCGTCATCCGCACACGACCACCGTGGCTGATGACGAGCTTAGCTCGTCATCAGCATCGAAGGGGTTAAGAAGAACAAAACTTTGCTGTGCCGCCTTTGATTTTGTATATTTTTGAAATTTTATGTCTGTATACGAGATGCCTTGTAGGAATTCGTACGTTCAATACAGTAGGCCTTACTTGCTTATGGTGACAAGCTAATGAAAACATCTCTGTGCTTGATTGGTTTACTAGGAAGAGGTATTTCAGATGGCATAGGTCCGTCTATTTAGTATGGAATGTTCAACAAAGACAGTAGGCCCGACGCATTTATCATGTAACACCTGTTGAAGCTAATAGGCCTTTAAGGGTGGCTGCAGTCTGATATTTTGCTGCATGAAATCTCACAAATTACCTTTGTAGGGGAGGATTATGTTGTTGGTTATCCCCTATGATAAACTTTATGAGCATATGATTTGCACAGTAATTATTCTTGATAGAATCTCTTCAGAAGGCCTGAGAGGTTTAGCTGTCTCCCAGGATCTTTAATAAGAAACAGTAAATAATACATATATCAAATGATATAAATACAAATCTATATAGGTACATAGAGTGTTTTTGGGTCAGCCCTCTTCTGCCATTGATCTCTCTGAGTGTCATTTGCACTCTACTTTCATGACAGAATGCTGCATGGCATGGGGTAATGGTTCGGTCCACATCAGTCATGGACTAAGCATGGGCGGAAAATCCGTTCCGCTCGTGGATTTTGCGGATTTTTGGTAAATTCGCAATCCGAGAGATTCGCAAATTTACCGCAAAATCCGCGAGCGGAACGGATTGGGTCAAAAGTTCAAGCTGACTTTTGTAACTCTTTTAGAATGGCGCCGGCAAACTGCCAGAGCCATTCTAAAATTGTTACAAAAGTCAGCTTCAACAGGAAGCTCTAATAGATAAAGTAAAGCAGGTGCTCGAGTTGAAGCTTAAATTCAGTTACACAATCATTAATCACCTCAAACTTGGGGTGATTAATGATTGTGTAACTTAATTTGACCTCAACTCGAGCACCTGCTTTAATTTATCTATTAGTGCTTCCTGTTGAAGCTCTTTTTAGCTATTTTAGAATGGCGCTGGCAGCTTGCCGGCGCCATTCTAAGTGGGGCTGAGGGCAGAAGGGCACAAAAGTGGGACAGAGGGCAGAATGGGACAAAAAATGAGTGGGGCAGAGGGCAGAAGGGCACAGAAACGAGTGGTACAGAGGGCAGAAGGGCATAAAAAACAAGAGGGTGGCAGTGATTAACCAGGCAAAAAAAAAAACCTGCGCCCCGCGAACACGCAAAGCGCCCCGCGAACACGCAAAAAATATAAAAATCCGTAAATTCGCACGAATTCGCGAATTTTGCAGATCGCGAATTCGCAAATCCGCAAATTCGCGGATCGCGAATTCGCAAAATTTGCCCATGCTTATCTTGGACGCTCTTGCTCCACAAATGGCAGCTGTTTTTAATGACATGAGTATTCAACTCACCATGAGTGTGCTTCAGTGTGAGGGCTGGTTGGCCACTCCTGACCATAGTCCAACAGCCTCTTGTCAGCTTCAGAGTCTTCCACTACACAAGTCTGTGGGACAGATGGGCTTTAATCCCTGGTCAGAGACCAGATACGCTTGGTCCTTGGGACCTTCACAAGTTTGAGTACAGGTGGTTAACAGCCCACACACAGCACTCACTTCAGGGCCCAAAACCCGTCTTGTATATGACAGAACAATGCCTGTTTCAAATCCAACACTTCCCTCTGAAACTTCATCAGAAGTAGAATTTAGCAGAGGTGGGCGAACTCCATTATTCTAATTCCCCAACCAACAATTTCTGATAATCTCTGACTTACGGTTGAAAGTTTGCTAAGTGAGTGGTCAGTTTGAAGCTTTCAAAAGAGTATACTAGTAATGTTAAAAAACAAGGCTGCCCTTACTTTGCCCAGTTACGTTGATTTGTTCCATTGAGTATCAAGGCTTAACCGTTAAATGTATTTATATTTTTTCACGTTTTTCCTTATTAGTCGCGGCGAGTGTCTCTTTGGTGTGTCTGTTTCTGCAGCTCTTGCAGTGCATGGGGTAACTCTGTAGACCCTTGGATACTCTTTGAATTTAAGTTTGTAGATAGTGCACCAATAATTTGCTGCTTCTATTTGACCACCAATGGTTTTAAAGGTGGCAGCCATGTTGGAATTTTAAAAAAATGACACACTAAGTAAAACATCATTGCAAAGAACCTGTGCTATTAGGTGGATGCATGTTGTATTTTATTCTTTTAATTCATCTTTCATAGTCTTGTTGAGTTTGAATGTATCTTTTATTGTGATGGTAAGTTTGTGATTGTAAGGACCAGTCAGTGGGAAAAGTAATGGATACACATGTGCAAGGATGAGTGACAAATTGCATGTATGATGACTTACTGAGTAGCTAAACGCACCAGTAACTGAGGAGGTACTTTCAGGTAAAAGCCTGATCATTGCATTGCTAATGCTTGTTTCCTAATAACTGAAGCCTGATTTACTAGTGTCCATGTGGTATTTATGTTGTGTGTCTGTGTGTGTGTGCGGGGGGCAATGGAATTGTGCAGCAAAGGAGGACCAAATTACGTAACATGGTAGACTAATTAAGTGGCAAGTAAAGGCAAATTATATGGCATAATGCAGCACAAAATGTGGCAGTATTGTTTTGCTAATGTTCAATTACAAATATTATTGTGGTTTCCGGAAAGCCCCCCACCTCTTTAGTACAAGCAGAATGCAGCAGCCAGAAAATGAAAAGTGACCAGCTAACTTTTAGAAAGGGTTTGCCACTTTATGGAATATTGTGTGGCACTTTTTATGGTACAGTTTCAGGTAGATTTGTTCTTGTTAAACTCTGTAAATTAAGCAGCAGGTTTTAATTATGATTTGAATTATGTGGCAAGTTCAATACATTGATAAATATGTACAAAATCCAGTTGCAACATCCAAAATGGAACACCTGTGGGTCCCAAACCAGTGGCACAGCAAAATTCCGCATTTAGCAGTCTGTTTTATCTTCACCTTTTTTCGTTTCTTCATTTTATACTCTTTTTCATTTTTTGTTTATCCAAGTCAACATGTACACAGTCGTAATCCACATGTAAGGAAAAAAGCAATTTCCCAGGTTTCTTGTCTTAAAGATGGGCCTTCCGAACCTCCTTCGAAAACACGTACTAAAGCCAGGTTCATAAAAAGCAGTTTCTTCACACCCAATGCATTTCAAGCCAATATGGCTCTTCGTCAGGGGTAACTGAAAATTATAATATGCATATGTATTAGTATAGATCCTCTTATTACGTACACAATTTGTTATTTAAAAATGCTCACAAAATCTATGCGCATCAACTCAATTGTTTACATTAATTCCATTGTCCAACTAAAAAATTCTTCTCATGTGACACCCAATCAGTGTTTACTTTTCATTTCCCCACGTCCGTCACATCCCTTCAACTCATCCTCACTCACTCCACGATATCGGTGCAAAAGCCTTCCTTTCATTAGTTTTTATGCTCCAATACTCCTTCCCGTAACCACTCCCTCCTACGTCTTTTCCGCTAACGTTCATTACATTCTCTGCAAGCGCAACACTCCTCTTAATCCTACCTATACTTCCCACAATTCCCGTTGCCAACCTCTGCCTTCCTTCACTGTACTTTTATTTCCTTGTTTCCGTAATTTCTTAAACTGGCGATCCTTTAAACTGCTACAAATCAGTCAATTTTTTTTTCAATTTATAAAGCTTTATTCGACATTTGTCATAAAAGCATCTTTCCTATCCCTAATACAATAAATACTATAATTAAAAATAATTCTAAAACACATATTAAACATTATGACAGTCGAATATTACACAATAAATACAACACAATTAAAATTCAGATCATTTCTATAAAAAGAGACAGTTCATGCAATGCAATAGGAAAATTTAAAACAACACCATTTCATGATACATTAACATTAGTCTTTAAAGTGCGTGTGCGTATTGACCATGCCCAGGCAAGAAATTTAGCTACGGCAACTACAAAAAGTGTGGAGCAATCCGTTTCAAGTATTCTCAAGGCTGTTAATTGACTACGTGTGCCAATAATTTGGCACACTGGCTTCAGCCATTTACGTCTAGGGGAAGCATATTGTGGACAACAAAACAGCAGGTGGGAAATATGTTCAATTTGGTCCTTACAAGAATAGCAATGATCATCCCACATGGGAGACCAATGCTTTTTAAAAGCATTTACCGGTAAGGTTCCAATACGGAATTGGAAATACAGTTTCCTATCGTAAGGGCGTTCTATTATATCCCAATATATTTCACACGACGGATACATTTTAATATCCCAGAAGCGAGATGTCAGTGCTGATTGGGAGCCTTTGCGAAACATTACTGTATACACCATTTCCCAGTACAGTTCTTTCAATTTTGCTTTCGATGGAAAGCTAGCCACATCATAATTTCCCCATAGATGATCCAATTTTAACAATCCAAGAAGCCCCTTGAGTTCTTTTAACCATTTGATGCAGTGGAAACGGTCAAACTCAATGACGTCCTTCAAAGCTTTAGCATAATGGGCCAGCTCTGGGGTCACCATCAAGCGCCTCCAATATAGGAGTGGCCGTAGTCTGGCTATATCCTCAATATTTTTCTTGCCGAGGTCCAATTTCAGAGTGAGCATGGGTGTGCTTTGTGGGACCATAACAAGCCCTCGCAAAAACCTATTCTCTGCACAACTCAATTCTCTCAGATTTGAGAACCCCCACAATTCAGACCCATACAAGCAGGCACCTAATACTTTCATATTGTATATCTCTAGTGCAGATTTAACCGGCTTTGTTAATGATTTACGATGTTTCAGTGCTACTGCACCAGCGAGCTGGTTAAACTTTAATAGAGTATTATCAATATGCGATTGCCACTTCATGTTTCCTTGCATGGTGATGCCTAAATAGGTAAACGCGTCCACTTTCTCTAGAGGGATGCCTTTATACTTAATTACTCCTTTGAAAGAGGACTGATAGTTTAGGCACATGAATTTAGTTTTAGTAGTATTCAATTCAAGTCCTCTACTATCACAAAATTCCCCAAAGGCATCAACCACTTTCTGGAGACCGCTCGGTGTGCGTGAGAGTAGGAGCGTGTCGTCCGCAAACATTAAGACTGGAACGTGGCGACCTGCTATAATTGGGGCGTCACTTGGGGATTTCATTAGGTGGTCAACAATTCCGTTAATATAAATTGAAAATAGTGTTGGAGCTAGCACACAGCCTTGCCTGACTCCTCGTTCTACTGGGAAGGAATCTGTGGTTTCACCTTGCTTGCCCCATCTAATTTTAGCAAAGTTATTGTCATGGAGGCGGACAAGGAGAGTAACAAATTCCCGGCTTAGACCTACATCAGCCAGGGTCTGCCACAATTTTTCCCTGGGGACTAAGTCGAAGGCTGCTTTTAGGTCTACAAAGACTGCGTACAGCGATCCCTTTTTGAGTGTGACATTTCTCCAGTAAATTGTTAAGAAATAGAGAACTTGGTCAACACTACTGGTCAGTGGGCGAAACCCTGCCTGATAAGGGGATAGTATGTTTTTGTCGTCAATCCATTGTTGTAGCTTATTCTGGACTAGGCGACCCATCACTTTTTGCGCTGTGTCTATGAGACTTATTGGTCTATAGTTTTGAGCTAGTGTTTTGTCTCCTTTTTTAAATATGGGGATTATTTCCGCTCCCTTCCATGAGTGGGGCACTTCCCCTCCCATTGCCACAGCATTAGCCAGCATTTTAAAATATAAGCACCACGTATTCCGGTCTGACAAAAATACGTCGGCCGGAATGCCATCCATGCCTGGCGCTTTTCCCCCTGCTATACCATCCAATGCTTTAATTACATCATTCTCATCAAATATTTGATTTTTGAAGAAAATAGATGGCGGATGTTGGACAGAGGCATGGGCCGGATTGCGGGCATACTGTGGTCTAAAAAACTCAGTCCATTTATTAATGGGGACATTATTTTGTGGCTGGGCAGCTATTCCTCCCCTCTCCCATTTAACAATAGCCCAAAAGCGCTTAGAATCCTTGGCAGCGCAAGCTTCCTTCAGTTCCTGCCACCCTTCTTCATCCCAGCGTTTCTTAGCCTTTTTTTGGGCTTGTCTGTATGCATCTCTCGCTCTCCTAATTCCTATTGCATTGCCGATTTTTAATTCTGAACTCAAATTAAGTCGTGCCAATCTGCAACTTTTGTCGTACCAGCCTTGTCTCTGTAGGGTTTTACCCTCTTTACCAGATTCTACTTTTTTAATGAAAAAACTTTGTAGTTCAGTGAAAAGTTTTTCGTGGGCCTCCATCATATAATCTTGGAAGCTTGACATCCCTTGTTTAGACTTGATATTGTTTACTTCATTTACCACTAACATTTTAAGTGCCTCTAGTTTTATATTATCTTTTATCATCATTCCCCATTTAAGGTGACGCTGGTTGTTAGAACATACTACATCCTGTGTCACCATTCCATTGCCCTTAGGGTGCGATGAAGGCTTGCAGTGGAAGATAAAGGTTAATTTCAAGGGATTATGGTCGCTTTCTAGTCTAGGTTCTACAACCATGTCTAGTATTTTACTCCAAAATTTTACATCTATTAATATATAATCGATTCTGCTAGATGAGCGCCCATTGTCAAACGTCTTATTACCTACTAGATCGGAAGGGGAGCGCCCGTTTGCCGCTCTCAACCCTCTGGCTAAACAGAGACTTTTTAGCTGTATTGCCACATTACTCCATTTTTTAATGACAGGCAGATCCAACTGTGGGATTCCCCACTTAGCGTCCTCTTCCTCGGACAGAATCCGGTCCTCTTCCCCCAGGGGCTCAAAGGTTACATTAAAGTCACCACCTACTATTAATTGATTATGTGGTGGTAATAATTCTATGTTTTGTTCTAAGACTGATAAAGTGTTAGAAACTTGTCCCCTGGACACTCCCCTAGCATAAACGTTGAAGATGCTGAGCTCTTGGCCATTTTCCCATCTGACCGTAAGAGCCATAATGTCATTTGATGGTATTGATAGTCGTGTTATAATGACATTTAGGGATTGTCGTACCCAAATTAACAAGCCTCCAGAGGGGCGTCCGAGGCGGTTTCTAACTGCCGGGATGTAATAATTTAAATATCCCACTTTAAATGTTGGGGTAAGTGACCAGGTTTCTTGCAGCATAATAATATCGTGCTGATTAATATATTCAGCCCATTCCAGTATATTTATCTTACATGCTATGCCTGCAATGTTCCATGATACAAGGGATAGTGTATTAGTTTTATATTGATCTAGTGGCTGGTCTTCTTTCTGATCGCTTGCGTTTTTTAACACTTCTAGTAAAGATTTTTTTCCATCCCTTGAACTAATCTCAGACTCTCCAACCCCAGTAGCACATGTATGAACCTCAGTTGCTATCTTTGACACTTTTAGAACGGGGTTTTTACATTTTAGGTGCAATGATTTATTTTTCTCTACATTCAGGTTGCCCAGATTAGAGCTAGTTATGTTTCCTTCACCTGTATGTTTTTGCTGCAGCAGCTCAGTGTGAGGAGCTAGATCGTGGCTTTTGAGTCAATCGCATTCGTTTAAATCAGATAAGGCCGAAAAGCAGTTATCCAAATTTAACCCCCAGTCACCGCTAGTGCCCCCACTATCCCTTCTAGATCCAACCACTGACCACTTGGTTCTAAGGATAGTTGGTTTTGCTAGTAGACCTCTTCGACTATAGAAGAAGTCTAACGTTAGCGGGATTATTTCTGCCGTTCTTCGTTGGGGTGGGAGAATATTTTGTAGGATGTCTGGCAATACATCTGGACCCTTCAGATTTAATACCACACAATCCCCAGCAAATTTCTTGGGTTTGGACCCTATCCACTTAACTCTTCTTGCTGATAGCAAGTCCTCGGACAACTTTTCCTTACCCCATGGAGTTGCTTGGATATTATTACCTAGCCACTGCAGTGATTTGTTTAAAAGGGAGTCCGGGGTCTCAATCTGGTCTTTTTTCAATATAGGGACATTGGCGAGTACTAACACTAGAGGTGATGCTTCCACTATCAGCTCGACAGGATTTAGATCAAGGTGGGAATCAGATGTAAAACCATTCTCATTTGTTGGTGGCGGAACTACAACGGTGGGGTTGGTAAGATCACTTGTAGCACTAAGAGCATCAGTCTGCACTGGTGCAGGTATAGCTTTTACATTCTCAATCATATTTTCCTGGAGCTCATCTATTTTATTTATGATTGAGTTGGGGATGCCCCCCATGTTGTCGTTTGTAGTTTTTACTAGGGACTCTAGTTTGTGTACTTTATCGGACAGTTGGTCAATTTTCGATATGAGAGGTTTAATTATTCGTACAATCCTAGATTCTAACATGCCCATGAATTTATTCGACAACAAGTCATCCCAGTCTATAGTACAACTCCCTTCCTCTATTATGTCATCAATCACATTTTTGTGTTTAGAGTTTGGCGGAGTTAGTGGTTTTTTACTATTTGATCGTAGTCCTGGCCTTTTAGTAGGGACTTTAGTAGACCTCTTAACTGCTCTTGGAGCAGGGACAGGTGTTGGTGGAGTGGTACTGGCATCAACTAACACTAAATCATTACAGTGCAAGTTGGGTTCATCAACCATTAGTGAATCAGTATTCATAACAGATTGTGGAACATTTATAGAAGTGTTTAGTGCAGGAGGATCGACATTTTCCACGTTCACAGTGTCACTTAAGTTCATAGCTTCTATGTCCAAATCAATTAGGCAGGACACTTCTGTTTGAGCGCAGGGAGGAGAATCATTAAGCCCTAAGGAGGACCGCCGATCATTAATTATTTTAGTCACTCTGTGCACTAAATAGTTCTCCATAGTATTGACAGGGGTGTCAGGTGTTTTACGCTTTGACATGGTTGATCAAAGGGGCAGGATAGAATTGCAAAACAGCCTTGTACGTATAGATTGTCAAAAAGCAAGCAAACACTACAACAGGTAACTCACGGTGCGACAGGAGTTAGTGTCCTGGTCCAGTCCAGTCGTGGCCAGTCTTGGACTGTCTTAGACTGTCCGCCCTTTGTCCGGGCTTAGTCCGGGCGTCCCGCTCGCGTCCCGCGACGCGGAGGACGGCGGGATTTTCTAGCGCCTCCGGGCGCGCTGACCCCTGGATGTTGTTCCGGGTCGCAAGGCAGGCTGGGAGTAGTAGTTTCCCTCCGCTCGGCGGCCGCGAGAGGGACTCGAGCGGCGGCGGGAGGGAAACCTGGACGAGGCGCGGTCAAGGGCTCAGGCAGTCCACAGCTCCGTGGCAAGGTAGGGCAGCTTACTGGCACAACCAGTCATGCTCCTCACCCACTCGCAAAAGAAGTAATCATGAACTCTAAGGTTCACCTGTTTATAAACCCTGTTGCCGCCCCTCATCTCCGATACATTCCCGCACTAGTCACGTGGTTGTCACCTGACCGTACTCTCTCAGCCTCTTCTGCTTAGAGCACTCCAACGCCCATAATGCATTCTTTCCTTCTATAACCTAACCCGGTGCTCATGACATGCGAGTTTCTTCAGACTAACCCAATTCTCTATGAGCAGGGGAAGCTTGTATGGCTGCTGCCCGATATTGCACCTGTTTGGTGTTTGTGAGAGATTTAGCTATTGCTGCTTTTCAAGTATGTCGAAAGAAAGCATTTTTCTACGGGCACCTGTCTCCTTTGGAAGTTGTTCTAGCCTTGGCCCGTGCACATTTCACCCCCGCCTCCATTGTATCCTCTACTCCCCATAATAACCTACAAACTCCCCCTCACACCCTGACTCAGACTGGCTATTCCACAGCCCTGGCATTTTCCCAGTGGGCTGCAGGCTAGGAGGCTGCTTTCAGAGCAGGAGGTATTGCCATGACCTATAATGCCCATCTAATCCCATTCTAGTCAGGACCTAATGCCATGTGAGGCTGGTTCAAAGATGTTGCTTGTTACCACAGGCCTGTTACATACAACCCTGCATTCGTCCTTGAACTAGGTGCTCTCCATTGCACCCTATTCTGCCCCTTATATTTAGTGATCCATTGGCATTTTGACATCCTCTCTTGAACTCTGAGCTCTCCCTTCAACTGGTGCCGCTTTACAATTGCGGCACCACACTTGTATGTGCACGGCTCCTGTGCATTAGGCACTTTCACGTACAGCCTTCACTCCGCTTTCATGCAGCACCCTTCTCCTGCACCTTGACTTGTACTCTGTACTCTGTACTCACTGCACCTTGACCTCCATCACTCCTTGCACCATGCGCTTTCCCCCTTTAGGTTTGGCTTTTATATATTTAATAGGCTGCTACGGGGTAGCAGTGGTCGGGTTAAAAAAAGAAAGAAAATGAAGCTTACCTTACCCGTTGCTGCCACTCCTCTATTCTTCTTGCCGCAAACAGGATTGCGCTCAGACAGGGACTAGGGGCCTGTGCATGTTCTCTACCCAAGCTGTGCATTACAGCCCGCGGAGAACATGTCAAGGGAGCATGACTGTTTGGCTGGCCCAAGACGGATGGCCAAACTGTCATGCGCACTTGGAGAGTGCCTACCACTCCTCCCCTGCTTTGTGGGCAACCCAGCCCCGCCCACACCTACAGAGCCGCTAGGGGGCAAAAAAATGATAATAGCAGGAATTATTATCATTTTATGTTTCTTATAGGGCAACACTCTTACACCTTAGTGGAGGAGCCGCCACTGCGTATACAATAGTTACAATATGCTCTGCAGCAGTGCAACATTCTCAGTGCGTGGGAAATGTGCATCCACTACTGCTCCCCATGTGTTACCTCTTCCGTTTACTACTCAAGTTGGGAAACACATTTTGAACATTCAAGAGCCAAAAACAATTGCTATTGCCAATGCTTGCGCTTTCTCGTATGTTCTGAGCAGTCCGTTTTCTACTATGGTTGGTAGGAAGCACAAACCGGGACTGACTTTTTCATTTATTTCCTATTAAGTGCTTCTAGGCTGTAAGCATTGATCGTTCAGAACAAAACAAGTCAATGAGCTCCCAACCAATTTGTGGAGTTTGTCCACTAAATTGATCCTTCATTTTCTCACACAGTTTTCTGAGAAGATGACCGGTCAAAGCCTGGTCACTGAAATCTAAAGTGGCAAACACATATTTAAATGATATAACTGAGTAGACACAGGGAACTTTGGCCCAAATTAGAAGGGCATGTTATTTTCGATGCTTTATTCCATCATATGTCCCTTAATATTGCCTGAAATTTTCTCCTAAAGCCAAGGGATGCAATCAGTGAAGTACTATTTCTTGCCAACAAGAGACTTTCTCTGGAGGCTGCATCTTTTATGGTAACATGTGCAGTTGTAGTCTTCTTCATGGAAAACAAGGTTCACTATGAGCGCTCTCTTAATTCTGATTGGTCTGGCACCAGGAGTTACCAGCCCTATCCAATTTACAATTCCGGTGGTACCACCCCTAGTCCACTGCATTTCTTTTGACCCTGTGAAGATGAGGATCGGACTAGAATTAGATATCCTCTCCCCTAGTAAATCCACATTTTGCCGGGAACTCTACCTTTGAGTTACTTTAACCCTTCTCTAACCTAGAGAGTGGTTGGTGTAATTGATGATGAAGAATGTATTTGTGAGCACAACAGCTGCCCAAAAAGAGTGTCTTGGTGCTGAAAGCAGTCAAGCAAATGTACCTGGGGATTAGTGGAACAACTATGGACTGATTTAGGTCTCGGCGTACGGGTTATTCAGTCACAACAGTGCTGGATATCCCATCCACCAAAATATGAATCCCATTCTATTCTTTGGGACTTAAATTTTGGTGAACGGGATATCCGTAACAGGTCAGAGATCTAAATCAGGGCTCAAGTCTTCAACCCCTTCCAAATCTGAGATACAACCTTCTTGTCAGATGACTAGAAAACACTTTCCAGTGTTTAGGGTCCAACCAAGAAAAACACTGCCTGCTTGATGAACACACAGAGTATTGGGAACTGCTGCAAAGATGCTGCAAAAGGGTGGAACTTAAGCCTGTGAATAGATCCGGATTTCTGTAGTGGATAAAAACGGGGCCCCTTATCTTGAATGGCTCTGTGATAAATGGGCATGACCTTAATATTGTGCTGGTTTCCACAGGGAGCCAGTGGAGTGCTCTAAGATGGCAACCTCTAAGAGGACACTTGCTGCACGAGTTTGAATAAGATCTCTGCGCTGTTTGAGCCATTTCAGAAGACCATTGTAAAGAGAATTACCGGCTGCATCACCAGGGCTCACATAATGAGTAGGCCTGGGCCGAGGTGGCGAGTGCCTCTACGCGTAGCGCCCTGGAGTTTAAAAAAACCTCAGTGGAGCTATGCGTAGCTTCGCTCCGCTCCCTCCCCGCTCCCAAATGCTTAAAAAAGATATAAAGAAGGCACTTACCTGTGTTTCTGCTGCCTCCCCTGCCTGGCCGCTCTCCTTCATGCTCCTCTCGCATCCTCAACGTCCTTCTTCATAAAAGAAAACTACGTTGTAAGTCTTGCGCTTGCAAGACGTACAACATATTTTTTTTTTATGAAGAACAACGAGGACGCGAGAGTAGTAGGAAGGAGAGCGACCAGGCAGGGGAGGCATCACAAATACAGGTAAGGGCCTTCTTTATATCTTTTTAAAGCATTTGTGAGAGGGGAGGGAGTGGCTAACTCCGCTCCGCAACGGAAGCAGAGTTTTGCCTACTCCACGTTCGCCATGGAGCTCGGAGTAGGCAAATCTCCGCAAACTGTCCTGGCGGAGCGGGGTTACCCGCCCAGGGTTAATAATGAGGGCCTTACGCGCAGAAACATAATTTATTTATGTTATTTTCAGTGATCCCCATCACATCTGCCTGGTGAAGGAATAGGGATCATATGACCTTATGAGCTGGTGTGTGACATCCATTTGCTCTTGCAAGTTATTCAGATTGGGCCTTTATGGATGGCTTTTGCTGGACCTCTCCACGGTCTCTATATCAGTAGTGTAGCAAGGATGGCATGGGCCCTGGTGCAGTCAAGGAAAATGGCCCCTTTGACTGCTGTTGGGGGTAGTAAAATATGGCAGTTATCAGGATACAATGGTCCTCTCAGGACTCTGGGCGTAGGTGCCACTGCACCTACTGCACCAATTGTAGCTACGCCACTGCTCCACGTGTGATTGCGCAGCTTGAAAACATGAGTTTTTGGCACTGTAATTGAGGCTGGTGGAAACTGATTTATTCTCTTCATGTATAATACATGTAATTTTTGTGAATAATATGGTTTTTTTGGCGTATTACCTGAGGGAGGGTGTTTGAGTAAAGATCGTGACTCGAGCTCTGCTTCATTCTCACGCGATCCTTATGTTCATCAAGTGCCCTTGAGTAAAAATTGCCCCACACAGCATTCCTTTTTTACTGTCGCAAGGCAAAATTTCACAACTTATGCGCTCACCTTAGTAGGCTTATGAGTAGGGTTGCCACCTGACCGGGTTTCTACCGGAACCCCCAGTATTTTAGTGTACCGGCTAGTACAAAAACAAGCAAAATCCCATAAAGAAGGTATTTTTAGCCCTTATCTGTACATAATTCAAACTGAAAATAAGAATAGAAAACACTTTTAAATGTATTCTCCAGCGGCATTAACGATCCCTGACTAAAAATTAAAGTAAATGAAGGCAGAAGAGTAATGTTACAAATGAATACGTACAGTGTTGTTTAAACTCCTATTTAGTATTTTGTCGAGGCGGCTGCAGACTCTTAAAACAGAAACAGGGTGGCCTGTATTTTTCTCTTGGAAACATGAACAGGACTTGCACCAAAGCAAAAGAGGAATACTCTGTCCGTGTGGAAAGTACACTGCCTGATCGAGACTCATCCTATTCCTAGGCAATCTCTCTGGACCCCTGTGGAAGCTGGAAGCATGCTCAGACTCCCCTGGACTACGGGCACTAGTCCCTGTAAACTGCAGGCAAAGCAACGCCCCGGATCAGAAGAATCGCTGATCATCTAGCCTTCTGAGCGATCGCCCAAATCCAGATAGTCTAGCACATTGTGAGAACTATAGTGCGGCCTTTCTCAAAGATACAGACAGTTACCGCATTCCTCGTGGTCACAAGCCGTCAAAGAAACTTTCTGCTCCACTTACTGCTGCCAAGGCTTGTTGGTGACAACTCTGGCAACCGAACCCTGCATTCAACACTGCACCTAGAGGGAACTCCATTGTACGTTCATCTGACATCAGCAGCAGCCCTGTTGTTGTGTTTTTGCATCTTTTTCCCCACAGCATCTTTTAGGCAGTAAAAGCAACTTTCCTGTGGCACCGTTTAGCACCAGGGACAGCCAGTACAACTCTGCGCCCAGGCCACACAGGCCAGATAAACTTATACTGACTGTTGTGGCTTGGTCCTGGGACCAGCATCACCTCTACCCTGCAAGGGTTTCTACGCAACTCGACCTGCAAGTGACCGATTGTCACTAGTGGTTTTACCCATTGATCGCAATGATCAAGTTTCACTGTGTTATATTACACTTATTTTATATTGCTTTAAAAATCTATTACTCTGGTTACATGTATGGTATTACGTTTGCTTTTTAAATTAAATTAAAATCAGCTTTATTTTTATAAATTGGTGCCAGACTTCTTTTGAGTTGTATCAATTACTTAACATCCATGTTGGTTGTCTGAAATGCTTAACACATGTTCATCTACTAAAGCCTGACTGATCTTTGCCATACTACCAGGACTGAGCTAAGGATTCATTAGTGTGAATCCAAGGACCATCTTTGGAGTTTGTGACAGTTTTGCACAGTGAAGCCTAACCAGTCCCACCACATAATAAGCCACTTTCTTACATTGGTGTTACAGCTGTGGGGATCATGAACCTGTGTTTTGCAGTACCACTTGTTCATCAGTGAATTTGCTTGCACAAGAAATTCACAACATTGGCTTTAGACTCTCAAAATTATTTTCTCTGAATTGTTTTGAAATGTAAACCAGGGTACCTAGAAAGACCCATGCTGGGAGGGACCAGAGAAAGGGTGCTCAGACTTCCCAGGATGGGACGGAGCTGAGCAACCAACAAGATAAAAAGAAGGAGTTCCTTAATAGCCCACAAAGTTCTTCTCAGGAGATTAAACTTGAGACGTCTCCCAGACCAAAGGCAAAGGGTGTCAGGGGGAACTGGGATCCAGCAAAGGCATCTGGGTTGTGTCATGACTGCCATCAGGCATGTCATTAGAAAGGAGATGCAGCATGCTCCAAAATGTTCCCTAGTTGTGGACAATCCAAGGGATTGGCTAACAGACTGGGGATTGAAATTTACTCTGGAGAAGCCAGGGGATACATTGCAGCTACTTTAGTTTCTCTGGGTGGGATGGATTTGGAACCCTGGCTGTCTTACCTCCAAGCCTGGAGAAGTATAGACAAAGGCCTAAAGCCTCTGAGGAATACAGGTGCCAGTGTCACCATGGCAGCCCCTAGGCTGGTTTCCCCAAACCAGTGCTGACAATGAGACTAAACACCGTCCAATGGCCTTGGTAAGCTTAGAATGGGGAGGGGTTTCTGGTCTAAAGAAGGTGGTTGTGTCCCATGCCATCCCTGTCGAGTGTCTATTGGGAAATGATTTGGAAACTTCTGAATGGGCAGAAGTGGAAATGAAGGCCCATGCAGAAATGCTGGGTCTCCCTGAGTGGATGTGTGTTACAGTTACTACAAGAGCACACACAGAACATCAGGGAAGCTTGGATCCTGAAATGGTGGACTCTAAAGACAAGAGAAAGGGCAAGAAGCTGCTAAGGCAGCTTCTAAGTGGTCAGAGAGCCAGGGGGAGAGTTCTCTTGAAAGAGATTCCCTGGTGCCAGTTGAGGGAACTGCAGCTGATGGAGTCTGGCCTGACCTGGCAGAACTCTAAAGTGCAGGGGGGCCTCCAAAGAGGACTTATTCCAAGGGCAAAAGCAGTGCTCTACTCTTGAATGCCTTAGACAGCAAGCTGCAAGGGGAGGGTGATACCAGTGGTATCCATAGGATGTACTGGGAAGACGTGCTTCTGTACACTTAAGCCAGGGACCCCAAACTAGAGGCAGCCGGGTGAGTGGTGGTCCTCCAAGTGTACAGAGAGTTCATTCTGACCCTGGCCCATGATATCCCCTTAACTGGAGATCTGGGACAAACCAAAACCTGGGACAGGTTGTCTGCTCAATTGTATTGGCCCCAGATGTCTGATAAAGTGAAGGAGTTTTGTTGTTCGTGTGTGACCTGTTAACCAGTGGTAAGAGAGCCTCACTACCAAAGGCACCCTTAACTCCACTTCGAGTGGTTGGGACTCCATTTGAGAGGGTAGGTATTGACCTTGTTTGTCCCCTTGACCTTTAACCTGCACCTGGGAAGAGGTTTGTTCTAGTGGTAGTGGAGCATGCCAATGGGTACATAGGACTGTCACTGCCACTTCATAGGCAAATGCCATCTTTGGTATCTTCACACGGGTTGGGTTTCTTATAGAGTTGCTCTCTGATAGAGGGGGGACAGTTCATGTCTGCAAATCTTAAGGCTATGTTGGATAAATGTAGACTGAGGTACATGTTCACCACCCCTATCACCATTAGACAATTGGTTTGATTGAAAGGTTCAACAGAACCAAGAAAGGCATACTAATGGGCCTCCCTGAAAAACTGAGGAGGAGATAGGATATCCTGTTATCTTGCCTGTTGTTTACCTACAGAGAGATGCCACAAAAGGGGGTTGCAATCAGCCCTTTTGAACTTTTGTTTGGCATTCCTGCAAGAGGTCCTCTGAGTCTAGTGAGGGAAGGAGGGGAGAAACCTCGCAAAGAGCCCCAGCAAGACATAGTGGACTATGAAAAGGGTCGGCGTTCAATGTCTAAAAATATTGATCCCTTTGGGAAAAAATGATGGCACACCAGATCTATACTCTTCACTCAAACAACAGGAGCCTCTCACATAAGCCAATCAATCAAATATGTCAATGTTTATTCATTAATTATTCACAAAATTAATCAAAAAAACAATTAGAAAATTGATAAAATAGAGCACTCGATCTGACATGTAAAAGTAAATATCAATTCAAGACATTCAAGATACTCTTTAAATGTCTTAAACCACTAATAAGGTTTTTGTTCTAATTAAAAACAAAGTGCACAATAATTGTGTAAATCGACAATCCATCATATTGAAGGGTAATATCCTATAAAACAATACATTCTGATTCCATAATCGAACATGAAAAGTTCTTTCTTTTTTTTAAAAACAACCAAGAAGCGACGCGTTTCGGTGGTATCCACAGGTCCGACCACCTTCTTCAGGCTTGACATATATATATATATATATATATATATATATATATATATATATATATATATATATATCCAAAATGCTACGTCTCACTCCCTTCTCACAGGCTCTCCCCCTGGACACGGAGACGCAGACACGGACCTTCTTGTGCAAAATATTTATTCAGCTCAAGTACTGGTGCATGACGTTTCGGCTCTCAGCGAGCCTTGTTCACATGACAGTGTTACACATACTGCTCAGTCTATTTAAAGAGCCCGAGATTGTTTCTTTTCACATCACGTGTCAGGGTTGAAAAAATGTGTGTGTATGGAAAGGGAAGACATACTTGGGGAAAGAATCGGACGCTTTCTATGGTCTTCATTACCCATTTCATTTCATATATTTATAAGTTTCAATCACTATAAATATCCGTAAAATACATTTAAATTATTATGCATTTAGTTTGTAGGGGAAGTATTGATGCCATTAATAACATTTCATCATTAGTAAAATACCTCAACATAAAATCAAAGTAAAATACATGTATAATACAGATGAAAAAGGGTAATCAGATTACAGTACCAGGCAATGTAATAAAGTGCAAGTGCATTTTAGTTACTGTGCAAATTACGCAGATCCTGTACTAATCAATATTTTGGGGTCATAATTTCCCCCAAAATTTTTTTGTGCAAAGATGCAAAAATGTGCAAATTAGCAAAATAGTGCAGCAATGTTATTCACATCAGATATACCCTTTGATCCTCTCATTGCATCTATAATAAATAATTTTAAAGTCATTATTTATCATTTCACTGTACAACAGAATCTCTGTGTCTTATATACAGTATGACTCCCCTACCAGCATCTTCATTCAAAATGTTTGAGTCCATATAGCGTCACTTCACCCCTTCTCACCTTCCCTATAGTGCTCAAACAAACTAATTAAATTAACTTGTGTTTGGCAAATAGTAATTAAATATACATATCGACTTATGGGAAATTAGGATCCTCCAAATCAAGATAATTAATTCATGCCCCTAAAGCGTGTTGGTTAAAACTAAATCAAATAGTAGCGGTTGCAACATAGTGTTTCAGAGATTGCTGCAAAGATATCAACAAAAATATCAACTCTTATTCTGTTGAGATGTATCAATTAATAGCAGTCCAACATATTATCTCCCACTTTTTCCGAATGAAGATAATGGAGAAACTAAATGAGTTTGATTGTAAGTACATAGCTGTTAATTCCAATGTCAGTATATCCCTCTATATGTATATACAGATCCACATTCAGGGTAAGCACATATACATGTCCTCTGTTACATTAAGACCCATTGGTGCCTTAGTATCAAGCAACAAGATATACTGGGTCTCCAATCTTCTCAATTTCTGTTCTCTCTCTCCACCTCTTCTGCTAGCCTTAATCGCATCTATCACGTAATATCTGAGTGAAGTATTATCACCTTGATGTTGATCACGATAGTGTCTGGCGACTGGGTAGGTATTATCCCCATTGGCAATTGCTCTAAGGTGCTGCAGAATACGTTGATGTACTGGCAGTTTTGTGCTGCCTACATATTTCAATAAGCAGGGACATTGGAGAATGTAAATTGCATATTCTGTCTTGCAAGTTAAAACCTGTGACATAAGGTGTTGCTTATCACTGAATCCATCTTGGAAAGTCTTGGTATTGATACCATGCTGGCAAGCCTTACAGGTTTTACATTTATAAAAACCTTTGTGGGATTGCCACCAGGTTGACTTAAGTACAGGTTCAGGGTCAGTATCGACTATCTGGTCTTTAAGGGACGGAGCCCTGCTATAGGTTACAGATGCCCTATTAGGGAGAGTGTTGCCTATGATAGGGTCACTTCTTACTACGGGCCAATATTTGTTGATTAATCTGTAAATTTCTCGGTGTTGGTTACTGAACCCCGTAATAATTCTAAAGACACCTGAATCAGTTGCTGTATTATTGGTCGTCATATTGGAGTCAGTGTTAATTATCTGTTGTTTGTTACGGGCCAATAAAGCTTCCCTGGTTACCATCATAGATCTGTTTCTTGCTTGTTCAATTGTTCGTGGAGAGTAGCCTCTTTCAAGGAAACGCTCCGTGCTTTCTCGTTGGGCCCTCTACAAATCTGTGGGATTACTGCAAATGCGTCTCATCCTCAGCATCTCCCCATAGGGGATGCTGGTAACGAGATGCATCGGGTGGGCACTTGCAGCATGTAGTATGCTGTTCCCAGCGTTAGGTTTGCAATGAATTCTAGTTTGTAATTTACCATCGGTAATGTACAGTTCAGTATCTAGGAAAGTGACTGTATGTTGGCTTAGGGTCGCTGTGAATTTAAGATTTAAATTGTTTTGATTGATATTATCAATAAATATCCTTGCTTCTGTCTCAGTGCCTCTCCATATTACCAATAAATCGTCTATGAAACGATACCATGCAGTCACATGAGTTTGTAATGTTGCACTGTGGTCCCTCCTGAGGACCAGTTCCTCCCAAGCCCCCATATGTAAGCAGGCAAAGCTCGGGGAGAAACTGGCCCCCATAGCCACCCCCTGTCTTTGACGGTACATGAGATTACTGAACATAAAAATATTGTTCGTTAGACAAAATTCCAACATAGTTAACAGCATACAATTGTGTTCTTTGAATATTGGATCTCGCTTCGATAAGTAATGTCTGACTGCCGCTAGACCTTGGTCATGAGCAATGCTTGTGTATAGAGATGTTACATCTAGCGCAATAAGCCAATCACCAGGTTCCACCATCACGTTTCTGATTTTTAGCAAAAAGTCACTGGTGTCTTGAATAAAAGAATCAAGTTTTCTGACATATCCCTGTAAGAAGTAGTCTATATATACCGAGGTGTGTTCTAAAAGACTTCCTCTCGCCGAGATGATTGGTCTACCAGGCGGATGTTTGGGGTCTTTGTGTACTTTGGGTATAAAGTACATAATTGGGATGACTGGATAATCCACCTTCAGGTATTTATATTCTGCCTCTGTGATTAGTTTGTCTGCTTTCCATTTTGATAACTTTAGATGGAACTCCTTTTTCGTGGCTGCCATCACCTGGGCATTAGTACGCTCATAGCAGCTTCTGTCATTCAACTGTATATATATATATATATGTATATATATATATATATACATATATATATATATATATATATATATATATATATATGTCCCGTGAGCAAGCTTTGTAAGAAGCGAAACGCGTTGGGTACTGGTTACTGAATAAACCGCTATCACTAAATTGAGACGAGAGAGTGCGTTTTCATTTCCCCCAGTGGGAGACTTCAGCCATATATATATATATGTATAGAAACGCGTCATCTGCCGTAGCTGTACTGGATGTAATGGTTGATTAAAACATCTTGCCTGAACGAAGTGGTCCGTTTCTCCTTTTTCGCCGCTGCGGTGAAAGTAGCACGAGTTGCAGTTTTTGTGTATATATATATATATATATATATATATATATATATATATATATATATATATATAAAATCATATGTGTCACAGATTTTTTTTATTTTGTACATTTTTTGATTAAAACCATTTAAGAAAACCTACTCAATAATTAAATAAACAATCATATACATATTGATTGTTGGCGTTGTACAACTCACACCGCTGATAACTCACACCACTTCCATATACTTGCAGAGGGGCACCGCTCCAGCAAACACTCGATTTGTATCCCCCTTCATTCAAACAAATGCCTCCAAAACCCATTTTCTCTGTCCTTCTAATGACCACATTTTACGCTATTCAAACCAAACACACTTTTTCTTATATTTAAAAAAAAAATTGGAGGGTAATCCTCCACTTGGACTCTCTTATTGCCTACACGTATATTTTTATTATATATCTTCATCCATTGGCCAATTTGTGCTCTGGCAGGTACACTTAAAGCAAAGACCACCCACCGTGATCTGGGCGTTAATGCGGGGAAGAAATCCTGACAGTAATCCTCTGCAGGGCTGCACTCAGGAAAACTCCTGTTTATCATAAACACAAACACAAACATAGAGAATATCGTTCTATGTTTGATATTCCTCATTAGGCTTAATACTCAATATTAGAAAGAATCATAAAACCTACCAAGATGTCTGTTACTGCATACAATCCTGCATCATTGTCAGCAACCTCCAAAATTGACCAATAAAAACTATTCCATGGGACTAATTCCTATCAAAGGCAAGATTAGACCTATATTACTGCACTTATTTTTATATATCACTTGCAATTGCCTGATTAGTCACTTATCACCCACATTATTAATTTGTAGGTTACCTTTTGGTAAGAACGTTCCAGAATAAGGTTCTGCTGCTGGCACGCCAAGTTTCATCTTCGGCACCTATGTTGCCGGATTTTATCTCACTCTTGTTTCTCCCTTCTCTCACAAGGCACCAAAACGCCCTACAAGTCCGGGAAACAAACGGGATGTTACCCCAAGTGTAGATATCAAGAATCATTCTGCATCTATACTCAATGCGATTTTAAGTAATAAAAAACTGGCTCCACATTACGGAAACTCGTTTCCTGCCTAATGTCACATATTTGGCTTAGCATGTGACAAGGTTGCATAATCTGTACTCCGTACTACTAATCCTACCTAACTTTAGAACACTGACCTAACTATAAAACGCTTACCGGTATTAAGAAATCTCTGCGTTCCTCTGTGTGTCCTTGTCGATCACACAGCAGTGTGTATACACTGTTTAAATATCCAATTAACGCTCCAACCTCAGCAGCGTAACAATAGCAAGAAAAGAAAGGACTACCACAGTGTCCCAGTTCTGGCGAAAAATCAAAGCCACCATCTTGGGACAGTGAATTCTGCCTCACATTCCATTGTTTGTAGTGTAAATATTAAGTTTACTCAACGTTGGTGTCCTATATGTGCATCGGACTGTGTTACACGGGGCCAAGTGACATTCTATTTATGTATTGCTAGTGCTTTCTAGAATGGAGGCTTGCAATCTGTGTGGACTGTTACACCGCGCGAAACTCCCCAGGGGGACACTGGCTCATGCCGCTATCCCTCTGGGACCCCATCACGCAATAAGAACAACTACACCATTATTTGCACTTAGCAGAAAAGGTCACTTTATTAGGCCAGGCAACAGAAATTGGCATCTTGCTACAATAACAATTATTGGTACAAAATACCCCATTGTCATTACTCTTTGAAACTTTTTGATATACAACCAAATATTCCCCACCAGACTTCTCATCAAAATATCCCATGAAATGCGCAATCCCAATCAACCTTTCCAAACCCCCCTTCCCCACCCCAGAGGGAAGGATAAGCATGCACCAGACTATCCAACCCCCAAGAAAAAACGCCACCCAGGAAAACCAAAGAGTTTTTCTGCCCCCCCAACGGAAATTTCTTGCTGACTCGAACATTAACTAATATCAAACGAACACCAAATATTTTCACACCAAAAATCTGCCAATAGGTCCCTCAACTCCATTAAATAGTATGCCTGGCCCATTTGTGACAAGTGCACGCCCTCTTCCCTGAAAAGATGATATTCTGCACCGGTGATATTATCATGAGGTAAAAACGTTATACCCATTGCAGAACAAAAGATTTTCATTTCCCAATTGAGTTTCCTGCGAGCCCTTTCCATCGCTGTGTGGTTGCGAGCTCCCCTCCAATGGTGCCTGTAAATAAATTCAGTCCAAACCATAGTTGTACCTTCCCAGTTATTCTTGATCACCGCCAAGTCCAATTTCATTTTCTTCAAAAGGAATAAACTAGACAATGAAACAAGATAATTTTCCCCCAAATGAATAATTAATCAATCTTGGAAACCTCTAGCAGAAGACAGCTCAGAAAGCATGGGAAATAATGCATCCCACCTCATGCCCCCTTTCCCCTGCCACAAGACTTCATGTCCCTTGCTAGGCAAACCAAGAGCTCAGCCATAAATCTGCTGTTGGGTGATGCCTGCTGACCATTTTACAAAAGAATGGCCCACTATCCATGTCCGCCTCTTTGATGATACTGAACTTTTAACACCACCTAGGCGGTAAAAAAACAAAATTAGTCTACATATTAAATAAAACATCTAATTTCCTCACATAACGTGTACAGCAATCAGATTTCCATCTCCCAATCTTTTTAATGTCATCCCATCCCCATCCCAACCTGTAAGCTTCGGTCGCTACCCCTATCCGAAAAGAGCGAGTCCCAAATAATGAGGGTTTTTTTCCCAACAATGTCAAAGCTTAACTAAAAACTGCCAATAGTGGGCCACTAGTCATTTTGCTCCCATTACTATGCATGAATATGTCCCCATGTTGCAAACCTAATGAAACATAGAATGACCTCCATTCCCTTAACGGAAAACAGTCCTGACATCCGCTACCATTCAAATAGATACAAGTGCCTTTACCCAGCTGGTCAGTTTTTGACTTCCTCAAAAGAATCCTAGGCTTCCCTTCTTGCACCTGAATATCCTCTATTTGTATACCCTTCTGATCCCACAAACCTAACAACTCGGAAACTCTAAAAGCGCCGAAAAACAACCAAATCATACAAAGTCTAAAACGTGAAACTTCCCACAAATCATAACAGCAAACTGTTAGCTGCCTTAAAATTTGTTGCAAAAGTTGGAAAGTGATTGGCTCGCGTAACTGTGAAGAATACGAATGCTCCCTCCCCAAACCCTTTAACATGCGCCTTAATAAAACATCCCCAGTCAACTCCTGTCCCCACCACAACTGACTATAAAAAGAAATGCCAGCCAATTTTCCTGAAATTGTTGTATGAGATAAACCCAAATTAACCAAATTCAAAACAAACCTTAACATAACTTTTTTGATACCCTCTGTAGAAAGAGCAATTTTGTGTAACTTAACATAACTTAAAAACTCCAGGCCTGACGATAACTGCGTCTAGTAGAACGGGGTATAGATTTTCCCACCAGATCAATGATTCTCCTTCCCCCAGCACCCAGATGTCTTTCGCGATCGAGGTTTTGCAGCTGTCTGCCCCCGGCGCCAAACTGCGGAATTTATGCCAATTGTATTGAGACAGAGCATCCGCAATTGAATTATTAAACCTGTAATATGTCTCGCTCTAAACACAATGTTTAATCCAAGACTCTGCAGCATAAAAAACCGCAACAGGTGTAATACACGCACGTCCTTTGCCTTCTGCTTGTTAATTAGCTCCACAACTGTCATATTGTCAGTGTGAAAAAGAACACTCCTGTCCTTAAACTCCTCCCCCCAAACTAACACAGCCACAATGAGAGGAAACAATTCAAGAAAGACTATGCTTCAGCCTTGTTGTAGCCAATGTGGAGGCCATTTTTCCGCGCACCAATGACCCTCCCAAAAAATGCCAAACCCGTGTGCTCCAGGAGCGTCTGAAAAAATTAGAAAATGCCAGATGGTATCATCCTCCACAAAATATAAAGAGACACCATTAAAATCCTTCAAAAATTGCAGCCAAATTAATAAATCTTCTTTATTCTGCTTGGTGAGCCTAATCCTGTGATGGGAAGAAATGCCCCAAACATCGCCACCCCCAAACGCCTACAAAAGGTCCTGCCAACACGCACCACGCGGCAAGCGAAATTCAAGTAGCCCAATAAACGTTGAACCTGCCCGAGCTGAATTTTTTCCCTGCGAATGATCTCCAATAAAAAGGAACTAATCTCATTCATCTTAGACGCTGGCAACCTAGCCATCATGAGTTCTGTATCAATTTCAATACCTAAGAATGTAAGTTTGGTGTCTGGACCCTCAGTTTTCCCAGGAGCCAGCGGAACGCTGAATGGCTCAGCCAAGTTCTGGAAAATGTGTAAGCATCTGTGGCACTGACCTGACTGGGCCTCTCCAATAAAAAAGAAATCATCTAAATAGTGACATACTTGTTTGTGACTTTTTTCTGAGAAACACCACTGAAGAAATGTACTGAACATTTCAAACAGTGCACATGACACTGAACAACCCATTGGGAGGACATGCCCAGCAGCTCAAAGTCCCAAGGGTGAATCGGCAGTAAACAAAACACTGACTGTATATCACATTTAGGAAGCTCCGCACCACACCCAGTATGCGTACGATCCTCAATGCATCATCAACAGATGTATATGTTACATTAGAGTCTGTCAGGGAAAGTCATTAATAGACTGGCCCTCCGGCCACGATAAGTGATGTATTATAATAAATTCACCTGCCAATTTTTTGGGAACCAAATCCAACGGGGATATCATCAAAGTCTTCAAAGGACAGTGCTTAAAGGGGCCTGCTATCCTGCCCTCCTTTACCTCCAAATCCAGTTTCTTCTGAACCACTTGGGGGAATTCCTTAGCCGATTTTAGAATTTCAGACCATCTATTGTAACGTAGACCCTGGTAACCTATCTTAAAACCCTCTTTAAAACCCCAATAGAGTTTTGAAGCGGATTCCGCATCAGGGTACCCTTTGAACCACTGTGTCATGACCGATAGCTTAATTGGCGTAGGAGCCCTTTGGAATAAACTGTGGAAATGCTCCCCTACCTCTTGGTGATTTCCCTTCATCCCTGAACCTTTGGTTGGCAAAACACTGTGTGATGGCATGTTTCCCACCGCACTGTGAACATTCACGCTGAAACCGGCAAAATTGCCTGATGCATGAACCTCGATTAAAGTTCCAGCAGGCTCCCATAACTGGAAGTTGTCCTTTACAAATTGGGTGGGGCGAGGCAGAAAGGGCCGATAAGTAATTGGGAGCCCGCTTGCAGTATGAGTCGTCGCGGGCGGTTGAGTCGAGGACATCCGCTGGAGCCACAGCTCCTGGTCAACATCCCCCCAAGGCTTATCATGAAAAAGACTTACTCTAGCCCTGAACTCTTCGTCATAGCTGAGCCATGCGAACCCCCTGAAATGTAATTGTGCTTTGCGTATAATATCCATGTACTTAAACATGGCCACAGCCCTGTCCTGATATTTTTCACAATAGACGCTTACATAGTTTATAAATGCCGCCGTCCAATTTTTGATATTTTTAGGGACCGTGGGATGCCTCAAAAGCTCCCACTCCTCCTCTTTGGACCCCTCCTTTGCTTGAATGTCCCTATGAAGGAGCTTGAAAATGTCAACAAACATGTGGTTACATATTCTCTACTTTGTTTTCTCAGCCAAATGTGTCCCCAGGGGCATGGACAAACCCATGTAAGGTAATCTCTTATGAATGGGGTGAATGGCACCCACATCTTGCCCTGATGAGAATTTTGACCCATTCAACACCTTTTTATCAGTAATAGCCACCTTATTCGATTCCACAGCACCTGTACCCACTCTCAACTATTCTGCAGACTTTTCCACAGTCTCGCCCGCCCCCAAATCCAAAACTTAATTCACTGGGTCATCGCCATCTCCCACTGATTGTGAACTGTTTTTGCCTGTCAAAGGTTGCGGTCACGAAGACAACCACTGAGGCCTACCTGATGTCAACTGAGTAGCCCACTTCTGGAACTCCTTTGGATCATCTTGCGGCTGCTGACCATGAAGCCGTTCCTGCTCCGCTGTATTGTCCGCACGTGACCTCTGTAAAATACTACCAACAAAAGTTGACCCCAACCCCTTTTTTGACACCACTTGTTCTTGACCCATAGCTCTTGAATCCAAATTCACATTATCCAACAGAAAACCTTCATTTATATTTTCAGCCACCAACCCATGACCAGCATATTCACCAGGTATAGCCAAATCCGTATTACTACCACTCGGCATTTCACCGTCTCCCACCCCATCATCATAACAATCCCAATTGGTCACAGCAAAATCCGCATTTGATCCGCTCTGTGTATCAACCCCCTTACCAAAAGCCCCACCCTGCTTCGCCGTCTTGAACTTGGATGCACCCGCCACCATCTGTGGGACCTTTTGTGATGAAGACTTCCAGCCGCTCGTGCCAGAAGACGCTACCGACTTACCACCAAACCGGACTTGCATTGAACTGCCTGCTGCAGAAGATGAAGGAGTGGCATGATCCACCCAAACCCATTGCCCTCGACGTGGCCCTAATGCAGAGTCAAAAGAAATCTGTGAGAAACAAGGAGGAGAATGAGATTCCGTAAAAACGGCTTCCAAGCCTGAAGAATAACCAGCAGGTTCTAAACGTGAAGAAGGGTATAAATTATGAGACATTAAAACAATGTCATCCAAATCCTGATCCTCCTCACACACTGCTGACTCTGGTAAATCAAAAGAAGAGGTGGTCATATTGTCTTGTAAATTTAAATTGACATTTTGCCCAGGCGGGCCCCTAGGAACCGGAGACCAAATCACCTCGGAAACAGCTCCTTCCCCTACCGGACCCAGCACCTGAACACCGTTATCATTCGGGATATTGTGAAATCCAGCTGACAAAAGTTGCGCCCCCTCACTGTCTTCACCACTGTCACTGGAGTAATCCAGCAATACAGCAGATCGTCCCTCAATAGACACAGGAGACGCAATATTAATGGAAGACATTCCTTCAAAGTTAGTATTATGCTGAAGCACCTTGTCCCTCATGTGCCCTCTCTTATCTGCCAAAGGAGAGGCCGGCTAAACAAAATTGTCATTCACCCCAATGGCATCACCAAACACCCTCCCCCTGCTTGACAGGGAACTTGCTGAAGTAAGGCTCTTTGAGGAGGTACCACCCCTGCCCTATGCTCTCCTCCTAGAGCGTCCCACTCGATGAGAAGGTGCCACCCCAATTGACCTGAATTCCTGTCAGGGAGCGAGTGAAATCTGGAAGTCTGCAACCTGCTGCCTCCGCTCCGATGCGCCGCACGACCTCTGTGTCCTTAAAGCGCAATTATTTCCCAAACTAACTACGCTGAAGTTTACTTTGCCTGAGGTCTAACACATCCATGCAAGTATCTGACTCATTATTAATTCCTCTATTAGTTTGAATTCTCACAGCAAAAAAGAACTAATGTTTTTCTCTAGAGTTATTTCATCAATCTTTCCCATTCCTCTCTAGTATTAAGACCTTGTCCAATCGTATTAAATATGGATATGTACCACTGCTCTCTCGCTTTGCGTTTCTCATCTATATTGCCACCTCTTTTATTAATGTGCACCTTTTCTAGGATGAACCAAACAAATTCATTCTCTTTATGTCCACACTCAATGAAGTGGGAAACCAATGGAGCATTAGGCTTCTTTGTTTTAATAGCTGACTTATGTTCGGCTAGGTTCACCCTGAGCTCACGGCTTGTCTCACCAATATATGCCAAACCCCGGGGGCAGCGCAGAAACATTTTTACTGCAGCAAATATCTATGGTATGAGCTGTTATTGTTCTACAATTATGTGTTAATTCCTTTACCACCCAGCACTGACCACACATTTGGCAGTTACCACAACGTACATTGCCTTTAGCAGTGGTGTTATCAAGTGTTCTCTGCCTAATTTTCTGATCCTCCCTACGGGTGTGAATTTACTGACTACGTAAATTCCTATTCTTCTTAAGAGCAAATAGCGGTTTGTCTAATTTAACCTCTTCTTGATCGTTCAAGATCTAGCAGTGTTTGTTTACTATATTATTTTATGTTTTTGCTAACACTGCTGAATTGGCTGAAAAACACAACTCCTGACATTTCCTTCTCTTTCTTATGCTTATTTAGCATGGCCTCGCGGTCAAAAAATCTCGCCCTTTTGAAAGAAAGGGATATAAGTTTTCTCGGATATCCTCTATCCTTCAATTTTCTTTTAAGAACATAGAATGTGCATAAAAATCATTCAAATCAGTACAATTCCTCCTTAACGGAAGGAATTGGCTAAATGGAATATCATCCTTTTGGGATTTCGGGTGGTAGCTCGAATAGCGGAGCAAGTAGCCGCGGTTGGTGTGGGAGTACCTGCCGGGTGATGATGTGGGGAGGAGCAGGGTAGAGGGTAGTAAACTATGGATTACGGAGGTTTACAGGTAAGTAAACAATAAATAAATAAAACTAATTTCATTGCGTGCACTGCATCGCAAGGTGTTCTTTGCCATAGGCTTTGTGAATAACTCCACCACCAATCTACCACCCTCTGTCTTAATGGTAATATCCAGATAGTCCACCTTTTCTTTACTGTAGTGGGCAGTGAATTTTCATCGCCCAAATTTAGCCAGACAAGAAATTCAGACAACGATTTCATTGAGCTATCCAAATAAAGAAAACATTGTCTATGAAACAATGCCACTCTAACACATTTTGGTAGAATGGTGCCAATTCATTATATATGTGCTGTTCCTCAAACTCACCCACATATAGGCAGGCCAGACTGGGGGCACAAGTGGCCCCCATGCTGGTCCCCTTACGTTGGCGATACAGGTGGTCTTTGAATAGGAAAATGTTGTTAAACAAAACTAATTTGGTGCACTCTACTATAAATTCCTTGCTAACTCCTTCCAGTGTGATGTTATCAAGAATTCTTCTATAACCTTAACCGTTGCCCGCTGTGGTATATTTGTGTAGAGAGACTCAATGTCCAGGGTGACTAGACACTGAGTCTCTCTCACAAATTGTTTGTTCTCAATCATTCCTATGATGTGTGATAAATCCCTAACATAGGATTTAAGGTTGCTCACCAGCGGTTTAAAAAAATAAATCAACATACTTGCTCAATGGCTCAAGCAATGAGCCAAAGCAACTTAGGATAGGTCACATGGGAGGATCCACATTATTCTTGTGAATTTTGGGCAGCCCGTATAGTGCTGGAATCTTGGGGTTAAGATTATTCAAAAATCTAAATTCCTCTTCGCAGACCAGATTTTGCTCCTTTGCCTCCAAAAAAAAATCAGTGCATTTTTTTGTAAGAGTCGCCAATTCTGACTCACCCACTTTCTCATAATGTGTCAGCACACTCAGTCATTTTAAAACTCTACTGTCATAATCAGAAGTATCAGAAATCACCCCCCCGCCCTTATCGGCGGGTTTGATGGTCATCGAAGTATCTGCTTTCAAGGTGCTGATCGCTATCCTTTCGTTTTTGTTAAGATTTAGATGTTGTGGGTGTTCATTTTTAATAATGTAAAAAATCCCTATTTCAACTGCCTTCTCAAAGGTTTCTGTGTTGCTCCCTGCCTGGGCTATTGAAGGAGTGAAAGTTGATTTGGGTTTAAACTTTGCCCTATTTGCTGACTCCCTAGGTGGTCTATTTTCAAAGAACCTTTTCAATCTAATCTTTCTAAAAAACATTCTCAAGTCCTTTTCCAACTGGAATTTATTCAGACTAATAGTAGGCACAAAGCTGAAACCTCTACCTAAAACCTCATTTTCTTGTGAATTGAGTGTCATACTGGATAAGTTGATGATTGGTATTTTATCTAACGCCAATATTTCTGACTCCTGGTCCTTATGTATTCTTGAGGAGGTTGACTGCAAGTTGGTTTGAGCCTCATTTGATTTCCATTGAAACGCCCTCTCCTGTTTTTCTGCTCTAAAAAAACCCTGTAGTCATCAATGGGCCCTCTACCATTTTGCTCATCTCTGGGTCCCTGTTCTTCCTCGCTGCTGGAACCCGATGTATCAAAGAATGTGACCCTTTTTCTCCCCCCTCGACTGTATCTCAGTCTTTTAAAGGTGTTCCTATCCCAGGATTGGTCATTCTTCTGCTCATAATACTTGTCTTTAAGAAAGGGATATGCCAATTCCTGACTAAATATATTGATATCCTTTTTTAATTTGTTTGTCTTCTTGTTCATTAGGAAATCTCTATAGCCATCTACATCCCTATTTATATCATCTAGTTTGGCTTTTGCATCATCCAAAGCTGTTTGTCCTTTTAATTCTGCTTCCAATTTTTCAATCACCTCTTTTTCCAGGACAGTTATGTACTGTGCAGTCTCAATTATTAGCAGCATCCAATCCCGGCTACAGCAATTGGAGATCTGTGACCAAGTTTCCAAACATTTCTTATGTTCGATAAATACCCCTGGTTCATTCGAATTTGTAATCCAATCGGTATCACTCCTGATTTTACATACTCTATTAAGAAGTCTCCGTGGGCCTCTGTTCTAATACGTTTTTTTTTTAAATTCAATAAAGTCCCCCATTTTTCACTTTTTGCTAGTGAGGAATGTTAATTTATTGCCTTTTCTTGTGTTTATAATTCTATTAAATTGGTCATGATTGAACCCGAATGTTTTTAGTTGGTCCATCTGCACCAATAGGCACACAATGGATCCCGCTTACGTAAGTCAGCTAAAAAGGCTCTTGAGTCACCAGGACCGTGGTTATATACTTAAAACAAAAGAGTGTCTGCATTCACACATGGCTGAGTATATGACGAAGGCAAAAAAGCAGCTACAGGCATGGCAGGAGTTTATCAAGCACCAGTATGACCAGAAGTCAGCACTGGTTGAGTATCAACCAGATCAGCTGGTCTGGGGGTTGGAGCCCGTGGCTCACAGGGCACTCCAGGACAAGTGACTACTCCCTATCCAATCTTGATGAGAAAGGGGAAGTTACCTATGTGGTAAACTTGGGCCCCACCAAGAAGTCTTCATAGAGTTCTTCATGGCAACCACCTAAAACCCCACCAGGACAGAGCTGCCATGACCATGCTGATGGTCCCTGGTGGAGTCCAGGAGGAGGAAAATGAACCCCTACCTGACTTACTGTAAAATAACCCATAGGATGGTTCATTTGAGAGTATTGTTTTGTCTGACACCCGCACTGCACAACAATAATCTCACTACAGGCAGGTCATAGGTCAGTGTGCTGAGCTATTTTCTTTGACTCTTGGTCAGACAACATGGTGTACCCATGATGTGGATACTGGTGACAGCCTCCCTGTCAATAACAAGGTATACAGGCTGTCAGACCAAGGCAAAGCTTGCATTAAGACGGAGGTCAGCAGGATGATTAAACACTCTGACAGCCCCTGTGCCAGCCCAGTGGTACTGGTCCCCAAGCCTCATTCCAAAGCTGGTAAACCTGAAATGAGGTTCTGTGTGAATTAGAGAAGTTACAGTGACTAAACTTGATACACACCCCATTCCCAGAGCGGATAAATGGATTGACAGGCTGGGTTCAGCCAAATTATTAAGGACCTTTGATTTGACATCTGAGTACTGGCGGATTGGACTTGCCGAGGGAGCAAAGGAGATGTCAGCATTGACCCCAGAGGGCTACTTCCAATTCAGAGTGATGCCTTTTAGACAAAAAAAAACGCACCTTCCACCTTCAAATGGTTGGTCAATCGAGCTCTCTTGGGCCTGGACAACTTTAGTGCAGCATATCTAGAAGATATAGCTCGCATTCGTTCTAACTGAAAGGATCACCTGGTCCACCTGGATGAGGTTTTAGAGGCACTGCATCAGGCACGATTAAATATCAAGGGCAGTAAGTGCCAGATAGGGCAGAGTTCTGTTGTGTACTTGTGCCACCTTGTAGGTGGAGGCCAAGTACAACCTCTCTAACCCAAGGTCCAGACTATTCTGGAGTGGGAGGCTCCCAAAACCCAGACTCGGGTCAGGGACTTCCTTGGCTTGACTGGTTACTACAGGAGGTTTGTGAAGGGTTATGGGAGCATTGTGGCCACACTCACTGAACGTACCTCCAAAAAGGAGCCTAGGAATGTCATCTGGACCATAGGATGCCAGAAGACCTTTAACGCTCTGAAAGAGGCTATGTGCTCAGCACCTGTCCTGAAGGCACCTGACTATGGAAAAGAGTTCATTGTCCAAAAAGACACTTTTGTACGTAGGATTGGGGCAGTGTTGTCACAAACAAACGATGAGGGCTAGGATCAACCAGCTGCCTATATCAGCAGTCGACTACTCTCTTGAGAGCAGCATTGAAGTGCCATTGAGAGTGAAGCCTTTGTTGTCGTTTATCCCTGAAGAAGCCAAGATGCTACTTACTTGGGACTCATTTTAAGGTTCAGACGACCGCAGGCCTCTCAGACGGCTGATGCAGATGAGTGGAAAACACCAAACTTTTGAGTTGGTCTGTTTCCCTACAGGGGATGGACCTTACAACAGAACACTGACCGGGGACTGGCCATGCAAATGCAGACGGCCTTTGCAGGTCTTTTCACTTAGACAATTAAAACTCTCAGGAAATAGGTTAGTTGCTCATCACTTTTCGTCTGGGGGGTCATGTAGGAACGTTACCTTTTTTGGATGGTCCGTTCCACCCCCCACTCCCCCCTCCCCCACAGACTTTTTGCTCCAATGCTGATGGTTATGGCTCTCATAGTGCACTGGAGCATGCTGCCCAAGCCCCAGTGCCAGTGCTCGCTCCCTAAAACTATTATGTGTAAATTGGCAATCCCAATTGACAAGGACTTTACCCCCTTTATAAGTACCTAGTATATGGTACCAGTGGTACCCAGGGCATGGATGGTAAAGGGTTCCCAAGGGTTTGCAGCACTATTTGTGCCACAAAACGTGACCTATATTGACTACTTACAGCAGGCAGGTCATTGCAGACTGCAGGAGCAGTGCAAACTGCTCGAGCTCGACTTTGCTCTCCCCAAGTGAGGCAAAGTCAATGGATTATCTCTAATATTTACCAGTCACCCCTAAGGAAGGCCTTCTACATCCCAGGAGGCAGGGTGCATTGTATTAAAGGTGTGGACTTGCAATTGTAAGCTTATATGACCATATAGCGCCCTTTAGTATTAAAGGGCACTTTAAGTGATAGGATAACATTGGGCTGGTACCAGGGCAAACCCGAGGTTGGCAGTTGCATTATGGTACCGCCTAAATATGTCATGTTTAGTATCAAACATTTTGCCTTCTCATCCTTGAAACAAATCCTGTGCCAGGAGCGATGTGCCATTCACACAGGTGACTACCTTAGAGGTTGCCCACCTGGTCGGCCCAGCTTTTCTGTGCTCTGGCTGACAGCCCATGCTTGCTGCTGCCAAGACAGGATTCTGACCTCCTTCCAGGCAGTGTGAACACTCCCAGGAGTCAGGAAAATGGCTTGGGCAGGAAGGGGATCTAAAATCCTTCCCCCGAGGTTGGCTAGTGCAGTGGCACATCAAGGAGGTGAGCTTTGAAGGCTGTGCAGCCTCTGATATGCATCCAGGCTGCCTCCCCACGGAAGGAACAGCCACCCCCCTGCCCCCAGGCACATCTGTACCAGGGCAGAAGGGAACATTTGATAGTCGGGAGGTGTACACCCCAAAAATGCCAGCCACACCTCTAGGGTGGACTGCCTGGTCTGTACAACAGAAGAAGACTTATGCCATTTTTCAAATTTATAGATATATTCGGTTCTGGGTAGAAAAAGTGACCTACACCCCCAGATGTGGTCACCTCAGGGGAGGATTAAGAAGGAATTGGCATTCCATTGGCTACTTGCTCCCACACTCTTAAATCCCCTAAATCTAGGATTTAAAGGACACCCCTGACACCAGGACCTCTGTTCTGAACACCCTGCATCGAAGAGGACAAAGGAGGGACTCATATGAGTGACAACAGGATTTGCCCCAAAGCAAAAGAGGGATATTCTGTCCCTGTGGCAACACCATTCGAACTGCCTGATCGAGACTCATCCTAGGTCGTCTATATGTTCCACCTGACAGTGGAACCCCGGTGGAAGCCTGAAGCACACTCAGACGCCCCTGGACTAGTGGCACTAGTCCTCTGCAAACTGCAGGTAAAACAATGCTTTGGATGTGATTTATCACATGCCATTGAACCCTCCAAGAGATCGCCCAAATCTAGATCGTCTAGTGCATTGTGGGAAGTGTAATCCTGCCTTCCACAAAGTTACAGGCAGTTACCACATTCCACTGAGCCACTGAACATCAAAGTAACTTTCTGCTTCACTTACCGCTGCCAAGACTTGTTGGCCGTCAGTCCGGCAAACTGACCCCTGCATTCAATCGTGAAGATGAGGCAAGATGGTCGACAGAACGGAGGGTGCACCCTGTGCTCTCCGAGGGTAGGGATCAATATCTTTGAAAATCCCCAAGATGCTCTGGCCATCCACCCTCTAAACTAGCGAACCTAGCTAAAGCAAAACTGGAACAAGACATTAAAAGAACTTATCGATGAAGGCTACAGGAATAGCAATTCCAAGGGTGCAGATGATTCCACTGCCATTAGGGCGATCCGAGAGTCAGGAAGTCTGGCCATGCACATACAGACACAAGATGGAAGATGCGCTTTAGACGGGCTCCGGAGGCCCCGATAAATATCCTCATCCAACATTAACCAGAGGCGTAGCACCCTGTCTAAATGCACCAAATTGCTGAGACAGCGGTGCAGACTTTCCACCGTCGAGGTAGAGCCTGGGTCCGCACGGCAGGGGAGAGGCCCCGGCCATGTGACAAGTTCTAACCTGCAGCTGGGGGGGGTCTGGTAGCCTGTGGAACGACGAGGAGACAGGAAAACTGCGGGACTGCAGTGAGCGGATGCTGTGGCGGGGCAGAAGTGCTGCTGGACGTGACGCGAGGCGCTGTCTGGTCCACACATACTTTTGCGGAGGAGGGGTGTGCCCATGGCCCTAGGTCTGGGCTCATGTCTCTCTGCAGTGACTCAGCTGGCCTGAGGTTTGGACAGAGGCGCCGGACGCCAAATCACCGGAAGGAACGGAGGTGAGGCCGCTTGAGTCCCTGTGGGGCCAGAGTGCGGTGAAGAGGCCCCGGGGGCGATAGCGTAAGGGGCCAACAACGCACAGTGCACTGGGGCGCCAGTAACCTTCCTTCCCTAAATGCGGATTTAAACAAATAGACTGCCCCTCTCCTCTCCCCCTCCGAACCTGGCCGGGCGACAACAGGAGACATCAGTCTTAAGTGGTGGGACCCCCTGAAGAGTTGAAATCCTTTGAGTGGAATCACTGAGGTTCTGGAAGGAACCCTTGCAACAGTTGTCGGTGTTTGGAGCCTCAAGCCTCAATTTTGGGGAGATATTCCCTAGATCTCATCAGCTCTCCATCGGAAGATGGCACCCACCTACCACACGAATGGGCAGCAAAATAGGACTTACTAAACATGCTAAAAAGCAGTGGCCATTTTTTAAATGCTTCAACCCTCAAAAAGCGGCAGCCATCTTGGAAAGGCTTCAACTCTCAACATTGCCCTCTCCAGACAAGAGAGGATACCAAAGTATCAGTGTAGGACAATGCTAAATATGGCAGAAATTAAGTAAAAAGAGTGTCCCTAAGATATAAGAAATTAATGAAGAAGATCCCCAAATTAGGACCAACAAGGTCAAACAAGATTGCAAATTTGGCAGCCATCTTACAATGGTACTATCTTCCACCAGTGCTTACACCTGACAGATATTGAATAAAGTTATCAGCGATTTGGTGAAGGAAGGAAGCAGAGAGGGAATCTCAGAGAAATAAGTAAAGAAAGTAGTGAAGAAAGAAAGAGAAAGTGAAAAGAAAAAAAGAAAGTGAGAAGGAAGAAAAAGAAAAAGAAAAAAAATGGAGGAAAACCTAGAATCTGCAGTTTTCCATGCCTTCACCATTATCCATCCTCCAGGTCTTTCCACAAACGCAGCCAAGAAGTTCAAGCCCAGGCTAATGAAAACTCACCCTGAGATTATTATTTCAGATCCCTATTTCTGCATCAACAAAGGCATACTATCGAATGACCTCATCTTCAACACCAAAAAAGGGGCACAGTGGAGAAATATCTTCTACTCCATGCTTCGATTCACCTATTACTGACGACATCCGAACACTACTGGACAACGGAGAAACAGTGGCCCTCATCCTACTCGACCTCTCCGCCGCCTTCGAGACAGTCTGCCACAGCACCCTATACAACGCCTCAGCAACATCGGCATACAAGGAAAAGCCTTGGACTTGATCCCCTCATTCCTCGTGGGGAGAACTCAAAGAGTCAGTCTCCCCCCGTTCAACTCCGAAGCCACTGAAGTCATCTGTGGAGTACCACAAGGATCTTCACTCAGTCCCACCCTCTTCAACGTTTACATGAGTCCACTTGCCTCCATCGCGCGTCAACACAACCTTAACATCATCTCTTACGCCGACGACACCCAGTTAATCCTTTCTCTCACCAAAGACCCTAACACCGCCAAAACCAATCTTCACGAAGGCATGAAAGAAGTAGCCGAATGGATGAAACATAGCCGCCTCAAACTCAACTCAGACAAAACTGAGGTGCTCATCCTAGGATCCTCCCCCTCTGATTGGGACGACTCTTGGTGGCCTTCCGCTCTGGGCACAGCACCCACAGACCATGCACGCAACCTTGGCTTCATCCTAGACTCCTCTCTCTCGATGTCCAGACAAGTCAATGCAGTCTCATCCTCTTGCTTCAACGTACTTCGCACTCTCAAAAAGATCTTCCGCTGGATCCCCCTAGAGACAAGAAAGACTGTCACCCACGCACTGGTCACGAGTCGACTGGATTACGGCAACACACTATACGCCGGAATCACAGCAAAATTACAGAAAAAACTCCAACGCATCCAAAACGCATCAGCGAGACTCATACTAGACATCCCTCGCCAAGATCACATCACCGGACACCTAAAAGACCTACACTGGCTTCCCGTCAACAAAAGAATTACGTTCCGCCTCCTCACCCACGCACACAAGGCCCTCTACAATCTAGGACCCGAATGCCTCAACAATCGCCTATCCTTCTACAAACCCACCCGCCAACTAAGATCGTCCAATCAAGCCCTCGCCGCCGTCCCGCGCATCCGAAAATCCACCATGGGTGGCAGATCCTTCTCCTTCCTTGCCGCCAAGACCTGGAACTCACTCCCCACTCACCTCCGCCTTACTCAAAACCACATCTCCTTCAGAAAAGATCTTAAAACCTGGATATTCGACAAATAATGAACCCCTTCCCCAAGCGCCTTGAGACCCTCTGGGTGAGCAGTGCGCTATACAAATCCACAAACTTGAACTTGAATGTAAAAAAAAAAACTCATGGCCTCAAATTGTCGGTAACCACCTCGGACTTCTGCTCTGCGAATGCTACCATATCCATATACAACAATGGTAATATCCTTATACAAGGTTCTAATATCAATCTCGCTATCATAGACAAGATCTTTCTTTTTCTCAGGAAAGCAGTGAACAGAAAGAAAAACACACTCCCTGCCACTACTCATCCAGATTACCCGGAAGACACTCCTACTCTTTTACAAAATCCAATAACGAAATCAATTGAACCTAAATGTCTCCACACCCCTAATGACCACTACCCCTCCGTCACAACGGTCTCAACCACACCAGAGTCCCATGGCCCAGTATGGACAGGGATACACTTAGCTACCGGCCATCCCAATGCAGACACACCCCTGATATCCTTGATGACCAATGGAGAAGTCATCAACCCGGATTCCACCCACGGCATCCCACTCGCCCCACCTACCGTTGAGGTGTCATGCAAAGTTCCTTATGACTTGCCATCTACCCCGATATTTGATCGGCACCTAACACCCTTGATACCTTCTCCGCTCATCCAAACTCACCACACATTGACCATACCCTGTTCACATGCCTCAGCCCCTATCATGTTCTCAAGGCCATCCCCCACACTCATTTGGACCCACCAACAAACCTCCATGATCAAGTAACCACATCGGACCCTAATAACGATATCCACATACAACCAGATAACGAGATCCCCATGGAACCAGACCTTACTTGCGGACCTCCCCCCATAATAGAACACACGTCTTTACACATAACTAATGTTCCTAACTCTGATTGGATCGCATGATTCAACGAGTTAGCCATCATCCAAAGCCAGCTCAAGAACAAAATGCAAAATCTATCAACCATCACCAAATAACTCCTAAGTTCACACAGAGCCACTAGTGCCACCATGAACCGAATTATTTACCAAGCTAGCAGATACATCACCAAGTATTCACACCCTGAGTACACCAGACAGAGTAAGTTACCTTCCCCCAACAACCCTTCTCGTCCTAGGAGGGCAACTGCTGGACTATCTGACAATGACATATATGACCTCCTCCTCTCCTATTCCAGTCCTACAGACAACAGTAAGCCTCTAAGTTGCATTATCCAAACCATTCAAACCAACCCCTAAAGAGAACCTACTCACAACTACAAATCCATTATTAGCACCTTGGCTGCGCAGGATATTCCTCTGCTGTGCTGGGCCATAATGATAATGGGTGTGGTCATGACGAGCTCAGCTCGTCATGAGCACACGAGCACCGTGCCTCATGACGAGCTGAGCTCGTCATGAGCACCGAAGGGGTTAGAGAAAACCTCACAAATATCAACATTGTGCAGACTGCTCTCACCCATTCGACTAGCAAGATGAAGTGTGCGCTCATCAATTGCAGATCTGCTAGCAAACAAGCTCCTGACATCTACGATCTCATCCTCTCAAATGATCTGGATATTATCATCCTTACCAAAACATAGCTAAACAGTTTCTCCTCTCCCATCCTAGACCTACTGGTCCCTCCTAGTCATGATATAATCCGCCTAGACAAAACTGTGTAACTTGGTGGCTGGTTAGCCGGCATCTATCGAAACACAATCTCAGTCAATCAAGCAGACTCCGTCTCTTTATCCTCCTATGAATATCTCTGTATCAACCTCTCAGATGACAAGTGCCTCACCAGCAAACTTCACATAATATACCATCCCCCGGGTGATAATCTGATGTTCATCAATGAGTTAATGGAAGTCATTACATCCAACGACAACTCACAAGTGCTGCAGATTATTCTGGGAGACTTCAAACTCCATTGGAACAACACAGGCGATCATGATGTAAGCTGTCTTAAATCCTATTTGTCAGATCAAGATCTGTCCCAATTCTGTGACAGTCCAACCCACAACAAGGGAGAGACATTAGACTTCATTATAGTGAAAGCGAACATTGCCCATGTGACTGGACTGACCATTACAGGATCTTCTTCTCCATCAATATTGAGGTAACTCTAAAAAGATGCCAACCTACAAAAACAAAACAATGGAAAAGGCATATCGAAAATATTAACCCCATCGCCCCGGTAAACCGATGCACTCCTCCCTGATCCCCACGACAGGCACAGTTGATGTCCATTAACTCACAGACTTTTTTAATTCCACCATGCTGGAAATTCTTGACTCTACAGCTCCCCTCCAAGAAAAATAAGTTTTCTCCAAAATCTCCAAACCATTGTTCAATGAGAACCTTCACTCAAGCTAAGATCAGCTGAGCGATTATGGAAATCATCACCTCCATCGATCACCTATATCACCTTAGAGCGCTTAGGAATACATACAATAGGAAAATCCTAAAGGCTAAGGCAGATTTGTTCAAAACCCAGCTGAACCAAGCCATTAACCATCCCAAATTATTCAAAATTGTCAAACAACAATCGCACAACACTCCTAACTCTATGCAACTAAGCGATTCAGCTACCCTTAATTGCAATGAGCTTGCCAATTTCTTCCTAGAAAAGACAAAAACCATTGATTACAACATTCAATCTAAGAATTCCCTCCCAAAAACCTTTGCTTATGAGTCTTCATTTTACTCACAGATCAAGGACCATTTTAGTATTCCGATTGAAATTCCAAAAAAGAATGCCTCTTGGCACACCTTTTTGCCCATCCGTCAATACAAAATCTATATCACTCTTCTAGCGATTAACTCCTCCAATCACTTCATTGATCCCTTACCCCCATCTCTATTCAAATGATAAAAACCTCTACTCTACCCTTATGGTCAAAGATTGTAAACACCTCGCTGAAGCAAGGCTACATACCTGACGGTCCTAAAGTATGGGCACCTATACTAATGAAAGCCAACTCCCTCTCTTCAGATCTCATTCCCAACAACTACTGCCCTATATCCACTTTGGCGAAACTGCTGGAAAAATGTGTGCAAATTCAATGATGCAACCACATTGAGAATTACAACCGCCTAGACAAACACCAATCCGGCTTCTGTCAAGGTCACAGCACTGAATCTGCACTCCCCCACATAATGGACGGCATACTAAAAATGTTAGACCATAACAAATCATGTCTTTTGATACTTCTTGATTGATCCTCCGCTTTGGACACAGTTAAGCATGACAACCTATTGTCCCTACTGGAACGAATGATGGGCCTAACTGGCCCAGTGTTACAATGGTTCACCTCTTTCCTAAATACCAGAACCCAACGAATCAAGATGAAGCAATCACTTTCTCAACCCTCTGCTGAATTGGCTGAAAAACACAACTCCTGACATTTCCTTCTCTTTCTTATGCTTATTTAGCATGGCCTCGCGGTCAAAAAATCTCGCCCTTTTGAAAGAAAGGGATATAAGTTTTCTCGGATATCCTCTATCCTTCAATTTTCTTTTAAGAACATAGAATGTGCATAAAAATCATTCAAATCAGTACAATTCCTCCTTAACGGAAGGAATTGGCTAAATGGAATATCATCCTTTTGGGATTTCGGGTGGTAGCTCGAATAGCGGAGCAAGTAGCCGCGGTTGGTGTGGGAGTACCTGCCGGGTGATGATGTGGGGAGGAGCAGGGTAGAGGGTAGTAAACTATGGATTACGGAGGTTTACAGGTAAGTAAACAATAAATAAATAAAACTAATTTCATTGCGTGCACTGCATCGCAAGGTGTTCTTTGCCATAGGCTTTGTGAATAACTCCACCACCAATCTACCACCCTCTGTCTTAATGGTAATATCCAGATAGTCCACCTTTTCTTTACTGTAGTGGGCAGTGAATTTTCATCGCCCAAATTTAGCCAGACAAGAAATTCAGACAACGATTTCATTGAGCTATCCAAATAAAGAAAACATTGTCTATGAAACAATGCCACTCTAACACATTTTGGTAGAATGGTGCCAATTCATTATATATGTGCTGTTCCTCAAACTCACCCACATATAGGCAGGCCAGACTGGGGGCACAAGTGGCCCCCATGCTGGTCCCCTTACGTTGGCGATACAGGTGGTCTTTGAATAGGAAAATGTTGTTAAACAAAACTAATTTGGTGCACTCTACTATAAATTCCTTGCTAACTCCTTCCAGTGTGATTTTATCAAGAATTCTTCTATAACCTTAACCGTTGCCCGCTGTGGTATATTTGTGTAGAGAGACTCAATGTCCAGGGTGACTAGACACTGAGTCTCTCTCACAAATTGTTTGTTCTCAATCATTCCTATGATGTGTGATAAATCCCTAACATAGGATTTAAGGTTGCTCACCAGCGGTTTAAAAAAATAAATCAACATACTTGCTCAATGGCTCAAGCAATGAGCCAAAGCAACTTAGGATAGGTCACATGGGAGGATCCACATTATTCTTGTGAATTTTGGGCAGCCCGTATAGTGCTGGAATCTTGGGGTTAAGATTATTCAAAAATCTAAATTCCTCTTCGCAGACCAGATTTTGCTCCTTTGCCTCCAAAAAAAAATCAGTGCATTTTTTTGTAAGAGTCGCCAATTCTGACTCACCCACTTTCTCATAATGTGTCAGCACACTCAATCATTTTAAAACTCTACTGTCATAATCAGAAGTATCAGAAATCACCCCCCCCGCCCTTATCGGCGGGTTTGATGGTCATCGAAGTATCTGCTTTCAAGGTGCTGATCGCTATCCTTTCGTTTTTGTTAAGATTTAGATGTTGTGGGTGTTCATTTTTAATAATGTAAAAAATCCCTATTTCAACTGCCTTCTCAAAGGTTTCTGTGTTGCTCCCTGCCTGGGCTATTGAAGGAGTGAAAGTTGATTTGGGTTTAAACTTTGCCCTATTTGCTGACTCCCTAGGTGGTCTATTTTCAAAGAACCTTTTCAATCTAATCTTTCTAAAAAACATTCTCAAGTCCTTTTCCAACTGGAATTTATTCAGACTAATAGTAGGCACAAAGCTGAAACCTCTACCTAAAACCTCATTTTCTTGTGAATTGAGTGTCATACTGGATAAGTTGATGATTGGTATTTTATCTAACGCCAATATTTCTGACTCCTGGTCCTTATGTATTCTTGAGGAGGTTGACTGCAAGTTGGTTTGAGCCTCATTTGATTTCCATTGAAACGCCCTCTCCTGTTTTTCTGCTCTAAAAAAACCCTGTAGTCATCAATGGGCCCTCTACCATTTTGCTCATCTCTGGGTCCCTGTTCTTCCTCGCTGCTGGAACCCGATTTATCAAAGAATGTGACCCTTTTTCTCCCCCCTCGACTGTATCTCAGTCTTTTAAAGGTGTTCCTATCCCAGGATTGGTCATTCTTCTGCTCATAATACTTGTCTTTAAGAAAGGGATATGCCAATTCCTGACTAAATATATTGATATCCTTTTTTAATTTGTTTGTCTTCTTGTTCATTAGGAAATCTCTATAGCCATCTACATCCCTATTTATATCATCTAGTTTGGCTTTTGCATCATCCAAAGCTGTTTGTCCTTTTAATTCTGCTTCCAATTTTTCAATCACCTCTTTTTCCAGGACAGTTATGTACTGTGCAGTCTCAATTATTAGCAGCATCCAATCCCGGCTACAGCAATTGGAGATCTGTGACCAAGTTTCCAAACATTTCTTATGTTCGATAAATACCCCTGGTTCATTCGAATTTGTAATCCAATCGGTATCACTCCTGATTTTACATACTCTATTAAGAAGTCTCCGTGGGCCTCTGTTCTAATAAGTTTCTTTTTTAAATTCAATAAAGTCCCCCATTTTTCACTTTTTGCTAGTGAGGAATGTTAATTTATTGCCTTTTCTTGTGTTTATAATTCTATTAAATTGGTCATCATTGAACCCGAATGTTTTTAGTTGGTCCATCTGCACCAATAGGCACACAATGGATCCCGCTTACGTAAGTCAGCTAAAAAGGCTCTTGAGTCACCAGGACCGTGGTTATATACTTAAAACAAAAGAGTGTCTGCATTCACACATGGCTGAGTATATGACGAAGGCAAAAAAGCAGCTACAGGCATGGCAGGAGTTTATCAAGCACCAGTATGACCAGAAGTCAGCACTGGTTGAGTATCAACCAGATCAGCTGGTCTGGGGGTTGGAGCCCGTGGCTCACAGGGCACTCCAGGACAAGTGACTACTCCCTATCCAATCTTGATGAGAAAGGGGAAGTTACCTATGTGGTAAACTTGGGCCCCACCAAGAAGTCTTCATAGAGTTCTTCATGGCAACCACCTAAAACCCCACCAGGACAGAGCTGCCATGACCATGCTGATGGTCCCTGGTGGAGTCCAGGAGGAGGAAAATGAACCCCAACCTGACTTACTGTAAAATAACCCATAGGATGGTTCATTTGAGAGTATTGTTTTGTCTGACACCCGCACTGCACAACAATAATCTCACTACAGGCAGGTCATAGGTCAGTGTGCTGAGCTATTTTCTTTGACTCTTGGTCAGACAACATGGTGTACCCATGATGTGGATACTGGTGACAGCCTCCCTGTCAATAACAAGGTATACAGGCTGTCAGACCAAGGCAAAGCTTGCATTAAGACGGAGGTCAGCAGGATGATTAAACACTCTGACAGCCCCTGTGCCAGCCCAGTGGTACTGGTCCCCAAGCCTCATTCCAAAGCTGGTAAACCTGAAATGAGGTTCTGTGTGGATTAGAGAAGTTACAGTGACTAAACTTGATACACACCCCATTCCCAGAGCGGATAAATGGATTGACAGGCTGGGTTCAGCCAAATTATTAAGGACCTTTGATTTGACATCTGAGTACTGGCGGATTGAACTTGCCGAGGGAGCAAAGGAGATGTCAGCATTGACCCCAGAGGGCTACTTCCAATTCAGAGTGATGCCTTTTAGACAAAAAAAAACGCACCTTCCACCTTCAAATGGTTGGTCAATCGAGCTCTCTTGGGCCTGGACAACTTTAGTGCAGCATATCTAGAAGATATAGCTCGCATTCGTTCTAACTGAAAGGATCACCTGGTCCACCTGGATGAGGTTTTAGAGGCACTGCATCAGGCACGATTAAATATCAAGGGCAGTAAGTGCCAGATAGGGCAGAGTTCTGTTGTGTACTTGTGCCACCTTGTAGGTGGAGGCCAAGTACAACCTCTCTAACCCAAGGTCCAGACTATTCTGGAGTGGGAGGCTCCCAAAACCCAGACTCGGGTCAGGGACTTCCTTGGCTTGACTGGTTACTACAGGAGGTTTGTGAAGGGTTATGGGAGCATTGTGGCCACACTCACTGAACGTACCTCCAAAAAGGAGCCTAGGAATGTCATCTGGACCATAGGATGCCAGAAGACCTTTAACGCTCTGAAAGAGGCTATGTGCTCAGCACCTGTCCTGAAGGCACCTGACTATGGAAAAGAGTTCATTGTCCAAAAAGACACTTTTGTACGTAGGATTGGGGCAGTGTTGTCACAAACAAACGATGAGGGCTAGGATCAACCAGCTGCCTATATCAGCAGTCGACTACTCTCTTGAGAGCAGCATTGAAGTGCCATTGAGAGTGAAGCCTTTGTTGTCGTTTATCCCTGAAGAAGCCAAGATGCTACTTACTTGGGACTCATTTTAAGGTTCAGACGACCGCAGGCCTCTCAGACGGCTGATGCAGATGAGTGGAAAACACCAAACTTTTGAGTTGGTCTGTTTCCCTACAGGGGATGGACCTTACAACAGAACACTGACCGGGGACTGGCCATGCAAATGCAGACGGCCTTTGCAGGTCTTTTCACTTAGACAATTAAAACTCTCAGGAAATAGGTTAGTTGCTCATCACTTTTCGTCTGGGGGGTCATGTAGGAACGTTACCTTTTTTGGATGGTCCGTTCCACCCCCCACTCCCCCCTCCCCCACAGACTTTTTGCTCCAATGCTGATGGTTATGGCTCTCATAGTGCACTGGAGCATGCTGCCCAAGCCCCAGTGCCAGTGCTCGCTCCCTAAAACTATTATGTGTAAATTGGCAATCCCAATTGACAAGGACTTTACCCCCTTTATAAGTACCTAGTATATGGTACCAGTGGTACCCAGGGCATGGATGGTAAAGGGTTCCCAAGGGTTTGCAGCACTATTTGTGCCACAAAACGTGACCTATATTGACTACTTACAGCAGGCAGGTCATTGCAGACTGCAGGAGCAGTGCAAACTGCTCGAGCTCGACTTTGCTCTCCCCAAGTGAGGCAAAGTCAATGGATTATCTCTAATATTTACCAGTCACCCCTAAGGAAGGCCTTCTACATCCCAGGAGGCAGGGTGCATTGTATTAAAGGTGTGGACTTGCAATTGTAAGCTTATATGACCATATAGCGCCCTTTAGTATTAAAGGGCACTTTAAGTGATAGGATAACATTGGGCTGGTACCAGGGCAAACCCGAGGTTGGCAGTTGCATTATGGTACCGCCTAAATATGTCATGTTTAGTATCAAACATTTTGCCTTCTCATCCTTGAAACAAATCCTGTGCCAGGAGCGATGTGCCATTCACACAGGTGACTACCTTAGAGGTTGCCCACCTGGTCGGCCCAGCTTTTCTGTGCTCTGGCTGACAGCCCATGCTTGCTGCTGCCAAGACAGGATTCTGACCTCCTTCCAGGCAGTGTGAACACTCCCAGGAGTCAGGAAAATGGCTTGGGCAGGAAGGGGATCTAAAATCCTTCCCCCGAGGTTGGCTAGTGCAGTGGCACATCAAGGAGGTGAGCTTTGAAGGCTGTGCAGCCTCTGATATGCATCCAGGCTGCCTCCCCACGGAAGGAACAGCCACCCCCCTGCCCCCAGGCACATCTGTACCAGGGCAGAAGGGAAAATTTGATAGTCGGGAGGTGTACACCCCAAAAATGCCAGCCACACCTCTAGGGTGGACTGCCTGGTCTGTACAACAGAAGAAGACTTATGCCATTTTTCAAATTTATAGATATATTCGGTTCTGGGTAGAAAAAGTGACCTACACCCCCAGATGTGGTCACCTCAGGGGAGGATTAAGAAGGAATTGGCATTCCATTGGCTACTTGCTCCCACACTCTTAAATCCCCTAAATCTAGGATTTAAAGGACACCCCTGACACCAGGACCTCTGTTCTGAACACCCTGCATCGAAGAGGACAAAGGAGGGACTCATATGAGTGACAACAGGATTTGCCCCAAAGCAAAAGAGGGATATTCTGTCCCTGTGGCAACACCATTCGAACTGCCTGATCGAGACTCATCCTAGGTCGTCTATATGTTCCACCTGACAGTGGAACCCCGGTGGAAGCCTGAAGCACACTCAGACGCCCCTGGACTAGTGGCACTAGTCCTCTGCAAACTGCAGGTAAAACAATGCTTTGGATGTGATTTATCACATGCCATTGAACCCTCCAAGAGATCGCCCAAATCTAGATCGTCTAGTGCATTGTGGGAAGTGTAATCCTGCCTTCCACAAAGTTACAGGCAGTTACCACATTCCACTGAGCCACTGAACATCAAAGTAACTTTCTGCTTCACTTACCGCTGCCAAGACTTGTTGGCCGTCAGTCCGGCAAACTGACCCCTGCATTCAATCGTGAAGATGAGGCAAGATGGTCGACAGAACGGAGGGTGCACCCTGTGCTCTCCGAGGGTAGGGATCAATATCTTTGAAAATCCCCAAGATGCTCTGGCCATCCACCCTCTAAACTAGCGAACCTAGCTAAAGCAAAACTGGAACAAGACATTAAAAGAACTTATCGATGAAGGCTACAGGAATAGCAATTCCAAGGGTGCAGATGATTCCACTGCCATTAGGGCGATCCGAGAGTCAGGAAGTCTGGCCATGCACATACAGACACAAGATGGAAGATGCGCTTTAGACGGGCTCCGGAGGCCCCGATAAATATCCTCATCCAACATTAACCAGAGGCGTAGCACCCTGTCTAAATGCACCAAATTGCTGAGACAGCGGTGCAGACTTTCCACCGTCGAGGTAGAGCCTGGGTCCGCACGGCAGGGGAGAGGCCCCGGCCATGTGACAAGTTCTAACCTGCAGCTGGTGGGGGTCTGGTAGCCTGTGGAACGACGAGGAGACAGGAAAACTGCGGGACTGCAGTGAGCGGATGCTGTGGCGGGGCAGAAGTGCTGCTGGACGTGACGCGAGGCGCTGTCTGGTCCACACATACTTTTGCGGAGGAGGGGTGTGCCCATGGCCCTAGGTCTGGGCTCATGTCTCTCTGCAGTGACTCAGCTGGCCTGAGGTTTGGACAGAGGCGCCGGACGCCAAATCACCGGAAGGAACGGAGGTGAGGCCGCTTGAGTCCCTGTGGGGCCAGAGTGCGGTGAAGAGGCCCCGGGGGCGATAGCGTAAGGGGCCAACAACGCACAGTGCACTGGGGCGCCAGTAACCTTCCTTCCCTAAATGCGGATTTAAACAAATAGACTGCCCCTCTCCTCTCCCCCTCCGAACCTGGCCGGGCGACAACAGGAGACATCAGTCTTAAGTGGTGGGACCCCCTGAAGAGTTGAAATCCTTTGAGTGGAATCACTGAGGTTCTGGAAGGAACCCTTGCAACAGTTGTCGGTGTTTGGAGCCTCAAGCCTCAATTTTGGGGAGATATTCCCTAGATCTCATCAGCTCTCCATCGGAAGATGGCACCCACCTACCACACGAATGGGCAGCAAAATAGGACTTACTAAACATGCTAAAAAGCAGTGGCCATTTTTTAAATGCTTCAACCCTCAAAAAGCGGCAGCCATCTTGGAAAGGCTTCAACTCTCAACATTGCCCTCTCCAGACAAGAGAGGATACCAAAGTATCAGTGTAGGACAATGCTAAATATGGCAGAAATTAAGTAAAAAGAGTGTCCCTAAGATATAAGAAATTAATGAAGAAGATCCCCAAATTAGGACCAACAAGGTCAAACAAGATTGCAAATTTGGCAGCCATCTTACAATGGTACTATCTTCCACCAGTGCTTACACCTGACAGATATTGAATAAAGTTATCAGCGATTTGGTGAAGGAAGGAAGCAGAGAGGGAATCTCAGAGAAATAAGTAAAGAAAGTAGTGAAGAAAGAAAGAGAAAGTGAAAAGAAAAAAAGAAAGTGAGAAGGAAGAAAAAGAAAAAGAAAAAAAATGGAGGAAAACCTAGAATCTGCAGTTTTCCATGCCTTCACCATTATCCATCCTCCAGGTCTTTCCACAAACGCAGCCAAGAAGTTCAAGCACAGGCTAATGAAAACTCACCCTGAGATTATTATTTCAGATCCCTATTTCTGCATCAACAAAGGCATACTATCGAATGACCTCATCTTCAACACCAAAAAAGGGGCACAGTGGAGAAATATCTTCTACTCCATGCTCCGATTCACCTATTACTGACGACATCCGAACACTACTGGACAACGGAGAAACAGTGGCCCTCATCCTACTCGACCTCTCCGCCGCCTTCGAGACAGTCTGCCACAGCACCCTATACAACGCCTCAGCAACATCGGCATACAAGGAAAAGCCTTGGACTTGATCCCCTCATTCCTCGTGGGGAGAACTCAAAGAGTCAGTCTCCCCCCGTTCAACTCCGAAGCCACTGAAGTCATCTGTGGAGTACCACAAGGATCTTCACTCAGTCCCACCCTCTTCAACGTTTACATGAGTCCACTTGCCTCCATCGCGCGTCAACACAACCTTAACATCATCTCTTACGCCGACGACACCCAGTTAATCCTTTCTCTCACCAAAGACCCTAACACCGCCAAAACCAATCTTCACGAAGGCATGAAAGAAGTAGCCGAATGGATGAAACATAGCCGCCTCAAACTCAACTCAGACAAAACTGAGGTGCTCATCCTAGGATCCTCCCCCTCTGATTGGGACGACTCTTGGTGGCCTTCCGCTCTGGGCACAGCACCCACAGACCATGCACGCAACCTTGGCTTCATCCTAGACTCCTCTCTCTCGATGTCCAGACAAGTCAATGCAGTCTCATCCTCTTGCTTCAACGTACTTCGCACTCTCAAAAAGATCTTCCGCTGGATCCCCCTAGAGACAAGAAAGACTGTCACCCACGCACTGGTCACGAGTCGACTGGATTACGGCAACACACTATACGCCGGAATCACAGCAAAATTACAGAAAAAACTCCAACGCATCCAAAACGCATCAGCGAGACTCATACTAGACATCCCTCGCCAAGATCACATCACCGGACACCTAAAAGACCTACACTGGCTTCCCGTCAACAAAAGAATTACGTTCCGCCTCCTCACCCACGCACACAAGGCCCTCTACAATCTAGGACCCGAATGCCTCAACAATCGCCTATCCTTCTACAAACCCACCCGCCAACTAAGATCGTCCAATCAAGCCCTCGCCGCCGTCCCGCGCATCCGAAAATCCACCATGGGTGGCAGATCCTTCTCCTTCCTTGCCGCCAAGACCTGGAACTCACTCCCCACTCACCTCCGCCTTACTCAAAACCACATCTCCTTCAGAAAAGATCTTAAAACCTGGATATTCGACAAATAATGAACCCCTTCCCCAAGCGCCTTGAGACCCTCTGGGTGAGCAGTGCGCTATACAAATCCACAAACTTGAACTTGAATGTAAAAAAAAAAAACTCATGGCCTCAAATTGTCGGTAACCACCTCGGACTTCTGCTCTGCGAATGCTACCATATCCATATACAACAATGGTAATATCCTTATACAAGGTTCTAATATCAATCTCGCTATCATAGACAAGATCTTTCTTTTTCTCAGGAAAGCAATGAACAGAAAGAAAAACACACTCCCTGCCACTACTCATCCAGATTACCCGGAAGACACTCCTACTCTTTTACAAAATCCAATAACGAAATCAATTGAACCTAAATGTCTCCACACCCCTAATGACCACTACCCCTCCGTCACAACGGTCTCAACCACACCAGCGTCCCATGGCCCAGTATGGACAGGGATACACTTAGCTACCGGCCATCCCAATGCAGACACACCCCTGATATCCTTGATGACCAATGGAGAAGTCATCAACCCGGATTCCACCCACGGCATCCCACTCGCCCCACCTACCGTTGAGGTGTCATGCAAAGTTCCTTATGACTTGCCATCTACCCCGATATTTGATCGGCACCTAACACCCTTGATACCTTCTCCGCTCATCCAAACTCACCACACATTGACCATACCCTGTTCACATGCCTCAGCCCCTATCATGTTCTCAAGGCCATCCCCCACACTCATTTGGACCCACCAACAAACCTCCATGATCAAGTAACCACATCGGACCCTAATAACGATATCCACATACAACCAGATAACGAGATCCCCATGTAACCAGACCTTACTTGCGGACCTCCCCCCATAATAGAACACACGTCTTTACACATAACTAATGTTCCTAACTCTGATTGGATCGCATGATTCAACGAGTTAGCCATCATCCAAAGCCAGCTCAAGAACAAAATGCAAAATCTATCAACCATCACCAAATAACTCCTAAGTTCACACAGAGCCACTAGTGCCACCATGAACCGAATTATTTACCAAGCTAGCAGATACATCACCAAGTATTCACACCCTGAGTACACCAGACAGAGTAAGTTACCTTCCCCCAACAACCCTTCTCGTCCTAGGAGGGCAACTGCTGGACTATCTGACAATGACATATATGACCTCCTCCTCTCCTATTCCAGTCCTACAGACAACAGTAAGCCTCTAAGTTGCATTATCCAAACCATTCAAACCAACCCCTAAAGAGAGCCTACTCACAACTACAAATCCATTATTAGCACCTTGGCTGCGCAGGATATTCCTCTGCTGTGCTGGGCCATAATGATAATGGGTGTGGTCATGACGAGCTCAGCTCGTCATGAGCACACGAGCACCGTGCCTCATGACGAGCTGAGCTCGTCATGAGCACCGAAGGGGTTAGAGAAAACCTCACAAATATCAACATTGTGCAGACTGCTCTCACCCATTCGACTAGCAAGATGAAGTGTGCGCTCATCAATTGCAGATCTGCTAGCAAACAAGCTCCTGACATCTACGATCTCATCCTCTCAAATGATCTGGATATTATCATCCTTACCAAAACATAGCTAAACAGTTTCTCCTCTCCCATCCTAGACCTACTGGTCCCTCCTAGTCATGATATAATCCGCCTAGACAAAACTGTGTAACTTGGTGGCTGGTTAGCCGGCATCTATCGAAACACAATCTCAGTCAATCAAGCAGACTCCGTCTCTTTATCCTCCTATGAATATCTCTGTATCAACCTCTCAGATGACAAGTGCCTCACCAGCAAACTTCACATAATATACCATCCCCCGGGTGATAATCTGATGTTCATCAATGAGTTAATGGAAGTCATTACATCCAACGACAACTCACAAGTGCTGCAGATTATTCTGGGAGACTTCAAACTCCATTGGAACAACACAGGCGATCATGATGTAAGCTGTCTTAAATCCTATTTGTCAGATCAGGATCTGTCCCAATTCTGTGACAGTCCAACCCACAACAAGGGAGAGACATTAGACTTCATTATAGTGAAAGCGAACATTGCCCATGTGACTGGACTGACCATTACAGGATCTTCTTCTCCATCAATATTGAGGTAACTCTAAAAAGATGCCAACCTACAAAAACAAAACAATGGAAAAGGCATATCGAAAATATTAACCCCATCGCCCCGGTAAACCGATGCACTCCTCCCTGATCCCCACGACAGGCACAGTTGATGTCCATTAACTCACAGACTTTTTTAATTCCACCATGCTGGAAATTCTTGACTCTACAGCTCCCCTCCAAGAAAAATAAGTTTTCTCCAAAATCTCCAAACCATTGTTCAATGAGAACCTTAACTCAAGCTAAGATCAGCTGAGCGATTATGGAAATCATCACCTCCATCGATCACCTATATCACCTTAGAGCGCTTAGGAATACATACAATAGGAAAATCCTAAAGGCTAAGGCAGATTTGTTCAAAACCCAGCTGAACCAAGCCATTAACCATCCCAAATTATTCAAAATTGTCAAACAACAATCGCACAACACTCCTAACTCTATGCAACTAAGCGATTCAGCTACCCTTAATTGCAATGAGCTTGCCAATTTCTTCCTAGAAAAGACAAAAACCATTGATTACAACATTCAATCTAAGAATTCCCTCCCAAAAACCTTTGCTTATGAGTCTTCATTTTACTCACAGATCAAGGACCATTTTAGTATTCCGATTGAAATTCCAAAAAAGAATGCCTCTTGGCACACCTTTTTGCCCATCCGTCAATACAAAATCTATATCACTCTTCTAGCGATTAACTCCTCCAATCACTTCATTGATCCCTTACCCCCATCTCTATTCAAATGATAAAAACCTCTACTCTACCCTTATGGTCAAAGATTGTAAACACCTCGCTGAAGCAAGGCTACATACCTGACGGTCCTAAAGTATGGGCACCTATACTAATGAAAGCCAACTCCCTCTCTTCAGATCTCATTCCCAACAACTACTGCCCTATATCCACTTTGGCGAAACTGCTGGAAAAATGTGAGCAAATTCAATGATGCAACCACATTGAGAATTACAACCGCCTAGACAAACACCAATCCGGCTTCTGTCAAGGTCACAGCACTGAATCTGCACTCCCCCACATAATGGACGGCATACTAAAAATGTTAGACCATAACAAATCATGTCTTTTGATACTTCTTGATTGATCCTCCGCTTTGGACACAGTTAAGCATGACAACCTATTGTCCCTACTGGAACGAATGATGGGCCTAACTGGCCCAGTGTTACAATGGTTCACCTCTTTCCTAAATACCAGAACCCAACGAATCAAGATGAAGCAATCACTTTCTCAACCCTGTCACCCTAGGGGTTCCACAGGGCTCAGCACTACACCCATTCTTTTTCATCTATTTATGGAACCCCTGGCAAATGCGCTGAACTCTGCGAACCTTCTATATCACCTATATGCGGACGACACACAACTGACTGAGCTAAGGATTTATTAGTGTGAATCCAAGGACCATCTTTGGGTTTTGTGGCAGTATTACATGGTGAAGCCTAACCAACCTCAGCATATAATATTCTACCTTCCTACAGGGATGAGAAGCTGAAATGATGGATGAGAAGTTGGAATGATGGATGAGAAGTAGGGATGATAAGCAGGGATGATGGATGAGCAGTAGGGATGATGGATGAGAAGTAGGGATGATGGAAGAGAAGTAGGGATGAGAAGCAAGGATGAGGGATGAGAAGTAGGGATGATGGAAGATAAATAGGTGTGATAGTTGAGAAGTAGGGGGGATGGATGAGAAGAAGGGATAATGGGTGAGAAGTAGGGATGATAGATGAGAAGTAGGGATGAAAAGTTGAGATGATGGATGAAACGTAGGGATGCGACGCAGGGATGATGGATGACAAGTAGTTATGAGAGGTAGGGATGAGAAGTAGGGATGATGGAAGAAAACTAGAGATGATGGATGAGAAGCAGGGATGAGGGATCCACAGTAGAGAGGATGGCAGAGAAGTAGGGGTGATAGATCAGAAGTAGGGAAGATGGATGATAGTGGGGAGGAGAAGCAGGGATGATGAATGAGAAGTAGGGATGATGGATGAGAAGTAGGAATTAGAAGCAGGGCTAATGCATGAGAAGTAGGGGAGATACATGAGAAGTGGGGAGGATGGATGAGTAGTAGGGATGAGAAGCAGAGACGAGGGATGAGAAGTAGGGATGAGAAGCAGGGACAAGAAGTAGGGATGATGAAAGAGAAGTAGGGATGATGGATGAGAAGGAGGGACAAGAAGTACAGATGATGGATGGCATGAGATGTAGGAATGAGAATCAGGGATGATAGATGAGAAGTAGGGATGAGAAGCAGGGACGATGGATGAGAAGTTGTGATGATGGATGAAACCACCCGGAGTGAGCTAAGGATTTATTTGTGTGAATCCAAGGTCTGCACTCTTCGCCCATATTTTTTTATTGGCTTGTGTCATTGTCCCTTGTAAATGATGGCTTCTGATTCGTTAATAGGCTTGTTAGTCCCTCCATATTATTGCCTTGTCTTCATTTGTAACCTCCCATGAGGACCTGCCCTTTTTTCTTCTGTTGTTCCAGGGTATGTCTTATTTAGCCAGGAAGCACTATTTTCTTTAATGCATTTCTCCTACTGCAGGCATGACATGCTTTTCTACAACTTTCAGCGCGCCATGCACGCTTTCACTTTGCAAGCAGCCTGGGACAATGGCGTTCGAGGTCTTGCATTTGCAACAGTTAGAGCTATTGGCATTGTAAATGGCAATGCCTTTTATTTATGTGCTAATTATCAAAACAGATAAAGAAAAGGAATTGGCATTTACAATGCCAATAGCTTAAACTCTCGCAAATGCTAGACCTACTGCATTGCAAACGCTTGTTCTCTTGGCCATTACTTCTGCCAGACGATTAGGGGAACGTTCTGCTCTTTTGGTAGCTTTACCTATTTAAGGCTGTACCTTGCTTAGATCCAAAATTTGTTCTGAAAGTACAGTCCTAGTATCATTCTTGCCAGGACATAATACTGCCCTTTTCCCATCCTCTCCAGGTTAAAAAATTATGTCTACTTTGGACATACGAAGAAATTTGTTAATATACTTACAGAGGACAAAGCCTTTCAGACCATGTAACTCCTTATTTGCCTCATGTGGGCCAGCAAACAAGGGGAGAAAGCTGTCAACCTCCACTCTGAGTTGATGGGTTCGTTGGGCTATTACTATTACGTAGGCTTACAGGTCAGCTGAGAGCAACTGTCCTCCTGAAGTTCAAGGTAAGTCAACAAGTGTGGGTTCCGATGATTGACCCCTCAGACATTTATTTCATATTCTGCAGAAAATAATTTTGGTTCTGATGTTTTGGATACAGCATTGGAGTAATTGTTGTGCAGTGTAATGAAGTTTTTCAATGAGTAAGTTGGTGCAAATATTTTCTTGGTATGTCCTCATGATTGTTATGACTGGAACGGGTAGGACGGGTGATGGGTAATGTCCTGTGAGAGTCAGGCTCCACCTCATGCTTCTTATGACTGGAAAAGGGAAGGACTATAATTAAAGGTAATGAAGATTAATTGTTTCAATATCCTTTGAAGGATGGATTTTTCTGTGAAAATGATGAGCAAATGGAGACACCCCTATCACATTTCAGGCAAAATTCTGCCTGTAAGAGCAAACCGTTCTGCCACCAATGGCCCATGCACCTCCATTTCCCCTGGCTGGCACTTCAGTGCCCTGTGGACCTGACTGACAATATTACGTCCTGTGGGCTTCGCTCGCTCCTCCTTTCACCCCAACAGGCACCTTTCTGTGCTATGGGCTCTTCAGCATCCAGCTGGAACCTCTCTGCCCCACGGTAGGTCTGTTAACATCATTTAGGGGTCACCATGGGTACCAGCTGCAACCCCTGGCTTGCCTGTTGCTACCCCTGGCACTTCTTTTACAACCCTTGGACTCAGTGTTGGCAAACTAAATGCACAGGGGCAGCTCTTCCTAATGGAGGCTGGTTAGAGCTCCGCTTGCCTGGTTTCTGTCAAAGTTTTTACTATACAAACAGTGAATAATATTATTCACTATTAGTGTAATAAGAAATGGAGTGCATTAACTGGAATACCACCCTATCTTGAAGCTAAGGTGAGTAAAAAATGCTGTTAAATGTATTTGTATGCATGCTTGCGGGTGAGAGTGTTTATGTACGCGAGAGGTTGTGAATCTGTTAGTATGTGTAAGCATGTATGTGTGAGCCAAAGTAAAAGTTAAATGGTGTGTGATGTCCATGGTTGTTACAGGTTGTACCGTATTCAACTAGTTTTATTATACCTTGTTTCTTTGGTGATGGTGGTGATTCTTTTGTTCACTACTAGGAGTGCAACTACTAGAAGAGCAGAGGCCCTGATGAATGCCAAGGGATTTAATACCCGTTAGGCTGAAACATGTTGGCCCATTTCTAGGCAGATATTTGTTACTGTCTCTTTTGCACTGTTCTGGTTTTTTAATTAGGAGGTGTGTCATGTCCGCAGAATAAAGTTGTTAGAAGGAGGACACTCCATCCTATTTTAAGTCACTACTTTTTCTGTTGCACTTGTTACCTTTACCATCAAAAGATCAGTCATCATGGACGGTTTGTGTATTTTTGGTGGACCAAATCCTTGAACAGCAATAAGGTGCGGTGTTTGATGTCCCAATGATCAGGGGACCAGCCTATTATGCACCCGGGTTTGGCCATATGATATGACTGATCATTGAGTCAATTTGATGGGAAACCTTTTTCAAATTTGTTTGGATTAGTCATGTATGAACAACCCATGATGTGCCGGTCTACCCTGTGCACTTAGTGTTCACCCTCTTTTCTCTCTTTCTCCTGAAATATGCTGTCTTTAGGTGACATGTATACTACGAGATCCTGTGGACTCGGTGACAGTGCAGCTTTAGAATTTAGCTGGTAGACCCCCTGTGTTTTGTGCGTTATAAATGTTTTTACTATACAAACAGTGAATAATATTATTCACTATTAGTGTAATAAGAAATGGAGTACATTAACTGGAATACCACCCTATCTTGAAGCTAAGGTGAGTAAAAAATGCTGTTAAATGTATTTGTATGCATGCTTGCGGGTGAGAGTGTTTATGTACGCGAGAGGTTGTGAATCTGTTAGTATGTGTAAGCATGTATGTGTGAGCCTAAGTAAAAGTTAAATGGTGTGTGATGTCACTTCCGCTACCCCAGGCATTTTGTTAAATTATCATCCATGGGTAGGTCCACTCTCTACCTCATGACTGATGCCTCTTTGTCCCATGGGCTCCCCACCACATGCCTCCACTCGTCCACCGGGGCCATTCTCTACCTTGTGGTATCTCTACTCTGTACCAGGATGACACCTCATTTCCAGTGGACCCTCTACCTCATGACCAGTGCTCTCAATGGAAATACAGAAGTGCAGGTACTCACTCTTTAGAGTAATTGTTTGCTTTTGAGAAGTGCTGGTATTCTCCTGTTAAGTGCATTGCAGCAGTGCTGAGAAATGCAGGTACTCTCCCTTTTAAATGAAAGAGGTGCAAGTACTCAGTATCGGCCAGAGCTTAATTTGTAAAATAATAAGTGTGAGTGCCCTGACTGGGAGGCCAGTGCAGCTTGCCCCCGTCATCGCTGCCAAAACAACTACTGACCATCTCTCTCACCTGCAAGGGCGACAGTTCAGATTATTCCAGGTCCCCAAAGCTAAAGGAATGTCAGGTATTAGTAATTTTTTCATATATACTGTATTCATAAACAACCATTGTTCTGCTCATCTCTAAATTAGATGATCCGCGCCACCATGTGGCAGACTGTCCTAAATAGTATTGCCAATTAAATGCTGGTGCTGAGCACCTGAATCCATCGGCTCAAATTAAGCAGCGGTACCGGCCCATATAAAGCACTGGTCAAGACGGGCCCGTGTGCCCGCCACCATTTGCCGTCCCTCGGCACCTCTCTGCCCATGGTCCGTGCGCCTCTACCCGCAGGAGCGAACCCCGGCCCGTCTCCCCCCTGCCTGCCCCTGCACCCTGCCCCTGCACGGGGCCGCATGCTCGCGGATCGCTGCACACACAGGCGGCTGCTCCCACACTGCCCGGCTCCTGCCCTTTCCTCCGGGTTCTCGGAAGCGGCACATTGTGATGGAAACCTATTGACACGTTACTGATTGTATCTCGTTCTGAATGTCACAGATTAGAAATCTGTGTTCAGCCTGAGGGAACTCATTCTCTGCACACAATGCTTCGCCTCCCTCTACCGCTCAGCACTTCCTACTTTCTTCAATCCACCCTGCCTCGCGTGTTTGCTTCTCTCCCTCCCCCCGCTTCCTTTCCTCTTTTCGTTCTTACCTTTCTGTCTTTCCTTCTCCTTTCGCTCGGACGTTCCAATTTCTCCACAGCTTGCTTTTCCCTTCACTTCTCTTTTTCCCCTCTAATTTTCTTGTTTATCCCCCCCCCCCAGCTTCTTCTCCTAATTTTTTGCCATTTTCTGGGGTTCCTTCTGCCTTTCTGTGTCTTCTTTTCCCTCATGCCGAGTGTGTCATTTTTTTCTCTTTTCCTTTCGCCCCCTCGCCTTTCCCTCTCGTTCTACCTGCTTGCCCATCGCCAATGCCGCCCCATTACATGTCCTTCCCTCTTCACATGTCCTTCATCTTTCTTCCCCCCTCTCCATCACTCCACTCTCCCTTCCCTTTCTTCCAGAGATTCGAGTTTACACCACCATTCCACCTTCCGCCCTCTCACCCTCCCCTCCCTCCCCGCTGGCCTCTGATTACATCGGGATTTGCCCAACATGTAAGGCAGGTATCCTGCCTTGTAAAAAATGTAAGCAGCATTTGTCTTTCCCTTTGTTCTGTGTGAAAGACTGCCGCTGAATGCTAACCATCCGAGGGGGGGTCTGGGCCCTGGCACAGGCCCACCGACCGCCCGCACGACTCTTCAGCTTAAAAGACAGCACTAGGTTATTAGCAATTAGTAAAATTACATTCCATTCATGCTAGGCGTACCAAATAAAAATACGTAAAATAGACAGCAATTAGTGCCTGGATGTCTTTGCAGAGGGGGTGTAGCGCTGGGAACCCCACGCCTCTCCATAGGAGCGCACTCCCGAATGTGTGATGGAGTCTGAAACGTGAGTGTGTGTAATGTAAAGTCAGCTAATTGCCCCCGTGGGTGGCTTTCATGTCTTCTTAACTAGCATTTGTATAATAGCTTGCACCTGCCACTAACTTCACATAATAGAATTTAAACTGTTCTGATGGTTACAGATGCCCCTCTATGATTGGCTGTAAGAGCTGTGTGGTTGTAGTATGCCTTATGTGGGAAGAGTTTAAGGCACTGCTTAAGTTGTTGTAAAAAAAGGAAAAAAATTAAATAAAAAGGTGTAAAGGCCCCATATTTTTTTTCTTCTTAGCAATCTTCTGCCCTCAGAGTTGCCAAATGCCAGGATTGCTGAATACCACGGCTGCCTGGTCTTGATTCCATCTCATGCCGCTTTCTTCCACTACCCTAAGCGCCCTGTCTCTTTATTTCACACTTGTAGCTTCTTGTTCACCAGTATTCTCCCTTTGACACAGTTTCCCATCTTTCTCTGTTCCTTATTTTTCTCCTTCTGCCTTTCTCTCTCTTAAACTCTGATGATGAAAAATAGGCCCGGCCCCTAAAATAGAGTGCCAATGGCCACCACCACTTTAGGTGTGACGTGTGAGGTCCAAACATGTGATCTTTTCGCCGCTAGTATGTGTGCAGGCTAGCAAGGTCACTTATTTTCACACACACTCAAGATTCTGTATCCCTCTCCGTATTTGATTTTAAACACTGACAAATGTGGAAATCAGGTCTTCTTGGTAGTGGCTCTCAGTGCTCGCTGCTAGCCCAATAGTGTGTAGTTTGAGGACATGGGGAGTTAAAATAAAGAGAAGTGAGGTTGCCAGGTGAATTTTAAAAAGCACTAGAAGTAGGCACTGGGTCGTACAAAACCAGTGTATTATTGTACAACCCAACAGGCGACCAAGTGTGAGTGTACATTTATTGATTAAATACACACGACAACATGCTAGTTGCACCCTCTTTTTCACATATACATATATAATATAGATGGATGGGTGGGTGGGTGCATGGATGGATGGATGGGTGGGTGGGTGGGTGGATGGATGGATGGATATTGTGAAAAAAACTCAGGGCTAAACTAAGATGGAGATATAAAAAAAGATACAACTGGGATCCATAATTATAACTAAATGATAAAAAAAAACCTTTAAGGATTGTTGTACAGAGCATGTAATTAATAAACAGGATCTGAATTCCCTCCCACCATTCCTTTGCCCTCCTCAGCCACTCCCCGCCGCTCATCCCGTTCTTCCGCACGTCTTGAAGAGGACCATCTGCTCGTGCGTCGGAATGCTGGCATGGTCGCCCACCGCCCCTCCCCGTCGCCTCCACTCTCGCTGGCACGCGGCGTCCCCGTCCAGCCGCCTTCTGCCACTCTGTCAACACTGCCGACTGCCTGTTTGCCTGACGCAGCTGTCTGCCGCTGGGCGCCTATGTGCCAGTCAGGCCTGTCTGTCCGTCAGACCAGGCTGTGGGACCCGTCTCGTTACTCCGTCACGGCAGCAACTGGCGTGCCAGCGGGCATGGCTGCGTTTGATTGATGGATAAAACACATTTTAAAGCTGTTGCAGTGCCCTCGGGCCCTGAAACTTTCAGGACGCAGCCGGACATTCTTAGCTAAAGGACTTTACTGTCTTGGCGACGAGGCTGGGTACTTATCATATCTGGGAACCCGTCAGTGATTTATAACTGTGTTTATTACACCTGATGTCATTTATTAGTGTCCTTTCTTACTTGACTGCATGTACAGTTTATGCACTTACGCTGTAAGAAATGCGATATTACCTGTAATTTCCTTGTACTACTCGTATGCTCTGCTTCAAAATGCGACTGAGATACATGCCAAATTAGCCCTCTGTGTTGCTTTCAAAATGCATCTGATTTACTGTATATTCCTGTATGATACTTGCAGTGTTCAATAAAAACAATAAAAAAGGGGGGCGTGGCTAGCAGCCAACGATGACGGCTGCAGCTTAGAGAGGCTCCCGTGACAAGGCGGCTTCCCACTGAAATCTGTCATAATTATCCTGATTTTCAAGGTGCTTAAAGGGGTGGATCAGACCCAGAGTCCGTGCAGCACCCGGCGGACTAGTTTTGAGGCGGCGAAGACCCTGGAGCAGCGCGACATCGCTTGGCAGGGGTCGGTGTGAGGTGGGGCCTACCGCTCTCCTGGAGGCAGCGGAGTTGCGTATAATTTGGGACCGGCCGGAAGTAGACTTTTGGCGGCAGTGGTTGGCCGGATGTACCGGTGTGAGAGACGCACTACCAGGACAGCCTGTGGGCATCTTCGGGTGGCCCGTTGATACAAGCGGGGCCCTGTGGCGACTGGTGGCAGCGGGCACTCGTGGAGCCACGCCCATGGGCGCCGTTGACAACGCCGAAACTCGAACAACCAGACCCGCCATGTTGGGCATTGGCTGCACGTCGTGATCCGGGTTCCTCCAACAGCCACCCCTGCGGAATCACCCGCCCGGGCGGAACTACAAAGACCCGTGGTCTTGGCAGCATCACTGGTGGCTACTATTAGTAGGCGCTGAACGACCACTTAGCGCGGCCGCCCATGGCGGCAAGATAACAAAGCACTGGCCCTCCTTGGTTCGACCGCTGACTTTTTGCACTGGTCTGGTACGATCACGAGACCAAGGTCATGTCCAACAGAGGCCCCAGGAATAGCACTACTCAGGCCAAACTGGACAAATTCGCTTATGAGAGGCAAACTCCTCCCCAAGATCAGCGCAAGAATGCGGGGAAAACGTCGGAAACTGAAGGGGTGAAGAAGGCCACACTAGAGGACGTCCTGGCGGCACTGGCTCAGGTGCAGGCAACGGTGGGAATAACAGCCACGGAAGTCACCCTGATACGGGCGGACCTCCAGAAAATGAATGAAAGGGTCAAACAGGTGGAGGTCGTCACTAAATCCTTGGTCGAAGACGTATCTGAGTTAAAAACGGCGATGGAACGGATACAAACTGACAACAAACTGCTCAGAGAAAAGTTGGATGACCAAGAAGGGCGCTCCCGGCGCAATAACGTTCGTATTTTAGTGGTGCCGGAATCTGAAGACAAGGGTGCAATGGACCTTTATGTGGAAGACCTAATCAAAACCAGGCACCAGCCCAAAGGCCTCTCGAACTTTTTCTCGGTGGAGCGGGCCCACAGAGTGCCGGGGGGCAAACCAAAGACAGGAGGGTCGCCTAGACCAATACTGGCACGGCTTTTCAATTTCAGAGACCGCGACGCCATCTTGCAGGCAGCAAGGGTAGCGCCACCGACTCGAGAATTGCCTTCTTCCCAGACTACACGGCAGAGGTCTCTAGGAAAAGAAGAACATTTCTGGAGGTGAAAAGAACCTTGAGGGAAAAGGAACTGCCGTACTCAATGCTTTTTCCAGCCCGGCTGCGAGTGGTAGCGGACAAAAAAGTGTGGTTTTTCGACTCTCCGGACGCGGCCCGGGACTGGCTTGAGGGATGGCAAACTGTGGACCGGCAGCGGAGGCAACACAGGTCTAATCAGGATCGCAGAGGCGACAGCAGGGCTGGCTCACAGACGTCAGGTCGAGGAGGGGCGGAAAGCTCTCTGTCCCGTGGTTTTACGGGGGCCGGCGGTGAAGAATGAACCCCATACTCTGACTTTTGTGGGCAACCGCTGAACATTTACACACTGTTTAACAGCTGCATTTGGACACTGGCATGAACACCCCAACGGCACGCAGGGATGCCGCCTGCTCGGGGAGATGCTCTCCCCCCTACACGCAAGTACTCTGGTTGCGGGATGGGTCAAGCACTCTGCTCAGTTGGGGGGGTGGGCAGTTGAAAGTCCGTTAGGCAGGGTAGCAGGGAGGGGGGTTGGGGGGGGGGTTGTACTGTTACAGTTAGGAATGTATGTATACGGTCGAAGACAATGCCTAGATTTCTGTATGAGTCAATACAAGATGGGTGGGATGGACACTGATCTTATGCCCCCGTGAGGTCCCTCAGCCCCTTGCTAATGCACTTGTGTAGCCACCATACACTTATTAGCCAATACACCATGGATCCCATAATACCTGATGGTTAACGTTCCCGTCCCTGTAATGGGTGATGTAGACCCTGAGTCGCAGTGCCCTTCCCTGCGTTTACTGGCTTGGAATGTTAGAGGACTTGGGGACAAGGTTAAACGGGGGTTGGTGCTGACCCCAATCAAAAGGCAAAAACCCACCTTAGCGCTACTGCAGGAAACTCATCTGATAGGGGGGCTACCAAGGCCTTGGATAGACGAGGCTATAAAATGATGGTTCACTCTGGGTTCACGTCCGGTTCCAGGGGGACCGGTATCCTGATGCAGAAAAACGCACGTTTCATCCCCTTACAGACTAAGACTGACGACCAGGGCTGCTTTGCGGCCCTGCAGGGCCAATGGGAGGGAAAACTTTTCAATTTGGTTTCAATATATATCCCACCGGCATTGCACTCGGTTCACCTCCCAAAACTAGGTGACTTCCTTCTGACTCTCCCCGAGGGTGAGATCATCCTAGGGGGGGACTTCAACGCAGTTCTGGACACACAACTCGATAGATTCCCCACACCGGTTCACACGGGAGGGGTCCCCCACCTCCAGCGGTTTGTGACGGCCATGGGACTGACTGACATCTGGAGATATCTCCACCCCGGTACGAAGCAATACACTTTTCACTCAGCTGTGCACGGCAGTCTCTCTTGTATCGACCACTTCCTGACACTGGGAGACGGTCTCCAACATATAGACACAATGGCAATCAACCCTCGAGGTATCTCGGACCACTCGCCACTTACACTGACGCTTTCCTCTCAGGTACGATCGCGCAAACGCATATACCCCATTCACGCTACCTACTTTAGGGTTCCCCAGGTTCGCAAGGCTCTTAAAAAAACAACGACGCAATATTTTCAAGAAAACGTACACTCAGTGCGTTCCCCCGAGATACTATGGGAAGCTTATAAAACGGTCTTAAGGGGACAAGCCATTAACTCCATCACGGGTGATAAAAGACAGCAGTCCCAAGAGCTAGTTAATCTGGAAGTGGCTTTACAGGAACAGACCACAGCTCATGAACAACGCCCCTCTCCATCGACCCTACACGCATTTGCCATTCAACAACAATTACACAACGATCACCTGCGCATCCAAGTAAGAGGGCACATATCCGACACTCAAAATAGAATCTACGAAGTGGGTGAAAAGGCTGGGAGAATGTTGGCGTGGCTTGATAAACGGGAAGGTAATTCTAGGGGGATCCAACGCCTGAAGGACGACCAAGGGGCGGTGCACACAGACCCGGGACGTATCACTGAACTACTCGCGGCCTACTTTGAACGGGTGTACACCCCGGAACATGTGATTACACCTGAGATGGCCAGAGAAATATTAGCTACGATCGAGGTCCAAACATTATCTCCGGAAGCATAGAGTGAGCTGGAAGCGGACATCACCACCGATGAAATCCAGCTGGCGATTCGGGCATTAAACCCGGGAAAAGCAATGGGACCCAAAGGCATACCCATTGAATGGTACCAAGCAGTGCCTGAGACCCTCAGTGAACATCTGCTGGGGATGTTTAAGGAATGTCTAGAGAAGGGTTCCCTTCCGCCGGACCAGCATGTGGCGACCATAGTAACCATTCCTAAACCAGGTACACCACCTGATGAATGCTCCTCTTATCGTCCCATCTCCTTGCTGAATGCCGAAGTTAAAATTCTGGCCAAACTCCTAGCGACCAGAATCCTGCCCCATCTACCGTTAATTATACACCCGGATCAGTCCGGATTTCTGCCACATAGAAATACAGCGTTGAATCTGCGCAGGCTGCACAGCGTGCTGGCTAGAGCAGATTCTATCACCACACAAGCGGGAGACCCGACCGATATTAGCTCTTGACGCTAAGATGGCATTTGACCTCGTGGAATGGGCGTATCTGTTTGAGGCGCTGAAGCGTTTTGGCTTCGGGCCCGCTTTATCGCGTGGGTCAGACTACTATACACTAACCCGGTGGCCCACGTGGTAGCTAACGGACATATCTCGCGCATGTTCCCGCTGGGGAGGGGCACGAGGCAAGGTTGTCCCCTGTCGCCCCTACTGTTCGCTATTTCCTTAGAACCTCTCGCTACTCTCATAAGGACCTCGCCTCTCCTCAAGGGCATATCCTGGAGTGAAGGGTGGGAAGACCGGCTGTCTTTATATGCAGACGATATGTTGATTTAGCGGGGTACCAGCTTAATTGCACATCTGTGACACACACGGCAGAATTTCCGGCTATACGTTGAATTGGAATAAGTCGGAGCTGTATGTTTTGCAGGGACAGGCCCCGGCCCTTGATGCGGCGTGCCCCCTAGCGATAGCGGGCTCGTCGTTTAAATACCTGGGCATTCAGGTCACTAGGGATCCAACGGAATTTATGGAAAAAAACCTGAAGCCACACCTGGATAGACTTAAACAAGATGTTGCATTCTAGTCGGGTCTCCCGCTAACACTCCTGGGGAGAGCTGCACTCTACAAAATGATGGCACTGCCGCGATTTTTGTATGTCCTTGAAAATACACCCTATCCGGTGGCCCCCAGGTTTTTCCAGAAGGTGGCAGCATTGGTTTCTAACCTCTTATGGGGAAACCTCCCTGCACGCATAGCGCAATCCAAGCTGCACAGAGGCTGGTACGACGGTGGTATCGCTTTACCTAACTTAAAGCTGTACTATTGGGCAGCACACCTTAAGCCCATCAACCAGTGGATTCACGCACCACAAACCGAACCAGCGTTCCAGTCTGACAGGGCTCAATTAGGCACGAACAGCCTACTGGGTCCATTATACGACCACCGTAAAATTCGCGCCTTACTGGGGCCTACTAGACTAACTGTGCAACTGTGGCATACAGCAACAGCGGCGCTGGGTTGGAAGGGGAGGATCACCAAAATGACCACACTATGGGACTCTCGAATGTTGGGCACCATGAGAAACAGTAAGGGATTCTCACACTGGGACACTATAGGGATTTCCACGGTGGGCGATCTCTGGGAGAGGAACGGGGTGATACCCTTCGACCGACTAAAATAATTATATGAACTTGGTGACAGGGAGCTTTATAGGTACATCCAGATACAACACGCACTACTCACGGCCTTACCCCCAGACACAGAGCTGCCCGAGTCCTCGCCATTGGAAGACCGCCTCCTCACTGATTTTATGATGGGACATGCGACATCGCTCACATACCGGAAATTGCTCAACAACTTCCCAGATCCGACACTCTTATTGAAGGCAAAATGGGAGGGAGACACTAGTGAAATGGACGAGCATGATTGGAATGAAGCACTTGGGTCCCCTAAGGAAGTAGGTATCTCGGCCCGATTACGGCTAGTACAACTGAAGATACTACACAGAGTTTATTACTCTAGGACTATGCTACACCGCATCCACAGGATACCACATCCTTACTGCCTTCGAGGGTGTGGGGAGGAAGGTACATTTTTTCACACCATATGGGACTGGCCCAAGATTCAGGAATACTGGAAACAGATACTCCGCACAGTCTCACAAGCGCTAGAACTGTCGCTATTGCCCGACCCTAAGAGGTGCTTGTTAAACATGGATCTATGACAGAATTTCGACAGACAGAATTTCAACCTACACAAATATCGGCGTAATTATATCGATAGCAAAAATATCGACGCCCTATGTACAACATGGTAAGAACCAAAATATCGAAAAAATAATATCAATGTTAAAAATATCGTTGTCAAATATATCGATTTTTTTGGGATTTAAAATAACATGAAAAATACTATAAATAATACTTATTAATTACTTAAACATATTTAAATATATGTAATAATGGTAAAAAAAAATAATAATACATATTTAATTTAAAAAATAATATTTAAAAATCATATATAATATATACTTAATTAACAATAATTACTATTCCCACTCCAGTGGGTGCAACAGTAGGGAAAACTGACCCTGAACCCTAAAAATACCCCTTTACCCAAAAACCTAAAACTGACCCTGAACCCTAAAAATCCCCCTTTACCCAAAAACTGAAAACTGACCCTGAACCCAAAAAATACCCCTTTACCCAAGAACCGAAAACTGACCCTTAACCCAAAAAATACCCCTTTACCCAAAAACTGAAAACTGACCCTGAACCCTAAAAATACCCCTTTACCCAAAAACTGAAAACTGACCCTGAACCCTAAAAATACCCCTTTACCCAAAACTGAAAACTGACCCTGAACCCTAAAAATTCCCCTTTACCCAAAAACTAAAAACTGACCCTGAACCCTAAAAATACCCCTTTACCCAAAAACTGAAAACTGACCCTGAACCCAAAAAATACCCCTTTACCCAAAAACTGAAAACTGACCCTGAACCCTAAAAATACCCCTTTACCCAAAAACTGAAAACTGACCCTGAACCCTAAAAATACCCCTTTACCCAAAAACTGAAAACTGACCCTGAATCCTAAAAATACCCCTTTACCCAAAAACTGAAAACTGACCCTGAACCCAAAAAATACCCCTTTACCCAAGAACTGAAAACTGACCCTGAACTCTAAAAATACTCCTTTACCCAAAATTAATTAATATTACAATTAAATTACTTACCACCCTATTCCCCTATAAACCCACAACCCTCTCCAGTAATAAAATATATAATTTAGTTAAAAATATACATAAATTATCAATTAATTAATCAATTAATCAATTAAAATAATTTATTGCCAATTAATATTTAATTGCAAAATAAATTAATCATTAAAAAATAATTCTTTAATTACAAATAAATTACTTCCCACCCTATTCCCCTATAAACCCACAACCCGCTCCAGTAGTAAAACATATAATTTACTTTAAAATATACATAAATTATCAATTAATTAATCAATTACTTAATTAAAATTATTCATTGCCAATTAATATTTAATTGCAAAATAAATTAATCATTAAAAAATAATTATTTAATTACAAATAAATTACTTCCCACCCTATTCCCCTATAAACCCACAACCCGCTCCAGTAGTAAAACATATAATTTACTTAAAAATATACATAAATTATCAATTAATTAATCAATTAATTAATTAAAATAATTCATTGCCAATTAATATGTAATTGCAAAATAAATTAATCATTAAAAAATAATTATTTAATTACAAATAAATTACTTCCCACCCTATTCCCCTAAAAACCCACAACCCGCTCTGGTAGTAAAACATATTATTTACTTTTATATATTTTTTATTTATAAAAACATATTAAACACATATTATAACAATTAATTTAAATACTTAACTAAAATTTCTAACACATATTAGTAAATCGAATTTATTTACATCAATATATATGCTATCGATATAAGTAATTTCGATTTTACTTACCTTAGGGTCGATATTCTGGCCATCGATATTCTGGACATCGATATTCTGTCCCATCGATATTAGCAACTCGATATAAGTGTAAGTCGAAATTAAAAATTCGATATTTTGACTGTTTACCGTTAAACATATGGGAGCCTACTGACCTCTCCAGACAAGGGCAGCTCTGGGTCACGGTGGGACTGATGGTGGCAAAACGGGACATTGCACAGCGCTGGGGGGTGGCAGAACTGCCGACCAAGTCACAATGGTGTCTAAACATGGACAGGGTGATGATAACGGAAAGGGCAGTATACTCCGCCAGGGCCTGCCCGGGGAAGTGGAATAAAATCTGGACGAAATGGAATGTGTACAGGGGGGAAATTTGTGACCCCTTGCCGGATGATGACCAAGATGAGTCCGACGGGGAAGAGGAAGTGGGATAAAGCTGTATGTGAATTGTTGGTAGAGGGGAAGCCGAGGTTATTGAGAAGGATTTCCTAATTGGTTTGCCAAGAGGGGAGGCATGGGATGGATAACATGGTACGATTGGCTGGGAGTGATCAAGTGAATGGGAGTGGGACTAGAGTAGGCCTCTCACAAGAGGTACTTGTAACTCAGACTGTATTGCTCAATGCACGTTCATATTAATATTCCTAACGTTTGAAGTTGGAGTGTTGTTGTTTTCAAAAAAGTAAAAATCAAAAAAACCTCAACCAGTGACGATACAAACTTATGTGATGCACCTTAATTTCGCAGTGGCCATTTTTGATTTACAAAGAGACTGATTGTCCAATGAGAAATTTTGAGTTGCTGCATTCTGATTCACGGACTGTTTTAGCGGCCGGCCCACAGGGTTGTAGGCATTCCGCTGTGTATTATACAGGTGCAATAAAGGTTTAAAAAAAAAACCAATAAAAAACAGTGTTTATTACTATTTCAATTCATCTGCCTTCACCAGGTCAATGATATTCCAATCTTTGTTTTTCCATCAACGCATTTTCATAATATTTCCAAATGACCGCCAACACCGACGACTGTGGTTGCAATCACCGAAATATGTTTGTCCCAGAAATGTAATTTTAAAGCTTTTCCCTGTTTTTTAACATTGGCGGTGCGTTTGAGGTTCCCGATAAAATCATATGAGTTCTTAGGAGTATTCGGTAAATTCCTGTATTCATCAAATGCAATCTTTTGACTAACACATATATTTGATTAATTCAAACTATTTCTCCTAGACAATAGTGTGGCACAATATTAAAACCCACCCAATAGAACCACACAGTAAATCTTAGAATCGTTATAAATTATTAGTCTTTTTTCAGTGTCAATGATTATGTCTTCAACCAATGTCACTCTGCTGTATTTTGTAATATGCACGACGCATCCAATGTTCTCTGAATACTGTGTTCCTCAACATTTCAAAGAAGGAAACCACTTACATGCCATATACAAACTCTGGTTGTGACTGGTGAATTAACATAAGCCAAGTACATAATTATTTATTTAATATCAAATATGTGGTAAATACGCAATAATTACTCGTGAAACCTAGAAATTAGAATCTGCTCTTGCAATCCACTACTTTGGAGAAAAGATATGTCCATTCCTCGATAACCATCACATTCTACGAGCCCTTGTTGTTAGGTGAGGTTACACTGCATTGCACAGTGGCCACACTCACTAATCAGTTATGGGCAGATTGTGGTAAGGTGGGGGACTTGGGTGTTACAACCTTTTTCCTAAGCCACGTATTCAGGAGGTCATTTGCTTTAGGCATGCTGTTGTTTGTGTGAGTTGGTTGTGTTGGCTCGTATAATGTGTTCTGGTGAATTGGTGGCTTTCTAGTAAAAATTCATCTTCATGTTGGTGCATGTATAGCAGACAATGCACCCCTAGCCTAAGTCAAAGCTCTGCTGAGAGCCCAACAGAGGACCAGTGGCATCAATCAGGATTTATAAAGCATGGCTAATCACCCGATAGGGTATCCAGTTGCTTGCAGGCCCCGGAAGCTTATTCGAAAAGCCAGGTCTTGAGGGCCATTCGGAATTCCCAAAGTGAGTTGATGCTGAGGTGTGTGGTGAGGCTGTTCTAGGTCTTTGCTGCTATGTGGGAGAAGCAGCGTCCTCCACTTCTGCTTCGGTAGATGCGGGGAGTATGGGTGAGTGAAGCCTAGTCTTCTTGATGGTTGGTGGAGGTTCAGGTGGTGGTTAATGTAGACGGGTCCTTGATTGTGTAACGCCTAGTGTACATGAGTCAGCAGCTTGAATTGGCATCTCTTCTGTAGGGTGAGCCAGTGGGGTTTCCTGAGGTGGGGTGTGATGTGGGTTTGTCACGGCAGGCCAAGGACGAGTCTGTCTGTGGTGTACAGCATGATCTGAAGTCTCTGTAGAAGGTGTGCAGCGATTTCTACTTAAAGGGCATTACCATAGTTCATAGTTTAGAAAGTAGGGGACCCCTATATAACGATACACTAGCTATACATAGGGAAAAAAGTTCAATTTTAAAAAGGTCTATAACTAGTCAGTAAATCTAAATGGATAAATACCTCTATATCATAAGCCCACTAACTCCATTCTAATCACCAAATACATAGGTGTATTCTATTTCAATTTTATTTTTCACATATATATATATATTTTTTATACATTTTAGTAGCTGTTTTGACGAAAATAAATATACATTTCATAGATACATTTCAGTATATTTGATAATCAGATAATATTTCTATAGTGTTCACAAACACTGAATGAGCATACGACAAGGAGTGATGGAGGCAACGTTATTCATCATTCTACGTGCGTTTCGGCAGAGAACTGCCTTCTTCAGGAATGCCACTCCCAAAATAGTTTCTCAAATCATGCTGGTCAACCAAAGTAGAGAGGAGTGTCCTGAATACAGGGCAATCAATAGTGCAAAAGTTCCTGGGTTTTGGTAAAAGAAGGATCCAATATGAAAATGTCCATTGAGCTTAACAAAGACTCCTGGTGTGTGATATGGCCTAGTATTGTTACGTGATCTTTATATGGACTGGCCCATAACGGTCTGTGTTTGTCAAGAAACGTCGCGCTGTGTGTCCATCTTCTAAAAACTCTACATGGAAGATGATGGACCTCCGAGTAGGGTCATTGTGACATCAGCTCGTACTGCTACGGTGTCTCAAGGGATCGGAAAAAAAAGGAAGTGTGAGGAAGCATGCAGAGGGGACAGTGTTGATCTGTGATGATTGCTTAAGCGGAGAGAATTGATTCAGGAAAGAGGAAGTGTGTGTTGTGCTTTAGCTTCCACATCTTGGAAACTAAGATCACTTAACAATATGCAAACCATCAAATATTATATAGACACTGGGCATTTAAATGGTAAACAGCGTTTAGTTCGCATGCTAAACAACGCATGCCATAAAAACGCGGTCATTACAACGACCGCATTGTTATTTCGCATACTGTTACAAGGCAAGTCAGAACTACAGCTTGCGTTAGGGGGAAGAAGGTGTTGGATTCAAAATCCAACATCTTCCCTAGTGTCCACACAGACTGGAGTTGGAATAGTAAATTATACTATTCCAACATCCAGCGTACCCTAAAAGCAAGTCCCCTAAAAGCAAGTCCACACAGACTGGAGTTGGAATAGTAAATTATACTATTCCAACATCGAGCGCCCCCTAAAAGCAAGTCGTTGTTCCGACTTGCGTTGTAATGGTATGCGAAATAACAACGCAGTCATTGTAACAACTGTGTTGTTATGGCATACGTTATAAATGCATGCAAAAAAACGTCATATATTCCATTTAAATATGTGCCTCATTATAAGCCCTTGTCCTCCTCCACTTCAGATTGGACTTGAGCGACTGACTTATCTTGTGAACGCTCAGGTGCCACAGACAGGTAGGCTGGACCCACCCCAATGACGGGCGGGCCTCAGCCTGTGGGCCTTCTGAATGCAGAGCCTTGGGCCTGAGCTAATATATTTCTCTGGGGTGTTCTGGTGTCCTAATTGGCATGTCTTTTTTGCTGTAGAGTGTTTGATTCCTTTGGGAATAATGCATAAATTACTTACTGGTAATTTAATTACTATGAGTTCAATCTTCCCTGTTGCAATTATTACACTATGAGGGATTCATGCCTCCAGAGACGCGTTTCTAACTCACACACCTTAGATATCTCAGTAAAACATGCTTCTCCCACACCATCAGAATAAATGCTCTAAGCTTACCCCTCTTCTGCTTGAAATGAATTAAGCTATTATAAACCAACAGACCTTACCCAATATATAATCATTTAAAACCATGTTAGGGCGAGGGGTGGGTGTGGAGTGATGTAATAATTGGAATAGGGAAGATTGGAATCAAAGTAATGGAATTACCGGTAAGTAATTTATGCATTAACCCTTCGTCCCCTTCCCTGTTTCTCTCATTACAATACCAGGAATACTGAAGTTATCCCTTAAATGATTGTAAAAAAGTGTGAACATCATACACTGAAATGAATCAAGAGAAAAACAGCAATCCTCTATTTATTTCAACTATTACTTTGTGGAAGAGAAGACTTTGACACCAAACACATCCTGTTGATTGCTGACATTATCAATCTTATATTGTATGACAATAGTGTAGGGATTTCACCATTTGGCAGCCGAACACATTTCTTTCAGAGATGCTACCTGAAACTCTGCACATGAACACACCAAACTCTTGGTGGATCTACCCTAAATAGCTGCTGGAGAAGGAACCCCAAGTAACTTAGTTTTGCAGATGGCACCTAAGGAGAAAAATCTGGACTTAATCTCAAAATAATGTCATGTATGTATGTATGTATGTATGCATTTGCATACTTATATAGCGCTACACTGTCACCCAGAGGGTATCCTGGCGCATTGACTCAGCATAGCCGAAGCCACCGATGCAGAAATCACACTGCTCTTGGAAAGAGGTAGGTCTTCAAACCTCTCTTAAAGGTTAGAAATTCACCCTGACTCCTCAGCAATATCGGGAGAGAATTCCAAAGTCCAGCAGCCTCAAAACTAAACGACCAACCTCCCATCCTTACCCTCTGGACTCTGGGAACCGTCACCAGACACGCAGAGGAAGAGCGTAGGCTCCGAGAGGTAGAGTACCATGAAAATAGGTCCTGCAGCAAAACTGGACCCTGTCCATGCAAGGCTCTAAAAAACCAGACAGGATGCTTTAAAAAGGATCAGTTGATGAACAGGCAGCCAATGTAGATCCAGTAGTGCCGTGGTGGAAGAGGCAGTGCGCGGGCGAGAAAGTGCAAGCTTGGTTGCCATATTTTGTACCCGCTGCAACTTGCCCACCAGCATTCTAGGCGCCTCCAGAAGCAGTGCGTTGCAATAATCCAGTCTGTTTAGGATGATACCCCACACTACCTCTGGCCCAGCCTGCTCTGGGAGCAATGGTAGGACTTTACGTAGCATCCGAAGCAGCATCATGCAGGTGGCTACGGTTTTATTAACAAAAATGTCCAGTTGCAGGTTGGGGCCAAACATGACCCCCAGATTACAAGCAGACTCTGCTGCAGTCACTACCACAGAAAAGGAGGAAGGCCAGAAATCATCTGGCAATGAGTGCGGAACACGATCATTGGAGCAGTGCAGCACCTCCGTTTTTGACCCATTAAACTGGAGGGAGTTGAAACGTAGCCAGTCTGCTGTAGTTGTCATACAGCAGTGAAATGTCTCTAAGGAGACGGCGTCTTTGCCCTCCAGAGAAAAGACCAATTGGGTATCATCGGCGTAATTAAACACCGAAATACCGAAGGAGCTTATCAATTGGATCAGAGGGCGGAGGTACAGATTGAATAATATAGGACTGATGGCCAAGCCCTGGGGCACCCCCTGCCCAACTTTCCGCACATCCGACCTAAAAGGCGGCAATGCCACCACCTGCTGCCTGTTGTTGAGATACAAGAGTAACCAGTCCCTTGCCAACCCCGTGACCCCGATCTCCTCCAGCCTCCCGATAAGGGTGGAGTGGCTGACCGTGTCGAACACGGCCGACATGTCGAGCAGCACTAGAAAGGCTGCCCGACCCATGTCGACCTGCGAGCGAAGATTGTCCAACACGACCACCAGCGCAGACTCCGTCCCATGCGCTGGCCGGAAACCAAACTGGGCCACATCCAACCAAGTGTTATCCTCTAAGAATCTGGATAGAGATCGGGTAGCCAGCTTCTCCATGATCTTAACCGGGAAAGGGAGCAAGGAATGGGCCTGTAATTTGACAAGCAGGTGGGATCGAGTGTGGGTTTCTTCAGGAGGGGTGAGACCACTGCCAACTTCCAACTCTCTGGGACAGTTGCGGTGGCAAACAACTGATGGCAGATGGAACAGTTTCCAGAATTTATGCGGGAGTGGATCCAGCGGGGAGCCTGCCGACACAGTCTGCGCCAGTTTGCAAAACTCATCAAAAGGAGGAAGAGAAAAACGACTCAGCTGGGGTCGACTGGGAGATTCATCCGGAGCTCCCAGACTAAGGGGGGAACAACTCAACTGGGGTCGACTGAAAGGTTCTTCCGGAACTCCCAGACTGAGGGGGGAACAACTCAGCTGGGGTCGACTGGAAGATCATCCGGAGCTCCCACACAAAGGGGGGAACAGCTCACCTGGGGTCGACTGGGAGGTTCTTCCGGAGCAACCAGACTGAGAGGGGAGCAGCTCAGCTGGGGTCGACTGGAAGGTGCTTCCGTAGCTCCCAGACTGGGAGGGGAGCAGCTCAGCTGGGGACAACTGGAAGGTGCTTCCGGAGCTCCCAGACTGAGAGGAAGACAACTCAGCTGGGGTCATCCAAAGTCAAATATGCATCCCTGACAAAAAACGACTGCATCACTCCTATTCTCTTCGTCATGGTAATAGCTACCAGAAAGAAAACTTTCCATATAAAGATTTTCAGCTGAATCTAGTGGTTCAAAGGGAGGTTCTATAAAAACATCCAAAACAAAATTAAAATCCTATGAAAGCAAAGGATTATTTATGTGAGGTCTGATATTTGAGAACCCTTCAAAAAGTCTAAAAGTCAAAACCTCAAATTCTGAGACAAATGCCCAGTTTTCTCTGAAAGCCTTAATGGCTGTCCATTGAAGCCATAAAGTAGAATTCATATCAAAACCGTTTTGCAAACCTGAGACATTGGAGCAAGACAAAGGATCTAATTGCTTTCTTTTCCACCATCTCCTAAATAATGACCAATGTTGATTATATGCTCTGTGTGTGGGACCTTTCCTGGAGGCCTAAATTGTTTCTTCTACCTCCTCCGAAAGACCCAACCTTCTTAAGCCTAACTTTTCAATTTCCAAGCTGTTAGCTGGAGATGATGGAGTGCCATTTGAGACACTTGAGAATGAAGCAGAGGAGAAGGATAAACTGGAAGTAATCATTCCTCATCAATTTTCATTTCCACTATTCGAGGAAACCATGATGCGCAGGTCCACGGTGAGGCACCAGAATTAATGATGATTTTTTTTTAACTTGACTCTGATTAGGAAATTTGATATTGGGGAATGGGGGAAAGGCTTACAAAGTTCCATGGGGCTATTACCAGGAAAGAACATCTATATTCCAAACTCCAACCTCCTTCCTCCTGGCACGGAAGTGGGGAAGAAAACAATTGGACAGAGAGGCAGAAATATCAAGTACCGGATCCCCTAACCCCTGCATATCTCTACAAAGATTAGCAGATCCAATTGATAGTCTTGGGAAGATGATCAAATCCTGCTCAACTTATCAGCTCTCTGATTCAGGACTCTCTGTGTGTGGATTGCGGATAACCTCAGGAGATGCGTTTCTGTCCATTGGAAAATATGACCTGCAGAGTTCATTTATGATTTCAACCTCGTTCCCTCCTGCTTTGGAGACATGTTATCCGTTCTCATTTGAACCAATTTGTCCTTTATTAGTGGAGAGAATTGACGGAGGGCTTGATGAGCCACCTTCATCTCCCTCCAACCAGAAGAATATTTGTCTCCAGTGAAGACCATTTTGCTTGCACCAAATGACTGTCCATCCAGGCTGCCCACAAAATCTCACTGATATCGGTTGTTATTATTATCCAGTTTGGAGGGGCCAATTGAAAACCCTTTAACGTATTCTCCAGCTCTAACCATCATCTTAGATCCCCCGATATTTGATCTGAAAGAGGAACTTTAATTTCCAGGCAATTATGGGACGGAGAGCATAAGTCCAAATACGAGTTGACAAACAGATTTATATGGTACCTCACCCAAGGAATCATAAAAATAGAGGCTGCCACATCCCCTTTCTATTTTTTCAGCCATTGTCTCAGTGCCGGATCTTTGTAAATCATGAAATGGGAAAGATTTTGGGTCATTTTCTGTGGTATTAGTAGCAGAAAATTCACCAGACCAATGTATGACTGAAATCCTGCCCCAATGAGCTCTAAATCTTGGGAAGGATTTAATCGAAACTTCTCCCAGTTTATCACCAAACTGTTATTTTGAAGAACCTCCAAAAGTCTGTTGCTTCGTCTGACAAGTTGATCATCTGAAATTGCATGGATCAGCCAGTTGTCCAGGACTAGAATTAACAGTATACATTTTTCATGAAGGTTACCCACTAAAGGCACCAAGACCTTTCAGAAAACTCTGGAGGCTGAATTGATCCCGAATGGGAGGACTGCAAACTCGAAGTGATGATCTTGTATAATAAATCTTAAGGACTTTTGATGTTAAGGGAAAATCGGAGTATGAAGATATGTATCCTTAATTTCTATGGCCTCCATGCAATCCTGAGAGAGACCGATAGGAATTATATTCTGGAAACTGTCCATTTTTAAATGGATTGTCTTCATTCACTTGTTGACCCTCTATAAATCCAGCACTCGCCTGAAAGCTTCTGATACTTTTTATACTAAGGGGATTGAATAAAAGCCTTTACTCACCTCCTCTGCAGAAACCAGGACAATTGCTCTTTTTATAGTAAAGTCTAAACACCTTCTCATAGAGCCTTTGCTTTCAGCTCATTCTTTGTATTAGGAATAGGGAAGCTTCTGAACCAATTTGTCCTTTATTAGTGGAGAGAATTGACGGAGGGCTTGATGAGCCACCTTCATCTCCCTCCAACCGGAAGATTATTTGTCTCCAGTGAAGACCATTTTGCTTGCACCAAATGACTGTCCATCCAGGCTCCCCACAAAAATCTCACTGACATCTGTTGTTATTATTATCCAGTTTGGAGGGGCCAATTGAAAACTCTTGAACATATTCTCCAGCTCTAACCATCATCTTAGATCCCCCGATATTTGATCTGAAAGAGGAACTTTAATTTCCAGGCAATTATGGGACGGAGAGCATAAGTCCAAATACGAGTTGACAAACAGATTTATATGGTACCTCACCCAAGGAATCATAAAAATAGAGGCTGCCACATCCCCTTTCTATTTTTTCAGCCATTGTCTCAGTGCCGGATCTTTGTAAATCATGAAATGGGAAAGATTTTGGGTCATTTTCTGTGGTATTAGTAGCAGAAAATTCACCGGACCAATGTATGACTGAAATCCTGCCCCAATGGGCTCTAAATCTTGGGAAGGATTTAATCGAAACTTCTCCCAGTTTATCACCAAACCGTTATTTTGAAGAACCTCCAAAAGTCTGTTGCTTCGTCTGACAAGTTGATCATCTGAAATTGCATGGATCAGCCAGTTGTCCAGGACTAGAATTAACAGTATACATTTTTCATGAAGGTTACCCACTAAAGGCACCAAGACCTTTCAGAAAACTCTGGAGGCTGAATTGATCCCGAATGGGAGGACTGCAAACTCGAAGTGATGATCTTGTATAATAAATCTTAAGGACTTTTGATGTTAAGGGAAAATCGGAGTATGAAGATATGTATCCTTAAGTTCTATGGCCTCCATGTAATCCTGAGAGAGACCAATAGGAATTATATCCTGGAAACTGTCCATTTTCAAATGGATTGTCTTCATTCACTTGTTGACCCTCTATAAATCCAGCACTCGCCTGAAAGCTTCTGATACTTTTTATACTAAGGGGATTGAATAAAAGTCTTTACTCACCTCCTCTGCAGAAACCAGGACAATTGCTCTTTTTATAGTAAAGTCTAAACACGTTCTCATAGAGCCTTTGCTTTCAGCTCATTCTTTGTATTAGGAATAGGGAAGCTTCCCACGCTTGGAGGTCTACATTTGAATTCCTTGATAAAACCTCTGTGCAAGATATTCAAAACCCACTGATCGAAAAGTTCCCCTCTTCATTCTTGAAGGAAGAATGTCAAACCTCCCCCCACTAGAAGCTTCTCTGTCCACAGATAGTCAGGATTGATATTGATTCTGGCCTGGTTTGAAATAGGAAGAATCATGTTTCTTATCCTCTCTTTTTGGCTGAAATTGTCTTCTCCTGCATGGTCTGTTGTCATAATAATTATTTTTCTCATACTCATCTGATTTAGAATTTCTACTTTTCCCTTTATAGGGTAGGGCATGCTTCCTATGTTTGAATGCTTTTGTCACCTTTTGTTCAAGCAGATCTCCGAACAGTTTCTTGCCTTGGAATGGAATCCTCAGTATTATAGACTTCTGTGTTGTTTTTGTTTGAAGATCTATTGGCCATTGGTGTGGCCTTTATTGAATCACATGAGATAACTGATAAGAATATTGCTTGCTATTCCATATGTTCCAGTAACTTCAATCAGTCCCCTTCTTTTTGCATAGTAGTTGCTAAATTCGCATAATCTTGAACCAGTGGCATAAGTACCTGCTCGTGGAGACATATTGCTAGCGGGTCACTGACAGAATATCGAGGAGCAAAATATCGACCTGCCAAAATATCGAGGAAAAAATATAGAATGCCAGAATATCGAATTCCTATCTACAAACAGGTAAGTACAAAAATATTGAATCCAAAATATTGTTGTAAATTTTATAGTTTGTTAAAATATCGATTTTTTTAAATGTCTTAAAAGTAATGTAAAACTAACCCCTTCGCTGCTGGCAGGATTCCCCCGCTGTGCTGGGGGCAGGGGGGTGCGCACCGCGCCCCGGTGCTCATGACGAGGTCAGCTCGTCATGAGCCACGGCGCTCCGGTGCTCATGATGAGCTGAGCTCGTCATGACCACGCCCGTTTCAATGGAACGCTCAGCACAGCAGGGAAATTAGCTAAGCATGCGAGAGTTCCATTTAACGGGCGCGGTCATGACGAGCTCAGCTTGTCATGAGCACCGGAGCGCCGTGGCTCGTGACGAGCTCAGCTCGTCATGAGCACAGGAGGGGTTAATGAAGTAATAAATATAATTAACTAGAATATACATAAACATACTTAAATAACTTTAAAATTAATAAATAATTGATGTAAGTTAAAAAAATAAACATGCATTTTTATTTTTTAATACATATATATATAGTAACTTAATATTAATAAAAAATATTCAATATTTTTAGCATAAGGTAGCGGGAGGGTAACATTTACTATTCCCACTCCAGTGAGTACAACAGTAGATAAAGCGTTGGATAGCGGGAGGGTAAAAATTACTATTGCCACTCCAGTGAGTGCAACAGTAGGGAAAGCGTTGGATAGTGGAAGAATAAAAATTACTATTCTAACTCCAGTGAGTGCAACAGTAGGGAAAGCGTTGGATACTGGGAGAGTAAAAAATACTATTACCACTCGAGTGAGTGCAACAGTTGGGAAACCATTGGATAGTGTAGGGGTAAAAAATACTATTCCCACTCCAGAGAGTGCAACAGTTGGGAAAGTGTTGGATAGAGTAGGGGTAAAAATTACTATTCCCACTCCAGTGAGTGCAACAGCGGGGAAAGAGTTGGATAGCGTAGTGGTAAAAATTACTGTTCCCATTCCAGTGAGTGCAACAGTAGGGAAAGCGTTTCATCGCGTAGGGGTAAAAATTACTATTCCCACTCCAGTGAGTGCAACAGTAGGGAAAGTAATGATTTACTATTTAAATAAATAAAAATACATTAATTATCAATATCAATAAAAAAGTAATTAAAATTCATTACCAATTACAAAATATTTAAGTATTAACTAATTATAAATACCAATAAATATATTTTATTAAAAATTAATGAGATATGAATAATTAATTAACAACCAATTAATTTTCAATACCATCAATTAATAAGTAATACAAAAAATACAAACTAATAATTAATTAACAGTAATTAATTATCAATGCACCAAAATTATTTCAATAATTACTTAATTACAATTAAATTATTTCCCACCCTATTCCCCTATACACCCACTACCCACTCTGAATAATAAATTAATACAAGTAATATAATTACCAATTAATAAACATTAATTACCTATTAATAATTAGTTAACAATAAATTAATTATCAATGCCAATAAATAAAAATAAATAATTACTTAATAACAATTAAAGTACTTCCCACCCAATCCCCTATAAACCCACAACCCCTACAGAACTAAAACGCAAAATTAAATTAAAAATAATGTATAATTCCTACAAATTAATATTTAATTTACTTTAATTAAATTACTTCCCACCCTATTCCCCTATAAACCCACAACTGCTACGGAATTAAATTACGTAAAAATTAAATAACATACAATTCATTACTTAAAAAAAAGACAAACCTACATTACAAAATAATACATACTTTTACACTGAAAACACTATAAAAAAATCGATATTTTTAACAACTATATTATGACTGTCAATATTACTAACTTTTATATTATCGATATTTCTTACCTGAAATTCGACATTCTGCACCACTATATTTTTGCAATTCGATTTTCTGTCCATTCTATTTAGAAAAAAAACTCGATATTCTGTCCAGTTAATATTTTTATTTCGGTATTATGACTGTTCACCATTGCTAGTCTCATATGATGAGTTGATCTTTTGGGGTTCATTCCTACGGTTAACAGAAGCATACCCAATAAAGATCGCCAGAAAAAGCATCAATCCTAATACTGCAGGGCAGATTTTCTTCTGCATCTTCCAATGTGTGTTCCATATCTTTCTACTCATGATGAATGAGGTTCTTTATCTTGCCACACAAGGGCATAACAAGTGTTGAAGGCTTTGAACACTGAGGGAGCAGCTCATCGTCCTCTAAAACCTGCCAGGACCCCCCAAAAACACTTCCGGGAACCCCAAATACGTCCTTATGTGCTCCAACACCTGGCACGCCTCCAATCACTCCAATAGTGCCGGTCTCGGAACCTGATGGAGGGTCCTCATCCTTTGCTTCTTTTTTCCTTTTTGCTCTTCCCTCTTTGAGGACTGCAGTCACAGCCTCCTTAATTAGAACTTGGACATCAAATGGAGATAAATATTTGTCCTCGTGGCTTCTCTTGTCTTTATGGCGGCTGGAAAGGCTTCAGGATGGACAACCCTTTGCTGCCTCTGTAGAAGAATCTGAGGAACAGCGCCTTCTCTTGGAAGTGCGTTTCCCCTCCATGTTGCCAACAATACAGACCAGAAGAGAACGCCATGGGGTATCTAGACATCACCAGCACCAATAAGACAGGGCGATAGAAAACCAGACATACAACAACCAATCCAGCACATGTCTAAATATACAGACTGACATTTCTAAGGTGTATGAGCTTGAATAAGTGCCCGAGGAGGCACTGATGCCTCATATTGTAATGACCGGACAGGAAAGTGGATAAATAGATAATGGACACAGCTCAACTCGTTCCACTCTGTCTTTCTAAAGCACAGTGGACCATTTTGCTAAAACAGAGGATCAAGTTACATGCGGAGTGCACAGCGTGGCATTAAGACCGTTAACTGACAAACAACCTCTTACAAGGGTGGTTTAGGGGAGAGCAGATCAAGGGAGGGAGGAAGAATCTCCTGTGCATTTAATGGGGTTAAGATAGGGGGGTTTAGTAAATGAAATTTCTTCCTGGGACACAAAAGGTTACCAAAACACTTTTTATGCCTAGATCATGACCTGTTCATTTTGTGGGTCTGAGTTGCCATTGGCATCTGAGGAATGAATTTCAAGTTGTATTTTTTTATTTTAAGCAGTAATATTGCAATGGTTTTAAGTAACTATGCAGAAAATAAAGAAACTTGAAACTTGAGGAATGAAATACTTAAACACAACTCAAAGAGAATACATTAGATATGCTTTCCGGCCCGATCATGCACATAACACATCACCAAACCATCTTTTTCCCCTAAGTGATTGCCACCTCACCAGTGCATACATTAACATGTATCCACACACACATACATGTAAAATGGCATCCAAGCCAACACGCACTGGGGAAAGATGTCTCGAAATGTAAGAGCCACTAGAAGCAAGGAGACCACTTTGGTTCCAGCCAATAAGAATCCCAGAACTGTAAAGGTCAACCAGATTTTGAAACAGCTTTGACACCAGATCATTTATGAGAATGCCTCATACAAGTGCTCTTAACATAATATAACATAATACAACTTTACTTATGTGCCCAAGCAGACACTCTGGGTTTGGAGTTATAGATGGCAATTGGCAGGTATTTCACTCTGGTTCTGTTTACCTGTAGGCGGTACACAGTACTATTGATTGCGGGATTTCATGTACTCCTAGGGCCCTGGACTCCAGGTGCTCTTATGTTCTCATGACATCCAAGACTTTCTTAGTTTTCTTGACTCCCCAGGGTAGCTGTGGTTGAGCAGACAAGGACTACTGCAGGAAAACCATTGGGATATGAGCTCAAACGCAAAAGAACACAAACTTACAAGCCTTATTACACACAATAAAGGCCAATGGCCAACCAGAAATACTTCTTTAAGAAGAGAAATGGCTTTAATATTAGACTATAGAAAAAGACCAGATTAAAATGAATAAGCTGATGAAATCTTAAAGAAGGTGCTAAGATATGACCCCTAAGACAATCATATTTTGTACAGTGGGAACAAAACCCAAAGCCATAGAAATCATCAACGCTGGCATTTTATACACTTTACAAAGTACTTGTGTTCTGGATTGCTACGGGGATCACATTTTAGGTTCACAGTCAATGGGGGGTGACCATTAGCCTGTGGTGCTATCCAACGCTACCACACCAAACTCTGTTCATTTGAGGCCCAAGGTCGGCCAGCAGTTGTGACTGCTACAATGCAAGACAAGCTAGGCCTAACAACTTGGAAATCAAGGTCGTAGTGTGCTGTTGGTGTTTAGTGGGGCAAATCCATGCAGTCAAATATTTTGTCGTCTCCCCGAGTGCCCCAAACTCCTTCTAACCTTGTTCTCTATAATGGATGTGGCCACTGGGGAATTTAATGGGTCAGTATATTGAAGTAGCCCTCCCGGTAAAGTTATTTGTTTTGACTTCGATATGTTCATAAGCTCGTCTTGAAGAGGATTGGCTGAAGTTGAAATGTTTTGGTACCCAAGAGATGTAGAGGTCCTAGGAGACCACATGCTGAGAAAAGGCCATATGAGGGTAACCCTAACGCCTGATAAGCTTAGAACTTGTAGTGTTCCCTAGTGTGCCTCCTTAGGTCTGAGACAGTCTTCTGGATATATCTCAGGGACACCAGGGTAGGAGCTCTCAGAGTAGTCAATGATGGCCTGCATGGCCTCTAGTGCACTGCACGGTTGGAGGGACTCTACCACTTGACCATTGTATATAGGTATGAACACAGTAAAGAGACTCACATGTCTCAGGACACCTTCATGCCCATCAGGAGAACACTTTAAATTAAGGAGGGCCACCTAGCCAGATGGAGAGATGAAGCGGTATGCGGTCAGGATGAGCAGCCACCCGCAGGTAGAATGAGGAGCTCTAATTAGTGTAGGTATCTAATCTGTGGCTACTAATCTGCACCGTAGTTGGTTGTCGCTGAAGGTTAACTTGTGACAACTGAAAGTATCCTTTCTACTGCAGTTGCTTGCTCCTCAGTCAAGCAAAGTCTACAGTGTAGAGGGCCAGAGCTCTCAGTCAATACTTGATCTTTCAAATGCTCCACGTTGTGTTTGTTTCCCTCCAAATTTAGGCAGCATTGCAGTAAGCGGGGAGATAAGCAGACCATCAGGGTTCATGGGCAGAACCTCATCCACGCCCAGTGGTCCAATATCTATCCATTTTCTGAGAGGAGCTAGGCAGGATTCCAGGTTTAATCAAGTGTGTTAAGGCTGGGCGGCAAGCCTTCCAGAGGTAAAGCAGCTTCACAGGCTTTTTCCAGAGAAAATATCTGTCCCCAACACAGGTGACACCCATAGGAGGTCCTTGCTGCTGTTTGTCTGTAGTTGATCGTCTCTAGATGTGGGGTGTTAAGGGTGCTCCACAGAGCCAACAGCAACAGTGTGCCAATATGTAATTCAGTGGTTAGTGGTGCAATAGAGCAAATATGCTCCTGCCACCCTTATCCAAAAGATCAATGTGCTTAACTGCATCAGGAACTGTATCAAAAGACTTGGTCTGCACAACTTGAGACGCTTGGCCCTTTAACGCCTCCTCTATCATTTTTGTGTTAAGAACCCCCTTCCGGCCCGAAGACCAAATACCTAGAACTGAATGTGTGAAAGAAGGACAACCTAAATCTAACTTGTGCAACAGAACAGTCTTTAAGCTTATTCCACATAGTTGTAGGCCAGGATGGAACAAATGGCAAAAGGTAGTGTCTAATCTCAGCTTATTGGTCCTTTCACAAACTGTTTTAACATGCTGTCTGGAAGACCATCGAGTCGAAGGAGTGAGGATGATACCCTAAGTGGACGACATGATCTTCATGATGCAGAGGAGACAACAGGAACTTCTGACAGAAGTCTCTCCAAACCTCAACCTTTCACAGGATATCAGATATCAATAGAATTCACTGGGGATACCAGCATAGCATACTCAGTTTCTGTGTTTATAGTCAGCATCAAGGAGGGATGTCAAGGATGACACAAAACAACATATCTCTGATTTGTAGGAACATGTGGAAAACCCTGGTCAGATGGTGAGTGTTTATGATATAAACAGTCAGGGAATATTTGGTTTCAAACTCCAGGCATGTTATCATCACAAGCACCTCAGAGTGCAGTTTAATATTGAGGCTAAAAGCTCGATATTTAAGGAAGGGAATTATGTATTACTGGTTTATACCCCTGTAGAATAAATCAATCAGTTAGGTTTCTTATAAAGCGCAACTACTCACCCGTAATTATCTCAAGCTGCTGAAGGGAGAAGGGAGGGTGGATCTGGTTCAGTCGAAGAGCCAGGTCTTAAGGTCCTTCCTGAATTGCGGCAGCGATGCTGATTGCCTGAGGTGCAGAGGCAGGGAGTTCCAGGTCACCTTAGCGACATGAATGGCAAAAGACCCATATGGGAAGGGCCGAATGCTACATATCTACTGATAATGCCCTATTGTGAGTCCGAAACATGTTGGAGCCTAAAGAGGTAAATATTGGCAAGAGAGAAATGGTTGTTGGAGCACTTGGTGACTTCTTCGCGCTGAAGAGTCAACACCGGAAAAGCTTGTTCCTGTGTCTTCTCGAGATGGATAGTATATCTCAAGTGAGATATAGGAAACACCTGGTTGGACAAAATCTAATACCTCTAGCGAAAAACGTTTGCCCTTACTGCCAGATCAGTATATTTGGATTTAGTTTGAGGTCTTTACTGGTCTTTCGTTTATATGAATTTGGGAATGGAGCCGCCTGCTGTTTTACAGCAAGCGATCATTGAGGCAGAGGGTATTTCACTTCTTGTTGAACAAACTGGGTATATCTGCCAATTACTTTTTGTCATCCTGTCTGAGCTCTTTTTACATTTTTTTTAAATTGGTCTGTATTGAAATTTTCAAGATACACAAAGACAGTGTCACGGGTCATTTAACATAGGCAAATCTCTGCGATAACGCTCATGTCATACGGAAGAATTAGAAGGAACATTAATAATAAGTTTGGATATGCAGGAGCCACCTCGAGTGTTGCATGTGTGCTTGGGTTGGATCGCCATCCTGGCGTCTAGGTAGCGTGTGAAGGCTTGAAAATGTTGCGTGTTGGGCTCCACTTTAGGGTGGCCCGAAGTCAGGATCATCCTCAAGTGCGAACAGTAGGATGTCCCATCCCGTGATCTGGTTGTTTCGCCTGACCTGCCGGTGGAGCCATTGTAACACATCGCCCTTAGGGCCCTCTGACTGCCAGATGTCCGTTCTTCATGCCACCATAGTTGCAGACCTGCCAACTCACACGGTGACACAGTGCGACACACGATAGCGACTCCCATCGCACGGTCACTCGGTGAGGATCCACTATCACACAGAGACAGAGAAAACGAGCTAAAACCACTGTAAATAGGGATTTCCAACTCGTGTTTTGAGGCTTTAAACTGCCAATGTCCATTAAGAAGTGTTAAAACACCACAGGACATTGGCACCAGCCTCAGCAAGGTTCTTTTGTTTTTGGAGGAGAAGGTGGTTTTGGGGCAGGGTGGGGGCAACAGTGCCTCTGAGGTACTTCTGGGCAGGAGGCCATGCCCCTTCCAAGGCCCTACCCCCTCCTCACCCGGTGAGATTTTTGTTCAAGTTGCCAGGTCTGTGGATGGCAATGGGGTCGCTCTCCAATGTACCCCTACTGGCACCAGTGCCAGATCTATGAGCTTCCTCCTGCTTTTTCCATCCTGGGGCAGGGCATCAAGCCCGAATGTCTTGGGCTTGTTGATGTGGTGTCTGCCTGTGAGAGGTATGTACAGATGTCAGTCAAAAGGGGCTGAGTACTGCGCATTGGCATGCCATGTGGTAAAAGCCAGCGTGCCCTGTGCTACATCTAGGGCATTTGAGTGGTACCGTGCCGAACATCCTGTGTAGTCTTGAGGGTGAGGTATGTATGGTGTACATAATTACATTTAAGCAGTTTCAGTCGCGTGTTCCACAAGATCTATGGGATGTGCTTCAAGAACTTGTTCCGGTCTACGTCTGTCAGGGCAATCTGTAAGTCATGGCTCCATCTTTGTTTCAGGCCGCGCAGTGCCAAGCACACCGCCTGAAACATCATGGCATACACATTAATGACCTGTTTTCTCTTCAGACTCCATACTAACAGTAACTGCGATGTAGGGTCAACCTCGGACTCCTTGTTTGGGTCACCTCAGAATCCAATCTGAACACTTATCATCAAGGGGTCTTGATTTGGTGATTGCACCTTAAGCAGCAATGAACCCATTGTTACAGAGCTAGAGGAAGAATTAACTGAGCATTCTATCAAAGATGATGATTGCTCAAGTGATGGTACAAAGGAGAAGGCAGAATACATCATTGCATGCAGTGGTTGCAAAATTAATTTCTTTATACAGGGTGTGTGTAAGTGATGAAGCCCTTTTAAGGACAACATGGCAAACAAAGCTGATGCTGAAAAAAAGAAATTGGCTTAATGGGGCAAGAGGCAAGTCAAGACCAGGAAGGGATTAGACTTGGGTATGAGGGGACAGTGAACAGTGCTTTGAACACCAACAGGATTCAGTAAAAGCCTGAGGAAAAGAAGAGATTGTATTTATTAATTTGCAATGATATTTTGTGAATTGTATTTCTGATTTTGATGTCTTTGCTGTTATTTCAAAGCAGAGAAAGTTAAATGATAACTCTCCATGTTGTAGGATCAACCTGCATTAATCTAAGGGATTTGAAAGAGAGGCAAACAAAAGCAGTTGACAAACAGAACTTTGAACAGGGAAGGGGGAGCAGATAATTAAATGAAAGGTGCAGGGTAAAATGTCAGCAAGTTAACCACATTTATAGTAGCAAGGGGTTGTGGCCCAACACTTGCCACCTTCTGTTATGTTATGTTACAGGGGTTTAAAAAACGCTCGGTCACCAGTCGGTTTCATAAATCTGAGGATGAAACAAGGAAGGGAAATAGATAGGTAAGGTGTTAATTATAGGCTTGTCTGAATAGCCAGGTTTTCAATGATTTCCTGAATTCTGAATAACAGGATGCTTATCTTGTTTCAATGGGGTAAGAGTTCCACAGGCTGGGATCGCTGACCAAAAACCTGGCACCATCCGGTCTCTTCCTCTTGAATTTGGGAACCAACATGTATTTCGGGTGAGCAGATAGTAATGTGCGCTTGGGAGTGTACGTTTGAAGCTCAGAGGGGCTTTGGCTGTCACGTGATTTGAAGATAATACATCCACCTTTGAAGATCATTTTATGTTTTACAGGCAACCAGTGGATGTGGCATCGTTCGGGTTGTTTATAGATGAGGCGGGCTGCCTGGTTCTGCACGATTTTGAGTCTTTTAATAAGGCATGTGGGTGGGTCAACATATAAGGAGTTGGCATAATCAATCATAGAGAGCATGAGGGTGATGACAGCTTGGATAAAGGCCTCCTAGATAAGGAATTTGGCGATTTTTTTTATTTTGAGGAGCATTAGAAAGAATGAAGAGTTTACTGAGCTTATTTGTGGCTTCATAGAGAGTTCAGCGTCAATTGTCACTTCAAGACTTTTTACTGCTTTTTTCACAATGGGTGGAACACAGTCTTAATGGACATTGGAAGAAGTAAATGAAGCTAGGCGGACTGACTGAGAACTGGTCTTTCAGGAAGGAGGTAATCAAGTCAAGCGCTGGGTCCACTAAGCCTTGCACCCTCGGAATTGTCCTCTAAGATGTTATGGTCCACTGTGTTGAAGGCTGCTGATAGATCGAAGAGCACTAGTGCCTGGGTGCCGCCATTGTCACTTTCTGCCCACTTATCATCCATCACAGAGATGACGACTGCTTCTGTAGAGTGGGTTGGGCGTAAGCCGGCCTGATCTAGGTCTAGAAATTCGGACTCCTCTATGAAGGTGCAGAGATTACATGCTGCTGTTATGTACGAATCTAGGACCCTAGTGTAATTTTCCTGATTCATGCCCATATATAGGTATAAAACACCCGATCCTTATATAGGCATAGAACTCATACCCTTATTTAGACTCAGCCCATGCAGCCCAAATACGGCATGGCTACTTCCACTAAGTTCCAAGAATCCACAACAATTTCTTAGAGAAATGCGCCTTCAGCAGCTAGGGTCTTCCCCTTGCCTGAATACTAATTCATCTAGGAAATCATAGAGTTTTCAAAGAAATGAGTCTTTGATGACTTTATTATGTCCAATCATACATCAAACTCGGCACCTTCAAGGTATAAATATGCCCTTGTGCAGAAACTTTGGTGGATTGCTGCTCATTCAAGCGCCTAGCGCCAAGCGCTACATTTTCTCATATTTATCGGCGCCTTTGCCCGCCCGCCTCCCGCTTCTAACCAGCTCCAGAAATCATCGAGCGGAGCGCGGCGCTGGGCGAAGGAGACTCCAACTCCCAGCAGCCCTAGCGGCACCGGCCGCGTCAGTTTCGCGCCAGGAGGCGCTGAAAAACGGAGTCTCCCCGGTCGAGGGGGTAGCCCTTGTGCAGAAACTTTGGTGGATTGCTGCTCATTCAAGCGCCTAGCGCCAAGCGCTACATTTTCTCATATTTATCGGCGCCTTTGCCCGCCCGCCTCCCGCTTCTAACCAGCTCCAGAAATCATCGAGCGGAGCGCGGCGCTGGGCGAAGGAGACTCCAACTCCCAGCAGCCCTAGCGGCACCGGCCGCATCAGTTTCGCGCCAGGAGGCGCTGAAAAACGGAGTCTCCCCGGTCGAGGGGGTAGCCCTTGTGCAGAAACTTTGTTGGATTGCTGCTCATTCAAGCGCCTAGCGCCAAGCGCTACATTTTCTCATATTTATCGGCGCCTTTGCCCGCCCGCCTCCCGCTTCTAACCAGCTCCAGAAATCATCGAGCGGAGCGCGGCGCTGGGCAAAGGAGACTCCAACTCCCAGCAGCCCTAGCGGCACCGGCCGCGTCAGTTTCGCGCCAGGAGGCGCTGAAAAACGGAGTCACCCCCGTCTCGCGGGACGCGAGCGGGATGCCGGGCTAAGCCCGGGCAAAGGGCGGGCCCTCTGTGGCCCTCAGTGGCCGAGGTAGGCCGGGCCGGGCCCCGGTATCTTGATTTTTAGTTGTATTCCCTTAGATACTTGTTTTCGTTATTATATTTTATGGTAATGCTAATACGCCAATAGAAATATAGCCACGAAGTACTTGAACTGCTAGTTCTCCTCCCATTTTAATTTTTATTTTTGTATATTTATATTATTTTAAAACTGTGTTTTTTGTAAGACTGGTAAATTTATTGTAGGCTCTGTTTCCTTTACGGCACTATGGAGGCTAAGACATTACGATCCGGGAAAGTTGTAATGGAGAATCATCGGCCAATACCCGGTCCGAGTCATTTGAGGAAAAAGCAAATCAACAGTGTCATCATGAAAGGACAGATGCAACTAAGTCAAATTTGGGAGAAAAGCTTGAATAAATCCCTTAAAGTCTCTAGGAAATCTGATTTTGACCAATTACCGCAATTGAATTCCTGCCCAAATATGGAGGAAGTTAGTCAGTTGGCCCCTATGGTGGAAATGAAAAGGTCACCGAGTCAGTCTAGTGTGGTAAACCCTCCAACATGTCCTGTACATGCGGCGGATGCTGATCCTTTGTTAATATCGCAATCTTTGAGCCATGATATTCTTAAAGGGAATGATATTCTGGAAGAAGATAAGGGTGATGTCTCTATAGCTACCAGCATTGACTTAGAACTCTGCGGTCGATATGTGGATAAGACATCTTTACCCTACCTAGTAGCTAATAAAACTCCTAGTGGAGAAACACCATCTGGTCTGCTATTATATAGCAGTACGCCCTCCATTAAATCCTCAGATAATTTTTCCCCGCAGATTGATGTACAATCCCCGCATTTCAATTTATCGGGGATTTGTCCCCTTACATCTTCAAGTTACCCAAAAAATGACAAACCCATCTCCGAGTCACTCTTAGCCCTTGAGCACATTCTGTCTTCCATATTACTGTTAATGGGTAAATTTGCTGTAAATTCTGATTGTATTTTGTCTTCGGTTACTGAGATACTGCAGGCATTGTTGGCACAAAATGTGAAAAATGTTGAAAATGTAAGTAAGCCTCTCGTTACTCCTGCTAACCCTGTTCTTGCTGTTCATAAAGAGGTTGATAACACTACTGAAGTGAAGGGAAATGCCCCTTTGGGATTATCTATAGAGGCGGAGATTCATAAGTCCCCTAATCAATCCACCTCATCTGCCCTGCGTCTGAGAACAGAACCATTGCAAGCTGAGCAGGAAGAGAATGTGAGTGAAGTACCTCAAACGGGGGGCCATGATCTCTTTCCCATTTTTGTACATGATAAAAAGGAGCCAGAAGTTTCCTCGGGGACTCCTACAGTTGCCAAAATGAAATCAAGAGGGAAAAAGGGGAAACCTATACGTAAATATAAAAAGAAAAGACCTAGACAAATTATTTTTCCAAAACATATAATAACTGAAACGCCCGCTCCTATAGAAAGAGGGCATAGCCCACCTTCTAATATCTCGGATAAGGTGGAAGTGGAAGGTATCTTAAATGATTCCAATGGGATTACCTCAGTTGTAGTTACTATGAATAGGGCGGTTTCTGGACCTGTAGTCGATGCCCCTGCTCCCCAACCTATAAGTATCGATGATAAATATTTCCCGATAGTAACAAGAGTATTTAATCCAACAGCTCCTATCTTTCTGCCTCAGACGGAGGTAGCTAGGAACGTAATACCTCAATCAGCAACAAGCCCTATTTCATATGTGGATACTTTTTTATTGGATTTTCTTCCATTACTTGATTCTGATCTAAAAATGAACAGATCTTGGCTACTCAGCTGTTTTAATGAGATTGAAAGCTTAAAGTTGGTTCTAACAAATGATATTGATTTAGTTCTCCCAATAAGATCTATAAATGGTCAACGAATAAGGGTAAAGTTTTACTCTAAAATAATTGCTAACTTAGTCCTTCAACAAGCCGAAGCCTTTCAATGTAGAGGAATTGACGTGCTACCTGTTGTTAATAAAAATTTGTGTCTTTCTCTTACTGAAAGAAATACAAAGTTGACCTCTGGACAGGATGATTTTCCTATATGTAATAATGACCTAAAAATTTGGCTCTCCAGAGGCAAACGTATGGTTTCCCAGGTCCTTCCCTTACCTGGTAGCACAGATAACCCTCTAACTGAAGACTCTTCGATGTGGAACTGGTTACCTGGAGTTCTCTCAAATACCACCTCGAGAAACCCACGACCATCTTCACATCTTTAACCCGTGTTTAAAAATTGTCTCTTGGAATGCCGCTGGCTTGTCTAATTGCCCTGAGAAATTTGATTATCTCGTTTCCCTGAATGCGGATGTGTTATGTATCCAAGAAACATGGTGTGATACTCTTCCTTATGGAGGGAATGACTACTTCGTCCTAGAGGCCGCTGCAACTCCATCTAAAAAAGGCCATGCTAAAGGCGGAATTGCCTGTTTGTTGTCCAATGCATTACAATGGCAATTCTCACATTACAAGGACGAGAGTAATCTATTCCAATCCATAACTATTTCTAACCTGGATCCCGTTGTCCAACGGTCTTCGTTTATAATACTAAATACCTACATTCCTCCTGAAGATAATTTTACGACAGTTTTAAAACGTATGTTTTCCTATATAAAGCAATTATTAGAGGTGGATGACCCCCCTTACTTATTACTGGTGGGGGACCTAAATTGTAAAGTGTCTAATACTTCCTTAGACATGTTTAGAAACAAAGCAAAGGAAGAAGTATATAATATTCCCCAAGCTCTTCTGCCCAATAAAATAAAAACTAACAAAAGGGGCAAGATTCTTCTCGGGGAACTCAGTGCTGTGGAGGGAATTATTATAAATGGCAGAATGCCTTCAGATACCCCGGCCAATTATACACATGGTTCATCTAGGGGAGAATCTATTCTGGACTATGTAATAACAGACTTTGACATGTTCTCTTTTCTTAAAGATTTGGTAATCACTCATACCCCCTTGAGTGACCATAAAGTTATTAAATTAACTGTCTCATTAATACCCCCTGAATCTGACCATTGGTCCTTAAAGAACAGAGGCTTTACTATTAATTGCCATTCAGATAGATGTTATTGGGGACCTAGTCATAATAAGGATGTACAAAACATCCTCACCCAACTTCTAACTGAGCTCGACTATTGGCAAGGTAGCGAATTTATGTTCCTTGAAACCCTCATCCAAAAAGTCATTGAAATGGCTAGGAATACAGGAAATAATAAAAAGAAATATTTTTCTCCTAGTCCTTTATTAAGGTTAAATAAAGAGATCAATAAACTTGTTAGGATGCAATACATTAATAGATCAGGGGAGAATGGGTTACAGTTAGCTCTGTTAAAAAGAAGGAGGGTTAGATTGAGAGCCAAGTTAAAAAGAGACAAAGAAGATACTTTATGGATCAAGCTAAGAGAGGCATCAAATTGTAAAAACTCTAGAGATTTTTGGTCCATAATAAGGCAAGGATGTGGATCTGTAAAAACGCCCACTCCTATTGTTATTACTGAAGATGTCTGGACCCAATTTGTGACCACCTTATATGCGCCCAATGATGCAGGGGGCGATGCATGGGTTCCAGATCTTAATACCGATTCTAAAATGGAACTACCCACTGAGCATTCCACAGATACCGCAATCAAGAGCATGCGCTCCTCCGGGGCTATGGGACCTGACGAATTGCCCATGTCTATAATCAAGCAAGACGTAACCACTTGGAGCAGGATTCTTCTTCCAGTGTTTCGGGCGTGTTTTAAAACTCGTACAGTTCCCGACTCTTGGCGGGGAAGCATCCTGATCCCAATTTTTAAAAAAGGAGACCGGGATAATCCCTCCAATTATCGCCTAATTGCTTTATTAGACGCGATAGGGAAAATTTTTGCTAAACTTTTATTAGTATCAATAACAGAGTGGGCAAATTTAAATAATGTTATACCTAGGGAACAGACAGGATTTCGAAAAGAGCATGGAACTTTAGATAACCTAACTCTGCTACAGGTAATTGTAGACAAATATGTTCGTGTACGTGGTGGGGGCATATATGCAGCATTTATAGATTTCTCCGCAGCGTTCGACGGGGTGGACCGACCGACGCTGTGGAGAAAGTTGTCGGCATTGGGTATGCCGGGATATTTATTGGATTTAGTTAAGTCCCTACACTGGAACACATGGTGTAGGGTGTTACAAGGCGGTGAAAGGGGTCTCTCACAAGCTATCCCCTCCCGGAATGGACTAAAACAAGGATGTATATTGGCACCCACACTGTTTTCCCTGTATATGGCCGATTTACCAACCGCTGTTGCAGATTGTGAGGGCCTAGCCCCAAAAATTGGAGGGACTGCCATATCTATTCTAATGTATGCAGACGACATACTTGTTTTAGACCTGACCCCGAAAGGTCTCGCCAATCGTCTCCATACATTGAATGAATTCGCTGATGCACACTATATGAAAATTAATAGCTCAAAAAGCAAAATCATGTGCATCTTTGGTAAGAAGAAGTGCAGATCTAGGAGCTTCAACTGGACATTAAGCGGAGAAAAACTTGAGGTAGTTAACTCCTACACGTTTCTAGGCAAAATAATATCTTCTAACCTTAGTGAGAAGCCCCACATCGAAAATAATTCTAGAAAAGCAATGGCCCATGGTAGGGGATTATGTTCCTTGTATAAAGTGACGGGGAAGAGGCACTTCTCCTTATGCTTGGAGGTATTCCGAGCGAAGATTCCTGCTACCCTCCTTTATGGAATGGAATTGGTGGATCTAAAGCAATGGGATTTTATGCAAAAAATGGAGGGGAAGGTATTAAGGAAAATTTCCTCATTTAATTCAGCCTGCTCCACATCTTCTTGCAGGCTAGAATTCGGACTGCGAAGTTGCTGGGCTCAAGGGTTGGCTGCTCTCGTAAGATGGGTAGCATGCTTGGCCAGAGGTAAACCAGGAACCTTACGAGAAATCTTAAAAAAGGAACTACTGGGCAACTTTAATGAGTTCTCGCAGCTAGTAAAAAATTTTAGAAAAGCTGTTTCCCTACTGGAACTGGATGAAAGTACGTTATTTTCACTTTCTCCATCAGAGTTAAAGTTAAAGTTAAAAAGTATGTCCTGGGAATTATGTTATAAACTGGATATACTTGCCCAACAGAAGCATAAAGAAAGGGAAGCCCTGGTCTTAACCTATACACCTAAACTAGCCCAACAATACTTAACTTGGAACATTCCGCATGGTGTCCGTAGGATATGGTACCTTTTACGTCATAATTTGCTTCCTCTTAATACACTCCTCGCAAAATGGTATGGAGTGTCTCCCTTATGCAATTTATGTAATAATGCTGTTCAAGATCTTAACCATGTACTGTTTATTTGTCCGGTATTACGCCTATTGCGCAAAAAATGGATAAAACCAATTTGTTTACAATTGGGAATTATGAATGTAAAAATGTTCTTCCATGCTCTTTATTGCCCCCCTAACGAAATGTTCTGTTCCAGAATTTTTAAATATTTTAAAGAATTTTTAGATATATATTAATGTGATTTCGGGAGATGCTGATGAGTGCATTATTTGTAGATAACAAGTGGTCATTTCTGTTGCTGTATGTAGCTTGTGTTTATTTTTGCTATGTTAATATGTATGTTATTTATGTGGCCCTCAATGAGAGCCAAATCATAATAAACTTTTGAACTTTTTTTTTTTTTGGTATAAATATGCCTACATTTGCCCAAACACACAGTGGTTTGAAGCAGATCGACTATCTACTTGCCCGACGCGACCTGCAGCAGCAAGTGCAGAAGGAAGCCGACCCTCCAGCTGACGCACTGAGAGACGCTGTCTTTTCTCCTGCCGAGAAATCCAGTGCCAGTGTTTCCAGGCTACCCTTGCGGGTTGCTGGGAGATCGAGTCCTGATAGAGATATACAAGACCTCCTTCATTCTAAAACCAAGGTACAGAGCTGATTAGACCCTTAGAGAATTCTTAGACAGATACTTAGCAGAGAAATACGTACTAAACTTAAAGTTACAACTCACTTACTTCTTCCCTCGTACTAGACTTAGGTTAGGTAGGCGAATTTTAGAAGCACCAGTTGAGTACTTGTAGTCATTCTTTTATCACTGTATGTATTTTATGTTTTAGGCATTTTATGGCTTAGAAACCATATCATTCTCTTACAGTACTATTTTATGATACTCTTCGTATTATATGCCTTGTACTTTATAAACAGTATTACGATTGTAGCAGGACATTTCTTATGCTTGAGAAAGAAGACTGTTCAATAAATACTTTTTATTGAAAACGCCTGTCTCTCTATTTTCTCAGCACCTCTGGTGAAACGAAGCATGCACGATTGACTGAGTAAAATAGCAATCTATTGTTTCCGTGACTCTAGAGATTGATTTCTTATTCTTGGGAAACAAAGTTGTCATGTTTATGCAGTTGTCAGAAACTAATCCTTTCTTGTGAATTTGAGAACATTTCTAGTGACCTCTGAGCTAGCTGGCACTCACAATTAAGTCTAATATATGCAATAGAGACCTAGTCGACCTCAGTCTTACGTCTAAACTAGTATATATTATTTCAATGCGCAGAGCCTATTGGGAATATAGGAACTACACCACAAGGCGCCCAATGTTTGGTAAGGCGATAATTTAACGCTAGATACCAGAGTAACTCAGTCGTGCTTTTCACACAGAACCCTTTTTTACCCGTAAATACTTCAATAGACGTCTGGAGTGGGTAAAAGGATAATATCCGCCAAAACTAAGTAGGACAAAAATCGTATGTATTAGGTTTTGGTTTGTTCAACGTTGAAGGATAGTGTTCCAAAATATTGTGCACCTAATCTTCGTTTCCTTGAAACTTTGTTCTGCAAACTCTTCAGTCAGTAAAATAATGAATAGTGATGAAGAATTTGCTGCAGCTGCAGCTCAAGCAGTTTTAGATGACAGAAATCTCCTACAGAATCACCCGGAGATTATAATCCTCCCGGTAAATGTAAGAAAAACTATAACTTACAAACTCATAAATAATGGAGTATCATCGAGAGGTGGTAAAGTAATCTTTGTTATAGAGGCACATGAATATCGGCAGACAGAAGTGCTCTATTCATGGATTCATTTTCCTCCAGCAGATGGAGGGACACACGAGTTCTACTACTACAAAGTAGAGGAACATCCAGAAGAATATGTTCCTTACGAGGACGTTGAAATTCCATTAACTTACCAGGAGCATCAGCTCTGGTTTAAAGGCGCCCTACAACATGAAAATCACATAACCAGGCTCGGTCCACTAGATAGACCAGGAGCAACATGGCCGGTACTAGCCAGCTATACACCACATCCTGACATTGAAAAAATGACCGGTCCAGAACTGTTAGTACAACTAAAACAGTTAATTAAAATTCATAGACAATTGGTTCAATATGTCATGTGGACTTTAACAGTCCAACCTACTGTAAGGATTCCACAGCACACCCCTCACCAGGTAAAATACAAATAAAATCACACCACAGACTATACAATCAGTCATTGGTAAATTGCCCGCAAAGAGGGAACAAATTCCTTTTTGGCTAGCACAAAAAATCACTCAGATAGAGGCAGTATTCCCTGAGAGTACACCTCATGAGAAACACAGAAATCTGACAATTCGGGATAGCACCACATGTGGAGGACTGTGACACTTGGGGTACAGTCTTTGCTTCAATCTACACAAAAACACATGGTGTTCCGTCTCTGGCAGTAATACCAGGCGTTCTAAGACAGATTCAAAATGAATACAGACCAGAACCTGCCTTAAATCTTGGTATGAAATTACTAAAAGATTTCAAACAAGTCTTGGCTATACTATTAGCAAACGTTAAAGGAGAAGCAGAATCCATGGCAATCATCAAAAGCTAAAAGAAACAGATATAACAGACCAACTATATGTGCTTGCAAGAATTATTTAAAAATCATATGAAGAACTAGGTAGAGATAGTTTGGGTAGGAAACCATTAAAAACCCAACTAACAGAAAATCCTGAAAAGGTTTTTATTAAAAATAATCTCACTACTCCTAAAAAGAAGTGGGAAAATAGTAAACAGACACTTCCTAAAGAGAAATGTTCTCAGTCCAGAGGAAGATCTCCCCAACGGGGAGTCTGAGGTGAGTAAAATAGCTATCTATTGTTTCCGCAACTCTAGAGAATTATTTCTTGTTCTTGGGAAACAAAGTTGTCATGTTTATGTGGTTGTCAGAAACTAATCCCTTCTTGTGAATTTGAGAAAGTTTCTAGTGACCTCTGAGCTAGCTGGCACTCACAATTAAGTCTAATTTATGTGATAGAGACCCAGTCGACCTCAGTCCTACGTCTAAACTATAGAATATATTATTCCAATGCGCAGAGGCTATTGGGAATACAGGAACTACACTACACTACAGCACCTCTAGCACGTTTGCTAAACAGGGCAGAAGGGATATTGGGTGGCAATTCTTTAAGGTAAGAGTGTTTTCACCATGTTTTTCTCGAGGGGGAACACTATTGCTTCTTTGAATATGCTGGTTATTTTCCCTGAGTTGAGGGAGAAGTTAAAGAGGGATAGGATTGGGTCTGGGATGGTGGAAAGAACCGATTTTAGGATTTTTGCGGGGCAAGGATCCTTAGGCGAGCCAGATTTCACTTTCATCAGTAGATCCTTATGGCAGTCTTTGGTAAATTCTGAAAATGAACATAAGGTGGTCGGAATCATGTCATCAGGATAATTTTCTTTGAAAGGGAACTGATAGAGATGCACATTTTTATAGTCTTGTCTTTATCAATAAAATAGGCATTTAGTGAGTTACGGTTAATTTTTTATTAAGGCTGAAAAGGGGTGATGGGTAATGTAACTGTCTGAGTTGGAAAGTTTTGAGATTATACTGAATTTCTCCATTGATTTGTTAGTTGATGTGAGTATTTTATTTGTGAAGAAGGTAGATTTTGCTAGTTGACTGTGGCTTTTGCATTGTTTGAGATGTTGTAGGTATGATATCTTGGCCTCTGAATCATAGTTTTTCCTCCATTTACATTCATGGCAGTGAAGATCTAACTTGGCGAGTTTTAGGTAATCGGTAAACCATTTGGATGCTTCATTGCGTCTGGTCTGTTTTATTTTGTGTAGGGGTGCGTGGGTGTCTCTGGCTTTTGTGAGCCACACCGATATCGCCATTCCGTATAGGTCAACTTGTTTCCAGGGTCTGCGTTCACTTCACCTACAACAAGCCGAAACCCATCAACCACCTCCAACCTACTCTACAAAGACACTGGAACAAAATCACCACGGACCAGATCTCCGCATCGCTCCTTCAAAACTCCCCAGCCCTCTCTTCTAACGCCAACGAAGCCGCCTCCAACCTCACCCTATGGTTATCCAACACCGCTGACACCTTAGCACCACTGAAAAAACGTCAAAACAAACCTGGCAGCAAGAAGGCCTCATGGTTCAACGATGATCTCAAGAAGTCCAAGAAACTATGCCGCTCCCTTGAAAAGGCCTGGAAAAAAGACCCATCCACCAGCACCAAGGACGCCTTCAAAAGCGCCACCCGCACTCACCACCAACTAATTCGAAAAGCCAAGAAAACAGCATTCAAGGATCGACTTGACAACAACGCCCACAACAGCAAGGAACTTTTCAACATCGTCAAGGAATTTTCCAACCCCTCGGCCAACTCCAACGACATCACCCCCTCTCAAACCCTCTGCGACTCCCTAGCCTCTTTTTTCCACAACAAGATTGCAGACATCCACAACAGCTTTGACAACCAACCTGGAAGCCAACCCACCCTACCATCTGCTGACCATCTTCCCCCCGTAAACACCCTTAACGCCTGGAACCCAATCTCCACTGAGGACACCATCCGCCTGATGAACTCCATCCACTCGGGATCCCCCACAGACCCATGCCCTTACCACATCTTCAACAAAGCAGACTCCGTCATAGCACCGCACCTCCGAGACGTCATCAACTGCTCCTTCAACTCCGCTACCTTCCCAGAAGACTGGAAACACGCTGAACTCACCGCCCTTCTGAAAAAACCAACAGCAGACCCCACCGAACTCAAAAACTACCGCCCCATCTCGCTTCTTCCATTCCCGGCCAAAGTCATCGAGAAAGTCGTCAACAACCAGCTCGCCGCCTTCCTCGAAGCCAACAAATCCCTCGACCCCTCACAATCTGGCTTCCGAGCAAAACACAGCACTGAGACCGCCCTCATCGCAGCTACAGACGACATTCGAACTCTACTGGACAGTGGAGACACAGTCGCCCTCATCCTCCTCGACCTCTCTGCAGCATTCGACACAGTCTGCCACAGCACCCTTCTACAACGCCTCAATAACATCGGAATCCAAGGAAAAGCACTTGAATGGATCACCTCGTTCCTCACCGGAAGAACCCAGAGAGTCCGCCTTCCTCCATTCAAGTCCGAGGCCTCTGAAGTCATCTGCGGCGTACCACAAGGATCATCACTCAGTCCCACCCTCTTCAACGTATACATGAGCCCCCTCGCGGCCATCGCCCGCCAACACAACCTCAACATCATCTCTTACGCGGACGACACTCAACTGATCCTTTCTCTCACCAAGGACCTCAGCACCGCCAAAACTAACCTACACGAAGGAATGAAAGAGGTCGCCGAATGGATGAAACAAAGCCGTCTGAAACTGAACTCAGACAAAACAGAAGTCCTCATCTTAGGTACATCCCCCTCTGCTTGGGACGACTCCTGGTGGCCGGAAGCCCTCGGAAAAGCACCCATCCCGACAGACCACGCACGGAACCTTGGCGTCATCCTGGATTCTTCACTTTCAATGAACAGACAAGTCAGCGCCGTATCCTCTTCCTGCTTTAACATTCTTCGCATGCTCAGAAAAACATTTCGCTGGATCCCCTCCGAAACAAGGAAAACAGTCACCCACGCTCTGGTCACGAGCCGACTGGACTACGGAAACACCCTCTACGCAGGTACCACCGCTAAACTCCAGAAGAAACTACAACGAATCCAAAACGCCTCAGCCAGGCTCATATTAGACATCCCTCGCAACGAACACATCTCTGGCCACCTTAAAGACCTCCACTGGCTACCCGTCAATAAGAGGATCACTTTCCGACTGCTTACCCACGCACACAAATCACTATACGACATCGGACCAGATTGCCTCAACTCTCGACTGTCCTTCTACACCCCCTCCCGCCAACTTCGCTCCTCCAACCAAGCCTTCGCCACTGTACCTCGCATCAACAAGACCACCATGGGAGGCAGATCCTTTTCATACCTAGCTGCTAAAACATGGAACTCACTCCCCGCTTACCTTCGCCTCACCCACAACCACCTAGCGTTCAGAAAGCAGCTTAAAACATGGATATTTGACAAATAATCCTCCTCCCCTTCCTAAGCGCCTTGAAACCCTCTGGGTATGTAGTGCGCTATACAAATTTTTGACTTGACTTGACTTGACTTGTGTAGTTAATGGTAATGAATTTCAGAAGGAGTTTAGGTCAACCTGTGTCCAGCTTCTGGAAGAGAGACAAGTGTGGGGTTTAGATATTTGGGGAGCTAGTTCTGTAAGTACAAGTTTTATGAGATGGTTTTCAGACCAGGCGCATGGTGATACTGTAAGTTTGGACAGTGACAGGTGTGTGTGTGGAAAAGTCAGCCCATATGACAACCGATGCCCAGGCTGCTGGTGCAAGACGCCTCTTAGTTCCCATTCTGAGTAGTTACCAAATAAAGAGACGGGCGCTGGAGGCAGGAATCACAAGAACAGAGTTTATTACTCATGAGGAGAGCCTGTCATTTCAGACACGAAACAAGGTGTCATCGGGAGGTGCTCTAACAAGTTCTCTGAGACATCGCCTTTTATACATTACCAACATTCCTTATTACAATAATGACATTGTGAAGCAAGGAGAAAGACATCCCCGTAATCCTCGTGTCAATCCCACCCCCACATGCATCCACGATAGAGGTCCTCAACCTGCTGATAAGAGGAGGGGGCTATCACGGAGCTGAGTGTTCTGCTGATTCTTAGGATGTGTGTGCCTGATCGTATCCCAGGGGGTGGGGAGGCCAGGATCAATAGTGGGTCCTTTGAAGAGGAGCGACTCCACACAATAGGTGGCAGTAAACTGTATCTCCCGGCTTAGGCGATGGCCTCGGACCTGTGTGGACAATCGGACTCGGTGGAAGGGGCCATCAAAGGAGAGGTATTCATGCCGCGTGGGCAATCAGACGCAGAGGGAGAGTTTACCAACAGAGGGGTATTCATGAAAGGAAAGGAGGTGTTTGGTCAGGCTCAAGCGTGACTCCCAAGGACAGAGTCTTGCAGAAGAAGAAGGTTTATGACTTGCGCATGTGAGGGAGGAGGGGGGAGCCAGGGTGCGCACAGGGACAGAGTCGCACAGAGAGAGAGGTCTTATGACCCGTACATGAGAGAACGGGGGCAGTCAGATACAGCTGGGGGGGTTTTGTCAGCTGAGGCGAAGGATGCTTCTTCGAGAGGAAAATGGGGGGGGGTGCATGGGTCAAGCAGGAGGGTTGCTTTTCAGAGCAGGGTCGCGCAGAGGGAGAGGGTTTCATGGTCTATGCATGTGAGAGGGGGGGGGGGTTCAAATACGCGCAGGAGGGAAGCTGGGGATTCCAATGAGCGGGCAAAAGGCCAAGGTGCCTAAAAATGGCTATCAGGTACATGTGGGCACGGGCTTTTACTGGCGGAGTGGTGCGGTTAACGTACAGGGAAGGGAATGGGAAAAGGAAAAATGAACGCTGCTTATGTACATCAATTTCGTTATTTTCCACAGTCGCCGCTTTTTACATAACAAAGTTCATTTTCCTATCCTTCCTAGTTAATGGGCGTACATATAAACATGTGTGGTTGATGAAATAGCATTTGTCAATACTAACATATATTGCATATAATCATGAACAGTTGGTGTGATTGGCAGAATGCAGTACATTGGGAATTGCATTTGCAAACGTACTTCATAGTATAAATGCTTCCGACTTTCTCAAAAAGGTGACCAGTGAACATTTTGACCAAGTAGTTGAGGGAGGAATTCAGTCCAATAAGATCTCTTCGTCACAGTGTCTTTTTAGCAGTGAGCCATCACTGGTAGGCTCTAGTCCGTGTCCTTTCGTTGGCGCTGTTGAGCACCGGCGGTGGAGCTATAGGTCCAGCTCGGATCCATCCTTACGCGTTGCAGGGTGCGGTCAGTCCTCTGCTGTTAGACCACAGTCCTGTTCCCTAAACAATCCTTTTAGTGGCGCCTTATGCTCGGCACCTATATTCCTGTGGCGTAACCCCATTTCCATCTAAATGCTGTTCTTCCTTTCGGCAAAAAGTCACGTGGAAAAGGGGGTATGGTTCAGTAGTCGATGGGAGAGAGAAGGCGGAGTGGGGTCAGATTTCCTGGGACACACCAAAGGGACCAAGGGAGCAAAGGATAACAAGCAAGCAGGCCCATCAATCGGGCTTGAAAAGGGGGACGGAGGCTTCAGGCATGCGTGGGTAGGCGGACAAAGGGCTTCAGGACAGCCTTTCATCCTTTCCTTTACCGCATTGGAGAGTGCTGCCTCGTCCCGTATTCCTGTTGTGCTGTGGCTCCACCTGTGGTCGAGGTCGCATGTGTCCCATGATCTGCAGCCAGGCTGTGTGTCACGTCCGACCCTTCTCCTCCGATGGTCGTATATCTTTGAGGGGGTAAAAACAAGTTTTTAGGAAACTGACAGGAGAAGAGATTTTTACATTCGAATTTCACCCGCAATCCTAGCACCTGGGTGTTATGCTCATTGGTCAAAGTCAGAAGTCTATCACCGTGAAGTAAGTATGTGGGCATTTCTGCTGTGTTTGTACCAAGTCTAATCGGCGTTCATTCATGACACATATGGACAGGGGTCAGACTCCTATCACTTGCGTATTTCATTAAAAAAAAACATTCAGGGGAGACTCGTCCTTCCAACCCGAGCCTTAGCAGTCTTACATTTCCCTTTTTAGAGCCGGCTAACCCTTTAAGCAGAGGGGGGGTGCAATAATCGAAGGGCAGTGTTAACGCATTTTTCTCGAGGGGCGACAGTTGGTCATGGTCATTAGTTAAGTATCGGGGACAGCAGTTGGGGTCAATCAGGTGGGGCGGGGACGTTTCGGGCATTCGCGCTTTAAGTGGAAAAAAGGGGGCGGGGCAATTTGGGCCTTGGGGTCAATCTGGACATTGGCGCTTGTTTCTAACGAACGAGAAAAATAGGGTGCCATTGACATATAGTTCCCCTTTTAAGGAGGCCAGATTAGGGGACCTTAGTCGTCTCACCTGTCCTTTCTTTCTTAGCCAATTCGAGTTCATTCATTTTGCAGAAAGGAGGGGTAGTAATATGGCAAATTACAATCATTTTATTTTCTGTCAATTTCGCTGAACACCTTCGTGTTCGATAAGTATCCAATCAGACCGGTGTCAGCGGGACACAATTTTATATACAAAAAAGGAAGAGGGAACAGGGGGACTCTCGTAGAGAGTGAGAGTCGTCCGCAACCTAAACGAGCCATTCAGTACACGTATGACATGTAGAGAGAGAGAGGGAGAGAAAGAGAGAGAGAGAGAGAGATAGATAGAGGGGGAGAAAGAGAGAGGGAGAGAGAGAGAGGGACGTGTACGAAAATAGGTCATTTAGTGTGCTCACAACACAGGACAGCAGGGGTTAGGTAGCACAGAGACGCGAACAGGGGGGGAGACATAAATTCATACAGTACATACACACAAAACTTCAGACGAAGGAAGACAGTACATGTATTACATACAAAGAAATTCATGACAAGACATAGAACAGTTATTGGCCAAAAAGATTGGGCTGAGTTCTTTTTACCTATTCCTCCTTGTTCCTCCCGCTTGCTATTTTTGCGAGTGTTCTCAATTACTACTACTCATACCTCGGTCAGCCGGTCGGAAATTAACCTGGTCAAGCTATTGCCCACGGTTGGATCTTAAACCACTTTTGAGTGTCTTCTTTTGGTGGGAAGTTCTCCAGGCTGAGGCAACAGAGGGTATTGATCAGGAGAATAGTCGGACCGCTTGTTTATATCTATAAGAGGGTGAGAAGGAGGTGGTACATTTCGAACATCAACAATATTTCTACCTTCCCAGACTGGTGGTGCCTGGGTAACCCTTACCCCGGGACTTTTCCTTGTCTTTTCCCTATCTAGTTAAACGTCATAGTTGTATTATCTAACGTGCTAATTTCGAGTCAATTTTAGTCATACAGTACCCGTCAAGTTTCTATGTCAGTCCATCCTCCCAGTCGCTATGTTCTAAGGAGGAACAGTCATATCTAAGTCTAGTATAAATACTATGCTGAAATCCCCTCCTTCCCTTATCGTCGGTCGTTCGATCATCGCTCTTCCATACTTCAGCCGACGTTCCGACGCGACCTGCAGAAGGAGAAGAAGAAGGGGGTGGGGGCAGCATTCAAAACACACCAACGAGCATAGATCCGAAAATGTTTTTACCTACCACATACTCGACCTATCTCCACGGGGTGCATTCTCTACCATCTCGGCGTTTAAGCCCAGAGGGACCAGTAGTGTTAGATAGATAATCATCGATGGTCTGCGTATCTACATGAATCACTTGATTGTGGCTTTTTAGGTCATGCGCAAGGGTGGCGGTCAAGTGGCATTTCTTGGGTATCCTTCTAAGGGCGTCTGAAACACATAATGTAGCTGCTAAGTATCGGACCCTTTTAACCTCCAACCTTAGTCATACTGCATGTATTTTACTTATGTCGGTGACAGTAGCCATACATTTCAATAACATTCATAAATACAAACGCTACGATAATAGTTGCGTGTTCAAAAACTTTAATGAAAAGGTTGGCGCACAAATACGGGCCTACAACCCAGTGGGCCGGCTACGGAGCAGACTGGAACTGTGCATAAGAGGAACGAAGTCGGTGGCTATTTATTTCATAAAGTGCAGCAGTGCAATGAAAATCATATCGAATTTTCTTAAGGGGCAAGTATAATGTGTGTCAAGCTTTCAATAATATCATCTCATTATCCTACTATTTACTCAAGACCTACGTATATCAATTCATTGTTCAAATGCTCAACCGGTGCCTATTTCATATCAATTCATTGCTTCCAACACATAATTAGTACCCACTCTAAATCAGTTCATCGTCCCAGCACATAATCAATATCCATCTTATATCGCTTTCTTTTCCAAGCACATACTCAATATCCATCTTATCTACTTTTCATTGTCCAAAAACTGTATACATATCTTGGGGCATCAAAGCTGAGCAATCAGGGTGCAACAAGGATTTTTAAAAGTCTCATTTTGTATCGGCGCCATTTTGGGCGAGGTCAGACAAGTCCCAGTATAGTCAGATTGCCTCCACTGACTCGTAGTAGGACCAGAACCTTCCCTTGGTAGTTCAAAAGGTTTTTCGCAATGGGGTAACAGACTAGCAATATGGACCATCAGTCAAAAAGTGGGGAGGGCGGCAACAATCTTTCCTACCGGGTCATTCTGGTGTTCCACCGGAACTGAACAAATCTGTATCTTTGCAGGATTTTAGTCATTTCCACACTGAGGCTGGCGCCGGCAGGAGTGCGCCGACGTCTCGTGGCTCCATCGGAGGACGGGGGTGGGGGGGCGCCTCGTGGAGAGGTCGGCCCCCCTGGCTCTTTTAGAATCTTCAAGGTTGAGGAGCACAGGGCGTGTGCCCGTCCCGGGCAAGAAACCGCTTTTTGATATGGACCCTCTTCAAGCAGGAGCGTTGGGGTGTCGCTGGAAGCCTCCACCTGGAGGGAGGTGGGGGAGGCTCGTTCGCGCCGCCTCCCCCTTCCAGCGACCCCGCGCCGTTCTTCGGCTCCAGCGCTTCGGTACTGGCCGTGCCAGCTAATGAAGATTTGGGGGGGGTCGGAGGCAGAGGCAAGACATCCCCCCCTTTCCGTGGCGGGACTACCTGCAACTGTCAGGGGTTGCCGCTGTGGCGGGACTACCTGCAACTCTCAAGGGTTGCCGCTGTGGCGGGACTACCTGCAACTTTCCAGAGTTGTCCAAGATATAATTGAAAAAACGCTGCCGACCTCGCCTTGGCTCCGGTCTTCGATGATGGCCGGATCAGGCAAGAGAGGGGGGGGGGTCGGTGGCTGAGGCAAGACATCCCCCCCCCCCGTGGCCTGCAGGGCAGCAGAAGAGGGGAAAAGGAGAGACCATTATGATTTTTCGGGCCGTCCGCCCTACAGCCTCCCCTTCTGATGGCGGCCAGCCAGGCCCTGCTCTGCACGCGCTGAGGCCTCGCCTTCCGGATGGGCGTAACCGCGGACCTGTTGCACTTCGGGAGTTTTCCGGAATGGGGGTAGGTGTTTATTGATTTGTATCTATTTCATGTTACCGTTATTTGGGCGTGGTGGGCAATGAGGCAGACATGTTTGGAGCAGTGAGGGGCGGTGAAGCCTAATCTACCTCGTGTCTGCCTTGGTGTCAAGCTTGTCTTCCCTCGCCATTTTATATTTCTTATTACGAACTATTTCTAATGTTTCTTATTTTATTTTTAGCGAAGTTGATAATTCATCAGTGGCCTACTGATTTCGCTCAACTCTTTTTCTTGTATTTTTATGCCATAACCTATTATAAGCTATAGCGACTAGTCCACACTTAATGAACATGTCCTTATTAGGTGTGCCCTCCAGTTGAGCTGGATGGTTCATCTCTAATAAGCGGTCCGGGCTAAACAGGCTACCAATCAGTGGGGAGAAGATAGGCATGACGGATTACAACGGGGACAAAAGTCTGCACTACCTATCTTATCACGGCGGGCAAAGACTAGGCAGAATATTTCTATTCTCTGTTGTTTGCAGGCGGTGAATACCTCAAAAGAACCAATATCGAACAATCAATGTTCGGTCAATCAAACAATCAGTGGGGAGAATAAGTAGGTATGACGTGTTAAAGGTTTGCGTTACCTACCTTTTCGCTACCTGCAAAGAGAGACCTTGTTCTTCCCTGTTTGCAGACAGAGAATCTCCAGACAATAATCCACGAACAACAGTTCGGGAAACAGTGGGGGAGGAAGATAGGCACGACGGATTACAACGGGGACAAAAGTCTGCGTTACCTATCCTTCACTGCTTGCAAAGGGAGAGCCTGTTGTTTCTCCATTTGCAGACGGTGAATCTCCAGAGGAATCAACAAAAGAGTAATACTAGTATTATCCAAATCAAACAATCATTTCACAATTTGTCGCATTTACGCGACCTTACCCGGACCGGACCGTGTGGGCAGTTCTTCGCCTTCCTTCTTCCAGCGCCCGATCGTTCTCTTACTCCATGATTTTACCGCAGCAGTCCTGTGGGATCCCAGTCAGGACAATGGGTCACTCAAGAGAGGTCCGTTCGGAATCGGTGAAGTTCATTCAATCAGCAGCCGGACGAGGGTCCTCTCAAGGCAGGTATACTCCGATCGTTTAGATGTTCACCCCATCGTCTGGACCTCTCTTACCGGACCTTATGTCGCTGATGGGCCCGCGTTGGGACGCCAATTGTGGAAAAGTCAGCCCATATGACAACCGATGCCCAGGCTGCTGGCGCAAGACGCCTCTTAGTTCCCATTCTGAGTAGTCACCAAATAAAGAGACGGGCGCTGGGGGCAGGAATCACAAGAACAGAGTTTATTACTCATGAGGAGAGCCTGTCATTTCAGACACGAAACAAGGTGTCATCGGGAGGTGCTCTAGCAAGTTCTCTGAGACATCGCCTTTTATACATTACCAACATTCCTTATTACAATAATGACATTGTGAAGCAAGGAGAAAGACATCCCCGTAATGCTCGTGTCAATCCCACCCCCACATGCATCCACAATAGAGGTCCTCAACCTGCTGATAAGAGGAGGGGGCTATCACGCAGCTGAGTGTTCCGCTGATTCTTAGGATGTGTGCGCCTGATCGTATCCCAGGGGGTGGGGAGCCAGGATCAATAGTGGGTCCTTTGAAGAGGAGCGACTCCACACAATAGGGGGCAGTAAACTGTATCTCCCGGCTTAGGCGATGGCCTCGGACCTGTGTGGACAATCGGACTCGGTGGAAGGGGCCATCAAAGGAGAGGTATTCATGCCGCGTGGACAATCAGACGCAGAGGGAGAGTTTACCAACAGAGGGGTATTCATGAAAGGAAAGGAGGTGTTTGGTCAGGCGCAAGCGTGACTCCCAAGGACAGAGTCTTGCAGAAGAAGAAGGTTTATGACTTGCCCATGTGAGGGAGGAGGGGGGAGCCAGGGTGCGCACAGGGACAGAGTCGCACAGAGAGAGAGGTCTTATGACCCGTACATGAGAGAACGGGGGCAGTCAGATACAGCTGGGGGGGTTTTGTCAGCTGAGGCGAAGGATGCTTCTTCGAGAGGAAAATGGGGGGGGGGTGCATGGGTCAAGCAGGAGGGTTGCTTTTCAGAGCAGGGTCGCGCAGAGGGAGAGGGTTTCATGGTCTATGCATGTGAGAGGGGGGGTTCAAATACGCGCAGGAGGGAAGACGGGGATTCCAATAAGCGGGCAAAAGGCCAAGGTGCCTAAAAATGGCTATCAGGTACATGTGGGCACGGGCTTTTACTGGCGGAGTGGTGCGGTTAACGTACAGGGAAGGGAATGGGAAAAGGAAAAATGAACGCTGCTTATGTACATCAATTTCGTTATTTTCCACATGTGGACCAGACTTGATCAAACGTATAGGCTTTTATGTGCCTGGGGCGGGCAATTGTTCTTGAAGATTTAAATTTATAAGATGATCGGAGAACTCTAAGGAAAGATGTCCTTCTTTGTCATTGTTTGCCCAGTTATTAAAGTCACCTATCAGCAGAATTTTAGCATGGTCGATGAAAAGGAGGTAGATAGAGTCATAGAACAACTGCTGGAATCGCTGCATATAGTCTGGGGTCGATAGGTAAGGGTGCAGATAAGGGGGAAAGGTGAGATTCCAATTTGATAATAAGATTATCTACTGCTGGAATGTTGAACAAAGTGAGTTTGGATAATTTAAGGTGATTTTTAATTACTGCAGCTATGCCACCACCAGCCTTTCAAATGTCTTGGAGCTTGTAGCTCCACCCTCAACTGAGTAAGGTTTGATCACTGACAGGTTCCCCCAAAGCTCTAGTTTGATTGGTTCCCCTGTTGCAATGCCACGAGCGGCACAAAGAGCGGCAAATTTAAGATTTGCAATTTTTAACACTACTACTTGACAACACAGATGAGTTTTTAAAAAAAGCGAAGTGAATAGCTGTTTCAACATACAGTGACCCTAAAAACAATTCTGTGCTATGTCAGTATTGCCCTGGTTTGTTCCTTCTCCATCTGCCACTTGGAATTTCTGACTTCATGCCTTGATTTTAAGCAGTCCAGAGTTTAAAGCCATTTCTGACCATACCAAAAACAATATTCACAAAGAACTCATTGAGAATTGGAAAATTGTGCTGTATTCTGGTCTTATGCTGGGTGTGGCTCTTGAATATTTAGTCTAGGATATCGTGGGACACTAATATCATGGACAAAATATCAAAAGACAAATATCAAATGGTACGTATGTATAGATTTTCTATACCTAGCACCATATGTACCTCGAGGATACATGTCTCATCAAGATACGTAGATATGGAGTTAGGAATAGTTAATCAATTAATCCCTCTGTTCACTTTCCTTTCGATATTTTGTCCCTTAAAATATTTTCCACTATATTAGTGTGCACAATATTCTTGTTCTCGATATTCAGGAATACAATCGATCTGCTGTTTAGATTTCAGCCAATCCGAGGCTTTACTAGGTCTGAGGTCACCTTTCGCTTGGATGCAATGAGGGTTGGGTGCAGCTGCAAAGAATCATTTGTTTCAAAGGTGCTCGAAAGCACGATGGGCAGCAAGGAAGCCAAGTTGCACATGGTGACTGCCTGTTGCTGGGGCATTGGGAAGTTTGGGTTGTCAGGGGTTGTCAGTATTGTGGGCTTGTCATGTGAAGGGCACTGTACCCAAACACCAGTGGATTTCTCACACAGTGGATGCAGTGGTGTAGCTGGGGGTGAGGGCAGTCCACCCTGGGGGGCACTCTTTTTGGGGCGGCAGCTATACCCTCCACCCCCCCCCCCCCCCCCCCCGAGACCAAGTCGTCTCAAGACCGCCACTCCTTCCTGGAACACGTTGTCTGTCGACCCCCCCACCACCACCACCGGGTGGCAAGCTCAGGGACCACCCCAGGTGCCAATAGGTTTAGCTACGTCACTGAGTGGATGGGTTCTGCTCTTCGTCCACCGTCTCTTCTCTTAGGCAGAGGAACCTGAGACCCTCAAACATTGCACCTTTTGGGTACCCAGGTATTTACACTCACACAGCACCCCCTCTTCTCAGGCAGACAGCATTGTAGTGGGGGCGTGCTACATTCTGTTGTGATAGGCTTTAGAGGTTATGACTTCACTTTAGAAAGTAATATTTTAAATGACTAATCACTTAGGGGGCATATTGTCAAGAAACATCATTAACATTATCGCCGCTTTAGCGGCAGAAAACTGCCGCTAAAGTGGCGATAATGGGCTCGATAATATGCCCTTGTTAATTCCCATAGAAGCCCATGTTCTGGCGTGAACATGGGCTTCTATGGGCATTCTCTACGGCATATTATCAAGCCCATTATCGCCGCTTTAGCTGCAGATTTCTGCTGCTAAAGTGGCGATAATGTTAACGCCTCGTTTGATAATATGCCCCTTAATAACCTACAGCAATAAAAAGGTGAATGGGAACAGGAAACAGAGATCAGATCTGACACAAAATAGAAACGTGCTCCTTTCCGGGCTCGCCTTTCCATGAGTAAAGACCAATTTTAGCGTTAGAACTTGCAAAAAAAAAAACGTTTTGAGGGAATATTCAGGCATACTTCGGTGAAGGTGAAACAAGTTGCTACTTCAGAGAGTTGCAAAATGTGTCCCTTTCGCCAAATGTCAGTTGGCTAAATCATAATTTTGCAAACCCCGCCTAGATAGGTTTCAACAAGATTCTTACATACAACTTTGGTTTTTGATACTTTCACGGTCAGTGATACATACTAGGGGTGTTCAAAATTTGATTCGTTTGCTTTCTTGTAAATTATGGGAAATGTTACTAAAATTCCACCAAATACTCTTAAATTACACAAACTACGAACCCATCACTAAGCACTGTATTTTAGCTCAAAATGTGTTCCTGCTTCAATTTTTGATGCAAGGACGCATTTCGTGTTAAAATAATAGTGCAAAAAACAAAAGCACCTGTAAACAGCCACTCATGTGTTGTTGTTCCTATGCGTTAGCTTTACATTTTTACAGGAAATGGTGCGTCTGTGGGACATTTTATTACCGCAAATGGCATATCATTACGCAAAGTGGCGCAATGGTGGAACTTTGTGCAACAAGTGTAACACGAAATTCCCCAAACTATGCAAATTTTACCAGAGTTATTTACATTTCTCCCTGGCCTAGTGAATACTTCTTGTGAGCAGCATGATACATAGTGATGAAGGAGAATTTCAAACACAAAGATGTCTATTCATACAAGAGTAAATCTTCACTGCGCCCCAGCTTCCACCCCACTCTCACCTATCACAGAAAAAGGAATCATGCCACTGAAATTTGAGATTAAACTAGGGATGTGTGAAACCACAAGAAAATGTTTCTGACATTTCACTGAAAATTCTTGGCACCCTTCTAAAATTCACTTGCAGGCGTCTCCCAAAGTAAAACATTTGTTCATATTTTGAATTAATTCAAAGAACATGCCTGTTTCTAGCAGGAGATCCGTTTGAGGGGAAAATGTCTCTAAGGAAACATTTTCCGCTTGAACTAGTCTCCTGCAGGGAAACATTATGCGAAATGTAGTGCTCATAAACTCTTTGGGTATTTTCAGGTTTATTAAAAGTATTGCACTGGCCTACATTAAATACATTTGGAGGAGGTCAAGACGTCCTAGAGCTAATGAGGTCAGTTGAGGTGACTATTCTTCACTATCTTCCATAAAATGTCTGCTTCCTGTCAGGACATAGATGAATAGCATGTCCAGGTGACTGCAGGACAAAGGAGGCTCAAATGCTGACCAGCTAACAGTAAATCCTGTTTGAGAGAAAAACCGCCTCATCTCTGGACCGGCTTTTACATAGTTTTGATCTTTTTTTCCAATAAGCCAACTAACCCCCCATTTTTCAGCTTAATAACTCTTAGAAATGTAGGCATTTCTCGGATAGCCTTCCACTAACCCCTCATGACAAAAAGATATATTGGAATTACTTACAATGAAGTTTTGATTTTTTCAGAAGGGATGTTAAGAGGTGGACCTCACTGTGAAAATTCTACAATGTGCAACCCCAAAAGTGAAGCACAGACATTTTTACAGCTTCCACCAACTGGAGGTATATTTCACATATTTAAGACAGGCGACTGTCAGATGAGAGGATATGCAATTTATATCTCCAGCCTGCAGAACCTAATAGAAACAATGCCATTAGACATCCTAGCTCTGATTTCAGAAGCTAGGTTCCATTGATTCCTGCCAGATAAGGATGGAGGCTTCGTAACACCTATAACACAGTAGCGGCTTCTCCTCTAAGGCGGAGGGGCCTCGCCCCACTGCCTTTAGCAATGAAAACAAAATAAAAAATAAAAAAATGTCAATAACTCGCGTTATCATTTTCTTTCTTCATGTTGTGGCGTCTTGGTGGCGTGGGCAAATCTGCTCTTCTCTCAGAGCAGGGGGAGCAATGGAGGGCACTATATGTAAGTGTGCATGAATGTTTGACCGGTCCTCTCGGGCCAGCCAAACAATCATGCGCACTTTGCATGTTCTCCATGCAGGCTGCATTACAGCCTGCATGGAGAACATGCCCAGCCCCCCATTCCCTGGCTGAGCACCGAACCACAGCGCTCAAACCAATCACAACGCTGGGAGCCTGGGAGCCCAGGTGCTTCCTGCTTCCTGTTTCCACAGAATAAGCCAGGAGGAGGACGAAGGATAATCGTCGGCGGCCGTCCAGCTGACTGGCCGGCAGGTAAGTGATTTTTCTTTTTTAATCCTCCTCCCCCTCTTCTTCCCTTCCCACCCCACTGCTGCTTTCCGGGAGCAGCCGCCACTGCTAGAACATTCTGCCTCACACAGGCTGTCGGGGTTGAACCCAAGACCACTCGAAGTAGCGAATCTTTACCATGGGGATGAAAAAGGCTGGGTTTTGATGGACCTCCATCACAGGAGAGAAGGGGAAGAGAGGGCCGTGCTGGCGAAGGAGGAGAGAGAAGAACCAGAAGGGAAGTGTAGGAGCAGGCCCGGTTCTAGCGGGTGGGCGGGGTGGGCCAGGCCCACCCAAATATAAGCCTGGCCCACCCAAACAGTAGCCTTGGCCCTCAGTAGTGAGGGCTGAAGGCAGGCGCGCAACTTGCAAGTCGTGTGTGTCAACCCGGGCGAGACAGCTTTCCCGGGCGCACACACACAGACAGTTTTAGAGGTTATCGCAGCCCTGCCCCCGAGTACTTCACAGGTCTTTGAAGACCATTAACATGTTAACGAGGCTTTGTTTACTTTTTTCACCCCTTCATCTCGGCATGGGGAAAGGTGACGAATCCTTTCTTTGACACTGGCATCCTTTGGTAACCTTTGCCTACTGTTCTGCTGCGTTCTTTTTCAATGAAGAAATTTGTTTATTCTTAGTCACCTTTCCTAACCCCTGCAGTGGCTTATCACATCAGGCTGTGACACAAAGTTTGACTAATGGAGTAGGTAAGAGAATGTGTTGCTAATTTGTTTTCTTTTTGAAATCTGCACAGGCCCAGCAGGACACATACTTCGTGTGTGCTTCATTTAAACGGTTTTTATCTTGATCATGGCCGGTGCAGGACAACAATAAGACATTACAAAATGCCCAGATAACACTGGTGATTAATGAACATTCTGGAGAGCAATCAATTGTCTGTTAGTAGTTTTTAAATGCAGATGAACAGTATTGTATCTGGATAGCTCAGTGGGTTACTGCGTTTGTCACAGAGACCCATGTGTTACTTGCAGTTCAGAAGTTATAATCGTATCAAAGGACAGTGACCATGAACTGTCATCTAAGAGCTGCCTACAAACATGAATGGTATAGTTAGTACTTCGCATTTTTTGTTTTGTGATATAGTTAGAACTTCCCCAGTCTTTCGTTATTCTAATGTTGCTAAAATGAGTATGTTTGGACAGATATACATTTTTATCGGTAAAGCTGACCCCCATGGAATACTCTTTAAATCCTAAGGTTTTGTTTCCCCAGACCAAACCCTCTTAAAATATCCCACCCACCAGTATGGATGACATGTGATTCATACACCTTGTAATCCTCATTGGTTTATGTGACATTCCCTTGTTATGTTGTGCTTTTCTTTATTACTTGTATATTGCTTTAAGGCTCGCGTTAGAGCGTGCCACCATGTAGAATGTCAATTGCTGTTCTTGCATTCTTGTTCCATGCGAGGCCAGTTGAAGCCTTCCTCTGCTGCTGTTAGTTGTGCTTCCTGGCTCCACCTGTTTTATCATTTATCTCAAATAAACCTTATGAGATACAACAGCCTCCATCTCTACTTTACAATTGGCGACGATCGGGATCGACACCCTGCAACTTACAACCTCGGATTATTTTTTTTTCTTTTTCTTCGTCTAACAAGAAGAAAAGAGAATTGCTTTACAGAGAATTATTTTTTTTCTCTCTACTATCACCTGAGCCATCTACATTTCAACGGATTCAAAAGCTGGTTCGTATATTTTCCTTTACTGTAACGGAGACTTACTGACTTGCAGGCTCCGGTTGGTCGCGCATGCCGGCATCTTTCAATCGGGAGCCGAGTTCCAAGCACGATCTCCCGACGCGCGACCACGGAATGCCTTACGTCAGTCACGCGTTCCTGGTTTAATCGCGTGATGACATAATCGCGCTAGGTCACGTTGCGTGACCCTGCGTGGCGGCCATTTTAGGTTGGTCGAGGAAATCTCGGAGATTCAGTTACCGAGGCTCAGTCACCGAGGCAGTTTCATAAAAAAAAAAAAAACGAACTTTATTGAACCAGCGCTAATCCATCCTTGGCTCACACTATTGAATAACGTTTCTTTCAACTAAGGAGGATAAAGATAAACAGGTGAGACTGTCGGGGCACTTGTTCTTTGTTAATCAACCAAGTGTTGTGTTTTAAACGGGATTACTGCACAAAACCCTTGTATTGCTTATATATATATATGGATTCTGGGGATCAACCCCAAAGTGAAGATAGTTCTGAAGCAGTAATGGCTCAACAAAGCTTTGTCATTAGCCCCCCACAACCCTTTTGGGCTACTGGATCACAACCAGACATGAAGTGGGTGGAGTGGAAAGAGTATTTTAATAATTACATCTGTGCTATTGATGAAAATGCTAAAATGAAACCGGAGCAAAAGAAAAGAATACTTCTACATTCACTGGGTCCTAAAGGATTAAAAACATATTCACGTATGCAAAAGTTAGCTGACGCTGATTCAAGTGAATTTGATAATGCCATTGCTGATATGGATAGATATTTCGCACCTAAAGTGTGTATAGGTGTTGTGAGACACAAATTCTTCCAAAGAAAACAAAAAAAGGATGAATTGGTAGATGAATGGGTTGATGACCTTAAAAAACTTGCAATTGATTGCAAATTTGGAGACTTACACGACGAACTTGTTCGAGATCAGCTGGTGATGCACAATGACAATTCTCCTATTCAAGATCGCCTTTGGGTAAATGGCGATGCACCTCTCGACGATGTACTCGCAATAATGAGGAAATCAGAAATGTCGGGAAGATGCGCTACTGTAATTAAGGATACTGTTAAAGATTCTGACAAGGCGTCATCGGCTGTCTTCAAAATCCAAGGAACACCAAAATATCAAAATAAACAAGCTTATAACAAAAGTTTTAGTCAACCTTACAAGAACCAAGGAATGGATAACAAGTTGGAAGATAAAAAGTGTTACCGTTGTGGTAGCAAAGAACATATGGCTTACTACAAGTCATGCCCTGCTTTACGAAAAAAGTGTAGTGTTTGTGGTCTCATTGGCCATTTTAGCAAAATGTGCCGCAGGCGTACTAATATCAAATGTATTTGGAATGAGGATGAGTGTGTTGATGGAAGTAGTGATGATGAGGGTGGTTGTGTAAAGAATGTGAGAGGGAATTACATGTTGAACATTACTGAGGAAGGCAATTATATGTTGAACATTACTGATGAAGCAATGGAGGGCAAACCTATCTGTGAAGTCTCTTTTGGCGGCGTTAAAGTTAAGGTATATGCAGATTCGGGGTCTCCATATACGATTGTCAACGAGGAGATATGGAAAAAGAATTTTACACAGAAAATAGGGGATAAATTAAATGCCTCAGATGTTAGTCCGGTAAGTTATACTGGTGGTAAAATTGAACTTTTAGGTTTCAGATGGCTCACCTTCATATTTAAAGGCAGGGTGACCAGAGGCAAGTTATACATTGCAAAAAAAGGACCTTCTGTTCTGGGGTGGTATGACCAGAAAAGTCTTCATATCATCTTAGACCCGAATAGCAAAGAGAAGGTGCTTGTCGTAGATGAGGGCAGCAAATTGGAAGATATTTTAAAAGATAAATTCACCAATGTAGTAAGCGGACAGTTAGGCAAGCTTAGGGGTTTTGAGCATAGAATTATGCTCAAAGGCAATGCACAACCTAAAGTGCATAAGGTTAGGCCTATTCCTCTTTTGATAAGAGATGAAGTCAAGAAGGAAATTCAGGGTCTATTAGCCAAAGGTGTCATCGAGGAGGTAGACTCTTCGGAGTGGATTAGTCCAATAGTCGTAGCGAGGAAACCCAACGGAAAAATCCGTTTATGTATTGATTTACGCCATCTTAATCAAAATATTGTGATTGAACGTTTTCCCTTGCCCAAAATTAATGAAATGGTTTCTTCCTTAAGGGGAGCGACTTGGTTTTCCACAGTGGACCTTTCCGCTGCATACCACCAGGTAGTTTTGGATCCTGAGTCTAGGCATCTAACAGCTTTCATCACACCATTTGGCTGTTTCCAATTTATAAGGATGCCATTCGGCCTTGCGTCAGCCGCGGCTGTATTTCAACGCCTAATGCACAGATTGTTTGGTGACATGGATGGTATTAGTTTCTTTCAGGATGATGTTCTGATTGCTGGCAATGATAAAGAGGATCATGACACCAAGTTGTGGAAAGTTTTTACCACACTTAGTTCTGCTGGTTTGACTGTTGAACTGTCTAAATGCAAATTTGGGGAAAGAAGTGTTTCATATCTGGGCCATATAATTAGTGAGGAGGGCGTCAGACCAAAAACTTCACTAATAGAAAGTATTGTCAACTCACCTGCACCTGATTCTAAAGAAGGAATCAAATCCTTTTTGGGTATGGCTGAGTATTGTGCTAAGTTCATCAAAGACTTTGCTTCAAAGGTATACAACATCAGATCCCTATTGAAGAAAACTGTAAAATTTGAATGGTCTAAAGAGTGTGAGAAAGAGTTTGCTGAAATCAAGTGGGAATTGCAAAAAGTGAGCGCCTTGTCTAGTTTTGACCCTAATCTAGATTGTTATCTGACAACGGACGCGAGTGACAAGGGTTTGGGCGCAGTCTTATCACAGGTTGATGAGAAGGGTAAAGACAGAATAATTTTGTTTGCATCCAGAGCCCTGTCACCTGCTGAAAGCAGATACCCGATTATAGAAAGGGAAGCCTTGGCTTGCGCTTGGGCTTTAGAACATTTTCGTGCATTTGTTTGGGGGAAAATGGTTCACATTAGGACTGATCACAAACCGTTGGTCCACATTTTATCCACTGATGGCACAGCTACTGCTTCTGCCAGGTTGGCAAGGATCTCTATGCGGATGAAAGAATACGTTTACGTGATCACATATGTACCTGGTAAAGACAATGTTGTCGCTGATTGCTTGTCTAGACTCCCTTCTCCTCTGGAAGAATGCGTTGATGATCCTTGGGGAAACATTAGTGTAGCATTTATTCATGATTCTGGTTTCCCAGCCATTAGCAGGGAGGATTGGTTAAGAGAACACAATGCTGACAAGGAATTAGTGGAAGTCTCAAAGTTTATTTGCCACGGCTGGCCAAAAGAGAGATTTTTATCTGGCACTGTGAAGCCGTTTTGGGAGGTACGTTCTGAATTATCATTTGAAAAAGAGGCTCTACTGAGAGGGGACAGGATTGTTCCACCTTCTGGGCTGAGGAAAAAAGTCTTAGAGTTATGTCACGAGGGGCATTTCGGTATAGTAAGGACTAAGCTAGCGGTTAAAAACTTGTTTTGGTGGCCCAAAGTTGACAGTGAGGTGGAAACCTTTGTCAGAGGTTGCTCTGTTTGCAGTTCTGCAGACAAGTCTTTGAGGACTCTTAGACCAGCTATGAGTGAGGGACTCATTCCTAGCATGCCTTGGGAAACTATTGCGGTAGATATTTTTGGCCCTGTAGGTGACCCAAAGGAATACGGGCTTGTTGCCATTGATCTGTTTACCAAGTGGCCCGTAGTGAAGTTTGTGGACAGAGTGGATACTCAGACCGTGTTAAAGTTTTTGGATAAAATTTTTATTGTGGAAGGTCTACCCGTTAACATCCTAACGGACAATGGTGTACAGTTCTTGTCCAAAGTTGCCCAAGACTATTTTGCAAAATGTGGTATTACACACAAAACGACCTCTTTGTACAATCCCAGTGGGAATGGAACTGTTGAGCGTTTCAATAGAGTCATTAAGGGGATTTTGCAAGCTGCGAATTACAAAGGTTTAGATTGGAAATTGGAAATACAAAAAGCTGTATGGTCTTACAAAGTGACTTTAAATAACTGCACAGGAGTTTCCCCTTTTGTGATGATGCGTGGCAGGTTACCTAGGTGTAAATTCAACCCCGGTTGGTTATTCAAAGATAACGTCCAGCAGTGGTCACCTATTGAGGTCAAGAAAAGTTTGGAATTGGTGCATGACAAGAGCAAAGCTTACTATGATCAGCGCCATGGCGTGAAAAATGTCATTATAAAAAATGGTGATTGGGTCAGGATTAAGAAACCGTACAGGGTTTTGAAAGGTGAGAACAAATTTGATTCGCCTAAACAGGTTCTTGAAGTTCTTAGGAACTCAGTCAGGTTAAGTGACGGGAAGGTTTGGAACCTGAAGGATGTGGCCTTGGATATTTGTCAAAACCATGATGCAGATGAGATTGTGAGAGACAAATTTACTGATTTTGATTGGGTTGAGGATTACTTTCAAGGCAGCAGTTTGCAGTCTCAACTTGCGCCTAATGGTTCTCTGCCTCAATTAAGGGAGGGGGATGGGGTAACCGATTCTCCTGTTTCTCACGGTTGTCAGACAAATAAATCCTCACATAAACCTGACAATATTAAACAGGAACCCAATTCAGTTGACACTGGTCATGTGCATGACAACGTGCCTTCCCTTCCAATTGTAACTTCCTCTTCTGTTAACAATGATGCTGTTTCAGCACCCACACTACCTGCTGTTAAAGTTTCCAATAGGACACGAGTGTTGCCTTGTTGGCTTAAGGATTATGTGAAGTAGTTTATTATTTCCCTCCTTGTTCCTTCCTCCTTTCCTTTGTTCCCTTGCCTTTTCCTTGCAGTTCCTTTTGCCTATTATTGTGAGGGGGGGGGGATGTGTTATGTTGTGCTTTTCTTTATTACTTGTATATTGCTTTAAGGCTCGCGTTAGAGCATGCCACCATGTAGAATGTCAATTGCTGTTCTTGCATTCTTGTTCCATGCGAGGCCAGTTGAAGCCTTCCTCTGCTGCTGTTAGTTGTGCTTCCTGGCTCCACCTGTTTTATCATTTATCTCAAATAAACCTTATGAGATACAACAGCCTCCATCTCTACTTTACATCCCTGTAGACTGATTTACGTACTTGTATGATTCATTGTCTCTGTATAATGTGTGTGTGGTGTAAAGTACTGACACACACTACACTGATATGAGTAGCACTATACAACAAATTAAATGCATATGAGAGAGGGGCTACGTAAAGATGAGTGGCACAGTTGGAGGGTGGCAGTGAGGGAATCCGAGGAGGAGGTAGTGGGAGGGGCTATGGAGCGATGAGGGGCACTGTTGGAGGGTAGTGGGAGGGGCACTGTTGGAGGGTGGCAGTGAGGGAGTCCGAGGAGGAGGTCATGAGGGGGAGTTGCTACGGAGAGATGAGGGGCACTTGTGGAGGGTGGCAGTGAGGGAATCTGAGGAAGAGGTCATGGGGTGGAGGGGGAGAGATGAGGGGCACTGGTGGAGGGTGGTAATGAGGGAGTCAGACGATGAGGTCATGAGTGGGAGGGACGACAGAGGGGCTACAGATAGATAAGGGGTACTGGTCTCCAAGGAGGCGGTCATGAGGGGGAGGGCCTATGGGGCTATGGGCCTATGAGGGGCACTTGTGGCATGAGGCAGTGAGGAAATCTGAGGAGGAGGTCAATAGGGGGGTCATGGAGGGATGAGGGGCACTTTCGGAAGGTGGTAGTACAGGTATTTAAGGAGAAAGAGGTTATTAGTGTGGCGCCAAAAAAGACTTTCGCATCAGCGATAAAGGCGGGCTTGTCATGGCCTTTCTGTTTTTGTTTATTTAATTAGCAGTCAGGTCATAAGGGCTACTGTGGAACATATTTTAAAGATTGTGCTAATTACATTTACTGCTATATTCAATGTTTTAAGTTTGAAGGTGATTTTTCTAATGTTTTTACCGGGCAAAATGAAAGTGGAGCCCAATGGTGCCTGATATGGGGCTGGGGCCCGAGGTCAGCTGTGACATAATGTGCACTGGAGAGGAGTAGTGGATATCCAAGCCTGTAAGGGAGTGTGTTGCAGAGTCTGGGGTCAGGTGGAGATAGTAACGAAGAGGGATTCTCGCTGAAGGCTCGCACAGAGGGAGCCCGAGAAGTGTCACTTGCCTGAAACTCCCACCTCAGAAACCTCCTCTTCCCATCAAAGGAACATTACATGGAAAAAACACTTTTTGAGAGTGATAATATTTAGAAAGAGATTTGGAAAAGAGTGCGTTTTACTGGGCCTTGCAAGACTAAGAAGAGACAAAGGAGGGCCCTGAAGGAGGCCTGCCCAGGAATATATGCAACAAATCGAGCCCGCAGTGGCCCACCCAAATGCACCCTTGGCCCACCCAAATAAAAATTCCTGGAGCCTGTGTAGGAGGAGGGCTGCTTAAAAGAAAAGAGTCAATATCAGACACAAAAAAATCTAGGTGTGCCAAGCTGTACAGACGAGGCCGAGGGAGGGCAGCTGAGGTGGGTGGAGAAGGCAAAGGTGCCTATCTGGGGCAGGGAGGTTCTGGCTGGAGAGACTGAGCGGAAAGAGGCAACAGGAATGATGAAAAAAAGGGATACAAACTAGGATGTCTGGGCAGAAAGAGGTACTGGACAGGTCAGGAGAGGCCTATTGTGGTGGACAGAGGGAGGGAGAGAGAGGCCTTCAGTGCTGCTGAGAAGAGAGGAGAACAAAGAGCTTTCTGATGAGAAAGAGCAGATTGAAAGGCTGCTTGGGGTGAGAAGAGCTGGCCTGCTGCTGCGGAGGAGAGAGGGGGAGGAAGGACTGTGGAGGGAGATGGGGAGAGAGAACGAGAGACCTGGCAGCAGAGACAGACGGGAGGAGAGGAACCTTTCTGTAGACTGAGAAGATAAAACACTCAGCGAGAATAAATCATTCTTTAAGCACTTTTGTTGTGAATGAATGGAAATCCATCTTTGCATCGTAATAATCCCCAGCGTGGGGCCTTCTGATATGATGCATGGAGACAGCAAGTGTCCTAAATCTTGTTTAAGCCGCGGACGGGAGGACGGGGGCAGTGTTTGCAGACTCCATGGTACAACGCACACCACGAAAAGGACTGGGGCGGTCCTGTGTCTGGCCAGGGAGGAGTCTTCACCGCTCCACATACCCCTGGAACCAAGCATCATGTTAAAGCTTGCGCGAGAAGGAACCTACACCCTTCACATAGAGTGACCCAGGGGCACAACTAGACCCAAACCTCGGGGGCGGGGCCTAGAACTAGACAGTCTTGGTGGGGATACCATTTTGCACACTGGGAACCTAGGCAGCTTTAGAATACGTGTTTGGAAGGCCAATAGGTTCAGGTTTAATGTGCTAACGCATGGAAAATACATATGTCAGTGCCTGTTCTTTCCTGCTGTAGCACATTAAAGCCAGGTCTTTTGTCTTCGCCTGTGCATCCCCCTGAGATACTGGAGCTCAGAGAGTGTCCACGAGACCTGCGAGCATCGGATGTCTGCAAGATGGTATTGTAGCGGAGGCGCAGTCATTTTTTTATTATTGTGCGCTTACTCTGTTTACTACTCCAACCCTACTGGGCCCTTTACGATCAGAGAAAATACAGCATTTCTATTTACCACAGAGGCAATGATCCTTTGGCAAATCTTTCTCCACTGATAGGAGAGGTGGAATTTAGGGTGGCCAAACACCTTGTCGGCTGTCCAATGAGGACTATAAATGTGCAGCCAACTCACAAATTTGAAACTTGACCACTCTGAAAACCATACTGTAGAAATAAAGAATAGCAACGGGAAGGCCCAACATTCTGAAGAAGTTAAGTCAAGATAGAATTACGCAAACCAAAAGCTCTGCAGCTGCAACACAAAACAAAAGAAGTAACACCTAATGTTCTTACAGAGCTCGCTGTTTCTCTCTACAGCACATTAAGTCATTAATAAACTGCACAGTTTAAATAGAAGAACACCAGGACTCAATAATAGCCTAAGGCAGGCATTAGATTAATTTTGTTATTGTAATAAAGATTCAGAATTCATTTCAATAAGCAGTTGTTTGAGGATTTCAGTTAAAAATATCACAGCTCGTATAATAATGCCAAACATTTAGGCCAGCTCTATTAAATGTTTATTATCAGAATCAGTATCACAGAGTTACAGATTCCCACCACCATTTTAGGCAGAAGGGATAGTTCGTTGTCCAACAGCTCAAATCCTACGAAAAAGGAAAAGGGTTAAAAAATAAAGAAAATGGAAAATTGAAATGGTTTGGCAAAGAAGGTCTCAGTCCATCAGCTACTGACTGTAGCATCAGCAAGGCAGTCCAAAAGTGAGAGTACGTTCTCAAAAATCAATCAAAATAGCATCCTCTTGCACTGGGAAAAGAAGTACGACATAGCCTCTCCTTTGGGGTTTCTTCTTTTATAAAGTCTCTAGCAATTTCTATTGACCATTGTATGTTCAGATTCACATTATGTCAACTAGGACACTTGCAACAATGAGATGCTTACCCATGCTGGTCATGGGAAACAAGGGATTTGGAAGTCCACATAGGTCATACATCAGGATATACAAAGTAACCATCTATAGCAAATAGCTGAAGTCCTATTCCCACAGGAATATTTCACTGCTAACATTGGAGAAACAATGAGGAAGGTCATGTACAGAACAAATTATGCAGCATTTCACTTGTAGAAAATGACCCACTGTATTAAGTCAGAGGAAAGGTCAGCACTGGAGAAAAAGTATTTTTGAAAGAGGTTTTAAGTTAGCGTTACACATTTAAATGAAATGAGCTCTAAATCAACTTCAATTATAATGTAATGAAATCAATTCAAATGCAGAAAATATTTAGAACTTCCTCCAAACATTAATACATGAAAATAACTAACTTTAGAAATACCCAACTATAACAATTATTCTCAAAATTCATGTAAGTGTAACATTTTCTAGATTCATAACACAAAATGTGTTTTATAGTTTTTACAAACATTAGTCTCTAGTACTATTATGCAAAGTTTCAAGCTTGTACTTCATTTTTCCATAGTTTTGCACAAACTTTCCTAAATGTTGCACGCTGACAGAAAGCACCAACCAAAACACCAGGCCACTTCATTCAACAACACAATTTCATCAATCTATGTTAATAAGCAACATTTGCATAAGAAATTAATTGGTGCAACTTTGTTTATAAGCATCAGCATTACTTTATACATGTGTTTTCTTCATCTTCACGTTTTAAAGCACACTTTTACGGTGCTTCTACTACACTTGTCTCAGTTTCCGTTGCCATCGCCTCTAACGTGTGCAACATGCATTTTCAACATTTAGGGCCAGATGTATCAAGGCATTTTGCAACTCGTAAACAGCCTTTTTGCATTTTTTCATATGTATGACAAATTCGCAATTTAAGGAATCGCAATAATTTGCGATTCCTTATTTTGCCATAGCATTTAAGGAATCGCAAATATTGCGAATCCTTAAATGATATGTATGAAACATTTTTCAATTGCGAATTTGTGTTAAGAAATCGCAAATTACCACCAACTTGTAGTTGGTGGTAATTTGCGATTTCTTTAAAAAATGCCCTATTTGCATTTGTGAGGGTGGCATGTGACACACATACATGCAGCATGTATGTGTGCCACATGCACACACATGTAGATTTCAGGGGTGCAGCAGGGTGTCTTTGAGACACCCCTGCACCCTTGAAATAATTCTAAAATTGCGATTAGCAAATTGCGAATTCGCAATTTGAGAATTATTGCACTATCATTCCTATGGGCCTCCTGTAAATAAAAGAATAATAAGGAATCGCAAAAAATTGCGATTTTGTACATACATTCCATTTTGCGAATTCTAAATAGCGATTCGCAAAAAATCGCTATTTAGGATTCGCATAACGGAATCTTGATACATCTGGCCCTAAGTCTCTTCAATCAATCAATGTGTTGTGTAATAAGATTTTTAAAATCATGTAGCATCAGTGGTTGGTACCAAGTGTGTCCTGTGCATGTCAGAAATGATAGCACTGAAGGCTTACTGGACAAGCGCACTTCCTGATTAGAAGTATCATGAATTGCATATTGATAACATATTTCCAGAGAACAAGAAGATTTCCAGAGAACAAGAAGATATGTGTAGGCAAATCTCCCAATGTGCACAATAAGGTGCTCCCACAGACATTGCGAAGTAGACTTGAGGTGGGAAGAATAAACAGGGATAAAGAAAATCATGAGAACTTCTTTCTAGCTGTCACAAAATGTGGTGGACTCACCAACAGCTCAAAAGGAAGGGGTATCCATTGAGAATAATAAGCTGGGTACCTGTTCACAATGTAAAAGCGAGCACCTGTTGGTATTTCTGTAGCATGGACCTAACTGGAGAACAACAGAGCAGTGCCCGCAATGGCAGATGATGTAAAATGATGCAAGATTGTATTAATCAAGTTCTGGTTTATATCTTTTTATTACACAAACACTTACACTAGTATCTCACATATTTGAAGTTTGGGCATGTTGTGATTAAGTGATTTCCTAGAACTGCACAATTCTCAGTCAATGCCAAGCTACATTTAAATCAAGGTCCTCCGATCAACAACTTATCTGCAAGAACACATGTCCTTCCTTAGTTGATATCTAGAACTTTCAAAAAAGTTAAAAACATTCAATGTCACCACTCCTTGTGAACGGTCATGTCCTGCTGATGTTTTAACATAGCCATTAAGCCACATTCCTTTTTTTAAATGTTTAAATTTTTTTTTTTTTTTATTCTTTACCAAGAAACTACAAAGTTGGTTATTTCATCATCAGACATCGTCCTCCCCACCCCCCACCCGGGCCAAAATAAAGAGGTACTAACAATACATATTATATTTACAAGCAGCAAGGAACAGTTGATCAATAATAGTGAGAATTTCAACATTGTTTAGACAATATTGAAAAAAGAAAAGATATCCTATTGTAAAGGAGAGCGGAGGCGAAGTTAACAGAGTAAGAATAAAGGGAACAATGGAGGGGCAACAAGAAGGGAGGGGGGTGGGCAAGGTGGAACCAGAAACGGGGAGGGGATGGGCGGGAGACGGGGAAAAGGGGGAGCGGAGGAAGGAAGTCATGCAACCAAAGAATAACATAGTTCATTTATTGCACATCCTGAGTATTCAAAGTATTGAGCCATCTGGCCAGAGGATCCCAGATCACTACACCCTTTTTTTGCCCTTTTTCCTTTTTTACCATAGATTGCTTTCTCTAATCTGTAGGTGGCAAGCAATCTAGCTTGCCATTGACCAAACGAGAGGGGATTCAAATCTTTCCAATACATAGCGATAGATATCAGCAAAATGGTAATTGCAACAAACAATAGTGCTCCCCCTTCCTTAAGGTCAACCTGATCATCTAGTGCTAGCATAATAGTGGTTAGTATAAGTTGAATGTTTAGTAAAAGAACTCTACTTAAAAACTGTTGTATCTCTTTCAGTAACGGCTCTAGCTTTGAGCATGTAGCAAACATATGCACGGAGTCCACGCTATATTCAATGCAGCGCGGGCAAGTAGTTCCACTACCAGTAGCCCATTTAGCGATCCTGTTAGGGTTTATATATAAGAAATAGCCCATCTTGTAAAATTGCGCTTGCTATTTAGGTGATACCAGATATGTTTGCGCGAGGCCCAAAGCTGAGCAGAAGGTATTAGGTGGAGTATTTAGTTTCAGCTGCCAGTTCGCATCTATTTTGTTTAAATCATCAGGTCGTTGTTCATCCAGCATATAATATATGTTTCCTATCCTCTGTATGTTAGAACCGAGCAATATATCTAAGAGGTCTATCCTTGCAAACCCTGCTGATCCCCCAGTTTTATTTGTTAGATATCTCGTGATGGCATGATACTGAAATATCTGATTATTGTTCAATTTATAGCAAGTTTTCAGATCTTCAAATAGCCGAATACGGGCAGAGCTGATCAGATCACCCGGTCAGTGAATTCCTGCCAGGGACCACTGTTGGAGATATGTACTTTTTAAAAATTAGTTGTAAATTGTCGTTATTTCTGATGGGGGTATAATAGTTCAGTTTAGCTAGTCCAAATGATTTGCGAATGTTAAAGAAGACCGATAAACACTAATCATAGCTTAAATCTAACTTGCTTGTAAAAGCTGAATTCCCACTGACGCCATAGGCAGCCCCTAACATTTTCCCCTAGGAGTATAAAAGAGAAGGCAATCCTGCCGAACTAAGGATGCAATCCTTGCGCAATAATTCGGAGCTTTATTGCAGAGCAGCAGCCCAATAATATAGCTTTAGATTGGGAGAGCTTACCCTCCCCTGTCCCTGGGTAAAGAAAGAAGATTAAAAGCCCTTCTCAGCTGTGAGCAGGCCCAAATAAACTGAGAAAAAAAAATGTTCGAAAATTCGAAGCATTTGACTGTTAAAATCGAATGGGATTGTCCGGAAAAACATAAAGTAACTTAGGAAAATAAGTCATTTTTAAAACATTACATCTCTCTACTATAGTGAGATGTAAGTTGTCAATTTTCAGGTGTTATTTCTTCATATCCGCTGCCAGCGGGGTCAGGTTTTCTTCAATCAGCAAGTCTAAAGCAGAGACTATGTTAACTCCTACATATTTAGCCTTCTTGGTGATTCTGTTATCTGCCCAGGTTATTTTCTCATTTATTACAATCTGTGTTTTTGTTCTATTAAGGGCATATCCTGAAATCACTCTGAATTCTTGGGCTTCTTGCTCCAGGGCCATAATAGCCGACTCAAGTTCCGGTGTTATTACAGCTACGTCATCGGCATAAGCCATGATCTTTTTGTCAATACCAAACCTGCTCACTGGCAAAATTGCTGGATTTAATTTAATTCTTTTAATCAAGGGGTCGATATAAAGGGCAAAAAGTAGAGGTGAGCAGGGGCACCCCTGCCTATTTCCTTGTGATATCTTTATTTGCTCTGACAGATGTCCATTAATTAATATTCTGGCTGTAGGGCTTTGATACAGTGCCTGTAGTGCCTGAACCATCCTTGGTCCAAAGCCAATCTGCCGCATGATAGCCCATAGGAATTGCCAGAAGACCCGATCAAATGCCTTTTCAGCATCTAGAAGGATTTGTGAGATCAGGTCTGCTGTCACTTCTGCAGCATTAAATAGAGCATTGGTCCGGCGGACATGTTCCGCAGTGCCTTTTTTGGGGATAAACCCATGTTGCCAGCTAGAGACTACTGGCTCGATTTTTTAAGATAATATGGAGGAAATAACTTTAGAATTTTTTTTGAGTCAGTATTAATTAGCGTTATGGGTCTGTATGATGACATCTCCAGGGGTGATTTATTCTTTTTGGTAAATATTACAATTTTAGCAGATGACTAGGAATTTGGTGGTGAGGTCCCATCAAAGATAGATCTTACTACATCAGTGAAGAGGTCCTTTATTTGCTGTGAGAAAACTTTATAAAATTCAACCGGTATGCTATCCATACCAGAAGCTTTACCATCAGGGAGACCCGCTAATGCGACTGCGATCTCCTCCCAGACAGGAGGAGTTTCCACTATATCGTGTTTATCAGTATTACGTTTAGCTATTGGTGTCTGTATTAATTGAGGTGATAGAATTCGCAGTCACCTGTTGCCTAGTAGAGATGGCAAGCTGGTGACCAATAAGTTTGCTCAATTCATAGAGTTTTTCTCTCGATGCTGCCCATTTAGCAGCTATTTTCTTGGCTAAAACAGTCCCCATCTCTGATTTAGTGACCAAAACTATTGTCTGTGCCTCCTCTATTCCTATTCCAGCCTGAACTGCCTGTATTAATTTTTTTCAGCATCTATCATCTGCCTTTGTAATAGATTAACATGATTGAGAAGCAAAGTGTCTCCCCCCTTATGCTGGCCTTTAGGGTATCCCAAAACACCATTATAGACGCAGTCCCAACATTTATATTCAGAAACTCCTGTATCCAGTCCGCCATATATTCTCGATCGTTATTGTGATATAGCAGGGCCTTTTCAAATGTCCAATTCAAACTTGGCCCCTGATTGACCCAGCCCTCTAGGTTTAAAATGAACGGGTTATGATCCGACAGTAGTCGGGGAGCGGCATCAATGGAGCAGTCATGAATTAATGCAGGTGAAACAAAAAAATAACCAAACTTTGCCAATGACAGATGAGGGGCTGAAAACATAGTGAAGCCATTTTGGTCAGGTTTCAGGTGGGCCCAAACATATTTTAAACCATGAATACTTATCAAGTTAAGCAGTGCCCAGAAAACTTTAAGCTTCCTTCCTTCATAATCCAAGATTCATCCGAAACCCAGGCGCTAGGCAGGTTTAACTTTAGGTTGCCACATAAGATTACCGGGAGCGGCCAATGCACTAGTTCTTCATTTACACAATTAATTACCCCTGGGTGATCTTGATTACTTGTTTAGATAGAACAAATCATGAATGCAAGATTAGAGGGAAGAGACCACCTCACAATCACCCATCTCCCTAATGTGTCAGATTTTACCTGATTCACTACTAGAGGTAGTGCTTTCCGCACCAAGATCCCAACTCCCTTCCCCCGAGCGCCCTGCAAAGTTACACCGGCAATTATGAATCCTAATGAGTTCAAAAAAGATTTCTGGCCCCTTTTGATGTGAGTCTCTTGGAGACACACTATGTCCACCCCCATTAATCGTAGTGCCTGAGCAGTTTTCTGTCTCTTCAGAGAATTGTTCAGGCCGCAGATATTTATTGAAACAATTCTAAGTTTGTTAAGTGAGTTCATTGTCTTATTTTAAGCATGGCCTGCATGTGACTCTCAGGGACCGTATCCCACCTCTGATATATCTATTTCCATAGATAAAGAGCAAAACAGTAATTTCTTCCTCTGATTGACTGACCCCCATCACCCCGTCCCCCTGCCCCCTACCCCCCAAACCCCCACAGCCCCACCCCCAGCCCCACACCCCATCCCTCCCCACACATCCTGCTCTGCAGCAGATCACTGCGAGTGTAATTTTCCCTAAGATATCAAGTCTAAAACTTTTAGACAAAACAAAACCAACATTTTACCTTTTAGCCCCACTACATTCATTACTGACCCCTCCCCCCCCCCCCTCAAAAAAGCAGTCAGGGAAACTCTGAATGGTGGTGAGCAAGTGTGGGACCCCAGCGGCCACCCCACTTGGCATTTTATCCGTTGATCACCGAAGTTGAGCTAGTCTGACCTCCCGATGGATAGAAAAAAAGAATGCAAAAAATCTTATAGGAAAAAAAAGAAAACACACAAAAAACATTGTTTTTTCTTTTAAATAGGAAAACAGTCAGGGTCCTCGCCACATTAAATTTAAGTAGTCCATGTCAGGATCATTGTCTTCATGCCTCATTTCTTCTTCCTCCCCATGATTTCTTTTAAATACTCTCCAGCTTTAATCTCGAATTAAAAAAACCTGGGTTGATCCTTCATGTATTACTTTCAGTCTTGGTGGATTCATTAAGAACACCTGGGCCCCTTGTTGTTGTAGGGGAGTTATCATTTGGCACAATCGCCACCTTCACTCGACTGTTGTATGGCAGAAGTCTGGTTTAAGGGAAAAATTGTAATTCATCAACTTCTTTCTGGGAATTAGGCCTGGCCTGATCATGTACTAATTTCCTCAAAAGAAAGTTCCACAAAAAAAACAAAAATACTCTAGGTTTCTCATTTCCAAAGTTACTACCATCACATCTTTGCTTCAATTAAAAGAAAAATGGTGTGCCTTTTGGACCTCCTGATCCCAGTTCCAGCTAGTTTGTGATGGAAAAGCTGCCCAAAGTAATTTGACGATGTATCCTCTGGGGTCCTCGCCCTCCACGCCTTCCAGTATCCCCAACAGCCTCAGGTTATTCCTCCATAGCCTATTTTCTTGTTCCTCTAATTCAGTCATCAAGTCAGAGAGGCAGGCCTTGTGGGAAGCTCCTTGTTCTTTTACTTGGGATACTTCAGCTTCAAGGGTCTTTGTTCATCCTTCGACCATTGAGACCCGATCACCAATATCAGTGCAGATTTTATTTAATTTCCTGATACCGCCATGAAGTTTTTTGGACGCCCCCTTGGTGGCAAGACTGTCTGATCTTACTTCTTCCTGGAACTGCTTGATAGACTCAAACATAGAGGACAAGGAGGGCTCAGTCGGGTTTTCAGCGATTAGCAGCTGGCTTGCTTCATGTTACAGATTGGAGGCCCCCACAGGTAGTAGCCCAAGTGAATCTGAATAATCCTACTTCAACTGGCTACGTCTTTTACTCCTAGCCTTTTTCTTTTGGATGGTTCTAGATGCGGAGTCATATCCTTTTCCTTCCGACTTGCTGCTTTCTGCTGAATTCAGAGACTCATTTCACGTTCCAGACAAAGATCCGTCTGTGACAGAAAATAAATTCTCATTCACTAGATCTGGGGTCTGTGGGTCTATCGGTCTGGGACTCGGGTATTCGGGACCTCTTTCCTGAGCCTCTTTTTTCCCCCAGAGAGCCTTTCCTGCAGTTGTATGGTCGGGGAAGTGGTGGCAGCGGAGGAAGTGTCAGTAACATTGGTAGTATCTTGGGCACAGATAGTGGTCACCAGAGCCTACTCTTTCTTGCTAGCAGTAGCCCCCCCCCTCCAAGATCATCCGTGGCTACTTACGAGTTGATTGTATGACCCCTTGTTCTCGATTCACCCAATCAGGTAACTCTGAGTTGGGTGGCTTTAAGTTGTCTAAATTACCCTCAGCATGGGTGCTTAAGTCGGCAGAGGTGGAGGTGGAGGTAGGTGTTGGCGGCATTTTAAGAATAGTGAACTGTTTGGCAATAGATGGAGAGCCCCCAGCACTTCCCGCTGCATTCTGTTTTAAACAGCTCGCTCCTCCAAGCCTCCCCATATTTTTTTTTTTACTTGTCCCTACCTCCCTTTTACCTTTGGGTGGAGGGTCCGTTTTATCCACTGTCTTCTCCATCTTATCTTTTTCCTGGTCCTCATGGGTTACTGTTGCCTTCAGTTTGAGGGTCTTCTGTCCGTGAGTAGTCATCCCCTGCTCGCTGCCACTACACTCCCAGATCAGTGTTTCGGGCACCTTTTCACCGTTTCTGCCACCACCACCCAGCAGCTTCAAGCACTCCTGAGTCCCTTCCGTGAAAATGGCTGCGGTCTGGCCCCTGTCCACGGCATTACCCGTGCTGCAGTGAAAGCATAGTGTAACGGAGATCCAGACTCGTGGTTTTGCCCTTCTGCAGACGCTCCAGATGTGGAAGAGAACTTCGGATATTCGGACCTCGGGTTTGGATGCCGTCGAAACCGCCCCGGACATCTGCAAGGTGAGAGTCCTTCACGGTCAGGTCAGCTAATCGATCACAGAATGCTGCAAGTCAGAGCTCGTTCGCGTGGCGGGTGGCGAGGTGGCCGGGAGAGAAAACGCTCACACTAGCGCCGTCTCCTGCTCAGTCCTGCGGTAACTGTCCCTAATTGCTGATTTCAATGTATTAAGCCACATTCCTTATGCTGTCTAATGAGTGGACTGAATGCAAATTATTTTGGTATTTATGTTTTATGCAGGGGTCTGTTACAGTAGAAGGGTAAACCCATTAAAGTAACTGGGACCTGGGTGCAATGTGATACAGTAGAAGAGAGGTCCCAGTACATAATCAAAAAAGGACATTCATAAGATTATTTATACATAAATGCAAAGAGTTAAGCACTTAGTTGAACACACTGCTATTTAATCACAATGTGAACAGAGATACATTATATCATACAGTTACTAAATTTGTCATGAGAATAACATTAGTGCCCCAGGAAGGAAAGGATAAGAGAGGTGAATGTAAGAGGAAGGTTTTTGCAAGGTTCAGATAAATACACTACGCTGGTCATTAGCTAAAGGTTTGTTAGATTAATCAGTGCTACCTTCAACATAGAGCCAGCATAGCAACAGAAAAGCAGTCAATGTTCAAAACACATTTCAGTGGAGCCCTGCTACATGCGCATTGTACAAGTCTCCTCAGTATGGGTAGCGTAAGCTGGTTGGGGGGGTAGGCTGTCTATGTCTAGTGTGTTCAACTAAGTTCTTAACTCTTTGCATTTATGTTTAAATAATCTTATACAGGCGTAGCATCAAAATGATTTTTCTCTTGTTTAAGGTTGAGGTTTATCTATTTGCATATGCACAATGATTTAAAGATAAGTATAGAGCATAATGGGTTACTGTGCAATCTGCTCCAGTATTTCCATTGAGGGGTTCTGGTGATAACGTTGGCCTTGTCATTTGTAAATGTCACCAGAAGTCTGAGATGGCAATTGCAAATTATTCTTTATACATTTTTTATATTACATGCTGTTTTATACAAAGTGCAGCTAACCATGGGCATTCACTGGGATTAAAATGTTAAGGCTTTGTTTACTTGTCACAAACACATTTTTGCCTAAACATAGGCAATGGTGAAGTTAGAGGATTTATGTGATTCTGTGGCTGCAGAGGTTACAACATAATTCTGGATTTACTGAGTTAGCCACATCATTTCCAAAATATGCAGATTTAATCAAAATTGTTGTTTCCAGCTCAAAGGGGTGAAAATAATATCACAAGATAAAGTGCCCCATAATGTAATTTTTTTGTTGCATAATTTCAGTAACCTTGGTCTTCCAAGCTGCATAATCCTAGTAACCTTAATGTAAAACCTTTGCATAGTGGTGACACAATCTGAATTTCACACATAACAGTGAAGTATTTTCCATATTTCATGGTTCCTTACAATATGTGAGTTTAACACCACCACATTTTGTGTAATAAAAGCGCTAAAACATTTAATACATGCATTTTTAATCGAAGATGTAATGACTTATAAATAATCTCCTTTGTACCCATCAGTGTGGAGCAAGGATAGTGGTGGGAATGAGAAGCTTTTTAAAAGTGATATTTTCTGTCATCTAAGGTAGTGTTCAAGTGGTTGATGAATCATGTTTTAGTGTGTGGCCCTGCAATACTTCTATAAAGTGGGTTAACACTGCTGTGAGAGGCAATATTTTAAATTACAACTTTACACCAGCTCCCAATTTGTTAGCTTTAAATTAACTCACTAAAATCTACACTTACACCAACGCCAAACCTGCACTCAGTCACTGTTTATTCTCTCCAAATAAAAGAAGAATGGACAAAGATGCACAGACATAAATGTGTGTATTCTGCAATAGCAATTCATCATGGGAAGTAGTGCTGGCAGCCATATTAGTGAAGGAACTGAATGCATGTAAAAATTACATTAATTCTTGTTATGATGAGTGTAGTGTGGGGAACACCAGCAATAAACAGGAACTCCAGGAGTAGATAACTTAATTACTTATTTATTAAGTCATTAAATAAAGAAGGAGTCCACTGCAAGAGCTCATAAGGAAGAAGAGCCTAAGTTCAAACTGTCCGATACAGAATTCTAGATGTAATACATTCTGGTCACATAAGACAATTCTGGAAATACAGTCTAAACATTAAAGAGAAATACACTAAATGTATATACTACATACCCTCCTCCCTTAAAATAAAAAAATAAAAAAATACATAAACAATCAATATAGAATATAATCATTGTACTTAACAGGCATTCTACATATGCGATGATCATGCATGGATGTTACAGAATGTGGAGAACAACTAGGACGATTAGGAGAATTGGTAATATTGTCTCCTGGAATAACATCACAATGAGAACTATCATAGGTGTTAGAAGATTCATAATCAGGTCCAAAAGTGAAATCAGTGTCATTTTCATCTATCTTGTTGGCATAGACCTTATTGAAAATATTGACTTGGTTTTTATTGACTTTCACAACATTGTTTCTGTTCCACCACCCTTTGTTGAACAGAAACACTGAAGATTTAGTAACTTTAACAACTCGAACAGGTAAGGTGAACTTTGATTGACCCTTGCACACTTTGTGTGTTTATTTATGTTTTTTTTATATATAAGAGCTTTATTGAGTGATTAAAAGAAAAATCATTGCAAATACAGAATCTTTAAAATTTGTAAAAGATACATTTAAAATACATATAAAAAATGGCGACTGATTGGGATCCAATGTATTTTTTTATTTTTTATTTTAGGTTTTTCTAGAGCGCGTAGTCACCCAGCGGGTATCCCAGCGCTGAACCTCGTGCTCCCAAGGGATGAAGGTCGGGAATGAAGACGGCTCAAGGGAAGAGTAAGGTTTTAGGAGACTTCCTGAACCGTAGGAGATTAGGTTCTGCTCTGAGGTTCGAGGGGAGTGCGTTCCATTTTTTTCCCGTATTGACTGAGAAACGGCAGCCACCTGCACGGGCCTTCTTCACCCTGGGGATCATGATGAAGTTTCCATGTTCGGATCGAAGCGCTCTCGTGGGTCTGTAGGGTGTAATCCAGTTGTTGAGGATTGGGGGGCCTGTGTTGTTCAGTATCTTGTGGGCCAGACAGAGGGCCTTGAAAGTTACCCTTTCCCTGATTGGGAGCCAGTGCAGCTTCCTCAGTGCAGGCTTGGCTGATGTTCTGGCTGGGGTGTTCGTCAGAAGTCGGGCTGCGGCATTTTGGGCTTTTTGCAAAGTTTGGAAAGTGGATTCCGGAGCTCCCAGATAAATGGCGTTGCTGTAGTCCAGCCTGGATAAAATTAGGCCTTGGATCAGCAAGAGACGCGACTGGAATGGCAGTAGGGGGATTACCTTCCTGCAAGAACTGAGTAGTCCATAGCAAATGCCGGCTGTCTTTCTCGCCTGTGTCCTGAAGGTGAGATCTGTCTCCAGCCACACTCCCAGACTCTTGACCTCCGTCTTGGGGGTGGGGGGTTCACCTAAGCAGGCGGGCCAGATGTTAGGAGGGAGGTTCGTGGTGTTGTGTCCTAGGAGCAGGATCTCTGTTTTGGATCCGTTTAATTTAAGGGCGGAATCGTTCATCCACCGATGGACGTTGGAGAGTCGTGGAGATTGGAGGGCTCTAGCTTGGGGTGGGACAGCGTTACCACCAGCTGTGTATCGTCGGCGTAGCTGACGATAGTAACTCCAAAAGGTGAGACCAGTTCCTCCAGTGGGGCCATGTACACGTTAAACAACGTGGGGCTTAGAGATGAGCCCTGTGGCACACCACACTGGAGGGAATGGAGGGGGAACGACATTCACCTTCCCATACTTGGAAGGAGCGTCGGGAGAGGAAGGACATGAGCCATTTCAACGCCCTGTCTTTTACTCCGATGTTATCAAGACGTTGGGTTAGGACCTGGTGGCTGACCGTGTCAAAGGCCGCGCTCAGGTCTAGGAGGACCACTGCCACTGATCCTCCTGTATCGATGATTTCCCTGGTCTTCTCTACTGCTGCGAGGAGAGCAGTGTCCGTGCCCTGACCTGGTCTAAAGCCTGTCTGTGAATTGTTGAGGAGTTGGTTTGATTCCAGGAAGTGTGACAATTTTTTATTCGCTAGTTTTTCGGCGGCCTTACCTATCCAGGGGAGGAGTGAGATAGGTCTATAATTGGATAGATCTACTGGGTCTAGCGATGTTTTTTTAAGGAGCCCTTTTACGACAGCCTCCTTCCAGTTTGAAGGGACTTCTCCTTGTGCCAACGAGATGTTGATGAGGGCAGTCAATTGGGGCACTATGGTCTGGGTGATGTTTTTGACGTACCGTATGGGAACTGGGTCACTGGGGGCTCCACTCTTAGTTGATGTATATGTTGCCGCCACTTCCTCTTCAGTAACTGGACCGAACGACGCTAGAAAAGGCTTATCGGGTGAGGGCGGCGAGTCCTTAGCTCTCTCTGTGGTGTCGGGGTTAGCAGCAGGGAGGGAGGCGAGGATTTTTTTAATTTTTTCGTCAAAAAAGGTGGCCAGATTGACGCATTTTTCCTCCGCTGCTTTGGGGTCCATAGGTTTTTGAGGGAGGTCTGGGACATGGAGGAGCTCTTTGAGGATAGAGAAAGTCTCCTTGGCTGAACAGGAGGAACTCTTTATTTTTTCCTCGTAGAAGGCACTTTTCGCGTTGTGGAGGGCTCGTTTATACGCTTTCATAGATGATTGATAGGCGTTTTTCTCCGACACCGACTTGTTTTTCCTCCAAGTGCGTTCTGTCTTTTTACACTCCTTCTTTAAGGCGTTAAGGGCGGGTGTGTACCAGGGAGCAGGGTTGATCCTTTTTACATGTTTTAGAGTGCTGGTCAGAGGGATAAGGCTGTCTAGGGGGTGGGTGAGCCAATCGTTAAATTCTCTGTCCGCGGTGTCAGGGTCCGTGGAGAGAGGGCCAACGGTTTCCCGTAATTTCACTTCCCATTCCTCTGGTGCTAGCTTGTGCCACCGTCTGGTTCGTATCCTGGTTTTCTGTTTAAATGCTGGGGTGATTTGGAAGGACCAGTGCACAGGGACCAGCATATGGTCTGTCCATGGTAGGGGGATAGGATCTTGGGTTTTCAGGTTCTTGATATTAGTGAAAATTGGATCCAAGAGTTGTCCTTTCTCATGGGTGGCTTTAGAGTTCTGGAGGTGGAGGTCGGCTGTTGTGAGATCAGCAAGTAGGTTAGCTGCGGCATTGTCCGCGGGGTCAAGGAAGTGCAGGTTAAGATCCCCTAGGAGGAGAAAATTGGAGGCTGAAATTGTCTTTAGTAGGATGTGATCCATCAGGGTGCTGGAGAATTCTCCTAGCGAGCCTTGCGGACGGTACACTAAAAGTCCTGAGAGTGAGATAGATGGTGAGATCTGGATGGTGAAGTTGCAGTTTTCACAGTCTTTGACGGTTCCACTTTCGATTCTGCAATTAAGATGGTCTTTGTAGAGTACGGCTAGACCACCACCTCTGCCGACTGGTCTATTCAAGCAGCAGATTTGGTAACCGGGAGGGGTTGCGTTGACCATGTCAAAGTCACTGTGGGGAGTCAGCCATGTTTCGGTCAGAAACAATACGTCTAACGTCGAGTTTTGGGCGAGGATGTTTATTTCGTGGGCGTGTTTTACTAGGGAGCTGCAATTCAGGAGGCCAAGCCGAAGTACTCGGCCGCGTTCCGTTTCCTTGGGTGTGTTAGGGGAATCACTGACAGAATTTCGATTTCACAAAAATCGACCTACTATAACATCGAGTCTCAAACATCGATATCACTAATATCGGCACCCTATACTTAACATGAAAACGACAAAAATATCGATCAAACTATATCGATGCACAAAAATATCGTCTACACAAATATCGTTAACATTATTTTCGACTACCATAATATCGACACTCAATACTACATATAGCACACTACAATAATATCGAATACTAAAATTTCGATAGCACTATTTTCGTCTATATAAAAAAAACGATTGCTAAATAATACTCAATTTTTAATATATAACACCAATAAATCTATTCTCTTAGTAATACACACATTTTAAAAGACTTCACTAATTTATTTTCAAATTATTAAGTAACATTTACTGTAAAAAATTGTGTTTTCGCGCACTAACGATATTTGGATATAAACTCTTTGTAAACATACTTTTTTTATACTTAGTACTCATTGTACATATTCTATATTTATTACAAGAGTTTTTTATTACATAAATATATCATTTCAGTTCCTCTAGATAAACAATATAAGAAGATATATCTTAAATGTTTAAGTTAAAAAAAATTCAAACTAACCAATAGTAACTCGTCTTTACATATCTGACCAATCAGATAGCAAACTTAATTACACATAGACTATATAAACCAGTCACAAACAGCCATACAACTTGCAGGGAATATTCTTCGTGACCACATACTGCCAATTTTGGGAGCACCATCTATATTCTTCTGTGCAAGAAAATTCGTCCTGAAACTACAAGTAAGTAATCATATAGCTCTGTTAATAAATTCTAATGTTTTTTTACTATTACTTATAGACCAAGATTTGTAACCTAAATTGTTGTTTCTTTATGTACTTTGCCTTTAAACAGACTCTACAAACAAATCAAGTTATACTTCAACTTCAAGATACTGGACACTTTAAATTTAAAAAAGGTATCTACATATTTTTAGTATTTACTTAACGTTATTTGACAATTAGTGTCCTAATTTCAAACTCTCTAATTTGTTTCTTAGGCTGTAACTCTTAATACATATTGTGAAGCCAGAATGTTTTGGGGGAAAAAACGTTACAATGCTGTGTAAAAAATGATTTATTCCTGTTCTTAAATATGTTTCTTTTGCTTTAACTCATAATACATGTGTCATCCCAGGTTCTTTTCAGCAAATAAGTAACAATGCTTTATAACAAGTGTGTATTGTTTATGGAACATATAAACGCATTGGTAATTTTCATAAACTTTCTCTCTAAACAGACCTCAAAGCTACAGAAAACAGATAATTCACATCAAAGAACAAACATTCTGCTACTACTCTAATTCTCTTGGTAAGTTCAGAAATAAAACATAACAAGTCTTTATAAACTCTATAGAATATACTGGAACAAAAAATGACTCTTTTTATGCTTCTGTTAGTATTATCTTGGAAATGTCTCTTTTACAATCCTAATAAACTAAAGTATTTTTAGAGACGTTATAAACTACCAAAAATGTAACCAAAATAAAAATTGGAACTTTTCCTATAACATACTTAATTTTTTTTCAACAGACCGTGGCAATAGGACCACAACATCGGACTGAACAAGCACCTACTTTCGATACATAGAACATTACTGCTGGTAAGTAAATTACTAGAAGAGTACTTGCTTTATTTAAAATATTTTATACATTTCACATTTTGTTAATATTTGTATATTAACTTTTCTAGATACCAGAACTCAAGAATGACTGATGATGCAAGATTTATTACATCTCAGAAAGGCAAATTTTTGTTATGCTATATGGGCTACATTTATACTCAGGAGAAACAAAAAGACCTTAAAGTGAATTGGAAGTGTACGAAATATTACTCCAATAAATGCTATGGCCGTGCTACAACAAGGGAAACTAGTGTTATTAATACCACTGAACATAATCACCCACCAAACATCTCGGAAATCGAAGTGAGATCCACTCTCGAGAATATCAAAGAATTAAGTAGTAGATCAGAACTACCTACCAACGTAATTCTGAAAGAATTACTACCTAAAGTTCCCAGAGAAGCAAGAGGTCAGCTACCATCTATTGCTTCCATTAAAAGAACAATAGCAAGGACAAAGAAAGCAAGTAGACCCAATATACCAACTCCTAGAACTTTTGAGGAAGTGATAATTCCGCCTGAGCTTGTAATTACTCATAATGACGAGCCATTTATTTTTTATGATAATCATAGCAAGGTCAAAAGAATAATCATGTTTGCAACTAATAACAATATGAAAAAATTAACAGAAAGTGCTACTTGGATGATGGATGGAACTTTTTCTATATGCCCAAAACCTTTCTACCAATTATACACAATTCATGGGCAATATCATAATACCTGTATCCCCTTCATATACTGTTTATTACCGAACAAACAAGCCACAACTTACTCAGAAATTTTGCAAAAAATAAAAGAACAAACTTCTGACTACTTCCCAATGAAAATCATCATAGACTTCGAACAAGCTATGATTAATTCTATTTTGAAAAGTTACCCACACACATCCATTCAAGGATGTTATTTTCATTTCAATCAATGTCTCTGGAGACATTTACAAAAATCTGCCCTTAGTGTTGAGGATGCAACAAATATAACTTTTGCATACCAAATCAAACATCTCATTGCTCTGGCATATGTACCAGTAACTGATGTGGCAGAACATTACAATCTATTAATTGAAAGTCCTTTTTACACCCAAAATGAGCAAAGACTCGCCCCACTTTTAGATTACTTTGAGGACAACTGGGTAGGAAGACTACATAGGTCAGGCCACAGACGCCAGCCTAAATTTTTAATTCCCTGGTGGAATGTATATCTACCAACGCTGAACCAAGAGGCAAAAACGAACAATGCTGTTGAAGGTTGGCACAATGCCTTCCTCTCTTCTACTGGACGTACAACACCCACATTACACAAGCTAGTCACAGCTATACAAAAAGAGCAAAGCTTTCAGGAACTACGTATGGAGCAATCTGTCATACAACTAAAACCAAAAATCTCTAGACAAACTGCTCAAATGTATCTATATCTTCAACAGCAAGTCCAACTATATCCTACAACAAGAGGACTGGAATATCTAAAAATGATAGCCAAAACATTAAACTAATTGCAATAAGTAAATCAATGGATAAACATGAAAAAATATCCTTAATATGATAACACACATATTCTAATATAATAAATCTATATTTATTTAGTCTAATTAATTTTTTTACACTATTATAAAAAGACTAAATAAATATATCATTATATCAAAAAAAAAATTTAAATACTGTTTCCATCCAAACAAAATTATAAAAATGAATAACTTACCTTTAAATAGAACATCATAAAAAATAATCCTTTACCGACAATACAATGTGTAAATCTCAAAGACTTAATCCAACAAATCATTAATTATTTTTCTATTAACTGTGCTAAAACTATCCATCATCCAAATAAAACGACTCTTTAAATGCCATTGAAAATGACGACTGTTATCTTAAACTGTGATAAATATTTCAGAGAACTCAAAATATAAAGGAAGAATGTTATACATCTCCGTTCTAACAACTGAAACACACTTCCTTTCCCCAAAAAAACGAGTAATCGGAAACGGAAATAGCTGTTTCAAAATACGAGACAAAAAAATTCTAAACAATCCCACCGACATAACACTAACGAGTATACCATAATATATAAACATAACATTCCAATTTATTGAAATTTTAATTCATACCACATACTCATTAACTCCAACTATTTCAAATGGCCCAAAAACTCGTGAACGGAAATACGTATTGAGTCCACTCCATTATATGTAAATAGTCATACTTTAATTACCAACCCCAAAATAACAAAGGACTACCTTTAATTTTTAGTTACAATACTTTAAAAAGATAAAAGTAGAATCGTACCTACTCAAATGTGAACCTGCTTCCAACCGCGACTTTCCCTTTCCCAAAATAACGCAAAAAGACAAAGAGTGGTTACAAAATAAAAGAACCGAATTATATGTAACTGTGAAAAGTAGTACTATAAATGTCCATTATTGTTATATATATGGTTCGAAATTATGTGTAATGTACAAAAAATTGTATAGTACATTGTGAAATGAAAATCTTTTTTACTGTATATTAATTATATTTTACATACTTTTAATATTTATTACATTAAGTATGAAAATGTTAAAATATTTAATGTAATATTTATTAAAATTATTATATAACTAAATGTGTAATATTGTATTTGTTTTTCTGATTTACTTGTTTACAATATGACTAATAGGTGAAAATTATTAATATTAAAACGTATTTATTAATAATAATAATTATACATAACAATATTGTATTGTTAAAACAATCATTGATGATGATGTAAATGTTCTAATCAAGATCTTTATATTATATTATACATTTAAAAGTGTTCATATGTTAATATCATCATCTGTATATCACTATATTTATTGAAATTTTGTGATTTATGTTTTTCATTACACATGTTTAATGTTTTATTAAGAAACAATATATTTATTATGTATGTATAATATCATACATTGCATTATGTTAACTAACCATTTTTTCTCTACAAATTAAAAGTACTTTTTAAGAAAACTACTCAAAAATGTGATTATTAAAAGAACATTGTCCTTCTTTTTTTTATATTTATACCAAACATAGCTTGATAAAATGTCTATGTGATCGTATTTTTCAATTGTTGAATAAAAAAAATTATTCTCAACAAAAATTGTGTAAATATTTTCTATTACCTATTACAAAATAATTTTTATGTCTTTTTGCAAATGTATTATAACTGTAATGTTCTATCTATTTCTATATACCACATGTAATTAGAGTACATACTATACACTGAACCTATAACAGTTATTATTCATACACCCATATACATATAATATCAATATTTGAAGGACACAGAATTAATATTTTAATATTCCGACTCCAATCACCATTTACTTTAGGTAATTCCTTGTCAAAAAACTTTAATAATTTACTATTACAACTGCAATCACCATTTAATTAGGGTAAGTGCAGGACACAGAACCTATTTAATTTAGTATTCCAACTCCAATCACCAATTAATTTGAGTAAGTGCAGGACATTAATTCATAATAAATTACTATCGTAAATTAAATGTAAAAAAAAATTAATGTAATATAATTTAATGTAATTTCATTTAATTAATTGAATTTAAATTTAATCTTAATTTATTTTTTCCCTGTACCCCTGTACCCCTATAACTAAAAACTGACCCAGATCCCCAAAATACCCCTTTACCCAAAAACTAAAAACTGACCCTGAAACATGAAAATACCCCTTTACCCACAAACTAAAAACTGACCCTGAACCCTAAAAAAACTCCTTTAACCACAAACTAAAAACTGACCCTGAAACCTAAAAATACCCCTTTACCCACAAACTAAAAATTGACCCTGAAACCTAAAAATACCCCTTTACCCACAAACTAAAAACTGACCCTGAAACCTTACAAAACCCCTTTACCCACAAACTAAAAACTGACCCTGAACCCTAAAAAAAACCCTTTACCCACAAACTAAAAACTGACCCTGAAACCTAAAAATACCCCTTTACCCACAAACTAAAAACTGACTCTGAAACCTAAAAATACCCCTTTACCCACAAACTAAAAACTGACCCTGAAACCTAAAAATACCCCTTTACCCACAAACTAAAAACTGACCCTGAACCCTAAAAATACCCCTTTGCCCACAAACAAAAAACTGACCCTAAACCCTTAAAAATTCCCTTTTAAAACACTACCCACCCTTATCCACTATAAACTCGACATCCCGCTCCTAAAATTATAATACATTTCTTTATTAAATATCTACAAAAATATATATTTATAATACATTTTACTACATACACAAAATCCCAAAAATAAAATAAATAACAATTGTGTATAAAATTTCGCATTTAACAAATATGTATTTAAAATTTCGAAATGTAGAGATAATTTAATAATATACGAAATTTATTCTTCTATGATTACAGTATACTTTTTTTATACACTACCCACCCTTATCCCCTTGAAACTCTACATCCCACTCCTAAAATAATTAGACAAATAATGTTTAAATATATATAAAAATTTTATATTTACAAATCGTTTTAGTACATACACAAAAGCAACCTAAAAAATGTTGTACTATACTCCATAAATTTCGATATAATTTCGACTTGTTCAAATATTTATTTCAATTTTCGAAATTTCGAAATTTAAATAAAAATGCGAATTTTTTTTCTATAATTAGACTATATATTTTAAAACACTACCCACCCTTATCCCCTATAAAATCTACATCCCGCTCCTAAAATTATTTTACAAATATTTATAAAATATATAATAATTATTTTATATTTACAATTCCTTTTTAGTACATACACAAAAGAAAAATAATTTTTTTTAATATACTCCCTAAATTTCGATTACATTTCGACTAGTTCAAATATTTATTTCAATTATCGAACTTTTGAAATATAAATGAAAATTCGAAATTTTTAATTGTATAATTACACTATACTTTTTAAAAACACTACCCACCCTTATCCCCTATAAACTCTACATCCCGCTCCTAAAATTATTATACAATTATTTCGTAAATATTTAAATATAAATATATTTACAAATTTTTTTACTACATACACAAAAGCAAACTATAATAAATGTAACAATACTCCATAAATTTATATAAAATTTCGCCTTTTACAAATATTTAATTCAAATTTCGAAAATGTAAAATTTTACTTAAAATTCGAAATTTATTATTCCATAATTACACTATACTTTTTTAAAACACTACCCACCCTTATCCCCTATAAACTCTACATCCCGCTCCTACACTTATAACTAAAATTATTGAAATTATATGTATAAATTACCTTATATATAGACAACATTTGACTATATCATTACTTAACATACTTTAAAACATCACTTTTACATATCGATATTTTTGCCTATCGATATTTTAAACTTCGATATTACTGATTTCGAAATTCATGTCTTCGATAATATTAACACACACATGAATCGATATTTTCTACAACGATATTTTGGTTGTCGATATTTCTTACCATCGACTTTTAGGACTCGATAATATGGTACTTCGACATTAACAACTCGATATTTTGACTGCCTACCGTGTTAGGGATAGGGATAGTGGATAGGGACAGCCGATGGAGCCTGCCAGGACTTTAAGCCAACGACGAATCACTGGCTTTTGGCCCCTCGCAGAGTTTTTTTTCTGCGAGGTCCATGAACCTTACCAAGGCACAGTTTAATTTGATGTTCCTGGGGTCAAAGCAGGCCAGAACTGTTGCTCTGCACAATCTAATCTTGTTTGTGTTCCAAAGGTGCTTCAAAAGGAACCGTCTTTCATTCAGCAGTTTTGGACAAAGGCATAAAATGTGCGTGATGTCTTCTTTGTGATTCCCACAAAGTCGACAAAGTTCTCGTCCATGGTCTCTTTTCCATTTTGGGAAATGGGCCAACAGATTGATGACTCCCAGTCTCAATTTTAGGAATTTTGATTTGGTTCGTGCAGTAAAAGATACTGTTAAATACTGCTGTGGAATCAACAGGGCATAGGAATGCAGAGTCAGCCACCCATGACTTCTTTTTGCCAGCCGTGCCTTATCTTCCACAGTTGACAACTTTTTTGTGCTTAGTTTCGCTAGCCGTTTAAATTCCATTTGGCTTACATGCATGCTCAAAAGTTCATTTAAGCATAAGGTTGTTAGGCCTTTTTTCCAATAGTCGTTCCCTGCACGCCATGAGTTCATGTCGAGACTAGCCCAGAGATGGTGTGCTAGACTGCCTTCCTTAGATGATCTCAGTTTGTGACAGCACACAAGAAAGGTCATGGCTCTGGCGTATGGTTGATGGCAGATTCCCTGTTCCAACCTGATTTGTGCCGGAGATGTTTGAATTGGTAGTTTGAACACTGTTCTATAAATCTTTGTAATTATTTTGTCCAATTGGCCACTGTCCAGTCCTTTTAGGACTTCGCTACCGTAGGTTAGTGTGGGCATGATTTTTGCCTGAGCGGCCTGTAAAGTAGGTGCAAAGGTTGGGCCTTGTAGTTTCTTGTGAACGGATCCAATGGCGAAGGCAAGTGCTGCACCCTTCCTTTTTTGTTCTTCTAACTGAGATTTATATCTGTTGTTGTTGTTAAAGATGACACCAAGGTACTTATGGCATTTAGATTCGACAATGCTTTCCTTATTAAGGGTCCAAGACAGATTCTTAGCTTTACCTGAACGGACCACCAATATTTTTGTCTTCTTATTATTGATCTGTAGGTTATTCTTATTTGAATAGTCGGAGGTGGCGTCCAGAAGCCTTTGCATGCCGATCTTAGTTTTACTAAGAAGAACAACATCGTCGGCGTATAGTATGTTTGACAGCAAGAGACCAGTTACCTTGGGAGCATGTGAATTGACCTTGTTAAGAGCACCAGGAAGGTCGGATAGAAATAAGTTAAAAAGTGTCGGGGCCAGGACGCAGCCCTGTTTTAGACCTTTTGTCGTTGGAATTGGGCGTGACAAACGTGAGCCGTCTCCGATCTTGATCCTGACCCATGTGTCCTGATGTAGAAGTTGTATGGCTCTTAGGAGGTCAATTGGAATGTTGAAACTAGACAGTTTCTGCCAGAGCTTAGCTCTATTCACGTTGTCGAAGGCCGCTTGGAAGTCAATGAATCCCATGTACAGTGGACAGGAGCTGAATTCAGCCTGATCAATCAGGCAGGAGAGGGTCATGAGGTTGACCGAGGTTCCGGTGTTGCTTGTAAAGCCAGTTTGATTTGGAGGAATGATAGCGTTGTCCTCCGCCCATGCCCTAAGTGAGTTCAGCAAAACTCCTGCAAAGTACTTTGCTTCATTGTCGATTAGGGCAATGAGACGGTAGTTCCCAGGGGATTTTTTGTCCCCACCTTTAAAGATTGGTGTGAGGACTGATCCACGCCAGGAGGGCGGTATGATGTTTTTCTGCAGAATGGAATTGAATAAAGTGCATAGTTTCCCAGCCCAGAAGGGTACATCCTCCTTAAACAAAGCTTGAGGGACTCCACCTGGACCTGGAGCCCCGTCCGTCCGACCCTTTTTAATCAATTTTCCAATATCTTGCTCCTGCACTTTTACGAGATCTTTGCTGCTCCCAATCGAAGAGCACTCATTTGGTGATACTATTTTTTGACCGTCGTTGAGGGATGTCTTCATAGAGGGATTGATAATGTTCCGGTCTTCATAGTCTTCAAGGGTGAAATTCTGATGAAAGATTTTTGTTTTATGATCATTAAAGTGAAGATTGAGAAAATCCACCCACTCCGACTCCAATATGCAAGAAGAAGCTACTTTTGGTACTTGCCCTGATATGCTGTTGATAGTTCGTCAAAACCTGGCAGAATTATTTGATTTAATATCATGCTGAAGTCTAGCCCAGAACGAATTCCATTGTGTTCTACGTTGCTCTCTTTTAGCTTTTCTAAGGTAGCTGCGGGCCTCTCTCAATTTTGTTATTTTTGTAGAGTCCATTGGATCTATTTTTAATGCCCGCCATGCACGATTCATAGATCTTGTTGCAGATTGTATCGCTAGGTTTGAGTGGGGCTTCGGCTTTTGCCCAGTCAAGATTGCATGCTTTATCGGTTTATTGTTTATTTATGAGCACCCAATCATTAAATTTAATGTCAGTAGTGCTTAAACCACAACATTTATAATAACCTTTTTTCTGTAATACTTGTTTGATTGCAACTCTTTCTTTGACAATTTGAGGGTTTATAATGGCGTTTTTTTTATGAATTAGTTCAACACCAGTATTCATATTGGAAAACCATTTAGGTATTAATTTAGATCTGGCTTCTCTGCCTCTGAGAGCTTTAAAAGGCGTGACACCAGTAGTAGAATGAGGTGTTGTTAGGTAAGCCCATATTTTCTTTTGTAAAAAATGCACTTACATCGGTATTGTTTGCTATGGTGTTTGTACACCTTCTTTAATAAAGCAATTGGCTCTTTCACAAGGTCATTTGAAGAAGTACTGTATAAAGCAATTTGGTAATATTTAAATTCATGAGTGTTCATAAAGTCAGAAACAAGTTGTGACACAAAATGTTGGCCATTGTCACTAATGATGCACTCAGGGGTACCCTCAATTTTGAACAGCTGCTGAAGGAAAGATGTGACCATGGATGAGTTGGCTGAGCTTACAAAGAATAATATATCCATTTGGAGTAATAATCATTTGCAACTAAACAATATCATGTGTCAATAGGTAATAGAGTAATTGGTCCTGAAAAGTCTAAGGCAACTTTTACCCAAGGAGAGTTTGGGAATGTTTTTTGTGAGTTTTCCAGTGTTTATCAAAAACCACAAAGCTTGGGCATTTTTCTATAAACATGGTAACTTGTTTACCAATTCCTGGCCACCAGTAAATTTCCTGAACTTTTTACATGTTGCAGAGATGCCTTAATGGCCTTCATGACTGATGTTGATAGTTTTCTCTCTGAGAGATATGGGAGGTACAAATAAACCATTTCTCAGACAAACACCATCTTCGAAAGGCATCTCCTCATTTATTTGAGCAAATTGTTTAACATCATTGCTTAAGGTCTTAACATTGGGCCATTTACTTTTAGTGAAAATCTTAACTTTTTTAAGAGTTTCGTCAGTTTGCATAGCTGATATCCATTCTTGTTGAGATATGCTACCATTAGACATAGATGTGACATCAATGACATCAACTACACAATCTTTATGAACATCATTTTCACCTTCACTAAAATCAGCCAAAGGTATGCGGGAAAGGCAATCTGCACGGATATTTTTACCTCCTTGGATATATTTTATAGTAAGGTTATATTCTTGTAATTTGTACAATAATCTGACTAGTCTTGCTGAAGATTTACCCAAACTATTGCCAGATAGCAAGGATACAAGAGGTTTGTGATCAGTGTAAATATCACATTGGTTACCCCACACATAAGTTAAACATTTTTGGACTGCCTACACAATGGAAAGTGCCTCACGTTCAATCGTGCTATAGTTAGTTTCAGTGGGTGTTAAAGTGCGTGAAGCAAAAGCGATGGTGTTTTCTTTATTATCAACCCACTGACCGAAGACAGCACCAAGACCTCTTTGACTTGCGTCAACCGATGTGAATGATATGGCATTATATACATATGGTTGGAGAGAAGGGGCACTCACAGCGAGTAATTTGACGTTTTCAAAACCTTCATTCAAAGTTTCATCCCATACAAATGTCATGCCTTTTTTTTAGCAAACTTCTTAATGGTTGGATAGACTGTGCATAACTTGGTACAAATCTTGCATAGTATTCACACAACCCTAAGAAGGAACGTAAATAATTTTTGTCATAGAGATGAGGAGCTTTTTGAATAGCTTCAATATTAGAACATTTTGGTTTAATGCCTTCGTAAGATATAGTATGTCCTAAATATTCGACTTCATTAACTAGTAATTTACATTTGTTGGCTTTCAGTGTCATGCCTCTCTCTTCTAGGATGCCCAAAACACTGTTTAATGTGTGTATGTGTTCTTCTTTTGTTTCTGTATGATTGAGTATGCCATCCTGGAATGCTTGGACTTGTGGAAAGTTTCCAAAAAGATTGTCCGTCAATTTTTGGAATACGCTTGCAGCCGATGCAAGCCCAAAAGGAAGTTTGAGATATTTGAATGCACCAAAAGGTGTAACAAATGCAGTAAGGGCTTGACAGTCAGGAGAAAGAGAGATTTGGTGGTAAGCAGAGTGAAGATCAATTGTCGAAAAAAACTTAAATTTACCAATTTTAGCAAGCATTTCATGTATGAGAAGTCATTGATGACAATCAACAAGGATACATTGGTTTAGAGATCTTAAATCAACACACAATCTTAAGTCGCCGTTACTTTTTTCCGTAAAACGACCGGAGAAATCCATTGTGATGAGTTTATGGGAGTAATAATACCTTCTTTTTGTATATTCTAACTTTGTGTATAATAGGGACAGCATTTTCTTTTAAGATGATATTGTGTTCATAGCCTTTAACCTTACCAACTGTGTCTTTGAAAACATTGGGAAATGATTTTATTAAATCTGTGACGGAGAAATCAGACTGGTCAATGGCTAAAATAGAGGATAGTAGCTCTCCTAGCACTATAGGAGGATCTTGTCCAGGACGTAGATGGATACCTAAAAGAGCAAGATCTTTACAGCCAAATATATCCCTACCTTTAATAGCTATGTAAATCTTTGTTCTGATGGATCTACCTAGTCATTCTAGTACATCCCAAAAATAGCCAATAAGGTCAAAATCTTGTTCTCCAAATGCCTTTGGATTGATGTCAGGAGCACTCAAAACCATGGTTTTAGGCCAATATTTAAAAAATGTTTATCAGCCAATATGGTCACAGGAGCACCTGAGTCAGCCATGTCTAAGATGGTTATGTCATTGATAGAAATGTCAACAAGAGGTCTTTTAATAGGTTTGTTAAAACTTTCAGGGATCTCGATAGTGATTACTAAATTGGAAAATTGAGAGATGCATTCTTGAGTTTCAGAATTTTCTAGTGCAATGTTGGAAATATTAATTCTGTTGGATGAAGGGAGACCAACAGGACTCCAAAACAAACCTTGGAAATGTCCAAATGTTTGACACTTAGAACACTTTCTCCCTAATGCTGGGCAGCTAGGATTGTTCCCTATATGATTTTTAGAACCACATCTAAAACAAATTAATTGAGTTCTTTGAGGGTTAGTATTCCTGTAAGATTTGTTAAATGGTTGTCTGTTGAATTGTTGTCTATAATTAATAATGCCAGACCCCTGCTTATTGTTAATGGCACAAACGGAATTATCATCAGACACAATATTAACACTGGTAGGAATAGAAGGTTGATTAGGAATAGTTGTGTTTTGATTAACATGAGTAGAAAGTACTTTAGAAGTCACAATTGATCTTTCAATACTTTTCGCAATGTCTATAGTTTCTGCTAAAGTTGGGTTGATAGAAGTCAAAAGATGTTCCTGGATTTTCTTGGAATGACAGTAGAAAACAAACTGGTCTCTTATGTATATATCAACATTTGCACCAAAATCGCACTTTTCTGCTTGTACTCAAAGAGACGCTATATAATCTTCAACAGATTTGTCTTGTGTTTGTTTACACATTGCGAAGTTGAATCTTTCTAATAATACACTTGTAGAATCAGAATATTGTTTACGCATCCGTAGTTTGGCTTCAATGTAGATATTGCACTAGCATCTTCCTCTATAGGAGGTGGATAATGCAGCAAGTTTTCGAAAACTCTACGACCAGCTGTGTCGAGATGATTTAATAACAATGCTACTTTTCTTGAAGCTGAGTAACCATCCGCATCTACAGCTGTGAGGTCGTTTTCAAAATCTCTTAGCCAATTCAGATTTAATTTCAGGTTTTCCAGATTTTTGTAAAAATGGTGAAGGTTGTACAACACCTTGACTGGTAGCCATGTATGAAGTAATGTTATATATATATATATATATATATTCACTGAAAAAACCATAGGTTATAGACTATATATAGTTAGGGATTAGCCTTTTCAAAACCTTATTTTACTCACACAAAACCATTGAAATTCCATATATAGTTAGTTGCACTAACTATATATCGCGCACCCGCAATCCACTGCTGATGATGTCACATATTACATCATTCATGACATGGTCAGTGACATCACTGATGACATCACTGATGACAACATCCAGTGACTGTATGTTTCTGTAAAGTTAAAATATGTCTTACATATTGAAGAATGAGTGGATGTATAAGTGTCTGGATGAAGGATTTAGTAGGTGCATGACTGACTGTAGGAGTGAGTGATTAAATGTGTCTCACTGAGTGCATGGGTTAGTGACTAAACTGTCTTAATTTGTGCATCATTATGTCTGTTGTTCTGTAAACTGTTGCATGTGTTGATAAGTAGCTATATGAGTAACTATATGGGTTATTGATTGGTTGCCCAAGTATTTGTATGGGAGACTGAGTGTGTGTGTGGGTGGCTGGGAGGTGTATGACTCTGTGCATAGATGTGTGAGCAGTTGATTCGCTAGATGTATGGTTTCAAAAGTGCATGTGGAAACAGCTGTATGGGCGGTTGACTGTGTGCATGAGTGTATTGGTGAGTGAATGGATATCTCAGGGCTACATGTCAAAGTAAGTACATATGTAAAACACAGTACATGTGAGAGTTGACATATATAAATAACTGTGCAGAAGAGCCAGTGAATGTGTGAGTGGCTGTATGGATCATTGTGAACTTGTATCAGGGATTGTATAAGAGAGTAAATATGTGTTAGTATATGTTTGAATAAGTAAAGTTTGTATAACTGTATAGTTGAGGAAATGGAGGTGTGATTGATTCTTTGCATGACTGACTAGGTGTGTGACTAACTCCATGGATGAGTGACAGTCTGTGAGTGTCTGTTTACACTGATTGTATCTAAGGTTATATTAGAGTCTGAAGAGGTTCATCGTATTATCACATGAATGATATCATCAGTGATGTGATCAGTAATGTCAAATGAGATGTCATCAGTGATGTCATCAGTGATGTCATTTGAGATGTCATCAGTGATGTCATTTGAGATGTCATCAGTGATGTCATCAGTGATGTCACTGACCATGTCATGAATGATGTAATATGTGACATCATCAGCAGTGGATTGCGGGTGCGCGATATATAGTTAGTGCAACTAACTATATATGGAATTTCAATGGTTTTGTGTGAGTAAAATAAGGTTTTGAAAAGGCTAATCCCTAACTATATATGGTCTATAACCTATGGTTTTTTCAGTGAATTTTCAAGGTTTTGTAAATGCAAATTCCTAACTATATATGGTCTATAACCTATGTTTTTTTCTGTGAATTTCATTGGTTTTTTAAAAGCTAACATCTGTAGCTGTAAAATGTATTCTTCTTTAAAACCCAAAATTTATTTTAGATGTTTATTGATAATTTTTTTTAAATATTTTTTTTCTTCGCTTCCGGTAAGCGAACCGGGAAGCTTTCCGTTAGTTCAACTTGATGCCGCGACCTAGTCCGCGAACCGGTAAACGTTTTGTTAGCGCAACTGTGACGCGTCGCGGAAGCGCGACGTATCACGTTGTCGCGTAATGCGTCTTATGATGCGCCGCGTTAGCGCTCCCGGAAGTGTTCCGGACCGCGAACCGGAAACGATCCGGGACGCGGCGCGCACCGCGTAACGTAAGCGGACCAGGTCATGTGACTTGTTTATCAAACTTTTCATTGGTTCATTTCACTTTTGGTTTCCAAATGATGTATGACTAGGTCATGTGACCTAAAAATAACACTTTTCATTGGTTCAGAACTTTTGCTTTTCCCAAATCATGTAAACCCCTCCTTCTTTCCTCACTCTGACTTTCATCTTGGTGAGAGAAAGACCATTTACCAGTATTTCAGCAATGGCTTCTATTGTTGCTTCAGCTGGTGGACCCCCACCACCACCTCAACCTCCTCATGACAAGAGAGGACCACCATCACAATTCATCTCCAACAGAGAGGAGGAAGAGGAGGACCTAGAAGAAGAGGACTCAGATGAACCTCAATTTATACCGGAGTTGCCCCGTGTTTCCCGAAGGAAAACAAGTTTTATTTGGCAGTTTTTCTCAATCCCTCGAGGGGAGAAGAAGGTCAATGCCAAGTATGCCACCTGCCTAATCTGCAAATTCCGGTTATCTAGAGGCACTGACAAAAAGTATAGTATGGGCAACTATACTATGCATCGCCATATGGCCAGGTGGCATCCATTAAACTACAGCCGGGCAGAGTTAAGGGACCTTCAAGATAATCCCCCGACAACTCCTGTGAAACTGTGCCAAACATACAGCCAAACTTCAAGCACATGAAGTTTACGTGTATATATTGTGGTGCTCTGCTCTCATGTGGGAACATGAGTGTGAACTTAATCAACTTGGTGTTTGAAAACCATAAGTGCCCTAACCCACCCAAACAGTAATTTTTTTTTGCTCCTGTTGAGCCCTTTTCAATGCCTGTTTTTTGTTGTTTCCTCTCCATGAAAAACACAAAAAAACATAAAACTGTTCTAAAAATACAAAAAAAACAAAAAATGTTCAGAAAAAAAAAAAAAAACAACAAAAACATACTAAAAAAGTTCTTTTCAGAACTACCTCCCCTTTCAAATAAAATTGCTAGAATGTTTAGCACTCTGGCAAGCTTTATTTCTTTTGGTTCGCTTTCCGGTTCGCTGCCCGGTTCGCGAACTTGAAGCGAACCAAAAAAATATTTTTTTTTTAAAAAAAAGAGTTAGTATAAGGGAAGTAAACAGAGAGTAATGTTAAAAGAAAGACAGCTATAGGGAGAAAACCAGAGATACTGTTTAATAGATCTATTTATTAATTCAGGATGACGATAAGGTGTGATCTCTCCTGAGGTTTGTTTAAGGTGAGACCTACTCAGGGTTACAGATCAATTTTACACTTGTGGAAGAATACAGAGCAGATAATGCATGTGAAGGCCTACCAATGAAGTAAGTCATGTCCTCTTATTACATCATTCATGACATGGTCAGTGACATCATCAGCAGTGCATTGCGGGTAAAAAGAGTAGAAAACATTTACCTTATAATTCTTGTTACCTTTTTATAACATTTTTTCATACTTTCAATCTGTAAAAGAGAGAACAAACCTTTCCAAAAATATTAAAACATGTATTTAAAAATTAGAAAAGAAAAGGGAAAACGTTCAAGAAGAAACAGTTTTTCAACAACTTTGACATTTACAGAAGCCTCTGCTTCTCTACGTCCCCTGCACAATCCTAAAGATATATATTTTAAACAAACAGTATCTTCATGCTGATGAACTGAGGCCTATTTTGGAACATGGTGCTTCATTTGCACTGCTGATGTCTCACAATAGTGATGCAACAGCAGCGCAAAAAAGATGTAAAGCCATCATAAAATTGTGTCTAACATTTTAAATGATTGTTTCAGGATGCAAATAAGATGTGTGCTTTCAAGAGCTTTCTTTGAGGTGAGGCCTATTCCTTTTTTTAAAAAAAAAACAGTACCCAGAAGTACAGCACTGTAAGCATTAAAATTGACACTTACAGAAGCCTCAGTTTCTCCATATCTACCTCACATTTCTAAATGTATATCATAAGTACAAAAAGCAGAACATTAATTATACATGTTAAATGGTTTATTTTTGCTGTTCTCAGAATGTATCAAATTTCACTTAAATCAGTGACTTGAAGGTATTCATCATGTAACAGCGGGGAAAAAAAAAACACAATCAAAATGATTGTGTTTAAAAAACCCATACAACCTAAGAAATCTGAATTCAAAACTCCTTAAAATTAACTTACTTTCAATGACGTCGAAGGATCTCCTATGAACAGCGTCCACTCTGTTGTGCTATAAATATTTTCAGCCCGCCACTTTCTGAAAGAAAACCTCCATCGTTTTGAAAAATATGTTACATACAAGAAAAGACTTCTCACATTCTACCACATGTTTCCACTAGGCCAAATCATGTTGCAGCGATTCACAAGTCTTGTAATTCTTCCAATAAAATCCCGTCATTTTCTATTTTCGCAACTTTCAAAAAGAAAACATTAAAGATTATTTTCACAATCCTGGACTACTAATATCTTACCCTTCTTTGTCACTCATGTTCTCCTTTTCCTATGACACTGATACTGCTTACTATGAAGCAGACTTACTTGCATCAGGTTTATATAGTTGGATTTTTAAATTGACATTATAATTAAAAGTTTTGGACCAATAATCTAGACAGCATTGCAGACTTACATTCCCTCTACTTCATGAACCTTTTGCAATTCCTCACAGGAAATCCCGAGATTCTTTCTTTAAAATTTTGGTTTTAAAAACACCAGATAAGAATTTTTAAGGTCAAACGGCAATTTTTTTTTTAAAGTTACAACGGAATCATTGCAGAATGACCAGCCGTTTCGAGACTTTAAATAAGCTGTATAATGTCCTGATGTTGTTGAAGGACCATCGTGATAGATAATTGCTACAGTTACAAAAGTCCTTCCTGATATTGACAGCTGAGAAGCCACAATTTTTTTTATTAACGTTGACAATTTTGATCCATCAGGCCTACATCGTTGGATCATTAAAATGACATACTGGCCATATCTACGTATAAATAATGTTGACATCATTTCAGATTTACATTGGCTACACTCCATGTTGTGATCCGCTGCATTTACTAGCTTATTAAAGGAGACTGATTTACTGTCTGGCAAAGTTAAATATATAAATCTTTCTGAGTCTACACTAGTAGTACTTGATACCATACAGTTCTCGCAGTCATGCTGCCATTGATAAGAAAGCCCAAACAGGTGATCTACATCTACACCCTCATCTTGCAATACATCAAGCATATACATTAAAAACTCCTGACAATCCTGCTGATTATTTTCAGAGAAGTCTGTTTGACCTGAACATTCATCTAACAGATAACGAACTTCAGACACACTTTCTACTTTTGTTCGATCAGTGCTACATTTCTCGAAAACAGAATTCAACAAACAGCATAAAATTTGTTCTGAATTCAACAGAATCTGTTCTTTTAAACTCTCTAGTGAAAAGAGAACATTAACCACTACATTTGCATAGCAGTTGACACCAGAACTGTTTTCAAATTGAAAACCGACAACATCTTCAACAGAATCCACTTTCTTTCTGCTAACAATTTTCGGTTCATTGACTTTTGGTCTTTTTGCTCCAACCTCCCTACTATTACTGATATTTCTACGTTTCCGGACTACCACACGTTTCTCAAACAAAGGATATTGAGGCAAATGTGGCACATACTCTCTTCTTAACCTATTGTATTCCTTAACACAATCTAGATCCGCACAAATGTTTGTGACATCACAGTCAATCAAGTACAATCCCGATAAAGTTCTAACTCGTGACAATGCCACATATGCCATACCCTCCTTGAACACAGAACTGCCAATATTCACCAATGCACTGTCTACACTTAAACCTTGCGATTTATGGATTGTCACCGCATATGCCAAGCAAACAGGAAACTGTTTACGGCGAACATATAAGTCTTTAACAAGCAAAAACCTAGCACAACAACGACCAATTAGATGTACTTCCTCAATGCCATCAAATTTAATTTTTAAAAATTCTATTCCATCTCTATTTCTGTATTTCTCAAAATCAACAACATTACCCATTGATCCATTTACCAGACCTCTTTCAACATGTAAATTCCTTCTCAAAATGATTCGGCAATTTAAACACACATTCAAAGTCTTTTCAAAACCCGCTGTTTTAGATATAGTCTTCTCTAATGAATCCAATTTTGATTTCAAATTCTCTGACAAAATAATTGTTGATCCCATATGCTCTATTTTGTCAATAGCTTCAAGTTTCACAATCTCTTGCTTTTCTAAATTCAACATTTTGTTGTTGAAGAAGGCACATTCTGCAAGAGTTGGCATCAAACATATTCCGGATTTCTTCTCAGTAATTTTCTGAAAAATATTCTCAGGCACAATCTCTTGTTCGGGATATAAATTTGAAAGTAATCGTGCATTTAAAGCTTCTTTTCCATGCTCGGTCACTTTTCCAATTCTAATATCTTGTAGAATTTTCTTGTAATCTTCATCCTTCGCCTGACGCATATTTTCATGCAGTTCAGCATAATTGAAGTTTAACCATATATTGACGTTGCCAATGCTCCCTAGGCACTTCCTGGTATCTTCATGCGTGAGTATTTTGAACACAGGTTTACCTTTTACCGGTGTCAGCTGCAGAAGATCTCCGAAAACAATGATGTGTTTGCCACCAAATAACACATCATATTCAGTTTTAAGTACTTCTTGCATTCTCAAATGCACAAAGGCAAGCATGACATTGGAAACCATGCTTACTTCGTCAATGATAAGTAGTTTCATTTTCCTCAAGACTCTTGAAACTTCACAGCAAGCATCCCCAGATAACTTGTGGTATTGTAATTTGTTGTCATGCTCCACTGGCAGCATCAGTAGACGATGCAAAGTAATACCTTTAATGTTATGTGCTGCCAGTCCAGTAGGAGCGGTGACAACACAAGACAGCGATGACTCAGTCCTTTCCTGCAAATAACAAGAAATTGCTTTAATGAGGAAACTTTTTCCAGTTCCCGCTTCTCCACTCACGTACAGTCGGACAGGCTTCAACGATGTACATGAGCACTCTTTCTTCTCATGACTTAATCCATGCTCAATTTCCTTGGTAACTTCATCATATATTTTCCTCTGCTCAACGTTGAGTTGTTTTTCCAAGTCTTCTAAGTTAACTGAATCCTCCTGAGCATGTGCCATGGCTCTTTCCACTTCATTCATAGCAGTGGCAGCTTCATTTTTGATAATAGGTCCTCCAAGTGGATCTTGACTCAATGAAACAGAACTCTGACTGTCCTGAGAACTGTCTCTGGCAATCTCGGCTGCAATCGTTGCTTCCTGCTCAATTTCCAAAGTTAGCATTTCTTGATATTTGGGAAAAGCAGGACATTCTATGGTCTCCTTAGCAGCAGTGAAAGAGTCTTCATAACAGAGGAAATCTCCAAGCAGTTCCTCTTCTGCACGCCAAGGCTTGAAAAGTTGCAAAAGTGCTAAATAGAAGAACTCCTTTTTTTCTGGAGATTCGCCACTCAATTTTTGATGGTTTACTAATTGGCATTTTCTTTGCTTGACCAGGCATCCCTCACTTCCAATTACAACATACACTCCTTTCTCAATATCTTCTTTGATGTTCCTCTTGAATATATAATTTTGTAGAACCTCATATAGACAAACATTCTCAAGGTGACTGCTTCGATTTGGATAATATGTATCCAACATGTTGGTCTTCAAAATGTCGGTACTGTTTGGTTCCTTTTCTGCCAAATACTCAATTTCCCGGACAGGTTTTAGAACTCGATTTCGCGTTGCAGCAAGACCAAGACTCGCCCAAACGATACTCCTGGATTTGGCATAGAGACTTGCTGAAGACAATCGATCAGAACATTCGTAAGCTCCGATTTCTCGATGCGACAACATCTTCAGACTGAAACTGTACAACTTCTTGCTGAGGCTCTTTTCATGGGAAATGTCCTCCCACATATCCTTCAGTTCTGTCTTTTCTTTTTTGGTGATGTAAGATGTCACATACTGAGCCACAGCCATACAGTTGTCAGCCACAAACTGTATATCTATGTTAGCATTCCACATGGACAAAATCACTGGGTTGTAGTCGTTGATGTACTTGGACTCTTCGTTCCTTTTCAAATTGTATGTATTTTTGGGTGATTTCCTCGTCACATTATGTCGCAGTGAAGACATCAAACTGTTCACTCTTCCTTTACAAATCACCGGTCGTGGAAAGTTGAAACGACATTTGGCGTAGAACTTGTCCTTGTTTCTGAATTTACGACGACAGTACTTTCCACAACGATGGCTTTGGAAACGTAGAACTTGTTCTCTTAGGCTTTTCTTCTCCGTTGCGTTTGGAACAGCACACGTAGAATACTGTTCTATGAAATTCATCACTAAGTCATCCGGATCTGTTCCAAATTTAGGTGCATCCTTGATCCACAATAACATATGTATATGAGGAGCACCTCTTGCTTGGTACTCCTTTCTCCAGAAGAAATCCAACACCTCTCCAAGAGGTGGATTCTTCTTATTTGTGATGAAAGACATCATAGCTTCAAATCTATGATTGAAGTACCTGCATACATTCACTGGATCCAAAGAACACAGTTCTCCAGGTGTCTTGAATTCAATGTTTTCAATATTTCCATTTGCCTCTCGTAGAAATTCAAGTAAGTCTTCCCAGCCATACTCGGCACAGCTCAGAGTGAGGAACCATGTCGGAGTTCCTAAGTTCCTCAGCATACATTTTAAATCACCATGACGACGGTACCAGTACTCATTAGTACCACGCTGACACGCCATGAGATTAATTAAGTGAGAATCCAAAATACTGTCTTGGACATTGACTTTATGCATAAAATCACTTGCCGAGATGTTTCGCATCTGTATACCACTTTTTAAGATGTGGTTCACTGCATATGACAGTCCAGACAGATCGCTTTCAAACAGGAGATGAAACAAATAGGGAATGCATTGACGAAACCTAGGATCTTCTGCATACAATCGTAAAGTCCGGTATTCAGACGCAGGAATTTGATGAGGTCGCTCATCATATCTTCCTCCTCGACCTGTGGAAAATAGCTGTGGGAAACACCGAGCTTCCAAACTTTCCTCCCAAACACTAATGGGACTCCCTTTGGCTTGTTTCATTTGAAACAACTCAATAGCATTCCCCATGACTTCTTTGGAATGCAAAGGATGAACACTATAATGTTCATATATTTCTTCACTTTTAGAGGCCTCTACTTTCTCAATTTGGCCAGCACACAAATCGCTATCCTCTTCATCACTTACTTCCACTTCTGCAACATATACATTCTTATAGTACTTATTATTTTTCTTCAAATACAATGTTGCCTTTTTGACTTTCCTAACATCCACTAAATCTTGCCATATTTTCTTATTCTTTGTCGGAACACCATTAACCAAGATAACCAGAGGTTCCTCTTCCACTTTTTCTACTCCAATTGTGTTAATGTTTTTGTTCAAATCTAGAGGCAAATAAACAACTCTTCCCTTTAATCCTCTCTGTAAATCTGCTGGAGGCAACTTCCCTGTCTTTGGCTCCATTCTTACAATAGCCTGAAAGGGATGGATACTTTGAATCAAAATAGATTCATAAGTATTTAAATCCTTCAATTCAGAAGGAATCTCAACCAATTCCAGATTATTATGAACTGCCCTAGCAGGCATCTGGTTTTGGTTTCATTTATTACAACAATACGTACACACACGTTGATCCGATCCCAAATCAAAATAATTTTCTACCATCAAGTATGTGGCAAAATCCTTCCATTCACTATTATTTTCCCTTTCACTTTTTGCATATAAATCCACTAACTTAGTCTGATTCTTATAATAAGTGCGTCGACAACATACACAAGTGAAATAAAGCCTCTCACTTGATTTCATCTGAAACGTGGCAATTTCCTTCTGAAAATTATCTGTACTGGAAACCTGTACATTATCTTCAACATTACCCTCTACTTCTGGGTCAATTTGAACATTCTCATCTTTAATACCAAAATAACAAAACTCAATTTCTTCACAAATATTCTTCACATCTATTTTAGAACCATGCAAAAGAGCAGCACATAATTGTTTAAGCATAATTGCTGGACTCTTAGCATAATACAACATTCTCACTAATTTTCTCACTTTATTATGATGCACTGCTAGCATCCTGAAATGATGAAAAACACTCTGGCATACTCTCCTGGAAAGACAAGCCAGTGAATGACCACGCAAACCTGTCATTTGTCTCACTCTGCAAGGATCTAAATCTTGCAACAACTTCATTTTCTGCTTCAAACTTTTCTTATTAAATGTCCGTATAAAATCACAAAGCAAATTGATGGAAACCTGTCGCACACTGCAAATAGAACTACACTTCCAAATGTACACAGGACCCTTAGGACGTCTTCCTGAAACCTCATCACTTAGCGCCTCTTCTGTCTCTGTTGTCACAAGTTTTTCTTTTTCAACTGGACAACCATCCTTCACTTCATAAGCTCGACCACTGGTGTCAACTGCAAATACCAAATCATTATCCTGAAAATAACTCTCCTCATTAAAAAATGCCTCACAACTTGAACTATGCATCCATTCTCCGGAAAAAACTTCACAAAAGTTACTACGATTTACTACTCTCTTCCATCTACTTTTTGTTTTGAAATCAGAAATTACCTTGCTTAGTTTCCTAATTCTATTGATTACCAAAATAAACAACTTTTGCTTAATTTCAAAAGCATGATCAATAATTTTCTCTACATTTTTCTTCTTCTTATAAAATGCTGCTTTCTGTTGGCCTTTCTTAATATTTTTTAATAAATTAACTATTATCCTGTTACGGAACATTCATTTTCGAATGTCCCTAAACTGTTGTTTCCTTCTACTATCATGCACAGAGTTATCTCTTCCTCTATCAGTAACATTTTTGATGGGTCTTTCCTTTCCATTTAAATTGCTTTTCTTTTTCTGAACTGAAACATTTTTGGGATAAATACTTTTTTTACTAAAAATATTTCTTAAGAATGATTTTGTGCTCTTACCCGGAGCTTTCTTGGTGTTTTGAAAAGTATTTGGGGAAGAGGACTGCTGCAATAAAAGATCATCCTGCTGTCTTTGACGTTTTCTAGCCTTTCTAATTCGATTTTTCGTTGGCATTTTTCAAAGTAAGAAAAGATCTGCAGTTGAATCTGTGGAAAAATATAATAAAAAATGTTATTAACCACTATTACCAAACAGTAAATGAATAACAGTCATCAAAAACTTAATGCCCTACTTATTATTTTACATAGCAAATCTTTTGCACCAGCACTGCATCACAAAAATGACACACAGTGGTACAAAACAGGCATACAACAATCATAAATCTCTCCCTAATATTTTAAATGATTAATTCAGGATGATGATAAGGTGTGGCCTATCTAAAGATTTGTTTAGGCTCAGATCTTTGGACTGGGGTGAATGTGTGTCATTGATCCACATTCGGTCCATCACCTGTTTTGTTTGTTTGAGGTGAGGCCAACACATGGTTGCAGATAAGATTTTCACTGAAGAAAACAAAGGAGATAATACATGTGAAGGCCTACCAATGAAGTAAGTCATTATTTGAAATCAATTACATTTCTGGATATGTACTGCTAGAGCTTCAAAGGTTGTTTTGGGTCATATTTATAAGGCATATGAGTGTCTATGATGTTATTTTTCCTTTTTAACTGGAAAGCGTTCTTCATGGTGCAAGTTTCTTGTAAATACGCTCCCACTTGCGCTTGGCAAATTTAGATTTTGATTATGGGAGTTACATAGCCATGTTAATAATGTCCAAACAATGGTGCTAGGGCATTCCAGAAAACGCTTTCATGTGTCTCAAGGACATTTTCAGTCATTTCCTCTTGAAAGCAGGTATACAAAATAACATAATAGACACTCAAATGCCTTATAAATATGACCCAAAACAACCTATGAAGCTCTAGCAGTACATATCCAGAAATCTAATTGATTTCAAAAATTCGTTTTTAAACACAGCATATAAATCAATTGTATACCTGCATTCAAGAGTAAGTGACTGAAAATGTCCTTGAGACACATGAAAGCGTTTTCTGGAATGCCCTAGCACCATTTTTTGGACATTATTAACATGGCTATGTAACTCCCATAATCAAAATCTAAATTTGCCAAGCACAGGTGGGAGCGTATTTACAAGAAACTTGCACCATGAAGAACGCTTTCCATTTAAAAAGGAAAAATAACATCATAGACACTCATATGCCTTATAAATATGACCCAAAACAACCTATGAAGCTCTAGCAGTACATATCCAGAAATGTAATTGATTTCAAAAAATTGTTTTTAAACACAGCATATAAATCAATTGTATACCTGCATTCAAGAGGAAATGACTGAAAATGTCCTTGAGACACATGAAAGCGTTTTCTGGAATGCCCTTGCACCATTTTTTGGACATTTTTAACATGGCTATGTAACTCCCATAATCAAAATCTAAATTTGCCAAGCACAGGTGGGAGCGTATTTACAAGACACTTGCCCCATGAGGAATGCTTTCCATTTAAAAAGGAAAAAATAACATCAAAGACACTCAAATGCCTTATAAATATGACCCAAAACAACCTATGAAGCTCTAGCAGTACATATCCAGAAATGTAATTGATTTCAAAAATCGTTTTTAAAAACAACATATCTGTTTCAGCTTACATAAGAGACCATGGAATGGGCTCCATGTACAACAATAGCTTGTGTTACTGCATGCCAGAATGCTACTCCGAATATGCAATTACAATTTCTCAAAGAAACAAAATCTATTTGTATATCACTAGAGACAAAGCCACATTTTAAAAACACAGCTTTCTTCATCATTTTCTCCTTAAATCATACTATTCTCTATCTAAATTAAATAAATCTTTTCTCACCTTAGCAAATACTTTTTGAGTTTTGAAAACAGTCTCAGAAATACACCAAATTGTCTTCAGCAAAAGAAAAAGGATGCACTCCAGAGGCTGCAGCTATTAAAAGCACAGAAATACAGATATTCATTTCACATATCTCTCATATTAGCCAATCATAACTCTTCCCTCACTTTTTTCAAATCAAAACCCTTCCCCCCTCTGCCCTCTCTGCCTTTTTTCCATAGCAACCACCTCCTGGAAGACCTCTCATGTTTGCAAATTCACACAACAATGTTTCAATTGAACTCTGAACTCTCAGTGCACCTGCGTATCCAGTGCAATCTTTCATTAAATGTTTCTTCCTTGACCATTCAAATTACATCTTTCAAAGAACACATCCATGCACCCTAACTTTCTGTTTTCAGAAATGGAAATGCACCAATCACTGCTAATGAATCATTAGCATTGGAAATCCACCGTTTTTTTTCTTTACAAACTCCTACTGTTTCAACTGCCCTTTCATTACCACACTTCATCTGACTGCAGCACAACCTTCTCCCACCATGTTTAATGTCTGGATTGTTGGACATAGTTACATCCACTGGGCTCAAAGGTATGCTGAGAACAGAAATTTACCTAACCTCAATTTACAAGATGTGGAAATTAAGTGGTTGGGCCAAAGAGGATTACAATGTCACCAATTGATACCATTGGTGAAAACCTTTATGCATTTGCCAAAACCTGACCTGTTAATTGTGCACTGTGGAGGTAATGATTTGGGCACTTTGACTGGGGTAGGTCTGGAAATGCTTTTAAAGGACACCTTTGAGCAATTAATGGCACTTTTCCCTCAAACTGCCTTGGTATATTCCAATATATGCCAAAGACAGAAATGGAGGTGGTCCAACCAATTTTGTCCACAAATTGAGAAAGCGAGGAAGCATGTAAACAAATCTGTTTCAGCTTTCATGAGAGACCATGGAATGGGCTCCTTGTACAACAATAACTTGCGTTACTACATGCAAGATATCTACAGAGGAGATGGAGTTCACTTCTCAGATGAGGGCAACAGAATTTTCATTCTGAATTTAAGACTGTGCATTGGTACCTACTTATAAGTACCAAAATGTACCATAAACCCAAAAGCTCTTGTCAGAGCTACCCTTCATCTGATCACTCACAATTATTATTTTTTTTAATTTTTTCACTAATTTTCCACAAATTACGCTCCCCGGGGCGCTATCCGGTTCGCTAACCGAAAGCTAACCTCGCGGAATTTAAAAAATTTTTTTTTTTCTTCGCACATATAAGCCTCCTCAGCCACCCTCAGAAAACCTAGGGGGTCAAGATAAGTCTACCATGACCCCTTCTACCCATTCTAAACATTATTTGCCCTCCATCTTGTATCTTAATGCGACCGAAACACAAAATGGTGGACTCCCGTGACGCTTAAGGTTCGCTAACCGAGCCGCTTTCCGGGAAGCGGTCCTAAAAAAAGGTGGGAAAGTAATTTACAGAAAAACGACTAGAGACACTCTCACCAAATATAGATTAGCTCATACTACATAACAATCCCTTTCATTTTCACAAATTTGATTGAAATTTCATTTAGCCATTTAGCCTGTAGACCTCTCTAAGTACCCTGAGGTAAATTACTTCACAAAACACATCTGAAGTGTTGGAATTGACAACCAATGAAAATGTTACTTTCATTTTCTACTTTTATTACCTGACATTTGATTGGTTATATACCTGAATATATATAAAGGAAGAGAAGGAAACACAGCCATTTTGACTGCTACTTCGTGAAGTGCACAACAAAAAATCAACTGATAACTTCAACTTAGAATTTAAAAGGTAAGATATTATTTATAAAACTTAAGTATGTTCTGTACTGAAACCTAATTAGAAAAACATTTTCTGAGAATTATATTCTATCACTCTGTAATACTTATAGAAAAAAATAGACTACTCTGTTTTAGTTATGGCAGAGCCATTCCAAGAATTTGCAAGACCATAGGCTAAAAAGGAACGTGCGCGAAGCCCCCTCCACTTTACATAAGTGGCCCCTTGCAAGGAGACCATTCACAGGTACTGAGGAGGCCCCATTGTCCAGCATTTTGACGCCCCCACAGTTTTAACTTTAAATCCACACGCATATCTCACACCTTCATAGGTGTGAGAATTGATTGTGGTCTAAAAGTTAAAACTGTGGGTGCGCAAAAATGCTGGACAATGGGCCCCCTCAGTGCCTGTGAATAGTCTCCTTGCAATTGAAGGAGCGTCTCCTTCTCCCTCCCCTATACCTCCTGACACCATCCATGGGAGGCCCAAGGAGGGGGCCCCCTGCAATAGACCTTAATTGCAGGCGACACCTTTCTTTGTGAAAAAAACACTATATAAATAACCAAACTGCCAATCTGTACTGAAACCCAACAATGCCCTTTCTGTACTGATATATTTTTAAAAAATTCATTTTTCAGAATTGAAAATGGAAGAACACCAAAACAACATGAAAACTGAAACAGCAGAAAAAATTCAGACAAGATGACATGGACTTCTACGATGACACAATCAATAATGAACTTGTCCAATGCGTAGAAGCAGTAGATTTTCTACTAAAAAATGAAGAAAAAAATGATCACGATTTTTTAGATTTTCTTTTAGATTTTGAAAAACAAAATGAAAAATAAATTTTAATTTCTTAATTCAAAAATTGTTTGACACATTATTTATCTTTATATGTTTATTGAATGTTAAAAGTTTAATGAATTATGACACACAATCAAAATAAAAAAATAAAAATTAAAATAAAGAAAACAAAAAAAACAACAAAAACAACAAATAATTAACATACAGTATTAGAAAAGTCTATCATTCTTTTATCCTTATAGTACGCTGCCCAGAACGCTTTCCGGTTCGCGAACTTGGCGCTTACCACGCAAAAAAAATAAATATATATATTTTTTTGACCCTCCTGGGCCCTTTTAAAACCTCCACATAAAACCTAGGGGGTCAACGAGGATCTACTATGCCCCCTTTTGGTAATTTCTCCCTTTGTTTTGGCCTCCTCTTGTCTCTCGATCCTACCGAGAGACAAGATGGCGGCCGCTCCGGACTGTTTAGAATGTTGACAGACACCGGAGAGCCAATCAGCTTCGCTTCGCAAAGTTCCGATACGCGAAAAGTTCGCTAACCGGATCGCTGCCCGGAGCGCTGTTACAGATATATATCTTGTTTTAAACGTTAATTTCTCAAAATCCACTGAAGCACATATATTGAGACCTAGCAAAGGCACATCAGGCTAACAGTCCCTACAATTTTGCCAAGTTTGGTGAAAATCCATTCAGCCGTTCGGGCTAAAAGTGAGGCCAACCGCCCTATGGAAATTAACATGGGAAAAACGCGTTTTGGGACCCCCCTTTTATCTCAGCCCCCCCTTGCGGAACACCCCCCAAATTTCCAGGAGCTGCTCAGAAACAAAATGTGCCATTTTCCAGAAAATTTCAGCCAATTCCATACACATACGCCAAAGTTATTAGACATAGAATTTTCAGAAATCCCATAGGGAAAAAATCCTAACTATATATACCTACTGGCGACCACCAGTAGGTAATATATATATATATATATATATATATATATATATATATATATATATATATATATATATATATATATATATATATATATATATATATATGATAAGAAGGAAGGAAAATAACTTGAGTCTGAGTTCCTTTAGATTAATAAACTCTTCCTTAAAGTTTCAAGAATGTGGGTATGAAAAATGTGAAAAATACAAGTCAATAGTTATTGAATATCTCATAAAAGTAAAATAAAATAATAATAATAAATAGTAAATGAGTTACCAGAGTTAAGTTAATTGTGATATGCCAATTAATGATAAAATCCGCAGCAACAGATCGAAGAGATAATTTGCTATGCAAATGGTGTGCAAATCACAGATGGAGAAGCACTATGAGGAAATAATTAGCAATGTCGAGTAGTGTGCGGCTCACCGATGGTAATGTCGAGTAGTGTGCGGATCACTGATGGAGTGACATCACACTGAAATAAGAAAGTAAATGCCTTGTTAATTCGAGTGGTGTGCGGATCCCCGTTGAAGAAACTCCGCACTGTTGAGTTGAATACACACATTAAAGGAAGTAGAAATCAGACTTCTGTTTTGAATAGCGCGATGTAAGATGCCCAACTTAAAATGGCGGCTGTGACGTTGTGACTTAATGACGTTTTCCCAGCAACCATCAGGCAATTACGTTTTCCCACTAACCATCGGACAAAGGTAAAGCGTTGCAACGGAGCACACATCATAAAGCTGAACGTTCCGCAGTGATGAGGTAATTTGAATGGTCAGTAGGCAATATTTGAATGATCGCGCTGGTGCTCAAAAATATAGATATAATATTTCAAAATGTATTTAAATTGTAGACCGACCTTAAAATCCTGAAGAATATGAAGAAAGGAAACCTTGGAACGATGATGATTGGTCTGATGTGGGCTCCTGAGTAGGTCCTCTTTAATAAGTTGAAAATCCTTCTTCGAAGTGAAATTGGAAATGGCGTGTTTTAACCCCACTCCTGGTACCAAATTGTAGTGTGGGGAATGCCAGCAATAAACAGGAACTCCAGGAGTAGACAACTTAATTACTTATTCATTAAGTCATTAAAAAATGAAGGAGCCCACTGCAAGAGCTCATAAGTAAGAAGAGCCTAAGTCCAAACTGTCCGATACAGAATTCTAGATGTAATACATTCTGGTGACATAAGACAATGCTGGAAATACATTCTAAATATTAAAGAGAAATACACTATATGTATATACTACAATGAGTATCAACAGTATAGGACATTTCAGCAAGAGTACATTGAGATAGCCAGAAGGAGACCAGGGAGTAGCCCAGTGTGTGGTGAAGTGTGTACATGCCCATAACCCTGCTGCACCACTCTCAAAGGGTTCCTGTAGCTCTAGCCAGTGCATAACATCTGCCACCCCTCAGTCAGTGTGGAACTCATGTTCCGGCACCTAAACAGATGCCCGGTACTGTCTCATACGAAAATGGAAGGTACGGCTAGCAGTATAGGGGAGTATGCAGAGCTTTTGTCCACTGAGGGGACCATGGTTTCGGGGCACAGCAATTTAAGTTATTCCCTTTTTTTGTGGTGCCACCAAACTATAGATTAATGATTAGCACACTTGCACTGACAGAGGCTTCTGCAAGAAATCCCTCTTATTGCACTATTGAAGTTCACCTGCGCTAACAAGCTTTATGCCTTACTCCTCCATCCACTCACTTTGGAGTTTGCCTGTTTCAACCATGCCAGGGAAGTGAATATATAAAAAGCCAAACTCCTCCAGTATGTGAAGGGTTTACGTTTCATGTTCCACGTGAAACACTTGACTAGACAACCTTTTACAATTCTAAAATATAGCTGCCAAGTGAATCTGTCACATGTGCAACAACCTCACTCCAACCCAGTGCTTACCTGGCTAAAAAGAAATGTGTGCTGTTGACAAAAATGTTTCTTGGGAGATTGGTATTGGAACCATCAACAAACAGCACTGCACAGTACACAGTGAAAGACAGACTTCTTATGAATGGAGCAAAAGGAATGGGAGAAATATGCTGTAAAGTTCTCTTTAGTCAATGTAGTCACCACCTCTTTATTCCATACCCTCAAAATGCCCCCTGTAATCTTCAAATGGCTTCCAGTTAGCGCATCCAGCATGGTCACCTCAGCCCTCATCACCAGCAAGCAAGACGTTGGCAACACACTCTGTCAGAATCACTATCTAACTGATAAAAGACAAACAAAAGCAACAGCCAAACTCACACTCACTTAAGCTTTCTCCCGTGTTCACATTACCCCAGACCGACAAAGACCTCAACTGTCTCCATATTTCACTAATCCACACGCAACACACTCGCCAGACACTTCTGCTCAGCCAGAATCCTGCTTGCACACATACTCCACATACAAAGAACCAGCTGGCCCCAGCCCTGCCAAGTACCATGAATCAGGCGTGAGACTAACGCACTTCAGTGTGGGGGTCCGCACCACCACACTGAAATGCAAAGTCACACATAAAAGCACCTTCTCAGTTGTCAAGCTGGAGCGCTGGTATTCACGCATCATGCTAATACTGAAATTAATCTGGAGTGGCAGTGCACCGAGTGTGCTGCTACCAGCATGCTTTGGGGCTGCTCTAGCTGGTACTCTGACAGAATGTTAAAATATTCACACCGCACTGCACCATGTATCTCTGTTACATCCGTGAGGACATTACTCACACTTATTACCAAGGTGGGTTGTCCTGCTGCTGCTGCCCACTGCGCAGCTGCAGTTCAGAAGAATAAAGTCACAGGCTGCAATTGCAATGGCAGTGCTGCTCACACCATATGTGCCACAGGAAACTATCTAATAAGGGAGAAAATGCGACTAGGTCATATGACGCAGGCCACTGGCGCCTTCGTGAACCACACAGACTGCAGAGAGTTACAGGTCTGTCCTCCTGCTCAGCTCCCGCATGGATGATAGGCAATGTGGGAATATGGGAACCCGCTCATGCAACTTGAACTTGAGTAACTCAGTATGAGGCCAGCCATTGCCACTACAGCTAGTAGGTGGAGTTAGTGCAGGAAATATAGGTTGCATGGGAGTGTAACTGTACATTCGAGCGGGAGACACGACCTGACCCACTGGGCCATGGCGCCACCTCAGCAGCTGCCGTGATGAGGCATCTGCATTCTGCATGAAAAGTGCCTGAGAGAGTAAGCGCAGGTACAGGGGCCCTTATTTATGAGGCCTTGCGTCAGTTTTGCGCCGCCGGTGCGTCGCTTTTTGTGACACACCAGCGGCGTACAAAATGTGCCTTGTTGCGCCATATTTAAAAAGTGACGCATCTAGGTTAAACCCCTGCGCCACATTATACCTGCGTCAGGTATAATGTATGCAGAGGGGACATTCCCCCGCAAAAAGCCTCGTAATAGTGACGCAGTGAAATCTATGAGATTTCACTGCGTCACTTTTAGGATGCTGTTGCGTCAAAACCGTGTGCCTGCCTCACAGCAGGCGTAAGACTGACACAAGCCCTTTCACATGGGGCTTTCCCCATGTGAAAGGACGCATTGCTGGAGTTGCGTACCTTTTGTGACACACTCCAGCAATGCGTCACTTTTGCGCTTACAGATGCATCAGAAATACTGACGTATCTGTAAGTCCTTGCGACATGATGCGTCATACATTAAATATGACGCATCATTGGTGTCGCAAGGAGTGTGCAGTGAAAAGTGACGCATCGCTGTTTTCACGCAGCGATGCATCACTTTTCAGAAATTAGGCCCATGGTATTTATCCTAATTCAACTAAGTAAACATTATTTGTGTCGTAAAATATGTGTTAATTGCTTAAAAGACCAATAGCCTGTGCAACTTAGTCTTTTATTATACTACTCAGTGTGTATTTTAATAATAGGCAGCATGCGGCCGGGCAGTGACCCCTAGGCTGTGAGTGTGCCTCTCTGAGCCTCTCCTGCCCTTCCATTTCTGGTGCTTTGCAGCCGTTCTGAGATCTTCTTAGTGTTTTTTCTTGCTCAAATGGGTGTAATTTATGATATTTATGTGCTTCCCTCCTCTTCATTGCTTAATTTTGCTTGTGAGAAAGTGTCACTCATAGTTGTTGAAATGTCACTCATAATTCCACTGAAATTATGAAAAAGCCACACATAGCAATCTGAAACCTTGGCAGCTATGCGTCACCTACCTTGTGTTCAAAACCTGGAACAACTTACCCCATCCCATTTGAGCTGCCTCCTCAGTGCTTGAGCTCTGCAAGAAACTGAATGCATGACTCTTCACCTGGACAAGTCTCAGTCACCGCTTTCATAACCCCTGCTTACCGGCACCAGGACACTCTCCAGGGCGAGCTGTTTGCCTTATCATTATTGTTGTGGTGGTATTCATAAATCTCTCACTCTGCTAGCTCCTATTTTGCACTCCATCCCTGCAAGGCACGTGGAGGGGCCCCCTCCGGGCTCAATCAGGAGCTCTGCAGCCAGAGTGCTGTGCTGAGGGGGCCCCCTGGAGCTTGGGGGCCCCCTGGAGCTTGGGGGCCCCCAGACCTGCGGAGGCTGCTGGGGCCTGTGTTACGCCCCTGCATCTCTGTTCTTTTCCATCTCAGTCACACTCTCCTCATTTCTTTCTCGCCTTTCTGTCCATATTCGCACATGTGCTTAATTCTGTTTCATTATTATCTACCTTGTCTTTCTCTTCAATCGCTTCTCTCACTCACTTTTCTCTCACTGTCATCTTTCCTCCCACCTTCTTCTCCTCACTGCCTACCAGGAAGATTAACCTGGGTTAGAGACGTGTGATACCCCCACAGAACATTAGCTGGTCCTGGTTCCTCATTTCTCATAGAACCTCGAGGTTTACATTATAGCAGGGGTCTCCAAACCGGTCCTGGAGGGCCGGATCCATGCCAGATCTTTTGGATATCCCCACTGAGATACATGTAGGTATTTTAAAAATCTGGCATGGATCTGGCCCTCTAGGACCGGCCAAACCGGTCCTGAAGGGCCGGATCCATGCCAGATTTTTGGGATATCCCCATTGAGATAAATGTAGTTATTTTAAAAATCTGGCATGGATCCGGCCCTCCAGGACCGGTTTGGAGACCCCTGCATTATAGGAATGAACGCTGAAAGAGCTCAACTCTGGCTGTGAACTAGCTTTTCATGATCTGTATCTGCACAGGGGCTCACCACTGTCTGCAGTGGAGCTCAGCTCTATTTGCCCAGGGTCGCAGGGCTATGTATGCAGGAACTCAGCTCCAGCTCAATGAAAGAAATTACCTATGGGTATACGGTCTCTGCTCTACCTGTGCATGGGTTCAGCACTATGCATGCCGGGACTTGGCTGCATCAGTGCTGGAGCTCAGCTCTATCTGCAGAGGAGTGAGTTCAGCTCTACAAGATGAAGATGATCTGCTCTTTTAGTGTCAGAGCTCCACTCTATGTATCCACAGGATCCTTCTACTCTCTGTGGAATTTATGTCTTCTAAGTGTTCATCCTATTCCCAGAAGAACAACCAATTTCCTCTCCTTAATAAAATAGGAAACTGAAATGAACTTCTTGATACCGAGCAGACTTCACCCTTTTGAATGGTGATTTTTTTATTGACTTTGCACTGCAAGAGCTTGGAGACCTGGTGCTAATCCTTATTTACCTCATCTTCTTATCCCCGCTCAATGTCACGCCCTCTTCATTCCCAATATGCGAATTGTTGTGAACATCTTCTTGATGTTCATTGCTTCTATGTCATTTTGGTATGTCCTTTTGATCTACATTCTTAGTGAGGACATTTAGAAAGAGCAGGGAAGATCAGGATGCGACAAGGAGACAATATTCATTATTGAACAAGACAAAGGTGAAACGTATGGGGTGGAAAGGGGCAGGTTGAGAAAAATGAAACAGGAGGATGACAGGGAATGGGAGAGAAGGCAGAGAGGTGTGGAGAGAGACAAGAGGGACATAGGGCAGGATGAACAGTGCTGAGGTCCTAGTGACTACCTATGGGCAATGCAACAGATGTTAAACTGCACTGTAGCATTGGGAAGGAAAGAGTGGGGCTGGGCAGAAGAGTAAAGTTAAAGTAAAAACATAAAAGTTTGACTCTTGTCTCTGAGCACCAAGTTTCCAGTTTAAAACAGAGGAACTCTGAAAAGAGGAGAGTCGGGTAGACCATGTCTTTGAAGTAGGTGTGCTAAATCAGGGGACTACACTTACCAGTTGGATCATTTGAGATGTATATGTGTCTTGGATTTGGAGCAGGCGCTGTTCTCCCTTTGGCGGAAGGTTTAATAACCACAAACCTGTAAAGATGGAGAGGATGATGAAGAGGTAGAACACACAAGGGCAGAGTAATCTGCGGAAAACCATGCTGATGTGGCAGAAAGCTTTTGTACTCCAAGTGCCAAGTGAAGCGTATCCACAGTAGCTTTATGATCCCCTTCTTCAGTCGGTAAACAGTGTTTACACAATGCAGACAGAACTATGCAGTGCCATAACAACGCAGGCACTACAACAAACGCGTCATTACCATGCGTTCCATTACAACTAACCCTTGGCAGAGTGGTGCTCCGCGGAGCTCCACGGAGGTAAAAAAAAACTCGCACCGCCCCAGCCCCACATTTAAAAAAAAAAAACACTTACCTTCTCTGCTGTCATCTGTGGGCCGAGCTCCTCCTCGCTGCGGTGTCTCCTTCTTGCTGGCGTTCTCCTCCTCACGTCCCCCTACGTATTACATCTTGCATGAATTGCACATGCGTAGTGCAGTAGGGGCAGAATCCCCAGTTCTATCACAGCTTCCTATTGGTCTGCGCTTCCAGTACTATCAACAGGGCCACTGGAAATATGCCCCAGTGCTGCTGACTTATTCACATAACTATGGTTTTGCTGTATTTGCCACATAATCCATCATCTGCTGCATAATCTCCAGATTTTAACAATAACAGATTTTGTTTCTAGCTGAAATGGTTCAAAGTTACTAAAAACCCAAAGACGTGTTGCTGCTTAGCAGAAGTCCCTTTTCAAAGGTTGACTGGTCACCTTTCTGCTGCTTATTGCTATATTTAGGTGTTAAATTGGTACCACAGAATTGCAACCTATGCCCAGAAAGGGTGAACAAGTGTAAAAATGACAACATTATGAAACTAGACTATCATAAAATGTGCTGCACTATGCCTCAAAATTCGGCTTTTCTTGCCACATAATTTAGTCAACGCTTCAACATAATCTGGCCCTCCCTTGACTCATAATTCCAGTGGCCCTGTCCATCAAGAAGCTAAGAGGGGTATTGAGGTGGGTCTTCCCTTTTTCAAACCTGTGCTTGCTGTTCCAGCTGGCTACTTAACTTGGGACCCATGGTTGCTTGTTCCAGTGCCCAGCACCAGATTTCAGCTTTGCTACTGCCATGGAGCCTCCAAGGTGCCAGCTAAGTAAGGAAGGTAAATAAAACACATTTTTTATTTCTCTGTGCTCTTGTGTATGTGTTTGTGAGGGATTTGGGGAGAATGGAATTGAGTGAAGTTGTGTGTGTTTGAGAGTGCCAATGATAGTGAAAGTGAGAATCAGAGTTTGGGAGTGTGTATGAATAAGTGAAAGTGAGAACGAGGGAGTGAGTGTGTTACAGCTTGTTATTGATTGGAGATTGTGAGAGGAAATGGAAGGGAATCTTGGGTATAGCTATCAATTGTGCAGCAGGTATGTTGCACCAGGGCCCAGTTAGTGAGTGTGTGTAAGTGTGTCAGTAAGTGAGAACGAGATTCAGTGAGTATGAGTATGTTTGTGTGTTAGTAATAGTGAGTGGGAGTGAGTATGAGTGAGAATGAGCAAGTGAGCGAATGTGAGTTAAATTGAATGAGGGAAAAGAAACTAAGATGCAGATTATCAAAACTTTTACACAACGCAACGCAGCACCCAAAGTTGCTGCGTTGCATGAAAGGGAGAGAGCAGGAAAGCACCATAACTACAAAGATATGCCACCATCCTTCTCTTTCACTAGCGCTGCCACACAATTAGGCTACTGAGCTCATTTACACACCTTTGAGCCATAGTGCAAAGGCGTCTAGTATAGGTTTTGTACTGGAAGGGTGCCTTCCAGTACAAAATACTATGCACTGACTAACTTTAAAACTTTTTGTACCTCAGATTTGTGCTGTACAGTCCAGTAAACATGCAAAGAGGGAAAGATTAGGAGAAATAAACACATTTCTCCTTTTTAATGCCTGCTTTCAAGTGGCGTTTATTTTCTGCCGCATAGCACTGTCTGCTACTGTTAGTAGATAAAGTTTTACATCAAAAACCATGGGTGGTTGCATGGAAACAACCGGGTAAACCCATGCAATGCCCCCTGATGCAGAGTGACACAAAGCAAAGATATTACGCCTACCACTTTAAAAATACACCAGTCCCCACTGACAGTACTAACTGACAAGACTTGGCCTCTTGGCCTGTGCTGCCAACTTTGGATCTGGGCAACAATGTTTGAATCCCAGCGTCAGCTCAACTTCCTGTGATCCGGGGCAAATAACTTAATGTCGCCATGCCTAAAAAACACATGATTTTGTGTTATGTAGAGTGGTGCTCATGTAAAGCACCCTGATGCCTTTGGTCTGGGTTTGCTGTATATGAAACTGCACAAATAAAAAACGACAGGTAGCCAGGAACATTTTACTCAGAGGATTGGGACTGCTACCTACGGTCCCTCTTTGCTATCCATCCACCTCACCCATATTTTGCCAAATTTATTTTTATTTATTTATTTATTTTGAAAGTTTTATATAGCGCGAACAAGATATTTGCAGATATCAGAGCGCTTTACAGGACAAGGGGGTGATAGAGTTATAGAATGTAATAGTTGAGGTAGTTAGGTACAAGGTGCATAGTTACATAGGTAGGTCAAAAATACAAGAGGTAGGTCACAGGTGAGGTAGTGTCGGTACAAGGTGCATAGCCAAACAGTTGCGCCAATAATATAAAAGTACAAAAATAAGGAGCATATACTTGTTTAAGCGTGCTTAAAATGCTTTTGGAGATAGCAAAAAGGTAGGCATAGTTGAGGTAGGTGAGTGCAGGGTGTATAGTCACACAGGAGCATCAGTAGTACAAGAGTAGGGATAGTTGAGGTGGTGTAGGTACAGTGTGCAAAGTCAGACAGGTGCGTCATCCATATAGAAATATACAAAGAGGGAACGTATACAATCAAATATGTCGATAATACAAGTAATACAAATAGACCAAGGGGTCAGGCAGGTAGTACAGAGCGGATTCATGAGTAATACAGAATAATAGATCATGTGTATTTAGCCATGAGGATCGCTTTTACTTCTTTCTTTAAAAGTTTGTTGGAGGAGATGAGCCTGGTTTCAGGAGGGAGTGAGTTCCAGATCCTGGGTGCCATTCCTGAAAAAGAGCGATTATAGGTTTTTTCCTTCCGAAATCTTCGAGGCTTCAGCAGAAGATTGTTTGTGCTTCTAGTAGTTCTAGAGCCACCAGAAATTGACAGCTTTTGAGTGAGGTAGGTGGGTGAGTTCATGTGTACAGCCTTGCGCGTCATGCAGGCGATTTTCAGATGTATTCTGGCTTCAAAAGGTAGCCAGTTCAGGGATTTAAAGTCAGGGGAAATACGCGAGTATTTTTTTGAGCCAGTGATGAGTCTCGCTGCAGCGTTAAGGGACGCTCTTAGGGGTGCCGTTGTAGTTAGGGGGAGCCTGCAGAGGGCGGTGCTACCGTATTCTATGTGCGGGATGACTATAGATTGTACTGCAGTTTGGAAGTCTTTGGCTGGAAGGAAGGGTTTAAGTTTTCTCAAGGTATTGATTTGGAAGTTCGCTCCTTTGGTTGCCTTGCTGATGTGCTGCTGCATGTTGAGATTGGCGTCAAGTGTTATGCCTAAAGATTTTGCTGAGTCTACAATGGTAGGTTGTACATTTAGAGCCGTTAAGTGCTTAAGCCATGTTTGAGCCGTAGAGATTTTTGTGGGAGGTGAGATCAGGAGGAACTCAGTCTTCAGCGCATTGAGTTTGAGGTGATTCTCGGCAAGCCAGGATTGGGTGTTTCTGATTGTGGTGTTCAGAAGCATGATGTCCTTGGGAGATTGTATTTTGAGATAAAGTTGGGTGTCGTCGGCATACATGTGAAAGTGAACATTGGATGTTTGTAGCAAAGTAGTGAGAGGTTCCATAACTAGGTTGAACAGTGTTGGGGAGAGGGAGGATCCTTGAGGGACGCCTAGCGATACAGGTACCGGAGAGGACATCAAGTTGTTGCTTTTAAATCTTTGTGACCGGTTGTGTAGAAAGGAGGTGAACCACTTGAGAACAGTCCCAGATATGCCCATTCTTGTGTTTAATAGTTCGAGTAGGTTCTCATGTTTAACTGTGGCGAATGCTGAGGATAGATCAAGAAGGATGAGGAGGCAGGTATCGTTTTGGTCTAGGATTTGGAGGGCGTCGTCAACTATGTGAGGCATGGCAGTTTCGGTACTGTGCCCTGCTCGGAAGCCTGATTGATGAGCGTTGAGGAGATCAAACTTATCTATATGTTTAGTTAGTTGTAGCTGTACGCATTTTTCCAACAGTTTAGCGAGAGTGGGAATATTTGTAATAGGGCGGTAATTGTTTAGATCAGAGGGGTCTGCTGTTGTTTTTTTTAGTAGCGGTGTGACTTGTCTGACTTTGAGGGCGTTAGGGATGGATCCTTGTTGAAGAGAGCTATTGATAATCTTAGTCCAGAGTGGGAGGAGCAAAGGGGTAAAGTCTTTTACAGCGTTAGCAGGAAGGGGGTCAGTGAGGTGATTGGATGGTTTCAGGATGCTGAGCAATCTGCCAATTTCTTCTTCGGAGTAGGTGCCAAAGGATGACCATGTAGCATTGTTCTTTGGTTCAGATGCTGCTGTGTGATGGGGGTTGGAGTAAAGGATTGCGTCATTGAGGAGATCGCTTCTTATGTTGTCGGTTTTTTGGTTAAAGAAAGCAGAGAAGTCTTCACAGGAAGGTGTAACGCCCATGGTGCTGAGTGTCTGGGGTTGTTCTTTGGATTGCGTTCTGATTAGCTCAAACAATTTTCTTGGGCGGTTTTTTGCTTGGGCGAGCTGGAGGCTGAAGAAATCTCTTTTTGAGCGTTTTATTTTCCTGAAGTAGGCGTTTCTCTGTTTCTTCAGGGTTTTTAGGTGCAGTGCAGAGGGGGCTGACCTCCAGGTGCGCTCTGCCATTCGCATGGCCCGTCTATCATCATTGAGGCTCCCGTCATACCATGGGTTGGAGATCTTGGACGAAACTCTTTTCAGTTGCATGGGTGCAGCCTCATTGATTATTGTGGACATAGCATTGAGACAGTGGTCAGTCAGGAGTTGAACGTCCATAGCGCCGGAAGGGGGAAGTAGGAGATTGCAGCTGTTAGGCGGTAAGGAGTTTGGGTTGAGTTTCTTCATGTCTCTTTTCCAGACTTTGGGCTTAGAAGGTTGAACTGGGTTAAGTTTAATTTTTTCATTGATAAGGAAGGAGACAATATGATGATCTGACCAGTCACAAGGTTGGATTGACTCAAGTTGAATAGCGTCCTCTTTGGAGATGATAAGGTCGAGGATAGAACCTTTTTCATGGGTCGGGCTATTGCATATTTGGGTGACATCAAGGGCGTTGAGGAAGCTTTTGAGGCTATTTACCACTGTGTCACTGCTGTCATTCCAATAGAGATTGTAGTTGCCAAGGAAAATGTGGGTGTTTTGCTGTCCTGAGTTGGTTGAGATTGTGTCCATGAGTTGTTGGAAGAAGGAGAGCTTGTCCCCAGGTGGGTGGTTTATGATGTGTAGTGAGCATACCGGTTTGCTTTCGCTGATGACATCCAGGCAGAGGTATTCACAGAAAGTAAGAGAGGGGGCGGACACTTTAATAACTGAGAGGTTGCTTCTGTAGATACAGGCAATTCCACCGCCTGTCTTTTTGGTCCTGTCAAGTCTAATGATACAGTAGTTGGGGGGGACTAGGATATCCATGATAGGTGTAGACAAATCAGACAACCATGTTTCAGTCAGAATGGCTAGATCCGGTTCCAGAGAAATGATGAGATCGGCGACCCCCGCGGAATGTCTTTGGGCCGATCTGCAATTGAGAAGTATGCATTTGAGGCTAGGGGTGCAGAGGGTGGAGGAAGGTTCTATAGTGAGGGGTACATATGTGAGGTTGTTGGGGACGGCGCCTCTGCTGTTATCCTTTTGGTGCCTGAATGGGTTAGAGATAATCGTTGGGATGGACAGATGGTTGGTGGCTAGGTGATTTTGGGGAGCCGGGACGTAAGAGTGGAGAAGGGTGTGTATGTCATGGTCTGAGATCGTATTGGTAGTGCATCTGGGGCGATTGGTGGTATTGCCAGAGGGGATAGAGGTCCAGTGTGGGGAGTGTTGTGTGATAAGGCGAGTAGAAGGTGAGGAGGAGGTGTTGTTAGGTGTAAAGGGAGTATTACGATTGGTGGTAATGCGATTGCGATTGGTGGTATTGCGAGAGGGGATAGAGGTCCAGTGAGGGGAGTGTTGTGTGGTAAGGCGAGTAGGAGGTGAGGGGGAAGTGTTATTGGGTGTAAAGGTGGTGGTGGGAAGGGGGTGTCTGGGGTGTGTGATGAGCAACTCTTTGATGGAGTGTAGTTCTTCTTTCATTTGGAGGAGGGTGGACATTATCATGTCCAGCGTGGTGTTGGGCGTGGAGTTGGGGAGGGGTACTGGCGGTGAACAGGCGTATAGGTTGCTGGAGCAGGGGGGAATCGGGGTGGAGAGGTGGAGCTGGTGAGGGGGTTGGAAGTGTTAGAGAGAGGATTGGTGTTAGGGTTGGTGTTGGCGTTATTGGGAAGGGCATCAGTGCTAGGAGGGGAGGGGTAAGTGGGGGCGGTGTGGAGGCTGGCGGTTGCGGGGGTGGAGGTGGGATAGTGGGGAGTGAGAGTGGGGGGTGAGAGGTTGAAGGAGGGGCGAAGGCTAGGCGTGACGGGAGTGCTAAGTGTGAGGGGGAGATAGGCGGAGAGAGGGTCGTGTTGTGTGGGGTGCAGTTGGGGGAGGAGGGGTGTTCTGAGAAGATTGGTGTGAAGGACGGGACGGGAGTGCAAAGTGTGGTGGAGGATATGTGAAGATGAGCGGGGGTACGAGGGTTGGAAGGGGGATGGGGGAGCGGGTGGTGTATGAGGGGGCAAGATCTATGTCTGTGATTGAGGGGTGGGGAGGGGTAGCTGCAGCAGGTGGGTAATTGACTATGGTGCTGGGTGTGAAGGTGAGGTGAGTGTCGTTCTGGTGCTGAACTGGGTTAGGAGGGTTAAGGGTGGGTGCTGTGACGTCAGGGGTGGTAGGACTGGGGGTGATATGAGTGTAAGCCCGAGGATTGGATAGGTGCTCTTTGAAAGTGGGGAACAGGTTGTCAAGTAGTTCCAGGTTCCTGTCTGTCGATTGAATTAGGACAATCCCGTTATTGTAAATAGTGATGGTGGTTCTGCCTGGGAAGAGTTGGGATGGTGTGATATAGAGTGTTAGGCCATGGGCGGATTTCCTGGTGGTGGAAACGGTGAGTAGGGTGAGGAACGCTATTTTCCATTGGGCTCTGCGTGTGGTGTGGAAGATGATATCGGTGTTCAAGGGTCCATTGACCGATGAGACGTAGGTGTCGGCAAAGGGAGTTTCTGGGTGGGACCTAAGGAAGTCGTGTTTAAAGCGTTTAGCGGCTTTTTTGGTGAGCACGGGTGGGTAGTTGATTTTATATGTGTGCTTGCCGATGGGATCCATGTTGGTATGGCAGTATAGGTATTGCGGGAGGGTGAACAATAATGATGTGCAGGAGCAAGATGCAAATGCAAACACAACAGGTTACATTGGTCAAAAATGGCACTAGCGGGCAAAAGTGACACTAGTGAGACTAGTGAGCAACCAGCATATAAGAGGTAGCAATCAGTGCATTACAGGAGAGAAAAGTGAAGTGGGTGCAGGTTGCATAAATGTGCTGAATGCAGGATACCAATGCAAACAACAAGTTACATGGATCAAAAGTGACCCTAGGGAGCAAAAGTGACACTAGTGAGCGACCAAAATATATGAGGTAGCAGTCAGTGAATTACAGGAGAGAAACGTGAAAAATGGATGCAGGTTGCAGAATTGTGCAAAGTAGTGCAGAATACAATTGGAAGTATAGTTCTGATAAAATATAAGAACAGAATATGTGAAAGTGAAAAATGGGTGCAGGTTGCAGAATTGTGCAAAGTAGTGCAGAATACATTCTGTATTCAATACATGCAGAAATCATTTTGCTTTTAAAAAAAAATGTTTTAGTCAGTATCTGCCACTTTTATAACCAAAGCAAAAAATTCACCTCATCCTACTTGCTATTGACAGATTGCCAGAAAGTATGGACTGCTGGACGATCATTGCATTTAAAAAACAAAAAAAACTCTTTCTTCACTTTTTAGCATATTTTTAGCGCTTGTTACCCTTCAAGGGAGTAAAAGGGCTATATAAATTCAACTACAAATCAAGAAATTTTGGTATTTATATCTTGTTTGCTTGAAAGCACAATAAAGTGGCAGAGATTGCCTCTAAAGTGCAGATGCGGTCTCATATACCAGCATTAATGGGCAAGCAGTATCTCTCTTTAAAACAAAGGGTGACCAGTAAAGCACACTACTTTGCCCAATTAGAACCCCCACTGTGGGGTTTTTGTTCTGGATGTTATGAATCACATGTGACCCCTATAACCTCTTTCGAGCACACTGCATGCAACACGATAATCTGTCTGTTGGAGAAAACAACGTTTAACCCCTTCGCCACAGGGCTAATTCCGCCGCGGCGCAGGGGGTAGGGGAACAGGGCCGCGTGCGGCGCTGCGGTTCTCATGATGAGCCCAGCTCGTCATGCTGCACAGCAGAGCTGTGCTCAAGACGATCTGAGCTTGTCATGACTCCGCCCACTCCTGTGGAATGTCCGCTCAGGAGGGGAATTAGCACTGCGTGGGCATTCCGCGGCATTTATGACAAGCTCGTCAGGAGCACAGCTCCACTGTGCCTCATGACGAGCTGAGCTGAGCCGAGCCGAGCTCGTCATAAGCACCGAAGGAGTTAATCCAACACACTCTTCTCCAGCCATATTTCTCCCACGCTTTCCGTAGGACAGACACCCACACAGCTTCAGCCTCAGCTACGGAACTCAATGGGAGGGCTGAAGAATTTTCAGTCTAATGGACATTGTGCGCTTGCAGTGACCTACACGCCAGTACAGACACAAGGAAACTCAGAAACTCAATGAGTTACAAAAAAAGGGGACACATTGCTTCACATGAACCAGGGAAGCTGCACTCTGTGGCTTACAGACTCCAAACAACGACCTACACTCCAAAGCATGGGCCAAACAGGAGTCCCCGCTCCACAACAAAGATCAGGGAGCATAACATAGACACTAGAAGTAGGGGTGTTGCATCACCCTAAAAAAACCCATGTTGGAATTTACAAAGTGAATGAGCAATACAAGTCCCTTTTGATTTTGTGTTTACATTGTCACATTTGCTGTGTGTTTAAAGACAGAGGTCAACTCAGTTGCGGCTGCTGACTAGAAGCTACAGTGGGACGGGTGGTGGGAGAGGGGATTTGATTTAAATAAAAATGTAAAAGCATTAACTACCGACCGGCTGGCCGGCCACCACCGCCTTCTCCCCTGTGTCCTCTACCTGGCTTCTTGTGAAAAACACAATGCAGCACACATAGAAACAGTAAAAACGAGGAGAAATAAAGCATTTCTTCTCATTGCGCCATGTTAAGACCAGGCTTTTTTGGTCTTAATTTTGGTGCTGCCCCATAAATACGCCATCCTTGTAATTATGGGACAGCGTCAAAATCAATGGGTGTTGCAGCTGAACAGCCCCGCAACACCCATTGCCCACCCCTTCCACACTAAGTAAAGCATGAAAGGGTGCCTTATTTACAAGGCAGTGTTAAGCTACGTTAAGTGGCTTAACACTACTTTGTAAATAAGGTAAAGCCCCTATCGCCACCGGAAAGTCACAAAAAAAATGACATTTCTGTGGCGATAGGGGTTTGTAAATCTCCCTCTTAGTTGTTACCCACCACCACTTTAACAGAGAATATTAATCTCAGTCTTTTACCAAATTGCCAAGAAGAGTACTCATATGATGTGATAGGTGTTTAAAGTGGTTCGGAACCCTGACCAGTTTCTAAATTCATCATCCCTTAAGGTGGTTCTGCCATTATCCCTCCCAGTGGTACTCGGGTTCCTACACTATACCCTTTTCCTAGTGCGGACATTTTTTTCCCTGTCTTGGATTGCTCTCAGGAACGCAAACGCACACACAGTATGCAATGCGCTTCGTTTCTCCGTATCCTCACTCTGCGTCCAAGTACTGCAGCTGCGTGCCCTGCCTGTCCTCCACGGGAAGTAAACAAAGTGTGCACCACAAAAGATCCTTGATGACCATACAAACATGGATTGACAGCCAACATGTAATGAGCCTGACCCAATCCAGAACCCTCATCTACAGCAAATCTCAGGCTGTCTTGGGGTTGGGACAGGAGAAAGAGCCACTTTCTTTCACTGAAAGGCGCAGCCCTACTGCATGCCCCCCTCTGATTGAACATTGTTAGTCAGGGAGGAGTGATTGGCAAGAGCCGTCTTTGGCGTTACCAAGCATCATAGCACCTGGGCACTGTGTATCTGATTATCGGTGAGCCTGGATGCCGTTATTTATTTCTTTAGCATGTTTCTATAGCTCCGCTCTGCTGGGATACATTAGCACTTAACATGTATCAGTAGCGGTTACAGTTAGTGTACAATATGAAGCATTTCTCTAGAGATCTTCAGATACTATATAGATTTGACAAATTTGGAAAAATAGATTTCTAATAGACTATCCTTCTACTTACTATACATTGTCAGCAGTTTCCAGCAGGACTATTGGGTGGTTTCTGATTGGAGGAGGCAAGGAGTTCCAAGGTTGACTGCAGCGGGGGTGATTCATTGCAGTATGTTTTTCAGTTTTGGGGGTGTTAGAAGTAGGCTGTCTTTGGTACATGGGTGCCTTATCTCCCTGCACGTGGGAGCATCTTACTTCTGTTATATTTCACAACTTGTCTACCTAAACCCTACTGTCATCTATCACTTTGATGGCCGGAAGGATCCACGGGGAAAAGGGGAAGGGAAAGAGTCACTCCGGCCAGTAGTACAGCAACCCTGGTGAACCTACCTGTTTGAACAACAGACAAATAAAAGACATTTTCAATACATTTTCTAATCTGAATAATGCCAATACCATATCCTTTATTTTACACCTCTAGTAAACTAAAGTATTTTTTATGACTGCGAATCTCTACCGACATGTTTCCTGTCAAAGAATAGCAAGAAACTAGCTTATTTCGTACGAATATCCTAATACATATGGAATTAAGTAGCTCCTGTTATCAATCATAAGGATATTGCAAGTCACTGGGGAGTTCCTTTAGAAAGGTATGGAAATATGAGGTGACATGCAATATCCTTATAGTGTACGCCTGGGGGTATTTTATTATTTGTAATAAAAATCCTTGGTGTTTCACTATTTCGCAATCATTGCAGACAAGAAGAACTTAAGCAGTATCTCTACTGTGAAATTAAACAAACCAAAAAGCAATTCATATTTTTTTAAATAAACATTAAAATCGATGCAATTTAAGTTAATTTAAAACATGCTATGGCTCAGACTGTGTAAAAAGAAGCAGAGATTCTATTTTTTCTATGACCTATGGCGTGAAAAAAATAAACATGTTGCCAGAAATCTCATTTCTGCTTTCTAGAGAAAGATGTCAGGAGAAGGAAAAGCCAGTTCCTGTTGAACCTGTTAAACTGCGCTGTAATTATGACCTGCCTTTGTGCCTGTCAGCTGCCAGCAGGCATTGTGACGTCAGAACTCAGCTGTGATAAGTTATTACTGTTGAGCAGCTATGTGATTTCTTTAATACAGGCAACTAGAAATGTCACAAGTGACCTTATGTAAGGAAAATATAGACAGGCTTTTTTAAAGGGATTGAAGGCTCCCATGTATTACACAAACATACAAATAGAATTGACTATTTGATTAATATATATGACATGGTATTTTGATTATCCCAGTAAGATCAAAAAGCATCCAGATTACCTCATCAAATTGTATGCAGGTTATGTCATCCACATTTGAGTGTTAGTTCCAATATTTCCTACTAAAAGCAAGGTTAATGAGTAACAACATCCAACTGATCTCCCAAAATAGAAACATAAAATAATATACAGTTTATTGAAAGGATATATTTCACCTGGTAGAATCCAAGCACTGGATCTACACTGGACAGGGTCTGACTAGCCTATAGGGGAATCAGGCTGTGCCCAATGGGCTGATCTGTGCGTAGGCTGTTTTATGGCTGCTTGAGGGCCTGTTTCATGATCTGCTGGGGTGATTATTCCTGTTAAAATCCCTGGCATTAAATCAAACATTGCCTATAGAAAGTTTAAATCCATGCAGTATTCAATGCCTTGCAAAACATTTAAACAGAAAAACAAAACAGCATGTTGTGTAGTTCCTATAAAAATCTATAAAGGGTCTGCACGTTTAGACAACATAGACTGTGGGATTGTTGTCCAGACTAATTCCAGACACCCCCACCGATTATGTTTGCCTGTATACCAGCTAGCTCACAGTGCCAATAGAAAGACCTCATACCAAGTAGAAAATAGTTCTTGGCAACTATCGAACATGACAACTCTGTCCCATCAGGGATAATGGAAACAGTGCAGTCACTTGTGCTCACTTTGTCTCAGAGAGATGCACAGAATTAACGGTGGAGAGGTTTTCAATAAGCATTTTTTTAACCAGTGTCATTCTAGTGTCAAATAGGTGTGCTGAAACAACCATAAGACAGAAAAAGATATAAATGATTATAAGCACCAACAAAGTAAAAGGATGGTAGATTGCTACCATAGTGCTAAAACAATGAATACAGGCAGGTATATAAAATACATGGCAGTTATAATGCGTACTCCTACGATGCAATCCAAAATAAATGTACCTTGCATGTATGTAGATGTAGTACCAAGATTCCCTCTAGGATAAAGTCAACTCCATTACCTGAAGTGGGAGGCAGTGGAACACTGTCTTGGTCTCGAGGTGGACACCGCACAAGGGATGTCAGACCACCGCAAGCTGGAGTGTCTTAAAGCAGGAAATTCAGCATCTTGTGTCAGTGTGTCAGCATGGAAGCCTTTTTTCTCCTCTCCCTGCCTCAACAAAAAGATGGTGATGAGTTTTTACGGTGTTATGCCCAAATTAAAAACCAACCTGGCCTGGGTCATCAATGCAGTACGTTTAAACAGGTGGTCTGAGTAGTCAGGTATTTAACCGGTTGGCTGCTCCCGCGATATTCGCGGCAGTGCGGCCGTTTTAAAAAATGGTCGGGCCGCGTCGGCCATTGGCCGATGGCAGCACCAGCGAGGTAGTGCTGCCGTCGGCCAATGGCCGATGGCAGCATGAAAGGGGTTAAAAAGAATTCAAAGAAACAGAAAAACAGTTCACCGCTGATAAAGCAAAGGCCGATTCAAAATCAAATATTTAATTCACAAATGTAACACCAGCATTCAATGCGATTGTTAATTAAAGCATTAATGGGCCTCAGTTTGTTAATTTTCAAAAAAATGTAGCATTAAATCTGTTCACATTGCTCTCATAGTGTAGGGAAAAGCGGAAAGCATGGGGGAGTGGTACTGATTAGGTGGGTGAGGGACAGGGTAAAGGTGAATGTGTCATAAATACAATACACAATATATACAGATTGTCCTTTCCAGCCTATTACAGGTCAAAAAAGTCCCTATTTACACATTGCTCATATGTATTATCACAAATGATTAATTTTGTTCTGTGAGCATGTAAGTGTTCTGATAGGACTGTCTACGTTTCGACCCAAATAGGATGGAGGGTGAGTGATGTCCTCACATTGGGGTCTTCATCAGGACGGATGAACACCTAAGAATGATAATGTGGGTTCAGTATCATAATGAATTAAAGGAGTGGTGAACATGTCAGGCAGGTGAAGTAAATTATACCTACTTGTTTAAGGAAGGATGGCCAACGTGCGATCCTTAATGAGCTCTCCCAGGGCTCTAGGTGATCTGAGTGAGAGACATGCTAGATAAGTATACATGCCAAGAAGAACAATTCGCCAAGAAGGAGGGAAGGGTAGAAGGGTGGCGAACTCACTTCTAGCAAGGAACAGGGAATCAATCTCCCAGTAATGGTGGTGAATGGAGTAGTGCTGGTGGGTAAAGGAACTAATACCCCCTGTCATGAAACAGATCTCTTAGGAAACATGGACTCATGTGGTGAAAAGTGAGGGAGTGGGGTTAGGCGAGCATAAAGCGCGCCATTATGGAACATTGATTGTGAATTTAGGCAGACAATGTATTACTCAGTGTTGGAAAATAAAGGTGGTGTGAATCTGATAAACGGCCCGCGGTTACACTGGCTGTCCCCTCTGGGGTGTGTCTGCGAATGCCAGTGCGGGTGGTGGTTATGAGAAGTGCCCAGTCTATGGTGTGCCAAAATGGAGAATTGATAATACAGAAAATAATTTGCTCGGTTTGGGAAAACGTGCTCTCCAACCGTAAAAGTGGTGTGAATGGAATAAACAGCTTGCGGGTATGCCGGCTGTCCCCTCTGCGGTGCGTCCGACTGTGAGTGCCAGTGCTGGCGTTGGTTATGCCGAGTGCCCGGTCTATGGTGTGCATCTTCATGTCACTCCCCACCGAAGTTTAAAAACAGGGGTACCGTAACATTCCTAACATACACTTAGTTTAAGGCGGCTGTGACTGGAAAACTCTGCCGCGATACTACCACTTTGCAGTGAATTAATCTACGAGGATGCTTTATACTAAGCAACAAAGGCAAGATGCCTAGCAACAAGGTGGCTCACCTCCTTCGTGCAACTCGTTCACTCTTAGAACCAGTCTGTAAGTATGTGGACTTCTTTTTGAAACCACTGGCAGAATCAAACAAAACATACTAACGAGACACAATGCAGGTAATTCATGGTCGACCTACTCGAAGTGGCAATGACCAGAAACTTTTTTGTCTTCCAAAATGATTTTTTCATACAGAGTAAAGGTGTGGCGATGGGGGCTGCCTTTGCACAAGACCCAGCGATACTCTATATGGATGATTTCGAAGACACTAACATACTATCATCTTCTAACCCATTCAGGAACAACATCACTGAATGGAGAAGATATATAGATGACGTCCTCCTGATCTGGACAGGAGAAGAGAATGAACTTACTAATTTTTTCATCTGGTTGAACTCTCACTCTGATGACATCAAGTTCACATTGCAGTATGACAAACACACAATTGATTTCTTGAATATCAGCATAAAAGTGAAAGACAACCACCCCTATGCCACTCTCTACAGGAAACCAGCTGAAAGGAACACGCTACTGCGATACACAAGCCATCACACCAGAGGATTCTGAGATAATCTCCCATTTGGCCAGTTTCTTCGGATCTGGAGAAACTGTTCGCTAAGGAGAAACTGTTCACTAAGGGAAGATTTTTTCAGGCAAACTGAAGACCTGATCAGCCATCTCATGGAAAGGGGATACCCAAGAAGACTTGTCCAGTGAGCCAGGAAGAGAGCGTGGTACAGTGACAGAGAATCCCTACTAACCCCCAAACTACGTCCGACTTCTCTGGAAACAATGATTTGTGTGTCGACCTATTGTACCAGAAGTAACAACATCAGAAGAAGAATAAATGAACATTGGGGATTGATCGCTGACACCCTAGAGATACAGGAACCTCTGATGCATGCTTTTAAGAAAGCAAAAAACATTAGGGACCAAGTTGTACGTTCACTACTAGATGCGCCACTCAACCCAACCATCCAGACAATGTGGAATTTACCTGAAATATTAGGGCATTACAAGTGTACAAAATGCAAGGCATGCTCCATGTGCATAGAAACCAAGATCTTTGAGTACAGAGACCATACCATCAATTTACAGGCACATACCAATTGCAATACTGCTAACGTCATCTACGCCATCCTGTGCCCTTGCAACCAACAGTACGTGGGCCAACCCCGGCAGAGAGTAAAGACTAGGGTCCTACAGCACTGCAGTAGGATTCGATGTAAGACAGCTGGAGCGCCACTTGTAGAACATTTCTCTATACATGCTGCTCCAATATATAGCAAATCTAAGCTATCCTGTCTCGGGATGATGTCTTTCTTATAATGATATACAAAATGTTTAACAACATCTTTTTACCTTGCCTATAATATGCATAACATGCCTAACCACATCTTCTGTCTCCTCATGAGACTGTGATTGTGTTGTTACATTCAATATTTTTCAGCGTGATTTACAGGACATGTGTATCAACAATCCACTGTTTATTCATGGCATATGCTGTTGTCTCTATAAAATATTTGATTATTAATATTTGATTTATAATAAGGCTATCAAACGCACTTGTTTTCGATAAACAACTAATGCACCACGCTATATATATATTGGTTAGCTAATACGTTTGATACATATGGTCTTGCTGTCATCTGTTTATAACAAAATTATCTTGCGTACCTATCTGATAATGTCAATGAACTACGGTACACATGTTGAAGGTCACGATATAGTAATACACTTAATTCGTTTGGTTTTTAGTTCAAATACGGACTTCCCGATTTTGCAGGCTCAATTCGTTTATGTGAAAACCAGATACACGATCCAGGCGGAATTTAGAATAATATATACATTTTCTAACCGCGGGCACACATCAGTAAGGATAACCGCTATACAATCATCTACACTGTCATGAGAACCTGAGACACGGTCCACCTCCAGCGATTGGACAGTGTTGAGGCGAGCCCCTGGGAACCATTGAGCTGCTGCACCTCGCGGTGCAGGCACGCATGACTTTCCCTTCATCTAGCGTGAGGAGCACAGGTCTCGCTCCATGATTGAGCGAACAAGTTGTTGCTAGGCTTCTTGCCTTTGTTGCTTAGTTCTTAGCGCCCTCATAGATTAATTCACTCCGAAGTGGTAGTATCGCGGCAGAGTTTTCCCGCCACAGCCGCCTTAAACTAAGTGTATGTCAGGAATGTTACGGCACCCCTATTTTTAAACTTCGGTGGGGAGCGACATGGAGATGCACACCATAGACCGGGCACTCGGCATAACCACCGCCCGCAACGGCATTCACAGTCGGACACACCGCAGAGGGGACAGTCGGCGGACCCGCGGGCTATTTATTCAATTCAGACCACTTTTACGGTTGGAGATCATGTTTTCCCAAACCGAGCAAATTATTTTCCGCATTATCAATTCTCCATATTGGCACACCATAGACCGGGCACTTGTCCTAACCACCGCCCGCACTAGCATTCACAGTCAGACACACCCCAGAGGGGACAGCCGGCGTAACCGCTGGCCGTTTATCAAATTCACCCCACCTTTATGGCTGGAGATAATTTTTTCCAACACCGAGCAATACGTTCTCTGCCTAACTTCACAATCAATGTTCCATAATGGCGCCCTTTATGCGCCCCTGACCCCACTCCCTCACATTTCACAGCATGAGTCCATGTCTCCTAAGAGATCTGTTTGGTGACAGGGGGTATTAGTACCTTTACCCACCAGCACCACTCCATTCACCAACGCATGGTGAAATCGTTTCTTTGACTATCCACAGTCTCAGATTCACCCATAAGTGACCCTGATTACTCCTTTCTCCCTTAAGAGTTTTGGAATGGTTCCACCATTACTGGGAGATTGATTATCCGTTCCTTGCTAGAAGTGAGTACGCCACCCTTCTGCCTTTTCCTCCTTCTTGGGGAATTTTTCTTCTTGACATGTATACTTATCTAGCATGTCTCTCACTCAGATCACCTGGAGCCCTTGAAGAGCCCATTAAGGATCGCACGTTGGCCGTCCTTCCTTACACAAGTAGGTGTAATTTACTTCATTTGCCTGACATGTTCACCACTCCTCTAATTCATTATGATACTGAACCCACATTATCATTCTTAGGTGCTCATCCGTCCTGATGAAGACCCCGACGTGAGGACATCACTCACCCTCCATCTTATTGGGGTCAAAACGTAGACAGTCCTATCAGAACACTTACATGCTCACAGAACAAAATTAATCATTTGTGATAATACATATGAGCAATGTGTAAATAGGGACTTTTTTGACCTGTAATAGGCTGGAAAGGACAATCTGTATATATAGTGTGTATTGTATTTTTGTCACAAACACCTTTACCCTGTCCCTCACTCACCTATTCACTACCACTCCCCCATGCTTTCCGCTTTTCCCTACACTATGAGAGCACTGTGAACAGATTTAATGCTACCATTGTTTGAAAATTTAAAAACTGAGGCCCATTAATGCTTTGATTAACAATCGCATTTAATGCTGGTGTTACATTTGTGAATCAAATCTTTGATTCCGAATTGGCCTTTGCTTTATCAGTGGTGAACTGTTTTTCTGTTTCTTTGAATTCTTTTTAAATACCTGACTACCCCGACCATCAGCAAAAAGATTGTGTTTATTTTTATTTTACAGAGTTTTATATAGCACAAGCTTGACCAGAATTTGGTATCAGAGCACTTTACATAGCACCAGTTGCGTTACATGCAGAGACATTCATTTTTTTTATTAGGCAGGGGGAGAGTAAGTGATTTTCCCAGAATCACAGGATGTTCAGCGTCATTGCCGAGACTTGAACCCAGTTCACTAGATTCGAGGACGACCGCCCTAGCTGTTAAGCCAACTCCTCTCCCTAATATAAACCCAAAGTGGTACCCTCAGACAATCTATCTTGCTGGGTCATGTCAGACTAGGATTACCGAAGGAATGACCCCTATACATAGTTAATATTCATGAGACGGTAGTCCTGCTGAGATTCCAAGAATCCTCATTCTAAATGAATGAGGCTAGTTTTCAGAGAAAATCCCACGTCCTATAAGCAGTACCGTAACTAGGTAAAAGGTCAGTGCCAAGGACTGTTATGTAGGGTAATGGCAGGGGAAATATATAGGTGAAAGGCTTAGTTACTACCTGAGCCTATCTTGGGATACCTGTATGAAACATAACAAGCAAATACAAGTGTGTGTCTGACATCACATGCTGCTCACATACCTTTCCAATGGCACTGATGGACTCTGTTCAAGCCTAGTGTTTGCCATAGAAATCATGGCTAACACAACTACACAGTTATGGTTCTCTAGGCCATGTAAGATGCCCACATGTTATTGCTTAATATTGTAGACATCCTGGTTGGCCTGACCCCTTATTTAGAAAGCATGACAGTGAAAAGTTTGGTTAGATAAGATGGGTTTCCTATCCAGAGCCCTGTCTGTAAGACGTTTTTCTAAGGTTTGGTATTTTAGTACTTAAATATGAATATACCACCACTTTCATTGGTTACTAACAATTTACACATTTAACAGTGAGAGGAGTTAATAAACTGATCTGTTGGGTGCTTCTCTTGAAGACTAGCATGTTTGATTGCTTTCAGAGTTCGAGAGAGAAAATGTTCTAGGTGGTTTACACTATGTGTAAAATGCACAGCTCCAATCCAGTGGGGTTAAAGAAGGAGACATGAAAAGGTTGAGTTGACACACAGGTTGATGTCAGATCAATAACGGGCAATGCGCACGCTCCTAACATTTTTTCTGTGTGAACCTACATGTTTGCATCAGTTAGTCAGGAATCATGAACACCTCAGATTTCTCCTGTTTAATCATATTCTACACACACATATCCAGGTATCCTCCATATCCCTGGAAAGAGCAAAGTACATTTAGCGACGATGACGAGATGGACCTTTACCTGAGGAAAGCCAGTAGGCATTCTCTTCCCATTTGTATTCATTTATATTGTAAAAAACAACCTCCAACACATTAATGAGATGCAATATGATGATATCTATACTGTAATCCTATGGTTATATTTCAAGTGCCCATACAATGTAGTGGAATTTTCATTTTTCTTCATTGGCACTGGAGAAAGTTCCACCAAAGTTGTCTATCCAACTGGCTCCTTTAACGGAGGAGACATCCATATTAATGGACAACCGTTGTCACCTTAGCAATAACCATAGAATGCAGCAGATTTTCCAACATTAATGTGTGGCGTACTTAGATGTAAAGCTTTTCAACAAATCTCTTTTCCTGACATCTCTGACCTGTGCTCAGTTCTGATGATTAGGGCAGCGAAGGCTGGCTCAGCTCTACTTTGGAGGGGCCTGTTCCAAATTGTTCTGAATCTGGAAGGAGTGCTTCCCTAATTCTGAGTTTTTCAACTGGACATTCCAAAATGTATATTTCCACCAGGAACCTCGAACAAACTTATTTTATCTAGAGGAGGGTTGCTTTGGGTTACAGCCAGGGGTGTGGAAAATCAGACATTATTTTCCCTTTTTGTCACCTAATGCTCTTTGACTCTAGAGTCTATGCTAGCCGCGGTCTGTGCAGGTAACAGCGGTAGGGCGGTGGTTCTGCGTGGGGGCGATTTCAAGGGACGATGCAGAGGGAAAATGTATTATTTATTTAATTTTCCCTTGGCATCTTCCCTTGAAATACCCCACCACCGGGCCCCATCGCTGTTACCTGCACGGACCGCGACTGGTCTTTGCTGTTGCCAACTCCAAGCCCTTGCCAGTTTACTTATACGATCTGGTATGTAGAGAACACCTGGGTGCCACCCTCTATCCTATTTGGTATAAACTCATGTGTCTCCCTGAGGGGCACTGTCTGATGGTAGTTTAATATAGTTTGAGCCACAGGCTGTTTGCTCTCCCCAAGGGGCGATGTCTACAAGCCATGTTTGGGTAAAATCTATACAGTCCCCCATACATTAACCTTTAGTGCAGTTTCAGGTTTGTGGTTAGATTGTGTTTCCGTATGGATGGCATTCCTAGTCAAAAAATATACATTTGCAAATTAGTGACTCCCTGCTACAGGTGTATCCAGTCTGGTCCCTATCTCCACTTTAGCTGCATCCTGTTAACCATGCTTTTTAATATCTGGCTTGGGACAGGAATAAACACCCTATTATTCTAAGCCTATTTTCCCCACTTTGCCTTGTAAATGACAACCCACCTAGCATTTCAACCAAGACGCCTTGGTTAGTGAGATGTGGGTGTTCATCTTCCATCGACTAATTAACTATTGGGCATCTGAAGATGGTAATCTGACCATGTGATAAACTCTGGTCAGTACCAAGATTGCTATGTGCTGGCTTTGAGTACTGATCCACAGTTTCCACAGGGAGCTCAAGGGAAAAAAGGAGGGCATTTAGAGCTTATCAAACGGTCTGCAAGCCCACCTGGTGAGAGGTGGTGAGCATCTCCATCGTTTGGCAGAGGGTCGGTCCACCATATGTCGAGATCCCCGCCCGGCATTTGGGAATCAGTGTGCCTATAATGGAGCCACCACCACTGTGGTTGTACTGAAGACAATGAAGATTTCTATGTAAAGTGTTTTGTTTTTCAATAGCAAACTCTAATCCGAAGCTTGTTAGCTAAAAATGGCTCTATAGCCCTGTTGCATTGGGGGTTTTCCCAGTCCCTGGGGGTCATTTATTTTATTTCCTGTTTGGGACCTCCATGTTTTGCCTGGTAGTTTTGAATAGGAAAAATGTGTGAAGGATCAAACGCCTTCTATAGGGAGGATGATCTGATGTAGAATGACTGATACAGGAGCGGCTCCTCCGTTATGGTGGAGGAGCGTTGCCCACTGCTCAGAGCCAGGAGATAAAAAAAAATGATAATAAAGTTATTTATTATCATTTTATTTTTCCATGGCTGAGCTGAGTGGCCAGAGTCTATGGTGGGGCAGGCCATCATCTTAAACGGCAGCAGGGAGGAGGGGAGTTGTGCACTGTATGTGCGCATGTCGGTTTGGACGGCCATCTTCAGCCGGACACACCAACATGTGCCCCTACATTTCCCCAACCCAGCTGTCTTGTACAGGCAGGTGGAGAAAAGTCACAGACTCCCAATGCCTGAGTGAGTGTTAGTTTAACCAGCTCAGCCAATCTCCTGTAGCATGAGAGCAGAGCCTGGATTGGGTGGCGACTCTGGGCGCCAGTGCAGTGTGACCCGATGCTGGAAGAAGCTGAACTACGGCGGTGGCAGTGACATGTAAATAATTTTTTAAAATATATTTGACCCCCATTCCCGCCTCCCCGTGTGCTGCCTCACCACTTTGTTTTCTTAGCAGCCGCCACTGGACTGATAGCTACGAAGCGGGCTGGCCGGCCGTTGCACTAAGTTTTCGAAGTGCAGGCAGTACTTTTGCTGCTTTTTGGCAGATGCCCCACATCTACCAAACTCTAAATGAACTCCCCAAAAAATCTTCTACAACCCCTGTTGCCCTCTAACAGTAGGCATAACAAACCAGAAGACCTCGAGAATGTGGGGGCCGTTCCAAAGGGCGGCCCTTTAGTGCCATTTAGGCACCAGTTCACCCCTCTCTAGTGGGTGGGCTTCTGTAGGAGTCCGCCCGCCAGGGCTCCATATGGGCGTCACATCCGGTGAGCTGAGGTATGGGGAGGGTATACATGCCTCCCCCGCCCCTCCTGGCATCCTCTGTTGCAACAGCCATGCCGTCTCCCACCCCACCTCTTACCCGGTGGAAAGGATGGTGGACAAGGTACTCAGAATGTTTTAATGTTTTCTTTTGTGTTGCAGGCGGAGTTACAGGGCGATCTGGAAGCAGATGGGTACAGTAAAGGTACCTCTGCGGCAGACTGGTACAGTATGGGTACCTCTGTGCGGCACAGTAGAGGTGCCAGAGCCAAAGACCAGGTGCCTCACGGCAGGTTCCTGGAAAACCGCGACACGCCCCATTAGTCCTTTTTGGCGGTTGGGGGCCTGACCAACCGGGGGTTTGCCCTGCTACGCTCCGCCTCGAAAAGGGCCTGAGTGAGTAATAAGAGAGTAACGTGTCACGTGATCCGGAGGAGGATCACCAAAAGGTGTAGCACTGACTGGGTGTTCCACAGTGCTGGCTCATCAGGCGGACGGAGGCAGCATAGGTTGGTACAGCTGCCTGCCCTTGGATCGCCCGTAAGATAACCCACCATATTGCATCCTTTTGTATGGAATAAACCTGCAGCAATATTTTCCCATAACAAAAGTTGTCTTGTGTATTTATTTATTCATGCATGCTCAGACTGTGGGTGTGGGAAGTTGCCGATAATGGCACTAAAAGTCTGGCAGTCAGTATGCTTTTGTCTATATATTTACATATGTATTTTTGCATGTGAAAACACTCTGTACAGATAATGGTTGGGTATATGTGTGTGTTTGAGTATGGGCACACATTGGTTTATAAGTACAGGAGAACTGTTGTGTGCATAAATGCATAGGCAGTTGTTGTAGACACATGCAATTTTCTTTTCTTCAGATCCCCGCTCCCTCTATTGATTTTCCCTCCCTGTGCGCCTCTGTTGCCTCACCTCCTGTCAGGCACCCTCGTCACTCTCCTGCAACGCAAGCAAATTAATTAGCTTTTGATTAGACCTTTGTAGAACAAACTAAAAGCGCTGATAAAGAGCATCTGAGGGCAGCCTTCCCTGTGTTCTGGCGATTTCTATCAACGCCGGCACCTCCTTGCCTTGTGTGTGCGTGTGTCCCCCTGACACAGCCTCGCCTGGCATGAAATGAGTGCGGTTCCTGTTCACATACAGGCTCGCCTTTAAACCGAAGCACATTTACAGCTTTCTGTAATCCACAAACAGAGGTAGTAGTTGTAGGCCTACAAAGCTAGTTTACTGGCGGGCTGCGCCTGTAAAGTGGCATCAGCCACGGGTTTCTTGGCACACTGCCTGCAATGCCATGTGCATTTTTACACATTTCCGGCTGCTGAATTGCACCGTTCAACGACGTGGAAAGGCAATCGCCTGGCCAATTACAGTTTAAAACAAAAAAAAAAATCTGGCGGTTAAACATTCTAGTAAAACATTCTTCCCCAGGGCCGGATAGGCCTTTTATTCCACATGCATTTGCAGGAGACAGAGAGAGAGAGAAGTAGAGAGTGTGAATGGATGGATGGAAGGATACAGATTACGCAAATTCAGCAAAATCCAAGGGATAGCAGAAAGGACATCACACCTTTTGGCATTTACTTTGACTCACAAAGCTTAAACATATACACATATTTATGCATTCCCTCTCAGACAAACACACTCACTTGCAAGCATGCATACAGCATACATTTAAAATCATTTTTTAATTACCTTACCTGTCAGATAGGGTCATATTCCAGTTCATTATACTCAATTTTTTATTACACTAATAGGGAATATTATTATTCACTATTTGTGTGATAAAAAAAATTGACAGATAAGCGGGAAAATTGAGCTTCAAAGGACATCCATTAGGATGAGCTGCCCCGGTGTTCCAGGCACTGATTTTGCCAGGGGTCGCAAAGGCAGTGCCAGGGGTTGCAAGGGTCACCCAGGGGGTCGCATCCTTAAATGACATCCATGGCTAAGAGCCGAACAGAGCAAGGCTGGATTGAGCATTTTTGCCAGGGATACTTTTGGTACCACAAAGAATAGGTACCGAAGCAAACACAAGCAGTCTGTGTAGTTAGGATAAATCAAAACAGGTAATCTGAAGTGAAAAAAAAACCTTCTAAGGTCCGAAGCGTTCTTCTTTCCTCAAGGATGATTTTATTGTTCTAAGTTTTCAATATCTTGGAAAGTAAAAAGACAGAAGCAGCATACTTTTGGTTCCCCCATTCCAGTCTTCCCTGCGGAGAAATCCCTTCCCCAACTTCTTCAAGACGTTTCCCATTCCTTTTCCCACCCTAAAAGCGATTTACTCCATTCCTTTTCAAAACAAAGCTCTGACCTTTACTAAGGTGGTATATGTCTGAGAGAAGTTTGTGATTTTCCACAAACTCATGAGATTGCTCACAAAGTTAACCACACATTGGAATGCTTACTTCCCTTAATGGGGGATTTACACCTCTGTAACTGTATGCCACTGTGGTGTACACTTCCACGGGTGTAAATGGACTTTCCGCTCACAAGCACCAGTTTTTGGGATACTCAACAGGGTTAAATCCAGACATTTTCTTTAAAGGCCAAAATGGATTTGTGAATTTGTCCCAAATACTGAGCACTGATAGAATGTGAGATGATACGTGTGTTTGCAAACTTAGGCATGCACCCGTGCCTGTGGGCTGTGACATTGGGTGCCTGCAGTGCTTAATTTGAGCCAGTGGTTTCTGGTGCTCTACACTGGAACTTCATTGTCAATACAGGCACTTATGACTGCTGCCACATGGTGGAGCTATTTAGAGATGAGCAGAACAGCAATTGTTTATTAACTCGTTCACTGCCGCGCGAATTCCGCCGTGGTGCGGGTGATTTATGACTGGGCATGGTTTGGACGGCCCCTGGCCATCCTCCGCTCACGCCCACCGTGACGTTGGAGGGTCGGACGCCGACCGACGCACACAAAGGGTTAATTCACTATACATTAAAAACAAATAATACCTGCTGCCCAAGTCATTTTTTTTTTATAGGTCAGGGGGCCTGGAATACTCTGAATTGTCACACTTGTGGCAGTGTGCTGGTTAGTAGTGTGTATGCCCTGTCATTGGCAACGTTGGCAGTGGCAATGGGTTGTGCAAGCTGCAGAGGCCTCCTGGCTACAGCCCTGGCACTTATTTTTTGTGTGCAAATTAAGCACTGGGTGTGTGTTTAGTCAAGTGTGCTTCTACGACAACAGACTCTGACATGAACTGTATGCTTCAGCACCGTCAGTGTAAAACAATGCATGCTTCTGTGTAGTACTGTCAGCCCTGTGTCTGCCTCTGTTGACTCAGACATGTTATATTTGTAGGAGTTTTGGTGGCTATGCCTCAAGTAATGAAAAGTGCTGTTTCATGAAGTAATAAAAGATCACAACATCTCTAAATGACATCAAAACACGCCCCGCTGCTTATTTTTTTCACTTAAAGCTATATTGAACAAACAAACAAATGCCTAATTTTCGTCTGGTGGAAGAGGTTTGGACTAGTCAGTGAGTCTTTGCTTGCTTTCGGTTCCTAAGACCAGGATTCATTTCTGGTTTGGTAGTAGACCAGACATCAAGCGAGACCCCTCTAGCCCTAATTGTTTTTTTTATTATGGCCCTGTAGTGTGGTCCAAATGTTACCGCCCCAGCGCTACTCACTTCCTATGTCGTGTACTCAAACAGACAACTTCACACAAACATTAGGAGGTTCAATGTACAGAACCTTATGTACTGAAGATGCTCCTGGTGCGATACATGGGTACTCCAGGCATCATTTGCGTGATGCACAAACATTGATTTCACAGTATATTCTGCACCGTTTTCGGAACTTGCTGTCACTTTTCACAGTGATCCTTTTCAAAGCCTGTACATCAATTTGCACCGATTGCTTCTCCTCTTGACGTATGTTTCTGTTTTTACTGGAGTGTTAAACATATGCACCAGTGCCTCGCCTGGAAGGAGTTGGTTAGATTTTTAAAAGGCAATTTTTTAGATCTCGCCTGTCGATGCGCATGCGCATCGAGCTGGCGAGACTATGGGGGCTTATCCACTCTTGAACCAACTTGCAAGGAATCGTGGCGATTCCTTGCAGTGCACGAGAAATTTAAGCTCAATGCGCATGCGCATTGAGCTTAAAAGCGCGTGCACATGCCCCCAGCCGCCTGCCTTGCCTACTCTCTGTGTCACAGCCTCCCCCAGCTCCGCCCCCTAACTTCTTGATTGCACAGCCGCTAGGCCGTGCCTCCCCTACTCTCCTCCCCCCTCCTCCTCCTACTCTCCTCCCCCTCCTCCTCCTACTCTCCTCCCCTGCCTGCCGTGTCGCACCTCTCCCCGCTCCGCCCCCTCCCCTGCCCGCCGTGTCGCATTTCTCCTGCCCCCTCCCCTTCTCTCTCTTCCCTCCGTCTTGTTTATTTATTTTTTTACCCGCTCCGCCCCCTCCCCTGCCCGCCGTGTCGCATTTCCCCTCAACCCTCCCCTTCTCTCTCTTCCCTCCGTCCATTGGTCACCTCTCTGCTGTCAAGGTAAATTACATCCACTGGTAGCGTCACCAAAGACACTACAAAACACTTCCAGAGCACACCAGGGGCAGGCTTTTCTCGGACGCAACTTGAAATTATTGACGGTGCACGGAAACGCTTTTCCACCCTTCATTTTTCAGCATACTCGTTTCTCCACAAGAGCAGTTCCGCGCTTAGAAACAAAAAGATCCTTAAGTGAGCAGTAGAAAACTTGCCATGATGTATGCGCGTGGAAGAGCTTTTTTCTTCTGCAGTTTCCTTCGCGCTGCCCTCCCCTGCCCGCCGTGTCGCATTTTTCCTCAACCCTCCCCTTCTCTCTCTTCCCTCCGTCCATTGGTCACCTCTCTGCTGTCAAGGTAAATTACATCCACTGGTAGCGTCACCAAAGAGACTACAAAACACTTCCGGAGCACACCAGAGGCAGGCTTTTCTCGGACGCAACTTGAAATAATTGACGGTGCACGGAAACGCTTTTCCACCCTTCATTTTTCAGCATACTCGTTTCTCCACAAGAGCAGTTCCGCGCTTAGAAACAAAAAGATACTTAAGTGAGCAGTAGAAAACTTGCCATGGTGTATGCGCGTGGAAGAGCTTTTTTCTTCTGCAGTTTCCTTCGCGCTGGCAGCACGTTTTTGCACATAAGCTATGGTACACAAAGCTGTACAAAATCACTTCCAGAGAGAGTGCATGGTAGCTCTATTTGAATACATAATCTTTGGACGCATGGAACGCGTTCTGAGCTTTTAAGGGTGTGTGTTTGCACTTTATGAAAAAGAGTAATTGGAAATAATTTCTATCAGGTATCAGAGCTGTTGGGAGGCTCAAAGTGCTTTTTTGTGCTTGCTGTTCATCGGAGGAATTCACGGAGAGTGTTGCACGTCCCGCCAATCTTTCTAGTAAACTTAGAAAGATGCAACGCTGTACTGTCTGGATAGGTGCAGGCAAAGATGTGTACGCTTCCTGTACACTATTTTCCGATCAATACCGCAGCTTACTCTTGTTTTTTGGAGGGACGGTCCATTCAATAGATGTGGCCTTTCATGATTGGTCTTCACCTCAGTCAGTTAAATGTCTCCTGGAATGGGCGGGTCATACGGCTGTCAACGTCTCTCTTAACAATTGGTCTAGAAAGTGGACTACACAGGCTGCCGACTATCTTGGTAGCACTATTACTTTTAACAGTAGGCATGTCATTTTTTCTAATACTGCTACATTTATTATTAAATAGCAATATCGAAAAGCTAATTGCTTGCATATGCTGGGACTTTTTCAACTCGACTAAACTGGCGCACGATCCACCTGTGGGTCACACAACCCACTGTTTGGGAAATGCTGGTTTGGCTGCATGCTGCTTAATCCCTGTGTACTTTGATGCACACTGCTCGTGTTATGTGTACTGTCGGAAGTATTAATGCATGCTGCTTCAGTTGTGCATAGGCTGTGTGTTCTTTAGGTGCACGGTGCTCATGTTCTGTGTGAACCGTCTCTGCATTTGATACATGCTGTTTCGGTTTTGTATGGGCTGTGTTTGTTTTTGGTGCACGCTGCTCTGACTGTGTGCACTGTCCACCACATCCACCATCATCTCCACCATCACCTCCACATCCTCCACATCCACCGTGACATCTACCGCCACATCCACCACCACCACCACATCCACCACATCCACCACCACCGCATCCACCACCACCGCATGCACCACCACCACCACACCCACCACCACTTCAACCACCACCCCATCCACCACCGCATCCACCACCGCATCCACCACCGCATCCACCACCGCATCCACCACCACCATCACATCCACCATCACATCCACCACCACATCCACCACCACCATCACATCCACCACCACATCCATCATGAAATCCACAGCCACATCCACCACCACCACCACATCCACCACCGACACATCCACCACCACCACCACCACATCCACCACCACATCCACCACCACCACCACATCCACCACCACCACATCCACCACCACCACCACATCCACCACCACCACCACCACATCCACCACCACATCCACCACCACATACACCACCAGGTGCAAATGCAATGTTCTTGGATTTTCGTCACAATAAAATACACTGAACATAATCTTCACAAAATTAAATTACAAACGTTTAAGCTATTGCCATTTATAAATTACAATACATTTTATTTAAGTATTAATTATTTACAAAATTAAAAGCCATTGTTATTTGCAATATCAATACATCTAAGTCACGTAAACACAACACACATTGCATTACAAATGCTATAGGTGTCACATTTGCGAAAGTTAAAACTATTGACATTGTAACTGACAAAACTATTACTTTTGCTATTTTCAAAACCAACACATAAATAAAAAAAGTGTCATTTACAATACCAATTGCTCAAACTTTCCTAATGCGAGACCTATTGCATTTCCAATGCTTGTTTTAGATGTTTTGATGAGTTTTTCTCTTTTTGCCTACTGATCTGCAAATCTTTTTAGTTTTTTTGTTGATGATTTTAATTGTTACTTATTTTTGATCGACGGTCCATATCCCTTTTACCCTCACCCTTCCCTTGCCCTCCTTATGCCAGTGATATTCTGCTTTTTCATCCATCTCCCAACAAACATTTACTGATCTCTTCTCTGCCCTGCATTACGCTGTCAATCATTGCATGCACCCTGCCCTTTTGTGTAGGCTGCGCTTGGGCCCACACTTTTGAAAGGGAGAGGTGATGGGTGTTTCAAGAGCCCCTTCTACCTGCCTGCATACTTCGAACTACTGTTAATTTCCTTCACACGTGCTCAGGTCGGAGACATGCTTCTGTGAGTGGAAAGTGTGGCATGGTGTGTTCCCGTGCTCACCCATGCTTAAAAAAAACATTTTTTACATATGTTTATTGCTTTTTGGTTCAGTTTCTTTTACACACTTAAAAGCATGGGGGTGACAATGAACTTTTACATCATACTATGACAATGCCAACTTACTTTAGGATTGGATGTTATAACCAGAGCAGGAGTATCAGAACTGGCTGTGACGGCAATTGCCGGGTGCTCTCTTTTCCCCTCTGTGGTATAGAGGTGCCTATCCGTATGGATTCTGTAGGTGGTAGATGCACTTTATCAACCTCTGTTATGCTGCGGTGCCTGCTTACGTGTTGTATTGATTCCCTGTGAGAGGTCGGGAGGGGCCAGGCCCTCCTCTCCCCTCGACTCCTGATCCTTCTCATTGCCTGTATGTGCTGGTGGATGTAATTAGGTCTCTGCTTGGCTGAGTGGATTAAATCTGCAAAGGATCTCACAGCTGCTGCTGTTCTAGTGAAGACACAATTTCAGTACTTGCTCGCCAGGAGCTCTTTTCAGATTTTCCTGTGGGCGCCTTTCAAAGCAATAGACACTGCTTCGGTTCTGGGGTTGTTACGTGTTAATGCTCAAGGCAGGGATTTCTGGGGTTATGATGTGCATCGCTGTCGAGGCATTACTTTCTCTGGATGTGGTACCGTGTGTGGTTATCTTATAAAACAAGGTCAGGTTACAGAGTTGAGTGTGACTTTCTGTACATGACCAACTGGGGTTGTGTCCACTGCCCTTGTCATCATTTGCTGCAACTATGAGGCTGGCCGAGGCTGAAAAAAGAATGTTTTCTTGGTTTTCAAGAGGCTGGGAGTTCCTATCTGATGTTGCCTGCAAGGAGTGTGAAGAGATACAGGCTTGCGTATTGTTACTCCTTCGTATGGCCAGAGAGAATGCCACAACTGTCTCCAATCTATATAGTGTGGATGCCAATATTCATGAAAAAAGCCTCTGAATGTGAATATTTTGGGAGCAACTCTGGCCTGTAGATCATTGGTTTACGAATGTTCAACAAGGGTGTGTGGTTTCCTGCTAGTACCAATTTCAGCCATATTGAAACAGAGTGGATGCTTTACCAACTTATGGTGTATCTGCTGAGTAATTATGATAGTCTTGAAATGAAACAAAACCAAAGGGGATGATGGACGGAGTGTTGAACATTGCAAGCACTCACCCCAGTCAACTGATCTGGGTTTAATCAATCACCATTCTTTAGCTCTCTCCGCCACCCCAGTTCAGAAATGGCCATATGCAAATCCGTCTGTCCTTGTGCTTTACCACCTCATGGTGTATCTGCTGAGTAATATGATAGTCTTGAAATGAAAGCCACCTTTCCACACTTGGTTTGAATCTTCAGTTGAGTAAAGCACTTCTGAGGAGCTTGAGAAGAAGAAGACTGGTGAGCTCCTTTGAATCGATGTGTATGGGACACTGATTTTATGAAATACTTACGTGCACAAGGAGAAACTACTCACAGTCTTGTAACATTACAATGTCAAAACATTGTTCAGCCAAGCAAGTTACATTCTCCCATCAGAGCAATGCTGAGCTGCCTCTATTGCTGCAGTTCCCTTGTGTTAAAAAGAATGGCGAATGGTGAACGCTACTGTCAAAGGTTATAACTGGTCAGTTTCTTGTTTCGATGTCTGCTGCCGATCAGCCTGCTTTCTCAATGAGGACACCTAAGTAAATGGCAACTCTCTAATCTACGGTTGCATTTCTATATACATGATCAATATGTATCATTTAAGTTTGGTTCTTCTGGTTCTGCTCATAATAGTGTGAACTTAACTTTACATGAACTTTAGATTACCTTATTGGTTGTATCGTTTAACCTTTACACGAAGTGCCATTGAAAGCATCTAGATTCCAATACATTAGAAAGACATGGGTATTCTTTCCTATTGTCTAGTTATAGGTCCTGCTTGACTCTCAGGGAGGGTAATCAGCTTTTGTGTGACCATATCCCTGAGAGTAGGGTTGTGAAGATGCTTGTGAATGTCCAATGCCTATCATATTGAGTTGTGTTGCGGTATATGAATGTCTAAGATATGGGGAGCTGGGTCTGTTGAGCCATTTATGCCTATCTAAGGGATGAATAGAGGTATGTAAAATAAAAATTTAACCAATGTTTTGTGAAGTTGTCAAAATTGACAGATGCAGGTTGTCATCTTTGCAACAGTACTATGATGCCTACTCGGCTTGCTCACCTTTCTGGTGGTCCCACAGTCTCCACCAATGGTTGCATGCCCAGGGCTTAGCAGTCTATGTGAAGGACAGACTAGAGAATGGAGGGTCAGGAAGGGAATGGTATTTGAAATGTATGGATCTGTGATACACCTCTCCAAATCCAAAAATTGCATAAGGCAGTATTATGGGGCATGGGTATGACTAGTTAGACCGGTTGTTGGGGGTATTTTTGCTGTTAGGAAATGGGATGCCCCTAAGGATACTTAAGTGTATAGCACTTAAGGCCAGTCTTTATTGACCCCTTAAACTGGCCTGATAACCCATAAGACACCTCCCTTGAGAAACAAATGTGTAGGGGGTTGGTCCTTATTCAGATTTCCTTTTGGCAGCCTCTGGATGTCGCACCTTGGCAAGAGTTGCTTCACACTTCAAGGATCACCTGTGTGAGCCTTCAGCCCAAAGCATGGCTCTCACTTGTAGACCGGCAGCGTTGAGAAGTGGGTAGCCTGAAAAACAGCGATACTACTCATACCGGGGAATATGCCTAATGCAGCCAGTTAGATGCATGCACTAAATGCTAGATTTACATTCCACCCACTTTCCACAGTAAATGAGAAGATGGCAGCCCATCATGCGCTTAGAGATCTGGGATTTAAACCTGTGTTATATCCTCAAATATCTGGCGATCTTGGAAGTGCAGTGAAGTATTCCACCCAATTTTAGGCCAATTAAATCTTACCATATCCAAGAGCTCACCTGTACATTCTCCTGGAGAACCAAATGGAAGCACCCAGAGAACTCTGCCAAGGCCCTTGCAGAATTGCAGGCAAGAGTGAATTGCGACAAAGGCCAATCTTTGCCAAAAGCATTGCTTCCCTTTACCAGAGGCCTTCTAGCTACCATCACTCTCACAGGTTCTCCTTTGCTTGCAGTGACTGAAGGGCCAGCTGAGGAGCATGGCTGTGGATTGGACACTGATCGATTAGAGATTTGGGGGCATATTTACAATAAAATGTTGGAGCCCAGCGCTGCGACAAATTTGGCAGTGCTGCTCTTAGACATTTCTATATGCACCCTGTGTTTCCCCTATTGCTTGTGCAAACAAAGCTGCCTATCGCCAGTGCAGGCACCCTGCTGCCATGTTGCAAGCGTGCCTGCGCAGCAGGGACAAATGTTTTTCTCAGGAAGGGACATCTTCATGCACATAAACAATCAATAACGGCGATTTGCACCTACTATGTGTGCTGAGAAAAAACAAAGTAGAAATTAATAATTTCTTTATGTATCGCCATTCTAATGCCTGGTATTTCATGGCGTTCGTTTTTAGCGCTGCCTCAGCCTTGTAAATCTGGGGCAGTGTGAAAAAACAATGGGTATTAATGTGGAACACCCACAGAAACTTCCATTACACACCCTTTGCCGTAGAGGACTGCAACGGAAAGGGGCATATTTACAAGATGGCGTTAAGCCACGCTAAGTGGCTTAGCACCAGCTTGTAAATATGGAAAATGACGCTGTGCCACTGGAGCATCACAAAAATGATGCTCCCATGGTGGTGAGGGCTTGTAAATATGCCCCTTAGTGTCTCAAATGGACAGTTATACCACAGAGCACTGCTAGAAGAAGAACTTCACCCAGAACAGGTATATGGATCACTGGTCCTGCCTTCCAGTGTCTCACTTTCAGAAATTATTTGACCTCTCTAGGAGCTAGCATAGAATTAATTTTAAAATGTGTTTGTTTGTATTTGTTTCAGATGTTTTTACCACATTTAGAATTCTATTGGTTCAGCCTTGTTATTTATCATTGCTACTAAAGCAAGGAAAATAAAATCCGAAGTTAAAACACAGAGGCTTACCCCATGCTTAGATTGTGTTTTTTAATACAGTGGATTGTCATTTAAAATCAGTTTTGTGACAATGGTTGCTTTATTTGTTTGCTTTAATTTCCATGATACACTCTACCTTGCCACCTCCTGTAGAGTTCAAGTCTTGAGCCCCAGATAAGCCAAGTGTGTAGTGGGAAACTGTGCCTTATCACTGTCCGCAGAGAGCCCCTCCTTTGGGAGGAGCTCTGTCAAAACAATAAGGCCCGGATTAGGAGTCGATCGGTGGTTTCTGCCCCTGCATGGAATAAAGAGTTGGATGTTATGTACCCAACCCTTGCTTAAATTTCAACAGGTCAATCCTGTTGGAATTTAACAGGGGAAAAGTACATGGTATTAACCGTACCATGCGGATTTGGGGTCGGTAAACACCAGAATCTGCATGTTTTTCCCCCAAAACACATGATAGGTTATTTATCGCATCCCATAAATACTGAATCTTACGGCCTCATTATTTATGAAGTGCGATAAATAGTACCTTTATTCTGATGAACTCGGAATCTAATCTCACTCCCACAGTGGGTCTAGCTACATGCAATGGACTTCAAGGCAAGGGCAGCTCTTGCCCCAATCAGCTCCTGAGCTGCTGCTAAAAGGATACAACCCACAGACAGAACACTCTGAGTCATTGTCTCGAAAAGCATTGTCTGCACCAACACACAACATTAGGGGGCATATTTACAAAGAAATGGCATAGAAGCAGCGCTGCAAGTCATTTTGCAGTTCGGCCCTACGCCAATTTGAAAGGACAGAAATGCACTGTACTTACAAGATACATTGCGTTCCTGGGAGTGTGTCGGAGGAAGATGGCGGCCGACTAAGACGCTCGGTCGCGAGCTCCTGAGACGCCAGCAAACAATCTGATGCCAGCGCTTCCCCGGAGGAAGCAAATGGGCAACCTCAGCCGGGTTTCCATCCAGTAATGACCTGGTCAAGGTAAGGGATGCGTTACCCGTTAGCCGTTATCCGGTAGACTACAAGTTTAACACAATTGAAATAATCCCCCCAGAAGAAACACTCTCCTCAGAAGTAACTCTCCCCGGTAGCACGCAAAAGGGGACTAGCTGCTGGAAAAGAAAGAGAGCCGAACGAGAGACACAGACTCACCGAGGCGTAGTGGTCGAGACAAGGCAAGCCAGCTGCGTCGCTGCGGCGTTGTACGACGTTACGCAGCGTTGCTGCAGAGCTCTGCAAGCTCCTGTCAGGATCACGGCGCCGGGGGTTGCGGTCAGCAGAGAACCGCATACCACATGCCGGAGCAGAGAGAGCGCGGCGTCCAAGCAACGGTGGCGGAGCTCTGGGTGAGAGCAAGAAACGCCACCCGGTGCTGCAGAAGGGCGCTTGGAGGAATCACTTTCCTCTTCCGGGGGAGAGGGAGCAGAGTCAGCGGAGTCAGCGGGGTCAGCGGCGCTGATCTTGGAGACTGCAAGGAGGTGAGCTGCTGCTACGAAGAAGCTGGAAATGACAGGAATACACAGAGTGTACAAAGCAATCAAAGCAAACAAAGTGACAATACAAACGATTACAAATATAATAAAGTTAATCTCCCGTACATTCTAAACGTGAATATAAGTGTAAAATCAAATAAAAACCAGGAGCACTATAAAGACTCACAAGCTTTAAATGACTGGTACTGGATGATTAAAAGAAGCAAAGTGGCTGTTCCTGATGACAAAAATTTAACTCAAATTAAACTACCTTATACTATCTCACAGGGGAAGGAAAAAAAAGAGTATTGCCAGAACGCCAAAGAACCTATTCCAGCGGGAAAGGACGGTGCTGTCATCACACAAGATCTGGAGGCAAAAAATACTAGAGAAGAGCTCACCCCTGCACCACTAGGTCAAAAAAACCACTGGTAGAGAAAACAGTACTCCCAGATACGCTAGACAAAAAAGAAGGAGAAACTGGAAGATCAGTCTACTCCCTAAGATGCCGGAATCTACCTAAACAAAATACACTGTCAGTCCAGAAGAAAAAGAGTGTGACCCCAAGAAGTACAAAGAAAAGAAATCTACCGCGACTGGACGTACTATCAGAGAGTATTAAAGGTAGAGTTTCAAAAACAAAAACCAAGGGGCAAAAAGTTAAAATTACTCCATCCCTAAGATCATATTTCAAAGTGCAAGAAGTACTGCAGATACGAGGTGGACAGTCCGCGGCGGGGACTATAGCTGAGAATACTTCTATATCTACATCCACGTCAACCCCAGGTGAAGGTGGAGGCGAGGGTAAAGAACTGACTGGCGAGTACGAAGAAGAGACACCTGCTCTAGAGTATTTGGAGGTAAGCACAGAAGAAGAAGAAGAAGAAGGTATACAACAAAAAGTCTCCCCAACCTCAGTCGAACCACTACTGACATCACACCAACCAATACTAAAAACAATAATGAGTAATTCGATGACACAACTCACAAGCAAAGAGACTGAAGCTGAACCCGAAGCAGATATAACCCCATAAGAGCAACAAGGGGAAGCAGCGGGGCAACAAGTTGAAAAAGAAAAAGATGTAGACCGGCATGAATCGCGGCCAGGGGAGCAAGATACGGAGCAGGATACGGATCAGACGGGTGTAAGCAAGATGGAAGAAATAATGGGGGCATGCTTGGAAAAAATGATGGAAAAAATCTTGGGGGAAATGAGAGAGAAATTCTCAATATCAGAAGGGAATCAATCTAAAATCCAAGAAGTAGTCGAAAACCTCGACCAGAAACTGAAAGATTTAGGAGTACGAGTAACGGCTGTGGAAAATGAGCTTGGCTCTTTCATCAAAAATGTAGATGCAAACCAAAGAGAAATACGACAGATAAAAGACAGTGAGAGGGCTATCAAAGAAAAACTTGAATCCCTGGAGAATCAGGGAAGACGCAATAACCTCAGATTACTAAATATTCCTGAAAATATGGAAGGGTCAGATATAAAATCATATGTTATATCCTTGCTAGAGGAGTTCTTTCCCTGGGCAAAGGACTGTGAGTTATCAACAGACATTCAGCGAGTACACAGGGATCCCTTCAGAAAAAGTAAAGACCGAAAAGCCCCGAGGAAAATACTAATAAATTTCAGGACCTATTCTCTGAAGGAAAGATTACTCAATGAGGGACTAAAAAGCGGATCTTTTAACAAAGACAATTGGTCATTTCGCGTCAGTTCTGATATATGCAAGGCTACGCAAGATAGACAGTGGGAGCTGGGGCAATACATGCAAGAATTAAAAAATCTGTGAGCAAATGTCCAACTGAAATATACCGCTGCCTTAAGAATAATGTGGAGAAACAAAATGCACAATCTAAGAGAGCCGAAAGAGGTAGAAAACCTCATCCAGCTGATAAAAGACCAAATTGAAATTGACAAGATGAATAAAGTCTAATGAAATAGTAGGAGAAATTAGAATAGGTAACTTAAACAACTCTTTGGCAGCAAACATGAAAATAAACTAAAAAGCCAAAAAATGTAAATGAAAGGGGAAAGTGAAGGCATAGCAATCATTTAATATGTAATAAAATGGCTGGCGTTGCGGAGCACGAAAAGGGTGGAAAATACCACCTGAAAAAAGAAGAAGGGAGGCTTCCTCAGGGTGGGACGTTTTATCTGCACTGTACAGTAATCATGTAAGATATAATCACAAGCGGGTGGGGAGCAAAATAGGGAAAAAAACAAAAAAATACCTCAAATTTGGTAAACAAAGGTTTTCGATGGAGACAAGATGGTCCTTTTTTCTTTTTATCTTTTCAATCAAATTTTCTTTTTAAAACGGAATGGCGAAAGAAAAGATGGTAAAAATACTCTCATGGAATGTCAACGGTCTTAGAACTCCCAAGAGAAGAAGAAGAATCTTGGAGTATCTGAAAGAGGTAGAAAGCGAGATAATTATCCTTCAAGAAACTCATTTAATAAAATCAGAGTGGTCTCAAATTGTGAAAAACTTACATTGGATTGGCTCAAGCACTCACACATCACAAGATTGTAATATAAAAGGAGTGGCAATTATCATAAAAAAATCTCTGAATGCTAAACTGGAATCAGAAGAGGTTGATAGAAAGGGAAGATGGGCAATGGCCAAAATTAGGATAGAAGGCTCCACACTTATGATAGCAGGATATTATGGCCCAAACACTGATGACCCGGCGACACTTAAGAAATTATACTCAGAATTAATAACATCCACAGTCCCAATAATCGTAGGAGGAGACTATAATATAATATTAGACCCGACCGTAGACAGGCAACCTCCCTCTAAACAAAGGAATTCACCAAAGATGAGGGAATGGCTGGGAATATATAAAAGAGATCTAAACGTGGATGATATGTGGATACAAAAAGGTGAAAAAACATACCCGTTTACTTTCCATAATAAAAAACTAGGACATAAATCTAGGATAGATTTCTTTTTAATAAGCAACTCACTTCGAGATAAGGTTAAAAGTATTGAACATCAACCAGCTCACTTATCGGATCATTCGGCAGTCCAATTAATACTCTCACTAACACAAAGCTTAACTCCGACTAGATGGACTCTGGATCGATCAATCCTAACAACGGAAGAAAGTGTGGATCAACTGTTAAAATCCACAACTAATTATTTTGCAGACAATGGTGAAGAATCCTCCGAAAGAATTATATGGGACACATACAAAGCAGTAATAAGAGGACACTTACTTAGTTTGGGTGCACAAAAAAATAAGCGAAGGAAAGCTGACATAAAAAATCTGGAGACAGAAATTAGGGAAACAGAAACACAACTGGGAGCCAGCCCATCACCGATTTCTAAAGAAAAACTAACTGAGAGGGTATGTAAGTTAAAAGAGGCTTTAACAGATTACTTGGAGAATATAGTGCAAGAGAAATGGGAGAACAGTAAATTGGCTAAACATGAATATGGGGAAGGCTGCTGGAAAATGTTAGCCTGGAAGTTGAAAACAGACCAGACAACGAATACTATATTATCCGTGTATACCAAAGATCAATCAGCCTTATGTGAAGACGACTCCGCAATAAGACAAGAATTTGCACTTTTTTTTTCAACAATATACAAAGAGGACACAAATCCAACGACTGAGAACATTAAGGAATATCTAGAACGAATAATAATGCCAAAATTAACGGAAGAGGAAGTTGTTTTCTTAAATAGTGATATAACATCTGAGGAAGTTAGATCTGCCATAGGTAGCTTAAAGAAGGGTAAAGCGGCAGGACCTGATGCCCTACCTAATGAATTCTATATAGCCCTAAAAGAGCCTTTAATTGGTCACTTGACAAAGGTCATGAACAAGATTTATGTGGAGCATGAAAAGATCCCTGATTCATGGAACAACGCCACAATAAGTCTTATATTAAAACCGGGGAAAAATCCAAAATCTTGTGTGTCCTACAGACCAATATCTTTATTTAATTGCGACTACAAATTGTTTATGAACATAATAGCGAAAAGATTATCAAAGCTAATGCCAAATCTGATTGATCAGGATCAGAAGGGTTTCATAAAGGGCAGACAAATTCAAGAAATAACGCATGAATTATTAGCGACAATCGATGTAGCCATATCAGAACAGCTACCCCTCACGATCATCACCTATGACGCGGCAAAAGCCTTTGATCGCGTACATTGGCTATTCTTAAATAATATCATAGAGAAAACTAATCTGGGAAGTAATTTTGGTCATATGGTGAAGGAAATTTACACAAACCCTAGAGCAAAAATAATAGTGAACGGGAGTTTGACAAGCAATATCACTATCCAGAGGGGCACGAGGCAAGGCTGCCCCTTGTCTCCATTACTCTTCAATTTATATATTGAACCTTTAGCTTGCTCAATCAGAAATCATATCCAAATAGCACCTTTTAAATATAAAAATTGGGAAAAGAAAGTGGCATTATATGCAGATGACCTTATGGTGTTCACGGACAACTACAATAACTCAGAACCAGCAATTAAAGAAATAATGAATGACTTTGGCAGGGTTTCAGGCTATTTGATAAATATCAGTAAGACAGAGGCAATGAGTTGGAATTGTACGACAAAACCAGCTTTCTCAAAGGAAAAAATAAGATATTTAGGGATCACCCTAATTGAAGATCTGAATAAAATTCCCCAATTAAATTTAAATATAGTAATAAAAGAAATGAGAAAACTTCTTAAAACATGGTCTGGTCTACCACTAAACTTTTTGGGCAAATCAAACGCAGTTAAAATGACCATTATCCCCAAATTCACGTATCTTTTTAACACGATTCCGTTGGAGTTTATTAAAGCTGCCCTAAAGAAAATACAAGGAGAATTGTCCAGCTTTATTTGGTCGGAGAAAAGCACAAGAATTGCTTGGAACAAACTCAGGAGAAGGAAGAATCAAGGGGGCATTGCAAGTCCTGATATTATTGAATATTGCAGGGCTTTTCAGTTTAAAAACTTTAGAACGTTGCTAATGAAGCACGGTAAGTTCCGAAATTTCCTGCAACATAATACAAATGGAGAAGACTATTTCCTTTTGAAATTTGGCCATCCCAAATTTTTGAAGAAAGTAAAATTGAAGCTGCTAACTAATGCGGTCAAACTATGGACCCAATTTAGAAGCATTTTGAGGATCCCATACTATAGTAATATGGCCCCAATTTGGGATTCACCTGGAACACCAGAATGCCTCAAAGATGCATTATCCAGTGTACTTAGACAACTGGGTTTCGAAAAATGGGGACAACTTCTATGTGAAAATGAATTAATATCATGGGAACACCTACACACAATAACGGAAGGGAAAGTGTCGAAGTTCAAATATTATCAATAGAAGAGCTGGGCTAATACCATTTCAAAAGGAACAACAGACACAGGAAACTTTGAAAAGGAAATGACAAAGGAATCCACAATAACAAAAGAAATATCAAAATGGTATTGGGTGTTAATTGAAACTAGAGAAGAAGATCAATCAATACCTGAAAAAATATGGAGAAGAGAGTTTACCAACGAAGACATTGATCTAAATATGATCTGGAGAAAATCATCGGAATCATGCTGGGCGTGTGTAAAACCCGCTACCCTAAAAAGAAATCACCTGTTCTCAATACATAGAGCGTACTGGACTCCAAAGAGGTTATCAAGTTTCAAAGGCGCATCGATAAAATCTTGCAGTAAATGTGGCAAAGAAAAGGTAGATGATACCCATATGTTCCATCACTGCCCGGCACTTGCGCATTTTTGGCAAGAGATTGGTAAGACACTCTCGGCTCTAATGAGAACCCCAATAACTGTAAGTACCTCTTTAATTATTTTTGGGATCGTTTCAAATACCATTAGACTAAGTAAACCTCAGGAAAATTTAATGTTTGTGCTGATATTATTAGCACGTAGAGAGATCTATATAAACTGGATAAAACCGTCATATGAGGACTGGTTAAATTCTGTTATTAGGGTATGTAGGTTGGATAGGAAAGGGAATAGTACAAAAAGAATGCAGTACTGGGAGATATGGGTAAACTTTTTTACTCCTGAGTGACAACTTAGTTTCAATTTTGACCTTCTTCTCCTCTTTTTCTTGTGTTTTTTGCCAGTTTTTCTTTTTTTCCTTTTTCCTTTTTTTCTTTTTTTTTTCTTTTTGTTTACCAATGATTAAAGCGGAGACAATAATTTCCTGGCAGGACTTGATCTCTGCCGAGTAGCTCTAGGGCTAGCTCATCACAGAACATTGGAATTATTGTGTTGGATAAAGGTAAAGAGGAGAATATTGACAGGTCCCAAGAAACGGCTGGGAAACTCCCCCTGGGATTTTCAACAAAAATCCGGGGCAGTGAAGGTATACAATATGAGCAGACCGTCAATTTCCCCCGAACACCTTATTATCCACTTTCTTTTCGCAATATGAGGTTTAAAAAAAAAAAAAAAAAAGATACATTGCGTTCCTGTCCTTTCAGCTAGCGCCGGTGCAAATATTGAAGCAGCACGCCAACCATGGTGCAAGGGTGTCTGTGTTGTTGGCACGTTTGCTTTTGTGCACAGAGGGTCTCCATATTGCACAAAAACAATCACATCAGGCATTTGCCTCATTCTGTGTGTGCTGCAAAAAATGAGGAGAAATGTTTCTTCTTGCTATGCTGTGGGCAGGTGTAAGTTTTTGCCACTGCCCCAGATTCTTGCTATGGTGTAAATATAGGGCCTTGTTGAAATCCATGGGTGCTACGTGGGAACACCCATAGCACACCTCTCTACCACAATGTAAGGCCGCCAAGCAACTTGTGTTGCGTGACCTTACACCTTATCTACAAGGCCATGAAAAGCCATGCAGGGTGGCTTTGCGTGGCCTTGTAGATATAGGCCTGCACTATGCACCGCTGCAGCGTGTAAAAAAGGTGACACTCCAGTGGCTCAAAGCGGCTTGTAAATATGCCCCTAGGCGTGCTGACATCAAAGATGAAGCTAACTGCCCAACCCCCACACAAGCACAGCCATACACACAAGTTCCCCACTCCTGTTCCTCTTTCATTCTATCTCCTCTTCCTTCATGGTTGTTCTACTCTACCCCTTACCTTTCACCTGTCCTCTACCTCCTGCACTTATTTTTCTGTCTGACAACATCCTATCCTCTTCTTCGGTCCCATATTCCCAATGTTTCTCTTTCATCCAATCACCTTTTGTTTTCATTCCCACTCTCCACTTACGAAATATTCAGTTTGCTCCTCTCTCAGATAAAATGGGGCAGATTTACAAGAAACTGATGCATCTGTGGAGTTGCGTCAGTTTCCTTGCACCAGCCTGCGATACCCTTGCATCACCATGGATGTGCCGTATTTATAATACAGCGCACCATGACGCAAGGTTTGACAGATGCGTCAGAAATTCTGACGCATCTGTTGGCCCAAAAGTCACGTTTTGCTAAAGTCGTGTCACAAGCACGCCACAACTCCAGCAATGCATGTTGAGGCCTATACTTATTGTACTGCGCCACTCCTTCAAGCAGGGGTAAGGTTTTGACGCAGTGGCGTCCTAGAAGTGGCGCAGTAAAATCTTGCAGATTTCACTGTGTCACTTTTACAAGGCTTTCTTTCCTGTGTGGGAACACCCACCCTGAATACATTATACCTGAAGCAGGTATAGAGTGACACAGAGCTTTACAATACAACGCATTTCCCTCAATTCTTTACGCGGCCGCTGCGTCACAGATGTGACTCAACGGCGGCGCAAAAGTGTCACAAGGGGCTTGTAAATCTGCCCTGAAGTGTGTTCATAATGACTTTTATTATATCTTTAGTTGCTTGTTCTTGCTGCTGCACCTAAAAACTGGACCCCTTTACTTGTTGAAGATTACAAATGATAAACACAAAAACACACCCAAACACCCACTCTTTGTCTGCTTTGTGGTTCTCTGTCTCTCTTTATTCACCTCGAACTGACCATTTCTCGACGCTACCCCTTTCAATGATGGTCCTTCAAAAAACCCTAAAATAGCCTGTCCATTTAATCTGCACTACAGTGACGCCGCAAAGAGAGCTTTGTAGGTCCTCAGGTACACGAGTCTAAAGGTTAGCCTGTATTTTTGGGACCCTTTCTTACTGGACCCATATGTCAGGCTTTTTCCTTCATCTGCAGTGTCATTAGGAAATGGCTTTTCTTTGCAGTCAGTTCCATTCGCAGAGTTGAACACCTGAGCTTTGCTTTTGTACCTAAAATGTTAGAACATATCTCAGAAAGTGGTTGCTTTTCTTGATTCTTTTGGCATCCGCAGCCTTTCTGCCTTCATTCCCCTGTGCACACTACTTGATTTAATAGTGCTGCATTCCAGGAGAAAACATTTCCACTTGTGGACTGCCCATAATTCTTGTAAATATTACGATTACTACTCATAGGTCGCAAAAACCTGGCATGTGGGTTTTCACAATAAAACAAGGAATTTTGTATTTGTTTTAAGCTGTTGAGAGAAAAAAGGGTTGCAAATACACATTTAGTATAAAAGTTGCAATGACAATGGTTTTAAATCTAATGCGGGGGAAAGGGCACGCCTGTTTGCTACCCTAACTGGCATGCATAAGGAAATATTGCCTGTTTGCAGCAGAGAACTACATCTTTGTTTAAACAGAGAAAAAGAATGAACAATTGTAAACTTTTAGGGGGATAACGTAGGGATGTACTTGAGACTTGTCTGAGAGAATAGCAATTTTGAAAATGCCTATGCAGTTAGAGTTAGGTCAGCGTTTCCATAGGAAATGCTTTTTTTGTACTGCTAATAACTTTGGCACTGTTTGCAAATCTTCACAAACCTTTCCAATAAAGTGCTACTTTTTGCTTAGTTTATGCATTGAAAGTTTTGGGGTGATCTGTTGAGTGGGAACATGGAAAAATGGGGGATGTCCCAAAACGCAAAATCTTAGTGCATTTTCCATAGACTTTTTTGAACAGTGATACCGCATAAACTCGTAAACTCATTTTCACCAGATTTGGCTGGAAGCTATATCTTGGTCAACAACACGTGTTTTTGTGATTTGGCATAAATCCATTGAATAGTTTGGAGATATTAAGCTCTAATAATATTTGTGTATCTGGACAGTTACGTTCAAAGGTCTCTCATACAATTCTCTCAAACCCATTAGAAAAAATAGAGCCTTCTGATTGGGCTAGAGAGCTTTTTATCCTTGTGCCAATTTGCTCCCGCGGAACAAGACACCTGAGGGAGCAAGGCTCTGATTGGCTGTTAAGTAACATGAGAAAAATATTGTTGGCAACCGTTACAGGTCTCAGGGACTTTATCCCCTCCCCTGAGCTGTAAAAATAAAAATAATATAGGGGGCCACAGTAGGGATAACCTGCCTCCCTAAAGGGCCTAGGGGTTAAAAAAAACTGATGTTTTTGCCATGAACCTGCTGGACCTTGAGAAACAAAAAAAAAAGAAATGGCAGCCCATCATTCGCTTAAATAAATATTTGGGTAGGGGGTGTGAGTGAGACCCCCACCATGAGCCCATTTTGGGCCCGGGCCGACATGTGGTAAAAAAGAAATGAGGGCCATGTAGCCCCCCTCCCGAGCTGATGTAGACTCTGGAGATCCTAACCACCAGGGCCAATTTATGTCAAATAAAATGTAGGGGTGCTGTGCTGCCCTGCTCCTGAGCATTTAAAAACCCAGGGACCCCATCCTCTGAGGCTGCTTGATAAAAAAAGAAAGGGGAGGGGGCTGTGTGACCACATTCTTCTCTGAGCCTCTTAAGTCCCCGGGGACCCCATCCCCCATGGACTAGCTCATGAACACTGTTCCGGGGAACCACCTCCTGGTGCAGAGTAGTTTCTCTGCCCTCATCAGTGTGGGTAGGAAAACATATGTTTGCTCCCGCCTAGTGGGAGCATATTTAAATCTCTCGCCAGATGAGAGCAAACATGCCTTCCCTGCCTGCCGCAGTGCTGGCAGGGAAGGCATGTCTGCTCCCAGCCGGCCAGTGGTTCAAACATGCTCTCACTGGACGGGAGCAGTCTTGTGTTTCTTTGCCCACACTTCTTCTGACAGAAAACAGATATTGCTATTGCCCGGGCAGAAGCAATGCTGACTCCTGCAACATGTGGGAAGCCTCCTGTGGCCGCGGGGGCTCTGCCCAACATGCTGACTGGTGGGTATCCTGGGTGGACACCGGGCATCCGCCTCTGGCCCCAAGGATGAGTCCCTGGGGTCAAAGAAAGCTCAGGGTATTATGCCCCCCAGGGGGATGGGGTCCACATGACCTATTGAGGCTTTGAGAGGGGAGCTGTGTGGCCCTTCTCCCTTTTTTACTTTTCCCATTTTTAATTGCATTTGCAGGGGGATGGGGTCCCTTTGGCCAAATGAAGTTTATGGCAGGGGACAGTGTGGCCCTCCTCCCCTTTTCAATTGTAATTGACCTCAGGGGATGGAGTCCCTCAGGCCCAATGAAGCTTAGAGAGGGGTGCGGCCCCTTTTTAATATCATTTGGCCTCACAGGATGGGGTCCTTGTTGCCTATTGAAGCTCGAGGAGGGGGGACGCACTGCCTTCCCCAAATAGTAAGGTATTTTGCACTGGGGATGGGGCCTCTTAAGGCTAGGGGAGGGATCTACGTGCCCTCCTCCTCAATAATTAAAATATATCCTTCTGGCATGGGGTCCCAGGGGCTCTTAAGACTCAGGAAGGGAGGCCACATGCCCTGCTGCCCTATAACGAAAATATGGCCTTAGAGGCTAGGGTCCTCAGGCCCATTTGTGCTTGGGGACAGGGGGCCATACGGCCATTAGGCCCCATTGTGCCATACTTAAAGTATGGCACCAGGGGATGGGATTCCATAGGCCTATTTGGGCTGGGGAGAGGTCTAAATGCCCCCTCTCCTGATGTTAATCTATTTTGCTCTAGGGGATGGTTCCCCAGGGTCTCTTATGGCTCGGGGAAAGGGACCACACAGTCCCCACCAATAATAATATACTTCTTTACCCCAGAAAATGGGATCCCTAGGGCAAATAGTGGCTTTGGGAGGTGGTCTGCACGGTCTCCCAGCCCTTTTTAAAAACAAAGGGCCCCAGGATCCACACAGCCAGTTGTGGCTTGGAGAGCGGGCTGTGCAACCCCCTGCTCCAGGTGGGAGTTGGGTGCTGGGGGGATGTACACAGGCCCCAGCCAGCTTTTCGTGGCATAGGGCTGCTTGACTGTGAGTGATTGGCCGCAGCGTATGACAGGAGGCCATGAGGTGCAGCTGAACCCCCAACCGGTTGGCTTTACATATGGTAATAAAATATTACTTAATATGAAAATAACAACTAGAAATTCACTGAAAAAAAAGGTTCAAGTGAAGATATAGCTAGGTGTGATAAAAACATCCGACTTTGTTTAACAAACAAATAACACAAATTCACTGAAAAAGACAAAGGTTAAATTATGTTATAGTTAGGTGAATACGTCAGTGCCAACATAACGTTTTGAAGTAAAAAAACTGAAACTCACCAGGTATAGTTAGCAGAGCTAACTATCACCTGCGCCGCACTTATGGCATGACTGATTACATCATCGAAGCTACTTTTGTACACATTAGTCTATAAAGAGGTATGGTATTAAAGGTTTCAAAGTATCTACAAAATAACTCCGAATAATATAAACCATCATTAATGCCATCACAAATACAACTCCCTTAGGAGAAGAAAGCTTTTGTTATGTACAACATTCACCCTATACCATACACTTAATGGGTAGCTAAGTTCATATTAACTATCAACCATACATAGGTGGGTAACCCCTACTGCACAGTGCTCAATCTGTATATAACTGCTCAGAGAAAACCAAATTACTCCTGATACTCAACTTCTGTTCGTAACTAATGCCCTACTATGGACAGCCTTCACCTGCATTAAACCTTCACAGTAACCAAACCTATAGTGAGAAATGTAGTGGGTATGAGTATAAAAGTAGGTATTGTAAACAATGTTTAATGTGTACCAGTCAGTGAAACACTCATGAGAAATATGTCACAGATCATTGAAAAGTATCTACAGGAGGAGCCTAGCCCGCGACCATGATGGCCGCCTGATCCCTCGGCTCCGCCGACCCTTCCGTCCATCTCCCGAAACGCCGAATATCCTGCTCATCATCCTGCGCACTTGTCGGCGTCCTGGATCCGCGAGGCGCTCCTGTGTCCAGCGGTGTTCTTTCCGGCGCGATCCTGGTGGCAGAGACGGCGAGGAGTCCCGATCTCTGCTACAGTGTTGCAGCGCTGCGGCCGGGTCTTTGTTCTCCGGAGGCTGCCGTTCCTCGTTGTAGCCACAGCCGACATTGTAGCAGGACGGGGTCGGCTGACTGAAATCTTTTACCGCATTGCTTTTCCAGCTGCAGCGTGCCGCCCTGTCCTGCACGCCTTGGCGCCGGACTCGGTTTCTCACCGTGATCGACAGGCTTCGCCCTCTCCTCAGCCAGTGGACGGCCCCGGACATCTTCTTGTCTTCCAGAACTGCGCCGGGAGCCATTTTGATCTGGGCGCTCGGCGGCCATTTGGCTTGCTCCTAGTGGACAGTGCTGCACTGACGCCGGGGACTGAGCGACGGGCACCGTCTTGCTGCTGTGCTCCCGGAGCGGCAACATTTGGGGGCCGGCTACTGGTGGGCGGCTGAGGTGATGGCCGAAGGCGTCCAGTCTCGGGGGTTGCGACGTGATCCCGAGCCCGGGGTGCGTGGGACGGCAGCTCCCTCTCCTCCTGCGGTATCCCTCAGCCTCGCGGATGTTATGTTTGCCCTGACAGACCTCCGTGGAGCTATGCGTGCCATGGTCCTGAACCTGCAATGCCAACCGGATATCTCTGTTAATACAGAACCCTTGGATGGACATATCGCGCCCTCTGTGCTGTGCACCTCGCCACACCCGGTGCTTGTCTGTGACTGCCAACCTGCTCAGACGGACTTGATGGTGCTGGATGAGAGTGATGTCGCTGCTGCCGAGCTATCCAGTACTGTTGCAGGGGTGTGTGGAGATCTCGGTCCTTAGCGGACACTGGGGACTTGTGTCTGGGCGCCTTGCCTCACGACTGCTTCGGGGCTTCCTCGCGGGTCCCACCGGTCCATCCTGGAGTTGCAACTGCTGTTTTTGCTGGCTGCCCTTCACGCATTGCGGTTGTGCGTAGCCAATTTCTGGATGGGCATTCACCGTCTGGCTCTGTGGCGGTGTGACTTTGGTGGCTGGCATCGTGTGCTGCAGTGGACCTCACCTTCGCTTTCTTCGTCAACGATGGCTGTTTTAGATCTGGACTCCGTCGACTTGCTGGATCGCAGGGGACAAGGATAAGGATGTTTCTCTCTTTTGGCTGTATCCGGTTGTGTGCTTCGCTGGGACTGTAACGGACATTTTGGGAGTTAAATGTTGGTCAGGTATTGGGTCGGGGTCCGGGGACGGGTGGCCGAGGGTAACAACGCTGATTGTTTTGAACGTCCATTTGGCCCTCCTCCGGTCTTATGTGTTTTCTTTTCCTTCTTCTCTTGCTTCTGAATTTCGGGTACTCTTGGGGCGACAGACACACTGCTTAGGGGGGGGTAGGCCGTAGCCTTCGCATGCGTGTAGGGTGGGGGGTATTTTTCTTCGATCGTTCAGTTACTATGGGCCTTATTTTTTCTTCTTCTTCTTCTCCTCTTTCTTCTTCTTATTTCCTTGGGTCAAGGGGTGGATTGGCACGATGTGGGTAGTGGCTGGGGTGTATATAATGTTTGATCGCTTTCTCTCCTGTTTTATTTGCCACCAGCCTCATGTTTAAATTGATAATGCTTGATGATGCTCCTGCAAATTGCTGCCCATTTCGGTCCTGGTACGGATTGTTTGGACTCTAATCCTTTTTGACTCCTATTACTTTGGACCTTTTAAAAATTTTTTAAATTAAACCTTCACTTCTCCTACCTCTCGGCGGCGCATCTCGTTACAGTGTAACTTGGACTAATCGTGTTCTGCTCGATATGCTGCTGAGTCGCTCAATTGCTTGCTGATGTGCTTCAAACGATTTCGAGGCCGGCCGGTGGGTTGTAGGCCCGTATTTGTTTGCTTATAATGTCTAATAAAGGTTTTCCAAAAATTAAAAAAAAAAAAAAAAGTATCTACAAAGAACCGTGCTCGTTCTATGCAAACGTTGTCCAAAGAGAGACTATTCACTTAAAATACCCAAGGTCTGAAGGTGCTAAAGGTCATACAGACTGCAGACTTCATACTGGTCTAAAAACCTTACAGGTAGCCCATCTTCTGAAGCTAATCAAGCACATGCATGTAGGTTAGTACCTGGTTTGCCCTGTTGGAAAGTATTTCGGCTGAACCAAAAAACGGATTCGAACACACTGGTCACAAGTCATCAACTCCACTCAGAGTTACTCCTGTATACAAAGATTTATAATGTGTGCGATACTTCTACACACTTATGATGGATTAGGTGCACATGTGTTTTTTAAACTCTCACACCCATGAGCTCAACACAGGCTGTACAAAATTAGGTAGATAAGTAATATGGCACTTAACTGCCACAATGTCAAGTACAAAATAAACATTGGATGATGTCATCAGTAATGTCATCAATGATGTCAATTGAGATGTCCCCAGCGATGCCATAAAATATGTAATGAGTGAGGTAATATGTGAGGTCATAAGCAGTGCATGGCGGGGGTGCAAGTTATAGTTAGCTCTGCTAACTATAACGGGTACATTTCTGTCACTTTGACCCGCTTTTGCGGCAATATATATATATATATATGCCAAACACCTTCTCTCCCATCAAAAATATTGAATTACATGAACTTACTAGCCTCCATTATAAGATGGCGCTGTTTCTTTAAACATTTTTGGAGAGATCTAATCATGTGCTTTGTATATATACATGCCAATAGGTCCAGCGTGTCATGTGATCAAGACTGCCGTGAGGCAGTCGAAACGCATCAGGCTGGGCACTCGCTTGAAATTTCACTTCAGTGTCAACAGTACATTTGAATTACGTGTTTTTAAATAAAGTTATGCTCTACAAACTGACTGGAAGTCAGTGTTCTAGAAAATGTCTTAGTGCAAAAAAACAAATCATACTCTTTACGAGGCAGACATCTTAGATTAGTCAATTTATATGTTATTATGTAGAAACCCGATTTGGTTTACTACATTTTTGCATTAAGACACTCTCTAGATCACTGACTTCCGGCTTGCATATGAACTGCCGTGACTGTATTCCATTTGGTTTTATTTAAAGTGCATTGCATGGGACAGCTGCCATGAGCAATTAACAACTTTTGCCAGAATTATGAGAACTGTTTGTTACACCAGCACTTATTTGATGTCCCTGATGCATTCTGGAAGTTAAATGCTCTACGGTCATGTGACTATAAATACACCTATAAGATGCATGCATGTACGCACTTTGTATTCAGCTTTCTAATCCGTGATCAAGGCAGTCGCCAACACTAGTTGGATGTTTGGAAGCGGTTGTGCTGCATTGTCATGGAATAAAGCGTCTTGTCTCCAGTGATGGGCCTCTGTTGTTTTTCTCATGTGGCATGAAGTTACGGGCCCCTCCCTGCCTGCCAGAGGCCGCCCTGAAGGGTCAGAGGTTTCTTTCTCAGAGGTTTTTGCTATGGATTTAAATTAAGGAGCATGACCCACTCGCTGTATTTCTCAACCTGTCAAGGTAATGCCACTGAGCAAAATGAGTACAGCGTTGGAAGGGATTTGGTGAAGATGATTTCTGGCACCAATCGCTCTGGGGACGGAAGATTTTGACCGGGACAGTTGATTATTCATCACCAGTTGGCATATGAACTACAGTGACTGTATTCCATTTGGTTTTATTTTTAAAGTGCAATGCATGGACCAGCTGCCTTGAGCAATTAACAACGTTTAATTGCCAGAATTATGAGAACTGTTTGTTACATCAGCACTTATTTGATGTCCCTGATGCATTCTGGAAGTTAAATGCTCTACGGTCATGTGACTATAAATACACCTATATGATGCATGCACGTACGCACTTTGTTTTCAGCTTCTTAATCCGTGATCAAGGCAGTCGCCTTTTTTGCTGTGGATATGTATATATATATATATATATATATATATATATATATATATATATATATATATATATATATATATATATATATATATATATATATATATATAATATAAATACATACATACATATATACGTGCATACATTCATACATATACATTCAGCCCACTAGTTCTGGTTTGGTTACGAGGCTGTCCGCAGGCGGTCTGAAATCAGGTTATCGGAAAACCCTGTAAAATTATACAGCTCCATCTCCAATTCAGTAGAAAGTACTCGGACACTCCAGTATGCTTCACAAAAAGATTCAATGGAATAAAATTACGCGTTTCAGCTTTACGTCTTGCTCACGGCCACCATTGGATGTACAGCTGACACTGCTGGATTTTTAGAAAGCATCATGAGTGAACATACCATTTGGAATGTGGAATCAATGCATTCCTGAGATCTCTTGAGATATGCAATAATCAGGTGGTATTCTCAGTGACATTCAGTCCATATGGATGCAATGATTTTAAACGGTACATCCAGATGTTTTCTCTGGAGTCCAGTAATTTAATTCATGCCCCCTAAGGTGATTATCACTCGCACCCTTGCTATGCACAGTTTTCTTATCAATAATTTACTTACAAATGTTGCAATGATGATATCAACAATGTCATAGAAGATGTCATGGGTGATGTAATAGGTGTGGTAATTAGCAGTGCATGGCCAGGGCACGAGACATAGCTTCCTTAGGTCATGAGTTCTTGTTACTAGAGATAACTAAACCTGGGTAACCTTTATTTGTTTTGTATGTTTAAAATGTTACTTTGTCACTGAAATTCTCACCTAATTATAATGTTACTTAACTTTAACCTTTGCTTTTTTCAGTGGATGGCTAGATAGAGAGACAGACCAATAGATAGATTGATATATAGATAGATAGAAAGATAGATAGATAGATAGATAGATAGATAGATAGATAGATAGATAGATAGATAGATAGATAGATACATAGATACATAGATAGATAGATCATAAAAAGCACGGTTTTTCAAATATGATTTTAAAACAAAATCCAATCACATTGGTATTACATTAATAAAAAGAATATAAAATCACCATTATAGAAGCCAGATTCATATCTCAAATATTTTTTAGATTTGATCATTTTTTACAGATACATAACTAGAGACTGGTAAACATTTCATCATGGTAAAACTATAACATTAAAAACCATGTGTTAAAAACCAGGTTCATATTCCACAATGTTTTTCTAAATTTGATCACACATTTCAAATAGATTAGTAAAGGGCTAGTAAACATTTCATAATTTATCAGTTGCAACGTTTTAAAAGCTGGGTGACATTGTCTCAGGCCCAGAGTCTTTAAAAGGGGAACAATCCATCTTTTTCTGGGAGCTGAATAAAAATGTGCATTACACATTCAGACTTCAGTTTTTTTCTCTGGATCAGTGTGATACTAACAGGGTTGGTAAAATATTTGGGATGACTGACGTCTGCCATAAATCTTCTGATGTAATTTAGCCAGGGAATACATAGTCACCTGTGAAGCTTTAGGCAGTCAATTTGAATATCCCGATTGAGACTGGGATATGTCGTAGTCCGAATTTTATGCCATAATAAAATTGGCTCAATTTTAATTAGGTCAGAGATATACGGTATCCCAAGCTCTGCATGGCAAATATAGGTAGCCCTGCTATTGGGGACTGCCAGTAAATATCTAAAAAAGACATTCTCAATCAATTGCAGGGGCTGAGAGTCAACATATCCCCAGATGCCCGCTCCGTACATGACAGTTGTGATACACTTTACCTTGTAAGTTTGTATTAGTTCCAAAACAGGCCTTCTGCCCTGTTTGATAGCAAAATGGGCGAGGGCAGCGGTAGCTTTGGAAAATAACATTTTCCTAGCTAAAATTGCATGTGTCCACGTCCCTCTGTGGTCAAAAAGAATACCAAGGTATGGAAATCTATTGGTAATCTCAACCTTGGTATTATTAATAAAAATATTGCAGCATTTAGTACAACTTATCTATTGCCAAGTCATAAGCCTAAACGACTGCAGACTTCTTCAGGTTTATGGTCTTGAACCAGTTTGGGGCACCAAATGTAGGAAACAATGGGTCAATGTATGGAGTTTGAGCACCGTAGTTTGTCTGGAGTTATCTAGAACAGTGGTTCTTAACATTTGGTCTCTGAACCCCTAGGCGTACATACACCACATACACTCAGGGAGGCAGTGATTGTTAAGAAAATTAAACAATGTTAGCAGATTAATAAAGTATAAATATATAAAGAAGGAAAAAGGGGAAATTGAGATTTTTAAAACATTTTGCGAAATGGGGGTGAAGTGAAAATGTGCCTAGCTCTATTGAAGGTAAGTTTCAATTCTATTAAGGATATGGGGGCGAGGATTATGCTTATTCTCACTTTGCTTTATTACAACATTTCAAAACAGCAGCCATTTATTAAAATCATCAAGGAAAATCTACTGTACCCAGAAACCCTAGGGAACTGTATCAAGCCTACCTTTTAATCCACACAACTGGTGCCAATATAGTCCTTTTTCTATTTCAGAGCTTCCTCTTTTTTGTGTGATTCACGCCCAACTAGAATCAACATGCATCTTCTTTTGACCTATCATTTCCTAGGAAGAGAGGTAACCTGTAAATTGACCATTCCAAAACAAGTCTGTCAGTGTAGAGACCTCTGATAGAATTAGAGAACAATTTGCCATAATCAACATATGAACCTGTAAACCATGTCTTTCAGCAAACCAATGTAATGGCATTACTTGTACAGTTCATCACCTTGAACATAAGAACATAACTTACTGCCAACAGGGAGGGTAAGTGTCCAAATTGACTGCTGGTTGGGATAATCCTTGCCTGTGTGTCCTTAATACAGAGGTCTTCAATCTGTGGGGCGCGACCCCCAGGGTGGCCATGGAGGCATGGATAGGGGGTCGCGCACTTCATTTGTAAAAAGAAAACAACCCAGACGATTAGTTAAAATGCTTTCCTGTGCTGGGAAATCGTGGCCAGGCAGACCGCTAATCATGCATTTCTACCAGTGAGTTGCTGGCCTGAAAGAAATGCAAATGTGCACAATGAGTTAATCTGAAAATGTAAAGAATTTGCAGATTAACTCGTTGTGCACATTTGCATTTCTTTCAGGCCAGCAGCTCACTGGTAGAAAGGTGTGTTTAGCTGTCTGCCTGGCTTGATTTCTCAGAACAGGAGAGTGCTATTTCAGTAAATTGATCAAATCACTTGAAACTTTTTGAGTGGTAGAGCTGCGAAGTGCTTGTGATTAATTGTCTTTGTATTTACATAGTGCTTTCTATCCCTGAGAATATGTTGAAGGGACACTTATGAAAATTGCATTACATATGGGCTGGATTTACTAAAATCTAGGTGCGTTATTTACTATGAAATGGTGTAAGGCAGCTCCGCAAATATTTTTGCTGCGCTGCCCCTCGCCAATTCAAAAGAACAGGAATGGACTATATTTATATGATAAGGTGCACTCCAGTCCTTTCTGCCAGTGCACAATTTTGTGCCCAGCGCCAACGCATGCACCTTTGCACCATGGTACAAGGGCGTCTGCATTGTTGGCAGGATTGTTTTTGTGCAAGAAGGCATGCCTACCTGCGCAAAAACAACCCTTGGAGGCTTTTTCCTCTTTCTATGTCTGTTACACATAGAAAAACGAAACAATTGAGGTGAAATAAAGATATTTCTCCTTGTTATGCATCCCCAGGGGCAGCTTTCAGTCAGTCAAAATACTTTATTGCGATAACTTAATATCATACAAAGACAATGGCAAATATATGTTACATTAATAACAATACAAGCAATACATTATTGAGAACAATTAAAAACGATTAGAATATAACAAGTTAAAAATCATCATACATCAAGTTACAGTTTTTATCAACAAGAGAAATATAAAGTGCAAAGTGCTAATGTGCAAAATGCTAATGTGCAAAAAAGACTTAAAAATACTAAGGAGATCCCCAGCGAAATATTCATTACTAGCATCTAATGACCCTGCTACAGTGCTTTCTATAATTACTGTCCCAGGAAGGTTACAAACAGACTAACTAAAGTGCAGAGTCTGTACTACAAAGGGAGGTAGACACATTGTTTAATCTAATATTCCTGCTTCTGATGGCTCTCACCAGGAAACTAGCCATGTGAAACATAATCCTGGGAGTTTGTAACAGTTGTAAATAAATAAGAGCAGGTTTAACTAAAATGAATCCAGCTTCCTTAAGTATAGGTACAAGGAACAGTCTCCGAGCTTCAATGTAGTGACTACAAAACATTGTAAAGTGCATGGTATTCTGCTCAGAGAAATGATCGCAGGAACAGGGCGGCGCCTTTTCAGGGGTACTCCATACAGGATAAAAACCCAGATTAAAATGTATCAAATTAAGACGAAAACGAGTTAAAATAAACCTGTGGTAGGGATGTGTCACCACGTTAAGATAGCTATCAGGACCATTAGGTATAGACAATAATAAACTGGCCCTGACACTAGATTTTTTCAGCTCGATCTCTTCCCTCTCCAGGGATAGGAGCTCCTTAATTGCATGTTTTGTGTAAACAATATCTTTAGATGTTATGGAGTCAATAACAGTATAGAGCTCAGGCCTCCCCAACCTCAAAAAGGTTTCCTTAATATACGTCAGCCACCTGATGTTATGCACTTTGTCTAGGGGCAAACAGTCTCTCATTATGATGTGATTTAGAGGAATTTCTGTGTTAAGCCACAACCTCAGCCAGGCAACTAAAGGTGCTATTTTTATCAGATCTGAGATGTAGCCTTCCCCTAATTCCATATGGACAGTATAAGACGGAGTTGACTGAGGGACGCCAAGAACAGATCTAAAGAATTTGTTTTCCACTATCTGTATGGGTTCCACTCCCCTATATCCCCACAATGAGCCACCATATGATGCAACTGAGATACATTTGGCCTTATAGATTTTACTAACAGCTGCAATTGGCCTACCCCCAAGTTTTTTAGAGAACCCATGAAGGGCTGCAGATGTCCTAGCCAACATGATTGCTCTACTGTTAACATGGGGACCCCAGCTACCTTTCTCATCAAAGGTGATCCCTAAGTAGGGAAAGGAGGAAACACGAGCAAGCTTTTCCTGCCCGCAAAGAAAAATTTTGTGAAAAGATCTCCTAGAAGCCCTGCCCATAAGCATAACCTGAGATTTTTTAGCATTTATTTTCAGGTCAAGTGAGCCCATGAAGGATTCAAAGGCATCCAGGAGTCGTTGAAGCCCCACCCCGGTGGAGAACAGGAATCCCCTGATCCCCTGCACGCGGAATGTCGCTAGTCACACCCCTAAGAGCAGGCTCCAAAGCGTTCACATATAACGTGAACAACAGTGGTGCCAGTATACATCCCTGTCTGACTCCTTTTTCAGAGGCAAAAACATCTGTACACCTTCCACTCGAGGAGACTCTAATCTTTGCAGTAAGGTCAGAGTGCAGGTCGGCCAATAAATTAACTATGGTCCTATCCAGGCCCATGTCAAGTAATTTTAACCAGAGCTTTGTTCTATTAACCATATCAAACGCAGAGGAGAGGTCCATGAAACCAAGGTACATGGACCCCTCCTTGGCCCTGGTATATTTCTCGATCAGCAAGTGGAGATTAAGGCATTGATCCAGGGTGCTTCTTTTAGGTCTAAACCCATATTGCACATTAGTCAAGATACTATTCTCTGTAGCCCATTCGTTCAATTTAGCTAATATAACTCTCCCTAGAATCTTAACTGAAGAATCTATCAGTGAGATTGGCCTATAACATGCAGGATCCTGCCTATTTCCTTTTTTAAAAACAGGAATAATTATAGATGTTTTCCATGACTTAGGAATGTTATCATGGTTTAAGGCATTAAAGACCCTGCAGAGTAGTCTTGACCAAAAGTTAGGGAAGCATTTAAAGGCATCTGCAGGAACACCATCTGGTCCCGGTGCCTTTTTTTTCAGGGTACAGTCTATAGCAGATAATACTTCTTTAACTTCAAAGTGCAAATGGTTCCCAGTGGGGATAATATTCACCTCCTGCTCCCTAGATCCACCATTACTGTGATCTGAGTAGATGTCACTAAAATGTTTAATCCAACCCTCATCAGGGATGTTAGTTTCAAGGGGGGAATTATCCTCCCCAGTGAGTAAGGGTTGGTTGACAATCCGTTCAACAAACAATTAGGGAGGGTCTAAGGGCAGGTTTACCGACCGACCACATATAAGCCCCGGACTCAATGCTATGCACAACAACAAATAATATCTGGGGGTCAGAGAGCAAGTCAGTAAGTCAAGCAAGAAGGACCACTAAACCAAAAGCATGCAAAACAGTATCAGTGAGAAATAATAGTTAATGAACGGCCAAGTCAAGGCTCAAGAGTATATGGAGAAAAATATTGTTCCCATCAGAAGCCACACTGTACCGCCCTTGTTGTCATCATTTGGGTTCTCCAGATATTATTGGTTGGCAATCCTCCAGAATTCTCCACTATTTTTTAGTATTGCTGGATCAGTGAGTTGTGTCCAGGCTTCGTCTTTAAGCTGTTTTATCCTTTCTGCGATAGCCTTTTTATATAGGGCTCTACTAGTAGTAATAAGATCACGGTTTTTCGGTACGGTTTTTAAAGCATTGAGGAATGCAGAATGTGCTTTTGAGCAACTGTGATCAAACCATCTTTTAATGGGCTTCAACTTGGGTTTGCTAGTCATAGAAAGCCTACAGTTTATCTTGCTACATATGCTACTAAATGCAAGAATCACCTCCCTATCATTGGACACACTGGATAAACACACGCCGACCTCCTCCTCAGCCTCAGAGAGTACCTTTTGTACAAAGGGTTCTGAGATTATACTGTCCCATTTCAGTCTTGTTACGGCCCACGGCGGTGGGACACTGTGAACACTGCCTAGAGCCATGTTTTCCGGAAAAGACTACAATTCCCATGATTCCCGGGGGAGAGCGACGCGTCTGGCTATGACGTCGATGCAAGGAAGTCTCAAGACGGAAGGATTCCCGCATCGCCTCGCCGTTTATTCTGGTTCCGGAATGCTGTTACGGTAGGATACCAATTCCCGGAGTGTGGCTGCGTATCCTTTTCAGTTCCCACTGTTTCCTTCCTTCGTGTTTCTTACTGGTGTTCTGCAGTAACGGGTTCCACTCAGGGGAAGTCCCCTCTTTGCGGGTAACGGAGCCTTTCCAGTGGCTTCGTGATTGGGGACCCGTTGTTCTTGTTTTCTGATGTTCCATTGACTGTGTAAGGCTCCTGTGGGTAATCTTTTGTTACAGGGAGGTTACAGACTGCCGCTTTACGTTTGACATTTGGTTGAGTTTCCACGGGCAGTGGCTGCTTCTCGTGTTATTATTTTTATCACCATCGGCAGAGATTGTGTATCTGTTGGGGGTGATTGAAAGAACCTTTATTTAACGAACTGGAAGACAGCATAACTTTGATGGACAATTTCATATATATATATATATGCTCGCTGGTTCAGGACCTAATCAGCAGGGTATAACAACTTTAAGGCTTCGGGTGACGTAACCCAGAAGTCTTTTCTCTTCGTGTTCTAGAGGAAGCAAAATCCTATTATCGCTGTTTTACTTTTCTTTACACAACAGGGGTATAATGAGCTTCGCCTGGCTGGCTGTTTTCCATTCTGCCCTCTGTTGAAGCCCCTACATTACGCAACGCTGGTATGTGAAATATACCATAGGAAGATATTGCTGTATTACCGTGCATTCATTTAATACGCATTGTCTTGTATTTTAGGATTGTGCTGTTGTCTTCTACACTTTGATGGCCAGGCAAAGCCTACCCTTTCTTACCCTCCAGGTAACTAGTGTTTAGCCACAGGACGGTATAGATTAGAGAATTACAAGAAGTTAGGTTATATAGGTATGCATGGCAGGTTGTGATTATTGCATCTTGTTCTCATTTCAGCTTCTCCGCCCTCCCGTTCCTGCCCTGCAGTTCCTGTTATCCCTCGCTTGATCACCACTGTGAGTCTGTTTATTGTCAGACCCAGAGGTTATCGAGAGGTGGAACCCTTTTTGGCATCGTACCATCCTGAGGACATTGGGACCTGACAGAATAAACGGCCCAAGAATTTAGTCCTCCCGGTAGTACGATATCATGTCCACCCTCGAAGACATAATGGCCGCTTTGGCCCTGGTGCAGACTGAGTTACAGGCTTCCAGGACTGAAACTGCAACATTGCAAGCACAGGTGGATAGGATGAGTAGAAACCCTTTCAATGCAGGCACCCAGCCCGCTTCCTCCGTGGTAGTGGAAGTCCCCGCCCCGATACCATTGGCCCCTCCAGAACGATTCCATGGGGATAGTGATAAAGTGCAGGTTTTTCTCACTCAAGTCCTTCTACACTTTTCATGCAAACCTAAGGTCTTTAACACTAACCATGCAAGGGTGGCCTTTCTCATATCTTATTTGGGTGGGGATGCGGCTCAATGGGCGGTACCACTAGTAAAGAGAGACGATCCTTTGTTAAGGGATTGGGAGGCCTTTAAGTCAGATTTCGAGAAAACCTTTAACCGCAGGTCGGCCACCTTGTCTGCAGATAGGGACCTGCTGGGGTTAAGACAAGGAAATAGGGATCTGATAACATACCTTAATGACTTTAGGAGGTTAATTACTGAAACGGACTGGCCTGAAAATAAGCGCTTAGCCATCTTTTACAACGGATTGACTGGCGAGATGAAAGACGTCCTGGCCCAAATAGACCCCCAGCCCAGTAATTGCGAGGATATGATTAGCTTGGTGTTGAGGTTGGATCATCGCCTCAGCGATCGAAGGGGAGAAACTCGGCGAAAGGACAAGACCATGTCCAGTTATGAGCACTCCAGAACAACAGAAGCAACGTCCGCTGCAAAACCCGAGCCCATGGAAATAGGAGCAGTTAGATCCCCTCTGACGGCGGAGGAAAGAGAATATCGAAGAAAGAGGGGATTGTGTTTATATTGTGGCAGGAAGGGGCACTTCATACGGGAATGCCCAACGAGGACAAAAACCCGGTATGAAAATCAGAAGGTGTCTGTTCTGTCTTCCGAGCAGAAGGCGGGAAACGAGAAGGCTTGAAGAGGAATGAAGGGTGCCCTTCAAGTAAGTTGTATATCCCTTCTTTGGATAGAAACAGCACAAAAGAAGCTATACATTTCTATGTGGATATAGGTGTGGACATACGGGAGAAAAGGATATGGATCAAAGCAATGTTAGACTTGGGGGCGACTGGTTGTTTTATGGATCAGGCCACAGCCAGTATTCTAGGTCTGGAACTGCAAGAGAAGGAAACCCCTGAAGCAGTGTTTGCGGTAGATGGTCGGAAGTTGAATTCCGGACCTATTCGGTTACAAACCAAGGAACTCTGTATGACCATGGGTGTAGAACATCAGGAGAGGTTGTTCTTCAACATTATTCACGCACCGCAGTATGGGGTGATTCTTGGACTCCCATGGCTGAGGAAACACAATCCCGCAATAGATTGGGAAAATCAGGTTCTCCATTTTTCATCGGAGTTTTGCCAGAGGAATTGTTATCCGATAACACTAAGTCCTGCTATAGGTTTGGCTAGCATCCATCATATTGCCACGGCAGTTGAACATGATGTGGAACTCCCGGCTGAATATCAAGACTTGGCAGAGGTATTTAGTGAGACAAAAGCGGAAACTTTACCACCCCACAGACCGTATGATTGCCAAATTGATTTAATTCCTGGGGCTAAAATACCAGCAGGACGAGTGTATGCTCTGACGGAACCAGAGACTCTGCATCTCCGTTCATACTTGGATAAGCTGTTAGAGCTCGGATTCATCAGGGAATCTAAGTCCCCGGCCGCCTCTCCGTTATTCTTCATCCCAAAGGCCAATGGTGATCTTCGAGCCTGTGCTGACTACAGAGCATTGAATGCCATTACGGTGAAGAATAAATATCCTCTTCCTCTAATCAATGTATTACTTGAGCAGGTGAAAGATGCAGTGATATTCACACGGCTAGACCTCAAGGGAGCTTACCACTTAGTCCGAATGAGGACCGGGGATGAGTGGAAAACAGCCATAAAGACACGGTTTGGGCTATACGAATATTTAGTGATGCCCTTTGGGCTGTGTAACGCTCCGGCAGCCTTCCAGTTCTTTTTGGATGACGTTCTGAAGGAGTACTTGGATCGCTTCGTCGTTGTATATATAGACGACATCTTGATTTACTCCTCTACCATAAAACAACATACGGGTCATGTGAAGGCAGTACTACGTACTTTATTGGAGCATCGACTATACTGTAAGCTCAGTAAGTGTGAGTTTAACACTACCTCAGTGGAATTTCTAGGAGTCGTGCTCACACCACAGGGCCAGGAGATGTCCGAAAGGAAGATTTTGGCAGTAAAAGAGTGGCCTACACCCAAAACCGTAAGAGACATCCAGTGCTTTATTGGGTTTGCGAATTTCTATCGCAGGTTCATCGAAAACTTCTCTGCTATGGCCTGCCCTATGACGAGACTATTAAAGAAGAAGGTGGCCTTTGTTTGGACAGAAGAAGCCCAACGAAGTTTCGATGAGCTGAAGAAAGCCTTTGTTTCGGCACCTGTACTGATACATGCAGACCCTAGCAAGCCTTTTATTGTGGAAGCTGACGCTTCGGATGTAGCTGTAGGAGCGGTGTTATCGCAACGTCATTCTGACACGGGCCAGTTGCATCCAGTGGCGTATCTATCTCGTACGCTAAATCAAGCTGAACGAAATTATGTAATAGCAGAGAAGGAATTACTGGCGATAAGAACAGCTTTTCTGGAATGGAGGCATCATCTCCTGGGTGCTAGACATGCTGTAACCGTTTATACGGACCATCGCAATTTACAGTACATGGCTGCAGCACGCCACTTAACGCCTAGACAGATGCGATGGATGATGCATTTCGCAGAATACAATTTCATCGTGACCTACAGGCCGGGAAAGGATAACCGAAAGGCAGATGCATTATCGCGACAGTACACTAACATGGACTCTACAGACAGAAAGGAAGAGGCCATCATCAACCCTGAGAAGGTTATAGGTGTCACTTGTACCCAGATGTTTCTACGCAGCGTTCTTAGAAATGTACAGAGAGAGGAATGGAAGAAATGGTTACAAGCACATAAAGAGTGGACAATGGTGCAGGGTCTCCCCATGCGAAAGAAACAGTTGCTATTACCCATCCAGGCCCTACGGAAGCAAGTGTTTCAGTGGTGTCACAATGCGCCTTGTGCAGGACATAACGGCAACAACAAGACACTAGAGCGGATACAAAGACAATTCTGGTGGCCAAACATCAAAAAAGACGTAACGAATTGGGTGGCGGAGTGTCCGGTTTGCAGCCAGATGAAAACGTTGCATACAAAACAGTCAGGTTTATTACAGCCACTCCCTACGCCTGATGTTCCATGGGAATGCATCTCTATGGACTTTGTGGTAGGCATGCCAGTAGATCAGGGGTGTTCCGTCATCCTAGTGGTAGTGGATTATCTGACCAAAATGGCGCATTTTATTGCATGCAAGAAAGTACCTTCTGCTAGTGTGTTGGCGCATCTAATCCTCCAAAACATAGTGAGGTTGCATGGGTTACCCCGAGTGATTATATCTGACAGGGGCAGTCAGTTTACGGCCAGATTCTGGAAAACGTGGTGTAAGGCTTTAGGTATAACATCCAGTACATCCACGAGTTTCCATCCTCAAACAGATGGGCAGACAGAAAGGGCAAATCAAACCTTGAAACAATACTTGAGAAGCTATGTGGATGTCACTAATGAGGATTGGGTGGGTCGGTTATGGTTGGCTGAAATAGCTTATAACAGCGCTGTTCATGGGTCCACAAAACATGCCCCTTTCTACTGCACATATGGCTTCCATCCTAATTTCACTCCGTTCCATCACCCAGCTTCCGCTTCCCCTGTCCCCGAGGTTCAGGAAAGGGTGCAGAATCTCCAGGAGACCTGGCTGAAGGTTAAGGGGCATTTAGCACAAGCCAAGGCAAAGTATAAAACCTACGTAGACAAGCACAGACAGATTGGTCCAGTGTACAAAAAAGGTGACTATGTGTGGTTATCCACAAAGAACATACGATTCAGGAGGTACAGTATATTCAATCCTAAATACATAGGTCCTTACAAAGTTCTTAAACTGGTTAATCCTGTGGTGGTGAAATTGGCTCTACCTTCATCCTTGCGAATACATCCAGCATTTCATGTATCACTAGTCAAACCCGCGAGTGTAGGTAAAAAGATAAGGCCTTCTCCTGTTGAGGTCAATGGTGAGGAAGAGCATGAAGTGAGGGGTATAGTGGATTCTAAGATCTATCGCACCAGATTGTGGTATTTAGTGGCTTGGAAGGGGTACGGAAATGAAGAGAATTCGTGGGAGCCTGCATCAGGTGTTCATGCTCCCAAGTATGTTCAGCTGTTCCACAAACGTTTCCCCCACAAGCCATGTCTCTGTCAGTGTTCTTCTGGGGAGGGATGTAATGTTACGGCCCACGGCGGTGGGACACTGTGAACACTGCCTAGAGCCATGTTTTCCGGAAAAGACTACAATTCCCATGATTCCCGGGGGAGAGCGACGCGTCTGGCTATGACGTCGATGCAAGGAAGTCTCAAGACGGAAGGATTCCCGCATCGCCTCGCCGTTTATTCTGGTTCCGGAATGCTGTTACGGTAGGATACCAATTCCCGGAGTGTGGCTGCGTATCCTTTTCAGTTCCCACTGTTTCCTTCCTTCGTGTTTCTTACTGGTGTTCTGCAGTAACGGGTTCAGCTCAGGGGAAGTCTCCTCTTTGCGGGTAACGGAGCCTTTCCAGTGGCTTCGTGATTGGGGACCCGTTGTTCTTGTTTTCTGATGTTCCATTGACTGTGTAAGGCTCCTGTGGGTAATCTTTTGTTACAGGGAGGTTACAGACTGCCGCTTTACATTTGACATTTGGTTGAGTTTCCACGGGCAGTGGCTGCTTCTCGTGTTATTATTTTTATCACCATCGGCAGAGATTGTGTATCTGTTGGGGGTGATTGAAAGAACCTTTATTTAACGAACTGGAAGACAGCATAACTTTGTTGGACAATTTCATATATATATATATATGCTCGCTGGTTCAGGACCTAATCAGCAGGGTATAACAACTTTAAGGCTTCGGGTGACGTAACCCAGAAGTCTTTTCTCTTCGTGTTCTAGAGGAAGAAAATCCTATTATCGCTGTTTTACTTTTCTTTACACAACAGGGGTATAATGAGCTTCGCCTGGCTGGCTGTTTTCCATTCTGCCCTCTGTTGAAGCCCCTACATTACGCAACGCTGGTATGTGAAATATACCATAGGAAGATATTGCTGTATTACCGTGCATTCATTTAATACGCATTGTCTTGTATTTTAGGATTGTGCTGTTGTCTTCTACACTTTGATGGCCAGGCAAAGCCTACCCTTTCTTACCCTCCAGGTAACTAGTTTTTAGCCACAGGACGGTATAGATTAGAGAATTACAAGAAGTTAGGTTATATAGGTATGCATGGCAGGTTGTGATTATTGCATCTTGTTCTCATTTCAGCTTCTCCGCCCTCCCGTTCCTGCCCTGCAGTTCCTGTTATCCCTCGCTTGATCACCACTGTGAGTCTGTTTATTGTCAGACCCAGAGGTTATCGAGAGGTGGAACCCTTTTTGGCATCGTACCATCGTACCATTGGGACCTGACAAGTCTACGACCCTCGTCCTTAACTTTGAGCGAACGTTTATCATAACAAGGGCCATAATTACGCCCTATAAGCTCAGAAACTACTAGGTCCAGGGAGACTGGGTTATGATCACTGAAAGCGGAGACCACAGTTCTATACATTAAAACCTTAGGTAAAAAACATGCAGAAATAAAAATGTAATCAATAATAGAGCCATTGTCTGTTCCCTTAAAAGTAGGGGCCCTATCCCCCCCTTCCCCACAACTAGATTTGTATAAGTTCCATCTTGCTAGAAAGTTCTCTAAACAACCCCCCTGTTTATTGTGTTCAAGATGAACAAGCGCACAATTAGAAGGGGATTCTGAGTCATCGCAAACACATATAAGTGAACAAGGGTGTATATTAAAATCACCCAAAAATATGATTTCAAAGGCATTAACGTCTTCACTATAGACTGACAAGAAGTAATCCAATCTACCTAGACTATATGATGTACAGTCTACTGCGTTGGAATTATAAAAATTTATAAACAAGATGTTGGGAGATTCCACACAAGACAGTTCAACAATAAGACATTGCTCAGATCCTGAGTCACATTTCTTAAGGCTACGTTTAATGTCTAGTTTAAAGAGGCTTAGCAATCCTCCCTTAGCTCTTCCCGCTGCGCTAGCCACAGCGGGAATACAAAAATGACTGTAGCCATCTAGAGAGAAACTGTTATTTGTATCCCAGGTTTCCTGCAATGCAATAATGTCATACTTAGTTGTAAAATCTGTCCATATTGCGTTACCTACTTTAGCCCTGATACCCGCTATGTTCCAAGTAAGCATACTGAGTATTGGCACAATGTTCTCTGCTTGATTAGGATGTTCTGACAAACGTCAATCATTATGGTCCAAAAAGGATAGAGGGGCAAATCGGTTGGACAATAAAAGGAGTTGAGCAAAAGGATTCTGGTATGCTAAGGGAGTGGGATGGTTTACAATATTCCGGTGTTGTTCACGGCTCCATCTATTATTTACATCCCAGTTATTGTCCCATCCAAAGGCTGGTGTCTTAGGGTAGGTGACGTTCTGCTGTTCTCCATAAAAGAACTTCAATGTTAATGGTACAACAGAACCCTGCCTACGTTGGGGTGGGAGCAAATTAATGAGGATGTTTGGCAGCACACCAGAGTGTGAGAAACTTACTGCCACACAATCCCCCTTAAATTTTTTGGGGCGATTTCCTAACCATGAAACCCTTTTAGCAGTCTTAATCTCTTGAGCCAGCTGTTGGCCCCCCCCTGGGGCTAGCCTCATATTAGTTGTAAGCCACTGCAGTGCCTTATTAGACAAAGAGGAAGGGGATTCTTCAATACCAGCTTCTAAGGGCGGCACATTAGCCAGTACTAGAACGACAGGTGAGGCTTCGACTATAAATTGTAGAGGGTCAGTTTGCTGAGCTTGTGCAGGGGTATCTCAACTGTTAAAGGACCGTCCCCTCTACTATTATTTGTTCCATTGGCTTTTAAGACTGGTATCTGAGTTGGAGGATTATTATGTAATACTTCATCTGTGTTCTCCCCCTCCTGATCAAGTTCTCCAATGTTATTGTCCAAATTTGTTACCAACATCGTAACGTTATCAACACCCTCTGTTATTTTATTCAGCTGCCCACCTAACTTTTTAACCTCAGATTGTAATTTATCTATTTTGGTAAGTAGAGGCTTAACAATGGATTTGATTTTACTTTCTATTAAATCGGCAATTCTAGCAAGCAAATCATCATCAAAGATAACATTAGGCTTAACTCTTCCCTCTCCATCTTCCTTCAAGTTAACTTTCGGGGTGTTTACCCTCTTCCTCCTTGTCCCCGATCTAAGTCCTCCCCGTTTCGGCTGAGTTTTAGTTTTTACAATGTCTGTCCGGGATGTTTGTTCAGAGATAGACATGTCTTCTTCTGAGAGATCAACACGATTTTCCTGGTCCAAATCACTGTCTACGTTGTTTACATGATCCACAATAAGAACCTCAGGTCCAGACAACGTATTATCGTTTAAGGTGCCTGAATCCTGCGTGATAGGGCGATTAGAACAGGCTTCAGAAAGACTCTGCAGGGGAACTAGGTCATCAGGTGAGGGGGATAGAGTAGGGGTCAAACAGCATAAGTCAGGTGATTGACTCAGTCCCAGGGATTCTCTCCTCTGTAGGTTAATTTTTTTCACTGTTTGCACCATGTAATTTTCCATTGTGTTAGCAGGTGGTGCAGAGCCTTTTTTAGACATCCTGATAATGATAACGAAAATCAAAACTCCTCAAACACACAGAGCGGTATGACTCATACACAACACAGTCTTACTTGGATATTAGGATGCCTCACGAGCTTCGTGCAGGGGTTCCGGCCCTGTCCCTGTCTCTTCGTGCCGATGAGGGCCGTAGAGGGCCCGACCTTTGCCCGGGCTTCGCCCCGGGCGTCCCGCTCGCGTCCCGCGACGCGGGGGTTCTCGGAGCTTTATGGCTCTGTTGGCGCTCTCTGGGCGCGACACGCGTCACTCAGCACGTGCCGCCGCGAGGCCTGCCGGGAGTTGTAGTCTCCCGGAGCGGCAGCGCGGAGTCCGATGCCCTTTGACTCTTGGCGGTGGCGGCGGTGATTCCAGTGGCCTTCTCTGCCCTCGTGTGACTCTCGGCGGTGGCACGGTAGTCTAATGTCTCCCCCGCTCTGCCGGGGTTCTCGGAGCTTTATGGCTCTGTTGGCGCTCTCTGGGCGCGACCCGCGTCACTCAGCACGCGCCGCCGCGAGGCCTGCCGGGAGTTGTAGTCTCCCGGAGCGGCGGCGCGGAGTCCGATGCCCTTTGACTCTTGGCGGTGGCGGCGGTGATTCCAGTGGCCTTCTCTGCCCTCGTGTGACTCTCGGCGGTGGCGGCGGTAGTCTAATGTCTCCCCCGCTCTGCCGGGGTTCTCGGAGCTTTATGGCTCTGTTGGCGCTCTCTGGGAGCGACCCGCGTCACTCAGCACGCGCCGCCGCGAGGCCTGCCGGGAGTTGTAGTCTCCCGGAGCGGCGGCGCGGAGTCCGATGCCCTTTGACTCTTGGCGGTGGCGGCGGTGATTCCAGTGGCCTTCTCTGCCCTCGTGTGACTCTCGGCGGTGGCGGCGGTAGTCTAATGTCTCCCCCGCTCTGCTGGGGTTCTCGGAGCTTTATGGCTCTGTTGGCGCTCTCTGGGCGCGACCCGCGTCACTCAGCACGCGCCTCCGCGAGGCCTGCCGGGAGTTGTAGTCTCCCGGAGCGGCGGCGCGGAGTCCGATGCCCTTTGACTCTTGGCGGTGGTGGCGGTGATTCCAGTGGCCTTCTCTGCCCTCGTGTGACTCTCGGCGGTGGCGGCGGTAGTCTAATGTCTCCCCCGCTCTGCCGGGGTTCTCGGAGCTTTATGGCTCTGTTGGCGCTCTCTGGGCGCGACCCGCGTCACTCAGCACGCGCCGCGGCGAGGCCTGCCGGGAGTTGTAGTCTCCCGGAGCGGCAGCGCGGAGTCCGATGCCCTTTGACTCTTGGCGGTGGCGGCGGTGATTCCAGTGGCCTTCTCTGCCCTCGTGTGACTCTCGGCGGTGGCGGCGGTAGTCTAATGTCTCCCCCGCTCTGCCGGGGTTCTCGGAGCTTTATGGCTCTGTTGGCGCTCTCTGGGAGCGACCCGCGTCACTCAGCACGCGCCGCCGCGAGGCCTGCCGGGAGTTGTAGTCTCCCGGAGCGGCGGCGCGGAGTCCGATGCCCTTTGACTCTTGGCGGTGGCGGCGGTGATTCCAGTGGCCTTCTCTGCCCTCGTGTGACTCTCGGCGGTGGCGGCGGTAGTCTAATGTCTCCCCCGCTCTGCTGGGGTTCTCGGAGCTTTATGGCTCTGTTGGCGCTCTCTGGGCGCGACCCGCGTCACTCAGCACGCGCCTCCGCGAGGCCTGCCGGGAGTTGTAGTCTCCCGGAGCGGCGGCGCGGAGTCCGATGCCCTTTGACTCTTGGCGGTGGTGGCGGTGATTCCAGTGGCCTTCTCTGCCCTCGTGTGACTCTCGGCGGTGGCGGCGGTAGTCTAATGTCTCCCCCGCTCTGCCGGGGTTCTCGGAGCTTTATGGCTCTGTTGGCGCTCTCTGGGCGCGACCCGCGTCACTCAGCACGCGCCGCGGCGAGGCCTGCCGGGAGTTGTAGTCTCCCGGAGCGGCAGCGCGGAGTCCGATGCCCTTTGACTCTTGGCGGTGGCGGCGGTGATTCCAGTGGCCTTCTCTGCCCTCGTGTGACTCTCGGCGGTGGCGGCGGTAGTCTAATGTCTCCCCCGCTCTGCCGGGGTTCTCGGAGCTTTATGGCTCTGTTGGCGCTCTCTGGGCGCGACCCGCGTCACTCAGCACGCGCTGCCGCGAGGCCTGCCGGGAGTTGTAGTCTCCCGGAGCGGCGGCGCGGAGTCCGATGCCCTTTGGCTCTTGGCGGTGGCGGCGGTGATTCCAGTGGCCTTCTCTGCCCTCGTGTGACTCTCGGCGGTGGCGGCGGTAGTCTAATGTCTCCCCAGCTTTCAGTTTTGACGCATCTTTAGGTTTACAGTTCCTTGTAAATCTGGGAATGTGTCAAAACCCAAGGGAAAACCCACCGCAATGCCCTGATGCAGTGTAAGGCAACGCATCGACTTTCACTGCGTTGCCTTACACGATATCTAGGAGGCCCTGAAAAGTCACACAAAGTGACTTTGCGTGGCCTCATAGATATGGGTCTGCATTCTGAGCAACCAGAGCATCATAAAAAGTGACGCACCTGCAGCGCAAGGGGCTTATAAAAAGCCCCTATATTCTGGAAGCAGCCCATATATTTTGGAAGCACCATTTTATAGTAAAACATTTTGCACATTTTGTAATGGTCTATCTCGTACTGTGTGTAATGCAAGTATAAAATAAAGACTTACATATTCACATCTCTTTCTGTCACGGGTTGTGACCTCATTGCACTAAAAATACACAGGACACTATTCTCCACTGCACCAACCACGATTTAATTCTGTGGCTCTCTGGTTTCACACAGACTTTTGCAGTGCATTAACTAATAGAGGTTTCATAATTTATTATAGTGCATTTCCCACTGAGTAACAACTTCTTAAAATGTAATAATTGTTCATTGAAGCTGCCCGTTATTTTATATGTAGCTACCTCACGGTAAAAGACCTAAAAAATATACCATTATTTTAATTATGATAAATGATGTTTAGCTACCTGGAGTTACATGCAGCTGTAAATGCCAACCTGTCTGCATCCCATGAAATATGGTATGGTTTTCCTCTAATGTCATGCAATAAAGTATCAGCCCATGCATTACAGCTGTTATACCAAGGGCCACTGAAATTACGTGATTGTGTGGACGCAGCAATTTTTGCATGATTATAGATTTGCCACATAATCCATCATCTGTTGCATTATCTGCTGATTTAAAAAAAAAATACTCGAAAGATTCAAATGTTACTAAAAGAAGCAACAGGTGTTGCCGCTCTGTAGGCCTTTTATGAAGCTGTACTGGTCACCTTTTTGTTCCTTATTTCAATATTTGGTTGTTAAACTGGTACTTATGAGGTGCAACCAGGTTCTAGAAAAAAATTTGTCGGGAGGGGGTCCTTACGCCTAAAACATTTTAAAGGGGGGTCTCAGCATCACAAAGTTTGAAGACTACTGCCTTAATAGAATTGAAACTTACCTTCACTAGAGCTAGGCAAATTTTCATTCTATGTCAGGACCGGAGGTGAGGATTATGCTAGTTTAAAGCTTGCTCACCATGAAATGTGCCACACCCAGCATCAGCTTAAAATAAAACCTCTTAAAGGTGGAGTCTGAGGGCCAATCAGCGGCATGTATTAGAGCCTCCAACCAAGCTCGCACGTAGAAAACCTTTGAGGACATTGCCTCACTCGCTAAATGTGCCCAAGACTTCTAGGTATCAATTCCGACCTCCTTCATAACCCACCGCACCCTGCGCATTATAGTGGGAGAAGACACTGCTGTGTACAGTTTCCGTAAGGCAATGAGGATTTGTCTTTGTCCTGGGGGAGGCACCTCCACTGTCATATCTTCATATGCCTTGACGCATTGAACCATACACAGTTTGGGTACATCTGTGAATGATGGATAGGATATTACATGGGTATTAGACTTGGTTTGTCTACTTACTGTAAATCTCACCCCATCTGGGGAAAACACTGTGCCCGAAAGGGACTCAGCTCTCACATCTGATACCTGTCTGTATGAGACCAGACAAAGAAGCATTGCCAAGTTAGCTGACAATTCCTTCTGGGATAAAAACCTAATCAGTTGCCAAGATAGAAAGATCAGTAGGCAACCCTTATTCAGCAGGGCACACAAACAATTTAGGATATGGAAAACTCCAGTGCCCATTGGATCCACACTCTGTTGCAAAACCCTAAGGCACCCATAGCATCCAGGCTGATAGGCAGTGCAGGGTCGTGCTATCCACCCAGGCTTTAGCGACGAGGAACTCAGCATGTTGTGAAAGCCAAGGCAGCATCCAGCATCCCCTGTAATGCAACAGACCATCAGCCACAGGAAACCTTCACTCACCGACCTGTGTGGTGGGAGATCCAGACTCAGCTGAAGCTGAGGAAAGGGGGGGATTCAGATTCGAGAATCCCAGGAAAGTTCCTGAAGAACCAGGAACCACACTTGAAATCTCCACAAGGGTGTCACCATGACCACCTCCGCCTTCTGGTATGCGCATGGGCCGATGCTCTGATGATCATTGAAAATGAGGGATAAGGATATCCCTCATCTTGGGACAAATCCGGGAGAAATGCATCTGTTGCCACTGCCTGAGGGTCCGGCATCCAGCTGAAGAACCAGGGCAGCTGGTGTTTAAACTGAGAAGGGAAAAGGTCAATCGAAAATGGGCCCCATCTGTCCGAGAAATGTAGGAAGACCTGTGGGTCTAGTTTCCACAGACTCTTGTTATGAAAATTGCGAGAGTGTCAATCTACCACCTGGTTTGAATGACCCAGAAGATACTCTGCCATCACGGAGATGTGATTCTCCAAGCAAAAATCCCAAAAGTTCTTCGCTAAGTCTGCCAGTGTTTTGGATCTGGTGACCCCTAGGTGACTGATATAATGCACCACAGATACATTGTCCATCTTCAGAAGGACACAGGATTGAATCCTGTCCTTTGTCCAACAGCGAACCACGAGCGAACCTGCTAGGAGCTCCAAAAAGTTGACACGAAACTCTGTTCGTGTGGTGACCAACTTCCTCCTATGGAGAATTCCCCACACCCAGTGCGCCAACCAGACTCACCGGGTCGGGGGTGGAGCCGAAGATCGCCCTCCTATACAGACCCAATACTGGCTAACCATCAATCGATCCCTTCTTTTGCCTTGTCTAAAAGTGGGTCAGACTGGGAATTATTAAGACCCTTGCACAGATGATGGGCCTTGAGCTACTGGAGTGCTCTGTAATGCAGAGGGCCAAGACAGATTGCTTGAATGAAGGAAGATAACAGACCCACCAGGTGCTCAATCTGCCAGAGAGAAGTTTGAGACTTGGCCAAGGTCTTGCGTAGTTTTTGCCGAATCTTTACCATCTTTCAGGACAGAAGGCTGAAGGTGACCGTGGTAGAATTTATCACGAAATCTGGAAAGGTTGTTTGCGGAGCTGGAGAAAGTAGTGACTTCTTTTCGTTCATCATGAAGCTCAACCCTCCTAGACGTTTACTGCTGTCCTGAGCTGCTGAGTAAGCTTTGGGGGATATTGGGCCAGTAGCAGAATGTCATCCATGTAGATGATGAGCCTTGTCACTAGGGCCCGAAGGAACTCTATCATTATTTGAGCACCTTTGTGGAACACCACAGGTCTGACAACACCCCGAATAGAAGGATGGTGAACTTGAATGTCTGGGCGCGCAAGACTAATTGGAGGAACCGGCCGTAAGGCCGGAAGAAAGGGACTGTTAGATAGGCATCCCTCAGGTCGAGGCACACCATCCAATCCAGGGGAACATCGTTTACAACACAGTGTTTACACTGCACTACCTTAACAACGCTGCCATTACAACACAAGTCGTCACTACGACTTGCGCTGGATGGCGCTGTTGGTTAAGGAATATTGTAATTTTATATTCTAACACCTTCCCTACTGTTACGTGGACTGGTGTTGGAATATAAACTTATAATATTCCACAATCCACGCCCTCCAACGCAAGTTGTTGTAACCACTTGCGTTGTAATGGCAGCGTTGTAAAGTACCGCAATCTAAAAGATCGCGTTGTACTGACATACATCCTCCAATCCATGGGCAGAAAGACATCTCTGAGGAGGTGGATTCCCTCCATCTTGAAGTGGAGATACACCAGTCACTCGTTGAATTCTCTGAGATTTATCACTAACAAATGCCCGCCATCTGCCTTGTCCACTTAAGCGATGTTGATGATGAAACCATCGGGGTGTGTGAGAGAACGGCAAATTGCCTTTTTTTGTAAGACCTCCTACTTCATTGTTAATGAGCTTGGCAGTCAGCTGGAAGAAGCAAATAGCACTAGGTCAGGCGTTCTGATAGGGAACCCAGTAGAATTATATTTGGAATCCCTGCACTGTTTGAAACACCCATGCGTCTGATGTAATGGAAGACCAAGCTGGGAGAAACAGTGACAGACGGCCCCCTACCCTGTTTTGGGCAGAAGAAAGTACACTTACTGTTCCAGGAGGCGTTGCCGGCATGAACCTTACAGCCGCCTCATCCGCGGAATTGTTGACCTCTATTGAGGTAAATATTTGTGTAGCGAGTGTTTTCTGCCACTGTCCATGGTCACACCCTTGGCCCCTCGGTGGGGGTGTAGGGTAAGAGGGGCCAGTCGTGCGGCCCCATGGAAAACCATTGGGATAAAACCACACAATATGTTTGTCTGGGCCTCATCCAGTGATGTGAAGATCATCGCAAGCTTGCCTTACTCCTTCACAAATCGGTCTCCAAACAGTTCCCCTTGGGCCACTGGTGCTGCCTATGAGGAGTTGCGGTGTCTATTCCATTGAAAGAAGCATGCAGCAAACCTGAGAATCAAGAAATTTCAGTTTCAGACCTGTTGCCAACCTTTATCTCAAATCAGGAGTCACCAATGAATTCGATTCTTCCTCAAGTTCAACCTTAAATGTAGGCCAGTGGGGCTTTTGCCCCTCACCTAGCACTGAACTGACTCTGGTGGCAACAACAGACAATCCCCTTCAACAGCTTTCTTCCAACAGCACCACCTTTAAATATGTGCACAACATAAAATTTCTCCCCTCTGCTTTAGATCTGATGACCACCGAACATTCACTGACCACTACAGAACTCAAAAATACTTACACAAAGAGAATAGTAAATCACTTTTTCACTTGATCTCTCCTCGCACCACTTAAAGGTCTCCCCACTGTGACACTATATCTGTGATACATGTACACTCCTTTAAGTACTTGCTTCTTGGAGGTTGCAGGTTCACTGTTCAGGATTCGTCTATCTGGAACACCTTGACACAGATCCAGAGAAAGGTCCAAAACTGTCTCCCATTCATAGGAACTTAGGCTTAGTTGTTTGAAGGAGCATTCTAAATACTCCTCTCCCTGCCACCGAATTTCTGCGGTTGTTCAGTCAGAGACTCGAGGCAAGGAGTAATATGGGCACCTTACAAACACTCAGATAAACAGATAAGCTTCTGACATACACATAGGGTTTGTAGGTAAAAAAAATCCTGGCCACCAATGCCAGTACAATCGCTGTAACAAAAAAGAGACCCCTAAAACGTACTAGTCACATGCATAATCTATACTACTATTATAAAGGAAGAATTTTGAACCTTTGAGGCGGGTAAACTCAGGAACCACAGCGTCAATCCACACACCCGATACATCTTTGTAATTGTGAGGGTGTGCAGATAGACATAGGCTATATAAACGAAATAAATATACGTTATTTAAAAAATGTACCGAAAAAAAAGTAGTCCCTTGGAAGAAGCGCCGGCCGCGACGTGCGTGCTGACGTGAGGAGCGCGGGGAGGAACGGCGTCCAGGAGGGCGAGGAGGACCGGCGGACACGGCACGGGGAGGAGCGGTGAGGAGCGGCGGACAGGCGGTGAGGCGCGGCGGACAGGCGGTGAGGAGCGGCGGACAGGCGGGGAGGAGCGGTGAGCGTCGGATGAGGTAGGTTATTTATTTATTTATTTAGGAGCGGTGAGCAGCAGAAAAATGAAGCAAAAATTACAATCATGAGCAAGAGGAAGCAAATGGAGCAATACAAAAGTGAGCCAAACGGTGCATTACAGGAGGAAAAAGTTACGTGTGCAGGTTACAAAAGCGTACATCGTGAGCAAGAGGAAGCAAACGGAGCATTACAAAAGTGAGCCAAATGGTGCATTACAGGAGGAAAAAGTTACGTGTGCATGTCACAAAAGCGTACAAAGTAAACATAGAGGTATAATACTGCATTACAGGAGGAAAAAGTGACGTGTGCAGGTTACAAAAGCATACAAAGTAAACATAGAGGTATAATACTGCAATATATGGAGGAAGGCTCCGGGGGACCCACGGACAACTTTGGGGCGGGAGGGGGCCTTGAAGCCTAATTGCTCCCAGACAACGTCGGGATGGGCTGCTAGATAAATATATAACTATCTATAATAGATTCAAAGTTTAATCTGAAAAGAGAGACCCGCCCCATCTCCCCCATCAGTCTTGCAGGGACGGGTCCTGCGCTAAGGTGGAAGAGTGTCGCCCCACTGCTCTTTGAACAGTTCAAAAAGGAAAAATAAAATAATAATAACTCATTGTTATCAGGGCCGTACTGGCTACCAGGATCTTTGGTGTGCTGCGAAGCAGGAAGCTGATTTCGCTGCGGTGGGGGCTGATTTAGTTGATGGGGACCAGCGCGTGCTTCAAAATAATCAAAGCAAACTAATGGTTTTAAGCATACGCAGGTCCCCATCAACTAAATCAGCCCCCAGCACCAAAACTCCCAGTAGCCAGTCAGGCCCTAATTGTTATCATTTTGTTTTTTTGCCGACGTGGCTCAGCTGGTTAGGGGCAAGGCGGGCTGAGCTGTCACAAGTCAAGTCAAGTCAAAGATTTATATAGCGCGCTACATACCCAGAGGGTCTCAAGGCGCTTGAAGAAGGGTGGGGAGTTACTTGTCGAATATCCACGTTTTGAGTTGTTTTCTGAATGCTAGGTGGTTCTGAGTAAGGCGAAGGTCAGTGGGAAGTGAGTTCCAAGTTTTAGCTGCTAGGTAGGAGAAGGATCTACCTCCCATGGTGGCTTTGTTGATGCGGGGTACAGTGGCAAGGGCTTGGTTGGAGGATCGTAGCTGGCGGGAGGGGGTGTAGAAGGATAGTCGTGTGTTGAGGCATTCGGGTCCGATTTCGTAGAGTGCTTTGTGTGCGTGGGTTAGGAGCCGGAAAGTGATCCTCTTATTGACGGGGAGCCAGTGGAGGTTTTTCAGGTGATCAGAGATGTGTTCTTTACGCGGGATGTCTAATATGAGCCTGGCTGAGGCGTTCTGGATGCGTTGTAGTTTTTTCTGGAGTTTTGCGGTGGTGCCGGCGTAGAGGGTGTTTCCGTAGTCCAGTCGGCTCGTGACCAGAGCGTGGGTGACTGTTTTTCTAGTTTCGGTAGGGATCCAGCGAAATGTTTTTTTGAGCATGCGAAGAATGTTGAAGCAAGATGAAGAAACGGCGTTGACTTGTCTGTTCATCGAGAGTGAGGAATCCAGGATGACGCCCAGGTTCCGTGCGTGGTCCGTCGGGATGGGTGCTTTTCCAAGGGCCTCTGGCCACCAAGAGTCGTCCCAGGCGGAGGGGGAGGAACCTAAGATGAGGACTTCTGTTTTGTCTGAGTTCAGTTTCAGACGGCTGTGCTTCATCCATTCGGCAACTTCTTTCATTCCTTCGTGTAGGTTGGTTTTGGCCGTGTTAGGGTCTCTGGTGAGTGATAGGATCAGTTGAGTGTCGTCGGCGTAGGAGATGATGTTGAGGTTATGTTGGCGTGCGATGGCCGCGAGGGGGCTCATGTAGACGTTGAAGAGGGTGGGACTGAGTGAGGACCCTTGAGGTACGCCGCAGATGACTTCAGTGGCCTCTGACTTGAATGGTGGAAGGCGGACTCTCTGCGTTCTTCCGGAGAGGAACGAGGTGATCCATTCCAGTGCTTTTCCTTGGATTCCGATGTTTTTGAGGCGCTGTAGAAGGGTGCTATGGCAGACTGTGTCGAAGGCTGCGGAGAGGTCGAGGAGGATGAGGGCGACTGTGTCTCCATTGTCCAGTAGAGTTCGAATGTCGTCTGTTGCTACGATGAGGGCGGTTTCGGTGCTGTGCTTGGCTCGGAAGCCGGACTGTGAGGAGTCGAGGGATTTGTTGGTTTCGAGGAATGCGGCGAGCTGGTTGTTGACAGCTTTCTCGATGACTTTGGCTGGGAATGGAAGGAGTGAGATAGGGCGATAGTTTTTGAGTTCGGTGGGGTCAGCTGTGGGTTTCTTCAGGAGGGCGCTGAGTTCGGCATGTTTCCAGCTTTCCGGGAAGGTTGCGGAGTTGAGGGAGCAGTTGATGACGTCTCGGAGGTGCGGTGCAATAATGGAGTCTGCTTTGTTAACGATGTGGTGGGGGCAAGGGTCAGTGGGGGATCCTGAGTGGATAGAGTTCATCAGACGGATGGTGTCCTCAGTGGAGATTGGCTTCCAGTCATTGAGGATGTTCAGGGGGGGTGGGGTTCCTGCAGGGGATTGGGAGGGTTGGTCTCCGGGTTGGTTGTCGAAGCTGTTGTGGATGTCTGCGATTTTGTTGTGCAGAGGAGCAGGGGAGGAGTGGTGGGCACTCTGTAGGTGTGCATGATGGTTTCGCCGGCCATCTTGCGCCCTTAGCATGTTCCCCGCAAGGCTGTATTGCACAGCATGGGTGGAGAACATGCACAGGTTCCCACTCCCTGCCTGAGCGCTGAACCATGGCACTCACACCAATCACAACACTGATATAAAACAGCGTTGTGATTGGCTAAGGGAGTCTGGAGCCTGTGCACTTCCTGCTTCCTGTCCCTGGAGTCCCGGAGTCGACCGAAGAGGATAGCGGTCGCTGGACTGCAGGTAAGTGATTTTATTTGTATTCTCTCCCCCCTTGCCATTAGGAAGCAGCCTCCACTGCAGTCCTGTGCAGTGATTCCCATTCTAGGTTATTGCCAAAGCACAGTCCACCTCAAACACGCTCATTGCACTAGGAGCCATGTATGGGTAATCACTGTCATTCATGAATGTTTTAATATCCCCACAATCTAACGCATTACAATTCCAGACGGTCCTACAAGCTCCTGCTGCCTGGACAGCCACCGCTGCCCCTATCCACCTCACTGGCCTTTTTGAAGCACTTCAAGACGCCTCAGCTGAAACACCGGCCAGTACAAGCAGGATTTAATGCTACTTAACCCACTTACAACAGCAAAAAGCATTACCAGCGAGCAATGACATGTCTCATACCTGGAGAAATCACCCAGAGCAGTACCAGAAGGCATTATTATATCATAACAGGCATTACTCAAAGCACCTATCAACTTAAAACCAGCCTAACAAATATCTCACACCATCTGAGACTGAATTAGTAGTCTAATGGTTCCCACATGGAGGGTTCAACGAGAAGCGCTACAAACACATATGAGGTAAAGCATGAGAAGGGCCTGCCAGTGGCGCACTGCTCCTAACCAACGCAATGGAAATTAAGGCAAGGGGAATCCTGGGCCATGAAGAAACTGAATGTTACTTATAAGGACACCAGCGGGACATAGGGACCAGATGAACACCAACATAATGAAGGAGCAGTCAAAAAGAAGTGCATGGAGCTTCATGGTGCAAAGGAAGATAACTTAGCAGGATAATGGTACTCGAGATGGCAGTGCTTAATTTGAATTGAACCAGTGGTTTCCGGTGCTCTGCACCAGCACTTAATTGTCAACATCTGAGCTTGACAGTCTGCCTCAAGGTGGCACTGTATGGCTAATTTAGAGATTACCAAAACAACGGTTAATTTTTAATTCAATATACAGTCAAAATGACTTTTGCCTGCTGTCCAGGCTATTCTTATAGTTTTGGGGGCATGAAATAGTCCGAACAGTCACACTTGTAAGAGTGTGATGGTTAGTAGTTGTGTTGTGACTATCATTGTCAGCATGGCAGGGGCAATGTGTGGTGCAAGCTGCAGTGTCCTGACGAGAGCCCTGGCATTTTTTTTTTTTTTTTTACAAATTAAGCACTGCTACATGGCAAAGATGCAATAAAAGAGCAGCAGTCAGAGAATGCTTGCAAATGAAGAGTATTGACTACAAAAGTAGAAAATTTAAAAATGACTGGAATCATTGAAGTATACCTAATGTATATCTCAGAGATAAAAAAAATACATAAATGCCATCAGGCCATGCCTACAGAGCTGGAATGGCTGCACAGAAATTGCCGGTGGGGGCAAGGAGGGCGGAAGCAACAGTAGGTCAGAATTACCTAGATTCAAAGTATCATCAGTGTGAGATGACAAGTCTTACAGAATCAGGGAGATGACTTACAGCATCTAATAACTTAAAACCAGTGTGAGATGCCAACTCCCACACTATGAGTCATCGCTCACAGCACTCATTAACTATTACCTAGTGCCAAGTGATACCTCTTGCTCCCTATGAAACATCACTCAGGGCCTATCATTTTATAACTAGTGTGAGATGACACCCCACGCCGCAGAGGAGTCGTGACTTGCAGCCCATTTCAACATACATCCAGCGTGAGATGGCACCTTTTGTCATTCGAGACATCATTCACGGCGATGTTTAGCCCAAGCTAGTGTGAAAATGGGCTCCCGTCGGACACTAGAAAGGGCGTCAATGAACCTATGGCATAGCGAGCTGACAAATAATGTAGAGCTCGTGTTAATGTATAGACTGTGCGTGATGGCATCGAACAGAGCAAGAGAGAAGCCTCACTTTGTGAGACAGACACCGCTTTCGAACCCAGGAGAGACGTCACTCGTGGCGCGTGTTAGCTGTGCGCGGTAGCATAGGAGGCCCATCTCCCGGCGACTGTCACGTGCTCTTGAAGCAGCGCGAGGCGACTAAACAGACATGACCAGAAGAGCCGGTTTCCTGGCGCGAGAACGGAAGGGGCGGTGGCGGGGCTGAAGAGACACAAAGAACGATGCATTTTAAATTCCGAAGAATGAAAGGAAGCGATGCTCTGCGGTCCCAGCCGGCCTCCTCTTAGGGAGTGTTAAATATATCTTTTTGGTATTTTTTCTCTCCAGCTCTCCTCCTTCGGGAAGGTTCCTGCTGAGGATAATTGGCTGTGAATCTGTTTACCTCAGCACTTGCCTCGTCCCCCCTCCACCTCAATCCCCATCCTCTCCCAACCACCCGGAGACAGCCCTATTATTTCCATTACACAGAGAGGATGGAGGCATGAGGCGCGCGGAATCGCGGATAACGTGGGCACGAGAGCCGCTCCTCCCCGGCCCGCGTCCTACAGGTTCACCTTCTGCCGCTGGGAGCGAGGTCGCACCTCAGCCGACCTCTGACGCTTCAGATTGGACAGGCCGCAAGTTGAGGATACACTGACGTAGGCACGTCATGTGCCTCGTGCTGGCTCAATACAGTCATGTACTCAGTGAGGGATATCTCAGGCACTCTTCTGCACGTGTTCCAATTCCCGCCTAATTGAAGCCCGCGCTTTGCAGGTTACTCTCAGCTTGCGGGCCCCGGGGAAAGCAGGTCGACAGACCAGTCTTTTTCCCGGGGTGTTCGCGCGAGAGGACGGCAGGCAGAGGGTTAGGTCAGGGGGTGGGGTTCTTAGGGGGTGGGGGGATAGGAGACTACTTAAAGGGACAGAATGGGAAACACTTTCTCTTCCTGTCCCCAGTGCCTCAGGGAATAGGTTTAGCTTTGTGTTGTGGGATTAGCGTAGCGTGTGGGCCTAGGTCAAGTTAGCGAAACGGAGTCGGAGTCGCGTAGTGGTTGCCACTGTTGCCCCGGTGTGTGACTACGCAGAGAACGAAGCGTGCGAATTCCCCGTTGCGGACGGACGTTTGCCACAGCAGAGTGACGATGAGCAAGCCGGACGCGGAGGCGGTGCGGGCGGCATTGTTGTTCTCGGCCGGGCCGGGAGGGACGACCTCCTCCGACCCAGCTTCTTGGATCAGGCGTGGGTCGGGATGACCCGACCGCCTCGGTCCGCTTCGGCGGGTGTGGCAGCGGTCGTCGCCACGTGCATCGATGAGCCCATGAAGGCCCGCGGAGGTATGTCTGGGCGGGGGAGGGGCAAGAAACAGCAGGAGCCTCCCAAGCATGGAGGGAGACCGCAAAGTCTCCCTGCGGGCCTTGAAGGGGGGAGTGAGATGCCGGGCGGGCTGGTGGCAGTGGGGGAGGGTGCTGTGCCTCTGCACCAGCATAGCGGGGCCTCTGAGCGGGGCCAGGTTAATCCTGCCCCACCGGTTGAGGAACCGAGTGGCGATGAGATTTTAGTGTCCTACGGGGACAGTGGAGACAGCGATGCCAGCGGGGGGAGGACCTGGATGAGTGGGAGGTTTCGATGGGGGAGGATTTTGCCCTCACATTGTCCGGGGGGGAGTCCGGGGCGGATGAGGAAGCCCCTATGATCGAACAGCCGATGGACCTGTCTGGATGCAAGAAGGGAGTGGTCAGGGCACATGGGTCCAAGGGCAAAGGCCCCTTGAAGCCCCAACAACAGGCAAGGACTGGGCAGGCGGCGGGGAGCTCCTCGACACCCCCGCCTGGGCAGGTGGGCGTAGTAGACCTTGAGGGCAGGAGTGCGTGCTACGCCAGGTGGGAGCACATGACGGAGGAGGAGAGGGCCCGCGACCAGCGGCGCATTATTGAGGAGTCGGAAAGGGAATGGCTGCGTTTGTGTGCGGCCAGGGAGGTGAAGGCGGGTGGGCTGCCTAGGGGCAAAGGGGCCCCGGCGCCCGCCCGCGGCAGAGGTGCAGTTAGTGCCAGAGGTAGGGGCGCTCCCGGGCCCCTGGGAGAGTGGGTCTGGGTGGAGGGGTCAGGGACTGCCTTGACGGCGCAGAGACCTGGTGGCACTGGGGCCCTCCCGGGCTCGTACGGCCGGGGGGGGTGGGTGCAAGCCAGCAGGGACAGCTGGCAGAGGCCGGGGTGGGCCGGCGGGGCGCAAGACGGCCTCCAAATGCCGTGACGAAGCAGCAGGGGGGTCCGCGGCGGCCTGCCCTCCATTGAGGGAGCGCGCACCAGCGATGCTAGAGTGCGAGTTTGTGCCTGGAGTGCAAGGAAACGGTGCGAAGAGAGTTGTGACTGAGGTGCGTGAGTTTGAATGTCCGGTTTTGGATGAGGAGATGTTGGACTATGGTGATGAGGAGGATGAGTTGGAAGAGGGTGAAGTGCGTGAGCATGAGAGTTGGGGGAAGGGCAGAGCGGCAACCAGTAGGTTTGGTGTTTTGCAGGAAACACAAGATGGCGCCAGCCGGGCCATCATGGGGAGTGTGAAGCCGGCGGAGACACGGAGGACGGAGCGGGACGCCCCAGCGACTTTAACAGGTGAGGGCGCCTGGTGGGATGCTTGGGGGGAAGGGTTGAAAGGGGGCAAGAAGAAGGCCTGCAGGTCGGTGGGTGTGGGGGATAGGTCTGTGAGGGAGGCCGAACCATTGAGTGAGGTGGGGCCTGTTCCTCTGGATGGTAAGAAATAGGTGGTGGCGGCGAGCGCGCAGACTGATAAGACTGACGGACAAGGGGGTAGTGAGGACAGTGTCGAGAAGTTGCGGAAGAAATTGCCGTACATGGGTTTGGCGATGCCTCTCGGGTCGCATATGTCTGAGAAGACGAAGGCCAGGATTTGGCGGCACGAGTATGTGGATGTGTTCAAACTCCTGCACAGGGAAATTCAGGCGAAGGAGGGGTCAAAAGAGGAGGAGTGGGAGTTGACCCGGCGGCCGAGGGTCCCGGTGATGATGGAGAACTGGACGTCGGCATTTTTGATTTATGCAAGCATCTATTGCGAGAAGCACGCGGATCGGGCGATTGCGTTGTTCAAGTATATGGATGTGATCAGGAAGGCGCAGTTGCATTTCGGGGGTTTCGCTTGGTTGAGTTACGACGAGGAGTTTCAGGCGCGGATCAGTGTTGACCTGGACAAGCCATGGGGGGATGTGGACCAGGAGCTCTGGGTTCAGTGGATGTCTTCGACGCAGGCGGCGCAGTCAACGCATACGTCGAGTGGTCTTCCGGTTACCTATCTGTCTTTTCAGCCGCGTCCTGCCCAGTCTGGGGCGGGTGGTCATGGCGGTGCCGGAGGGCAGGGGGCACAGGCGGTGTGGACTGGGACTACGGGACAGCAGTACAAGCTGGCACCCTCTGGGGCATGCTGGGGTTTCAACAAAGGTTTCTGCAATCGACCGGCCTGTAAGTTTAAACACGAGTGCTCAAAGTGTGGGGGACGGCATGCGGTCTTGCAGTGTCTCACATTGGCCACGCCCTCTGAACAGTGGAAGTTTGCACGAGGCAGGGGGCAGGCTGGGCCGAAGGGCCCATACTCCGGTTAAGGTGGAGGCCATGGGTCCATGGCTCTCCCGGTACCCTGATAGAGAGGCCGCGTGCAGGTTGTACTGGGGCTTTGTGGAAGGTTTTCGGATTGGCTATCAGGGTCTAAGGGCGAGGCATTGGGCGGAAAACTTGCGGTCGGCAAAGGAACTGCCGGAGGTGGTGGCACGCAAACTGGAAAAGGAGGTTTTGGAGGGCAGGATCGCAGGTCCTTTTAAGGAATGGCCATTGGCGGATCTTATTGTCTCGCCTTTGGGGGTGGTGCCCAAGAAGGAGCCGGGCGAGTTCTGTTTGATACATCACCTGTCTTGGCCGGAGGGAGGTTCTGTGAATGATTTCATCGCGGAGGAGGACACCAGGATCTTGTATACGTCGGTGGATGATGCTGTAGGTCTGGTGCGGGAGTGTGGGAAGGGTGCGGAGCTGGCCAAATGTGATATCAAATCGGCCTTTCGCCTCCTACCCATTCATCCGGCGGATTTTGCATTGCTGGGGATGCAGTTTGATGGGTCCATCTTCGTTGACATGGTGTTGCCGATGGGTTGCGCCATCTCTTGTTCTCTCTTCGAGGCCTTCAGTTCCTTTTTGCAATGGGCCTTTGTGGACCGCAGTGGGCACCGGCTGGTGTCTCACTATCTTGATGACTTTCTGTTTGTTGGAGCGGGTCAGTCGGGTGTGTGTGGCGCAGCTTTGGGCCAGTTTCAATCTTTGGCCCGGGACTTTGGGTGCCGCTGGCACCGGAGAAGACGGAGGGGCCCAGTTGTTGGTTGACGTTTCTTGGGATCGAGCTGGACTCAGTGGCCTGGCAGGCACGATTGCCGATACGGAAGGTGGATGAGATACAAGACGTTCTGAGGGAGTTACTTGGTGCCCGGAAGATTGCGTTGAGGACGGTACAGCGTTTGCTGGGTTTGCTGAACTTTGCTTGTAGGGTGGTGAGGGCTGGGTGGACGTTTTGTCGGCGCCTTGGCATGGCTATGTCGGGGGTGGTTCTCCCTCACCACAGGGTCAGGGTCACGCTGGGGGTGCGAGCTGACCTTCGGGTCTTTCTGGTGTTCCTTGAGGACTTCAATTGCGTTTCTCTGGACTTTGCGTGCAACAAGATGGTGTGGCAGTTGCAGCTCTACTCTGATGCGGGGGGGGCAGCAGGTTTTGGTGTTTTCTGGAACGGTCGTTGGTGCGCAGAGCAGTGGCCGACTCACTGGTTGCACCAGGGCAGGAGTATCGCTTTTCTGGAATTCTTCCCCCTATTGGTGGCATTGTTGGTGTGGGGCCCGGAATTTCAGAACAGGTCGGTGCTTTTCCACGTGGACAACATGACTGTGGTTGACCTGGTGAACAATCAGAAGGCGAAAGACCTGCGTGTGCTGCGCTTGCTGCGAAGTTTCATGCTGCTGTGCTTGCGACTTAATGTGCTGTTTCGCGCGCAACATGTGCCTGGCGCGAGTAACAAAATTGCGGATGCGTTATCTCGTTTGCAGTGGCAGCGCTTCAGGAGGCTGGTGCCAGGAGCGGAGGCTTGCAAGACCAAGGTGCCGGAGGGTATCTGGGCCTGGGTGGAGTGAGAGTGGTGGGGTTGGTTGAAAGTTCGATTGCTGAGTCCACTAGGAGGGCGTACAGGTTGGCATGGTCCGAGTTTGGGGCCTTTTTGGGTTGGTGGATAGGTGGGTGGAGGATGCCCAAGGAAGAATGTGAGCAGGGGGTGGTACGTTTTGTGCTGGGATGCATGGATAAGGGCCTGTCTCAAACCACGATTGCGGGCAAGTTGGCTGGCATTTCTTTTTACAGCATGGTTTACCTGGGTTTTGATCCGGCTAGGACGGATCTGCTGAGTCGCATGTTGAAAGGTTGGGGTCGGTTGAGGGTGGAAAGGGGAGGGGGGGACGCCTCAGAGGCGATTACGTTTGACTTGTTGGTGCAATTGTTGGGGGAATTACCTTTTTGCTGTTCGGATGCGGATGAGGTGGCGTTATTTCGTCTATGCATGGTGTGGATGTTTTTTGGGGCGTTCAGAGTGTCTGAGTTGCTGGTTGACAGGGGAGCGCCGGGTAGGACGTTTGCGGATGTACGATTGGACGGGTCACGTCTGGGTATATGGCTAGGTCGTTCTAAGACGGATCAGGTTGGTCGGGGTAAGTGGGTGTGGCTGTCAGAGAGCGGTTGTGTGGTAGGGTGTCCGGTGAATGAGTGGGTGGCCTTTTGTGGATGGGTGCGAAGGTCGGAGGGTGAGGTTTTTGTGCATGTTTTGTCGAGACGTTTGACGGCTTTCCAGTTGCTGGCAGTGCTGCGCATGACTTTAAGGAAGGTTGGCAGGGATCCGGCACGTTTTGGCATGCACACGTTTAGGATCGGGCAGCTACTGCGGCGGCGGGGTTAGGTTGGTCGTGGGAGGAGATTCGGCGGATCGGTCACTGGCGGTCCCGTTGCTGTGAACGCTATGTGCGCAAGTGAGGCGTGGGGCGGGGGCTATCCTTGGCGGCTGCGATTGTGGTGGTCATTTCATTGTTGCTGTGGTACTAATCTCTTTGTCTTCGTAGGTTGTGTCCGGGGGCCAGGAGCCAATATGGTTACCTGGATTGTGGGACATTCTTTTGTGCATTCGGCCTCAAAATATGCAGATAGGCAGGTGTACGGTCGTAGCCTGGGCCTAAGAAGTAGTCACCATGAAGTCCATTGTTGGGTCAAGAGTGGAATGCGCTGGGGAGAGTTACTACCATGGCTTACAAAGAAAATTGCCCAGCTGGGCTGCCCGGACTTGCTTGCGATACATTTGGGGGAAAACGACTTGGTGAGACAATCGGGGGTGTCCTTGTTACATCTGATGCAACGGGATTTGGAAGTGATGAAGCGCAATCTGGCTGGCGCCTGCATTGTGTGAACTGAGTTCATACCACAACGGATTTGGAGGGGGGCTCTTAAGCCTGCGGCCATCGAACAGGCCCGCAGGAAATTGAACAGGGCGATAAGACTCTTTTGTGCGGATCATGGACTGAAAGTGCTGGCTTATGGCGGGCTCAGGCTGAAGGAGCCACTTCTCTTTCGAGACGATGGCGTGCACCTTTCGCACATGGAAAATGCATATTACCTTATGGAGCTGTGGGATCTGCTCAGCTTTCTTTGGAACGAGAGGATCTGGTGTAGGCGTGAATGAGCGCGAAAGGTGCACGTGTGGTGGGGCAGGTAACCACCCTCCGGGGGTTCCCTGGGTGGCGTCCATGACGGGCAAAATCACCCTTCCGGGGAGGGGGTTACAGGTGCAGGATGGGGGTGTGGTAGATGGGAGTGCGATGGATGGAGATGCGGGAAGAGTTTGGAAGTGAAAGGGAATGGGAATGGTATACGTGGAGAGGTCGTGGTGTGAATTGGGAGTACCCGGTGGAATACGTGTGTGGATGATGGTTGAAAGGCAGGATGTTTGGGGGGATTGTTAACTGTTAAAGAGGTTATTGTTTGATTATGGTCTGTCATGCCTGTCCTAATAAATGGCCTTTTACGCAAACTGATGCGTGGAATGGTTATTGCGCGATGTGGCCCCCGGGGAAAGCAGGTCGACAGACCAGTCTTTTCCCCGGGGTGTTCGCGCGAGAGGACGGCAGGCAGAGGGTTAGGTCAGGGGGTGGGGTTCTTAGGGGGTGGGGGGATAGGAGACTACTTAAAGGGACAGAAGGGGAAAGACTTCCTCTTCCTGTCCCCAGTGCCTCAGGGAATAGGTTTAGCTTTGTCCACCCGCCGACCCTACAAACTGGTTATGTACAAGGGTGCGGAAGTTTGTGGACGAGTTTCAGAGTGCCAGTTTAGGACAGGTTGACACAGGGAGGTTGCGTGTCGGGGAGGGGTGGGGCGTCCATGACAGGCAGAATCACCCTTCCGGGGAGGGGGTTACAGGTGCAGGATGGGGGTGTGGTAGATGGAAGTGCAATGGATGGAGATGCGGGAAGAGTTTGTAAGTGAAAGGGAATGGGAATGGTATATGTGGAGAGGTCGTGGTGTGAATTGGGAGTGCCCGTGGAATACGTGTGTGGATGATGGTTGAAAGGCAGGATGTTTGGGGGGATTGTTAACTGTTAAAGAGGTTATTGTTTGATTATGGTCTGTCATGCCTGTCCTAATAAATGGCCTTTTACGCAAACTGATGCGTGGAGTGGTTATTGCGCGATGAGGAATAAGGGGAGCAGCACAGACCACTGACACTGAATTTCTGTGAAAAAGGCTGCATTTATTCATATTCACATCACAAATATAAACTGTGGGCCTTTTTCGCCTTACAAAACTATAATCTCACTATACAAATATGTTACCTATGTTAAACTTTTCCAACACCCCAAAAAGCCTCCCCCACCCAAAACCTAACCTGCAAGTTTCCACCCCCTCCTGTAGGGATCTTCAGCAATTGAGACCTTAAACCACCAATAAACTTTTCCTGCAACTATCAACCTCTAACACAACTTCCTAATGAACCTTAACATTTCTGCCTTGTCCAGGCGTGAGCTTGTCTACCTGTTTCCTTTCAGCCCGGATTGGCAATTTCAACAACATTAAACTTGGCTGACCCATGCCAACTTCTCAGCCACCCACTCCTGCACCTGTTCCAAAGCAACAACCATACATGCGTCTCATAACCCCTGTACACCTGTTTCAACTGGAGCTAATCAAAACGAGCAAATACTCTAATAACAATATTCAGAAAACTCTTAATTAAGTAGTAGGATAGTGGGGAAAACGCTCTAGAAAAGGCTACTAGCCACCGTGTCATCACTATAAAACAGTGGCTTGTAGCAGAAAATGGCTGCATACATACCCCTGGGCTACATAATATCCCAAATAAAGCCCAAATCCCCCAGCAGTCACTGGACTACTCCATTTCCCAAACTTTCCGGGGGGGGGGGAGACCTCCTTGTGGTCGCTGCCCCCAAAATCCCATTGGGGAATAGGGGGAGCAGCACAGACCTCTGACACCCGATTTGTGTGAAAAGGGCCGCTTCTATTGAAATAGGTACACATCAAAGTTACAAAACCCTGGGCCTTTCACTGTACAAAACTAAAACCTCAATGTACAAATATGTTACCTATGTTAAACTACTCCCCACCCCTAAAAGTCCCTATTGATGACAAAACTTAACCCGCAAGTCTCTACCTCCTCCTGTGCTGATCTACAGGAATTGAGACCTTAAACCACCAATACATTTTTCCTGCAACTATTTACCTCTAACTAAGCCAACTTTCTAATGAATGTTAAACTTCTTGCCTCGTCCAGGCGTGAGATTGTCTACCTATTCCCTTTCAGCCTGGGCTGCTGCTATCTACAACCATACCAACCATAAACTTGGTTAACCCATGCCAACTTCTCGGCCAACTGCCACCCAGCAAAAGGCCCTGACTGCCTTTTTTCTGTCCCCTTGACCCCATCCTGCCAGACACTAATTCACTTTTAAAACCTTAGCAAGCACACCCTGTGCCTGCAATAAATACAGCTCCATCCCATAGTACAAAATATGGACCCCGTCCCCATGGAAAAATTCTAGTTTATCGTACTTCAATTCGTCATGCTCGATTCTACCCATACCACTTTCCCTACAAAATACTCGAATTTCTCTGATTATCTGTTTCCTTCCCTTCTCTATGGCAGCCGGCTTATTAGTCCCTCACCACACTGTCCTATGTATGAACTCCGTCCACACAACGTGGCATCTTGACCACTGCCTTAATATATCTTTTAAGTTATTCTTCATCACTCTCATCAGACACCCCTTTTTCAACCACTAGATCATTCTTCTCTACATGCAGCGACAAAGCATCGGGGCACCTGCCTCTTACCATCAACTTATTCAAACAGGGTAACAGTTCCTGCTATCGCATGCCCATTCTGCCATGCCATCGCACTTGGAAGCCATTGGCATCAAGACCCATATTGGCACTGTGTCTGCTCAGCCTCGCTTGCCTTTCAGATCATTTAACAAACAAGTGCCTCCCTGCAATGATAATGATAATCCAGCAACCTCTGGCTCTGGAACCAAACCTGTAAAACAACAATAACAAGTGAAAAACAGAAATGTACTAACACTCCCCTTCCCATTCCCGCACATAGTGCTGAAAACAATCAGATGCCCATCTACAGAGGCCTTGATATCTGTCCTGCTTCAACGCCTCCTATCCGCCTCTGTCGCCATGCCTATGCATAACATATGTGTCCCAAAACCCGTTGCATCCACTCTTAGCTGGGTCAGACTCGTAAGCAGTACCGCCAATAGTTGAAATGCCATCACAGGCTTGCCATTGACATGCCTGAAAACCTGACCAGTGCCTCCTGGAGGACTTTTTCCACAGATATGCTGAAAAATTGGCCATAGGGTACCTGCGCAGCTAGACAGATCTGCTCTGACTCATCTGATACATTTTCGATTTAAGCGGTCAGACTTGTAATTCTGCCTCACATGCTCGGACTTTGTCCCAAATGATCCCCGAGTCCCTCTTACCCCAAGAGCTCAGACACTCTAAAAGCTGCAAAGAACATACACAACATCAGTGTGTAGAACAAAACATGTTCCCCCTTGTTTGTGTATATCCCTCAGTTCCTCACAAAATAAGGCCCAAGAGAGAGGCCTCCTCTTTTTTTCCAATACACCCCACCTCTCTGAACCATCCCTCCAACATACTGTTTTCCAACCCCCCTGCTGATGGGAAGCATCCCTGAAAAAGTTTGCCCATGAAACCAATGCCTGCCCGTTTACCTGTGATTGTAGCTCGGGACGGACCCTTTTCAATCAACTTCAAAGTGAACTGGATCACATCTTCTGAGCCCAGCATCCCATCTCCTCTGCACCCCACTATCTACAAACTCCTTCCAAGCCTAACAATATGCCCTCCTTGTCAACAAGGCCAGTGACTCTAGCACCAGCTGGAGCATCCTCTGTCGCCTACTGACCAGGTCCCCCATGACATCCTGGTCCTCACTCTGTCTGCCACCATGGCCAGACCAATGAATCTATCTCACTGTGAACAAGACAAGGCATCCACAATGTAATTGTCCACACCTGGCACTTTTCACTCTCTAAACAGAATGTTAAGCAGCAAACACTTCAACACAAAAGTGCTCAACAACTTTAACACTTGGGTATCCCTTGTTGACTGCTGGTTAACAATCTGTACCACCACCATGTTGTTAATACAAAATAACACCTTCCTGTGTGCCAACTTCCCTCCCCATAGTGACGCTGCCACTTCAAGTGGAAAAAATCTAAGAAGGCTATACTCCTTCACCTCCGCTTCCATTCTAAGGGCCATTCCTCAGTGCACCATTTTACTTGCCAATATAGGCCGAAACCAATCCCTTCCACAGTTGCGGAGTAAACCTGTGCATCCCACTCAAAGTCTGTCATGGCCTTCAGTGGCCTCCATTGAAAGAATCAAAAAAGAAGCACCGTATTCTTAAATTCTCCTTGATCCCTGCTGACAGTCTGATGTGGTGATGTGGCAATAGTAATCCTAATAGTGGTGTGTGGGTCCTTCTTTGTGTTGAGTCTACATTCATGCCTGGCATGAGCTAGTGGGCGGCCCTGCGACATCTAACACTAGAATCTAATTTTAGACAGTCCCTGACCCCCCAAAAAACTCAGAGACAGAGTTCCGGTAAATTCCAGTAAAATCAATTTGAACTATCAGCAACCAGACCATGGATACACACAAACTGTCTTGGAATTCTATATCCCTCCTTTGAGGTGTGCCTCAAATGTTATATTTAAACCCCGCAGACCTATACACAGCCTGTGACACTGCAATTTCAACGAGAGTCCCACTGTGAATAGGGCCTGACTGGCTGGCTGGAAAATAGAAGAGCAGAGAAAGTGTCAGCTTTAATTTGTCTGTGATAGGGAAGGTCTCTTTGAAGTGCTCTCCAAGTGTCATACGAAAAACCCCAACAAACATGTCAAGCAGGAGTGACATTCAAGCAGAACAAGATACTTTAATATCAAAGAGGATCCACCCAGCCTCTCCTGAATATTCTATCAGGTTCAGATGGGTCATCTCTGGCCATTCAGGTGAGCGTATGTTTTTTGCTCCTGGAAGCAGATCGCACCTCAGTACACAACAGCTGCCAGGTGACAATTGGAAGGCACTGAAAGGCATTTGAAGCCTTAGGTAGGCAGGCAAAAAACTTTTCTTTAGTACATTTTGTGTGATAGACAAAACTGGACTTTACCATTTAATTGGATTGTGTTAACTATTAAAAATAGTCCTTGAAATGTTTCTCTACCTATTTCCAAGGTGAAAATAACATTTATTAAACTTAATGTTGTGTCCTAATCCTATATTATGGAGCAGCCAATCTTATTACTGTGAAAATAGTCTTTTGGATCTTTTCAGTGTAAGGACATGCTTAACATTAGGTCAGTACATGTCCCACTCTTAAATAACGTGAACACTGCCTTAAGGGGCAGTAAGGCCTACTTAGGGGTGAATTATTATTATTTAGAAGGTGGGTCTAGGCCTGTCAAAGTCGGTTATCTTGACATGTCGAATTTTTGAGTGTAAACCTGCACATCTAGGCTGCCGGTGGCAGACCTAGAGTCATGTTTGCAGAGTCACTGCAGTTGGTGGCACAATGAGTGCGGCAGTCCTCTGGAGGTCTTTAATTCATGGGCCCCGGTTACCTTGTGAGGACCATACACTAGGAACTTAAAAGTGAGTTAAATTTGCCATTAAGGGGTATAGCAATTTCATCACGTTGAAAGGAGGAGCACAAGCACTTTACCACTGGTTAGCAGGAGTAATATGCACACAGTTCTATAGTTAGAAACAATCGACTGGAGCAAAAAATGTGTGGTGACCCTGTCGAAACTGCAAATTTCTAACACAGATATCCCCTAATGTGCCTCATCTGTCATATAAATGAATTGGAATTCACAAGTGCACAGATTATTGTGATGTACAGCTAATGCAAGATACATTATTTTACTTAAAAGTAGGTATTGCATTCCCAGAGATGTTATCCAGGAACTTGGAGCATGGTATTTTTATCTTCACCCTTACATGCCACAAAAACGTGATATACTTATGCACATTTATCAGTTATTATGTTGAGTGTGCCTTAATGACATTAATGAAAGTGAAGCATTTGACTGTACTTCTGAAATGCTTCATTGTAGGATGTTAGAGATTTATATATGTGTGCCCATTAATGTTTAGATTATATAGTTAGACTTAAGTCTCAAGTTATGCAACATTAATTTGAAATAGCATTGCATATATAACCAAACTTTCCTACTTAAGTTAAGTTGGACGTGCCATCAATACCCAGGACCCCTGACGTGGAATGCAGGAAGCGCCAAGAAATTGGGGTCATTAATTTGAGTCTGTGTCCCATACACCTGTATACGGGACTTCGTGAACTGCAAAATCCACAATGCTGTGCTCCTGGGCGGTGCAGCACAATTAAGACACTCACCTGTGGGAGGAGGAATCGAGAGACTGCTGTTAAAGGGAGTGGTCTCTGGAGCCCACGAATTTTCACTTGCCTGTGGGACCGGCACTGATGACGGCCATTCCGGCCAGAAACGCGTCTGCCACAGCGTTTCACAGACTACAGGAGTGCATGTACATTAAGCCAAATAAATCCTTCATTTGAGCCCGGAGCATGTGTCCCGCTGATTTCTTCTGGAGGTCAGCTTTGGTGGTTTGTGTGTAGCCGGCTTTTCGCTGATACCGGCAAGGGACATGCCCTCTCGGTCTGGAGCTCCGCGAAATCAGCAAACAAATGGTACAGTACGAGGAGTACATCGCGGCACCCCCCCAAGCAGAGGTATTCTCCAATTGGTGTGTATCTGCGCGAGGGGAGAGAGGAGGCGGCATCAAGCTGCCTGATAAGGGCTCTTATGAAGGTTTTGGACGTACCATCAATGCCCAGGACCCCTGACGTGGAATGCAGGAAGCGCCAAGAAATTGGGGTCATTAATTTGAGTCTGTGTCCCATACACCTGTATACGGGACCTCGTGAACTGCAAAATCCACAATGCTGTGCTCCTGGGCGGTGCAGCACAATTAAGACACTCACCTGTGGGAGGAGGAGTCGAGAGACTGCTGTTAAAGGGAGTGGTCTCTGGAGCCCACGAATTTTCACTTGCCTGTGGGACCGGCACTGATGACGGCCATTCCGGCCAGAAACGCGTCTGCCACAGCGTTTCACAGACTACAGGAGTGCATGTACATTAAGCCAAATAAATCCTTCATTTGAGCCCGGAGCATGTGTCCCGCTGATTTCTTCTGGAGGTCAGCTTTGGTGGTTTGTGTGTAGCCGGCTTTTCGCTGATACCGGCAAGGGACACGCCCTCTCGGTCTGGAGCTCCGCGAAATCAGCAAACAAATGGTACAGTACGAGGAGTACATCGCGGTGCCCCCCCAAGCAGAGGTATTCTCCAATTGGTGTGTATCTGCGCGAGGGGAGAGAGGAGGCGGCATCAAGCTGCCTGATAAGGGCTCTTATGAAGGTTTTGGACGTACCATCAATACCCAGGACCCCTGACGTGGAATGCAGGAAGTGCCAAGAAATTGGGGTCATTAATTTGAGTCTGTGTCCCATACACCTGTATACGGGACCTCGTGAACTGCAAAATCCACAATGCTGTGCTCCTGGGCGGTGCAGCACAATTAAGACACTCACCTGTGGGAGGAGGAGTCGAGAGACTGCTGTTAAAGGGAGTGGTCTCTGGAGCCCTCGAATTTTCACTTGCCTGTGGGACCGGCACTGATGACCGCCATTCCGGCCAGAAACGCGTCTGCCACAGCGTTTCACAGACTACAGGAGTGCATGTACATTAAGCCAAATAAATCCTTCATTTGAGCCCGGAGCATGTGTCCCGCTGATTTCTTCTGGAGGTCAGCTTTGGTGGTTTGTGTGTAGCCGGCTTTTCGCTGATACCGGCAAGGGACACGCCCTCTCGGTCTGGAACTCCGTGAAATCAGCAAACAAATGGTACAGTACGAGGAGTACATCGCGGCGCCCCCCCAAGCAGAGGTATTCTCCAATTGGTGTGTATCTGCGCGAGGGGAGAGAGGAGGCGGCATCAAGCTGCCTGATAAGGGCTCTTATGAAGGTTTTGGACGTACCATCAATACCCAGGACCCCTGACGTGGAATGCAGGAAGCGCCAAGAAATTGGGGTCATTAATTTGAGTCTGTGTCCCATACACCTGTATACGGGACCTCGTGAACTGCAAAATCCACAATGCTGTGCTCCTGGGCGTTGCAGCACAATTAAGACACTCACCTGTTGGAGGAGGAGTCGAGAGACTGCTGTTAAAGGGAGTGGTCTCTGGAGCCCACGAATTTTCACTTGCCTGTGGGACCGGCACTGATGATGGCCATTCCGGCCAGAAACGCGTCTGCCACAGTGTTTCACAGACTACAGGAGTGCATGTACATTAAGCCAAATAAATCCTTCATTTGAGCCCGGAGCATGTGTCCCGCTGATTTCTTCTGGAGGTCAGCTTTGGTGGTTTGTGTGTAGCCGGCTTTTCGCTGATACCGGCAAGGGACACGCCCTCTCGGTCTGGAGCTCCGCGAAATCAGCAAACAAATGGTACAGTACGAGGAGTACATCGCGGCGCCCCCCCAAGCAGAGGTATTCTCCAATTGGTGTGTATCTGCGCGAGGGGAGAGAGGAGGCGGCATCAAGCTGCCTGATAAGGGCTCTTATGAAGGTTTTGGACGTACCATCAATACCCAGGACCCCTGACGTGGAATGCAGGAAGCGCCAAGAAATTGGGGTAATTAATTTGAGTCTGTGTCCCATACACCTGTATACGGGACCTCGTGAACTGCAAAATCCACAATGCTGTGCTCCTGGGCGGTGCAGCACAATTAAGACACTCACCTGTGGGAGGAGGAGTCGAGAGACTGCTGTTAAAGGGAGTGGTCTCTGGAGCCCACGAATTTTCACTTGCCTGTGGGACCGGCACTGATGATGGCCATTCCGGCCAGAAACGCGTCTGCCACAGCGTTTCACAGACTACAGGAGTGCATGTACATTAAGCCAAATAAATCCTTCATTTGAGCCCGGAGCATGTGTCCCGCTGATTTCTTCTGGAGGTCAGCTTTGTTGGTTTGTGTGTAGCCGGCTTTTCGCTGATACCGGCAAGGGACACGCCCTCTCGGTCTGGAGCTCCGCGAAATCAGCAAACAAATGGTACAGTATGAGGAGTACATCGCAGCGCCCCCCCCCAAGCAGAGGTATTCTCCAATTGGTGTGTATCTGCGCGAGGGGAGAGAGGAGGCGGCATCAAGCTGCCTGATAAGGGCTCTTATGAAGGTTTTGGACGTACCATCAATACCCAGGACCCCTGACGTGGAATGCAGGAAGCGCCAAAAAATTGGGGTCATTAATTTGAGTCTGTGTCCCATACACCTGTATACGGGACCTCGTGAACTGCAAAATCCACAATGCTGTGCTCCTGGGCGGTGCAGCACAATTAAGACACTCACCTGTGGGAGGAGGAGTTGAGAGACTGTTGTTAAAGGGAGTGGTCTCTGGAGCCCACGAATTTTCACTTGACTGTGGGACCGGCACTGATGACGGCCATTCCGGCCAGAAACGCGTCTGCCACAACGTTTCACAGACTACAGGAGTGCATGTACATTAAGCCAAATAAATCCTTCATTTGAGCCCGGAGCATGTGTCCCGCTGATTTCTTCTAGAGGTCAGCTTTGGTGGTTTGTGTGTAGCCGGCTTTTCGCTGATACCGGCAAGGGACATGCCCTCTCGGTCTGGAGCTCCGCGAAATCAGCAAACAAATGGTACAGTACGAGGAGTACATCGCGGCACCCCCCCAAGCAGAGGTATTCTTCAATTGGTGTGTATCTGCGCGAGGGGAGAGAGGAGGCGGCATCAAGCTGCCTGATAAGGGCTCTTATGAAGGTTTTGGACGTACCATCAATACCCAGGACCCCTGACGTGGAATGCAGGAAGCGCCAAGAAATTGGGGTCATTAATTTGAGTCTGTGTCCCATACACCTGTATACGGGACCTCGTGAACTGCAAAATCCACAATGCTGTGCTCCTGGGCGGTGCAGCACAATTAAGACACTCACCTGTGGGAGGAGGAGTCGAGAGACTGATGTTAAAGGGAGTGGTCTCTGGAGCCCACGAATTTTCACTTGCCTGTGGGACCGGCACTGATGACGGCCATTCCGGCCAGAAACGCGTCTGCCACAACGTTTCACAGACTACAGGAGTGCATGTACATTAAGCCACATAAATCCTTCATTTGAGCCCGGAGCATGTGTCCCGCTGATTTCTTCTAGAGGTCAGCTTTGGTGGTTTGTGTGTAGCCGGCTTTTCGCTGATACCGGCAAGGGACATGCCCTCTCGGTCTGGAGCTCCGCGAAATCAGCAAGCAAATGGTACAGTACGAGGAGTACATCGCGGCGCCCCCCCAAGCAGAGGTATTCTCCAATTGGTGTGTATCTGCGCGAGGGGAGAGAGGAGGCGGCATCAAGCTGCCTGATAAGGGCTCTTATGAAGGTTTTGGACGTACCATCAATACCCAGGACCCCTGACGTGGAATGCAGGAAGCGCCAAGAAATTGGGGTCATTAATTTGAGTCTGTGTCCCATACACCTGTATACGGGACCTTGTGAACTGCAAAATCCACAATGCTGTGCTCCTGGGCGGTGCAGCACAATTAAGACACTCACCTGTGGGAGGAGGAGTCGAGAGACTGCTGTTAAAGGGAGTGGTCTCTGGAGCCCACGAATTTTCACTTGCCTGTGGGACCGGCACTGATGACGGCCATTCCGGCCAGAAACGCGTCTGCCACAGCGTTTCACAGACTACAGGAGTGCATGTACATTAAGCCAAATAAATCCTTCATTTGAGCCCGGAGCATGTGTCCCGCTGATTTCTTCTGGAGGTCAGCTTTGGTGGTTTGTGTGTAGCCGGCTTTTCGCTGATACCGGCAAGGGACACGCCCTCTCGGTCTGGAACTCCGTGAAATCAGCAAACAAATGGTACAGTACGAGGAGTACATCGCGGCGCCCCCCCAAGCAGAGGTATTCTCCAATTGGTGTGTATCTGCGCGAGGGGAGAGAGGAGGCGGCATCAAGCTGCCTGATAAGGGCTCTTATGAAGGTTTTGGACGTACCATCAATACCCAGGACCCCTGACGTGGAATGCAGGAAGCGCCAAGAAATTGGGGTCATCAATTTGAGTCTGTGTCCCATACACCTGTATACGGGACCTCGTGAACTGCAAAATCCACAATGCTGTGCTCCTGGGCGTTGCAGCACAATTAAGACACTCACCTGTTGGAGGAGGAGTCGAGAGACTGCTGTTAAAGGGAGTGGTCTCTGGAGCCCACGAATTTTCACTTGCCTGTGGGACCGGCACTGATGATGGCCATTCCGGCCAGAAACGCGTCTGCCACAGCGTTTCACAGACTACAGGAGTGCATGTACATTAAGCCAAATAAATCCTTCATTTGAGCCCGGAGCATGTGTCCCGCTGATTTCTTCTGGAGGTCAGCTTTGGTGGTTTGTGTGTAGCCGGCTTTTCGCTGATACCGGCAAGGGACACGCCCTCTCGGTCTGGAGCTCCGCGAAATCAGCAAACAAATGGTACAGTACGAGGAGTACATCGCGGCGCCCCCCCAAGCAGAGGTATTCTCCAATTGGTGTGTATCTGCGCGAGGGGAGAGAGGAGGCGGCATCAAGCTGCCTGATAAGGGCTCTTATGAAGGTTTTGGACGTACCATCAATACCCAGGACCCCTGACGTGGAATGCAGGAAGCGCCAAGAAATTGGGGTAATTAATTTGAGTCTGTGTCCCATACACCTGTATACGGGACCTCGTGAACTGCAAAATCCACAATGCTGTGCTCCTGGGCGGTGCAGCACAATTAAGACACTCACCTGTGGGAGGAGGAGTCGAGAGACTGCTGTTAAAGGGAGTGGTCTCTGGAGCCCACGAATTTTCACTTGCCTGTGGGACCGGCACTGATGATGGCCATTCCGGCCAGAAACGCGTCTGCCACAGCGTTTCACAGACTACAGGAGTGCATGTACATTAAGCCAAATAAATCCTTCATTTGAGCCCGGAGCATGTGTCCCGCTGATTTCTTCTGGAGGTCAGCTTTGTTGGTTTGTGTGTAGCCGGCTTTTCGCTGATACCGGCAAGGGACACGCCCTCTCGGTCTGGAGCTCCGCGAAATCAGCAAACAAATGGTACAGTACGAGGAGTACATCGCAGCGCCCCCCCCAAGCAGAGGTATTCTCCAATTGGTGTGTATCTGCGCGAGGGGAGAGAGGAGGCGGCATCAAGCTGCCTGATAAGGGCTCTTATGAAGGTTTTGGACGTACCATCAATACCCAGGACCCCTGACGTGGAATGCAGGAAGCGCCAAGAAATTGGGGTCATTAATTTGAGTCTGTGTCCCATACACCTGTATACGGGACCTCGTGAACTGCAAAATCCACAATGCTGTGCTCCTGGGCGGTGCAGCACAATTAAGACACTCACCTGTGGGAGGAGGAGTCGAGAGACTGCTGTTAAAGGGAGTGGTCTCTGGAGCCCACGAATTTTCACTTGCCTGTGGGACCGGCACTGATGACGGCCATTCCGGCCAGAAACGCGTCTGCCACAGCGTTTCACAGACTACAGGAGTGCATGTACATTAAGCCAAATAAATCCTTCATTTGAGCCCGGAGCATGTGTCCCGCTGATTTCTTCTGGAGGTCAGCTTTGGTGGTTTGTGTGTAGCCGGCTTTTCGCTGATACCGGCAAGGGACACGCCCTCTCGGTCTGGAACTCCGTGAAATCAGCAAACAAATGGTACAGTACGAGGAGTACATCGCGGCGCCCCCCCAAGCAGAGGTATTCTCCAATTGGTGTGTATCTGCGCGAGGGGAGAGAGGAGGCGGCATCAAGCTGCCTGATAAGGGCTCTTATGAAGGTTTTGGACGTACCATCAATACCCAGGACCCCTGACGTGGAATGCAGGAAGCGCCAAGAAATTGGGGTCATCAATTTGAGTCTGTGTCCCATACACCTGTATACGGGACCTCGTGAACTGCAAAATCCACAATGCTGTGCTCCTGGGCGTTGCAGCACAATTAAGACACTCACCTGTTGGAGGAGGAGTCGAGAGACTGCTGTTAAAGGGAGTGGTCTCTGGAGCCCACGAATTTTCACTTGCCTGTGGGACCGGCACTGATGATGGCCATTCCGGCCAGAAACGCGTCTGCCACAGCGTTTCACAGACTACAGGAGTGCATGTACATTAAGCCAAATAAATCCTTCATTTGAGCCCGGAGCATGTGTCCCGCTGATTTCTTCTGGAGGTCAGCTTTGGTGGTTTGTGTGTAGCCGGCTTTTCGCTGATACCGGCAAGGGACACGCCCTCTCGGTCTGGAGCTCCGCGAAATCAGCAAACAAATGGTACAGTACGAGGAGTACATCGCGGCGCCCCCCCAAGCAGAGGTATTCTCCAATTGGTGTGTATCTGCGCGAGGGGAGAGAGGAGGCGGCATCAAGCTGCCTGATAAGGGCTCTTATGAAGGTTTTGGACGTACCATCAATACCCAGGACCCCTGACGTGGAATGCAGGAAGCGCCAAGAAATTGGGGTAATTAATTTGAGTCTGTGTCCCATACACCTGTATACGGGACCTCGTGAACTGCAAAATCCACAATGCTGTGCTCCTGGGCGGTGCAGCACAATTAAGACACTCACCTGTGGGAGGAGGAGTCGAGAGACTGCTGTTAAAGGGAGTGGTCTCTGGAGCCCACGAATTTTCACTTGCCTGTGGGACCGGCACTGATGATGGCCATTCCGGCCAGAAACGCGTCTGCCACAGCGTTTCACAGACTACAGGAGTGCATGTACATTAAGCCAAATAAATCCTTCATTTGAGCCCGGAGCATGTGTCCCGCTGATTTCTTCTGGAGGTCAGCTTTGTTGGTTTGTGTGTAGCCGGCTTTTCGCTGATACCGGCAAGGGACACGCCCTCTCGGTCTGGAGCTCCGCGAAATCAGCAAACAAATGGTACAGTACGAGGAGTACATCGCAGCGCCCCCCCCAAGCAGAGGTATTCTCCAATTGGTGTGTATCTGCGCGAGGGGAGAGAGGAGGCGGCATCAAGCTGCCTGATAAGGGCTCTTATGAAGGTTTTGGACGTACCATCAATACCCAGGACCCCTGACGTGGAATGCAGGAAGCGCCAAGAAATTGGGGTCATTAATTTGAGTCTGTGTCCCATACACCTGTATACGGGACCTCGTGAACTGCAAAATCCACAATGCTGTGCTCCTGGGCGGTGCAGCACAATTAAGACACTCACCTGTGGGAGGAGGAGTCGAGAGACTGTTGTTAAAGGGAGTGGTCTCTGGAGCCCACGAATTTTCACTTGCCTGTGGGACCGGCACTGATGACGGCCATTCCGGCCAGAAACGCGTCTGCCACAACGTTTCACAGACTACAGGAGTGCATGTACATTAAGCCAAATAAATCCTTCATTTGAGCCCGGAGCATGTGTCCCGCTGATTTCTTCTAGAGGTCAGCTTTGGTGGTTTGTGTGTAGCCGGCTTTTCGCTGATACCGGCAAGGGACATGCCCTCTCGGTCTGGAGCTCCGCGAAATCAGCAAACAAATGGTACAGTACGAGGAGTACATCGCGGCACCCCCCCAAGCAGAGGTATTCTTCAATTGGTGTGTATCTGCGCGAGGGGAGAGAGGAGGCGGCATCAAGCTGCCTGATAAGGGCTCTTATGAAGGTTTTGGACGTACCATCAATACCCAGGACCCCTGACGTGGAATGCAGGAAGCGCCAAGAAATTGGGGTCATTAATTTGAGTCTGTGTCCCATACACCTGTATACGGGACCTCGTGAACTGCAAAATCCACAATGCTGTGCTCCTGGGCGGTGCAGCACAATTAAGACACTCACCTGTGGGAGGAGGAGTCGAGAGACTGATGTTAAAGGGAGTGGTCTCTGGAGCCCACGAATTTTCACTTGCCTGTGGGACCGGCACTGATGACGGCCATTCCGGCCAGAAACGCGTCTGCCACAACGTTTCACAGACTACAGGAGTGCATGTACATTAAGCCACATAAATCCTTCATTTGAGCCCGGAGCATGTGTCCCGCTGATTTCTTCTAGAGGTCAGCTTTGGTGGTTTGTGTGTAGCCGGCTTTTCGCTGATACCGGCAAGGGACATGCCCTCTCGGTCTGGAGCTCCGCGAAATCAGCAAACAAATGGTACAGTACGAGGAGTACATCGCGGCGCCCCCCCAAGCAGAGGTATTCTCCAATTGGTGTGTATCTGCGCGAGGGGAGAGAGGAGGCGGCATCAAGCTGCCTGATAAGGGCTCTTATGAAGGTTTTGGACGTACCATCAATACCCAGGACCCCTGACGTGGAATGCAGGAAGCGCCAAGAAATTGGGGTCATTAATTTGAGTCTGTGTCCCATACACCTGTATACGGGACCTTGTGAACTGCAAAATCCACAATGCTGTGCTCCTGGGCGGTGCAGCACAATTAAGACACTCACCTGTGGGAGGAGGAGTCGAGAGACTGCTGTTAAAGGGAGTGGTCTCTGGAGCCCACGAATTTTCACTTGCCTGTGGGACCGGCACTGATGACGGCCATTCCGGCCAGAAACGCGTCTGCCACAGCGTATCATTCCGGCCAGAAACGCGTCTGCCACAGCGTATCACAGACTACAGGAGTGCATGTACATTAAGCCAAATAAATCCTTCATTTGAGCCCGGAGCATGTGTCCCGCTGATTTCTTCTGGAATTCAGCTTTGGTGGTATATATATATATATATATATATATATATATATATATATATATATATATATATATATATATATATATATATATATATATATATATATATATATATATATATATATATATATATATATATATATATATATATATATATATATGTGTTGGGTGCACATTGTGTTTTACTAAAATTAGCTTGACCAAAAGCCTTACGTTTTTGGGCTTCAATTTTTAACTTCAACATGAAAGTTTTGCTCGCTTTGCATGTTCTCTCCCCTGCAGGTACAGTTTCAAGGCTTCATTAGTCAGTGAAAGACATATTGTGTGATGTGGAGATAGTGAGGTAGGGAAGGGAACTTTTGTCAAGAAGAAGACACGTTAATGAAGTAGGAGACTGTCTCCTGTGGCTGAAAAGGACGATCAAGGCTACCCTGATGTTCCAACTGGAAGGTTGGGGAAATGAAGGGCGTAGCCAAATTCTACCATGAGATGGTGGAATTGTATTGGAGGCAATTATGTAGATTTTGTGTGTTAATTGATGTTTGCATTGTTAGGCAACTGATACCCCTTAGACATGAGAGGTGCAGACCTCTTACTATATTTCCCATTGTGTGGGTTTATGATACACTTTTCCTTGTTTTGAAGAAATGTTACTGAATTCCTCACTATGCCGACATCTTTCTTGTTCCATAGATTTAATTAGGGTTTCTCCGATCCTGAATTAGGATAGGATTAAGTAGCTTACTTTTTATTTAAAATGTATCTTTATTGTTAACATTGCATCGTACCACACTGTAAAAAATATGTCATATGCATGTTACATTATGTCAGCCCTTTTTTTTTTTTACCCATGACAATGTACAACAATCTCCACTCTACCAGTGGATTACTATATACTTCAATGCACACAACATTTTTTATCTCTTTCTTTTTTTTAGTTGGAATAGCGACAAGCAAAAAATAATAAGTAAACCGAAAATGATCTTCGAACATGAAAAGGAAGAATTTAACACCCCCACCACCACCTGGCAGCAACCAGCAGCATTACCACCCCTTGCATGGGTATCTCGGGCAGATTTGCATAGCTAGCTTGGTGTTTGTGTGAGAGGGCTGTTCATATTTTCTGGGCTCGGTACTGACGAGGTGCGGTTTGGGGACCGCGTAGGTGCAGTTTCCTCATCACTCTGGTCTATCGGCAAGGACACTTCTGTCAGCATTTGTCCCCACTCTGCCAGATCTCTCTCGGTGTTCTCATCCACTCTCACAGCCCTGAGGCAATACTCTTCGGCCACACCCCACTCACACATATCATCTCTCCATTTATCCAGCGTAGGGGTCATAGAGAGGATCCAGTGGATCATAATTCGCTGTTGTGCCAGAACCAGGCCCAGCATTGCAAATTTATGCAGTATCCGTGTCCCTATTTGCGGTGTTGTAAGAACGCCCAATAAGCACTGCTTTATGAGACTTCTATTCGCACTGCTGTCGCTGTGCAAAGAGAATGCACAACCTGATTCCAGTACGTATGCAATTCCAGGTCATGTGTAGGAATGTGGCAGGGTCCGTGCCCCAGTGCGGACAGGCTGGGGTTAGCCCTGGGTGAGTCGTGCTTTACGCTGTGGGGTCAGATATGTGCAATGCAAAGAATAGAATTGGGTGAACTTGAACCTGGCATCACTTGTGGTTTTAGCCACCTGTACAAGAGCCCTTTTCCACTCCACATCCGTCAAGGGTAAAGGTAAGTTCTACTCCCATTTTCCCTTGACCCCCGATAAGTCAACCACACAATCCTTCTTCAGTGCCTTATAAATGCGTGAAATGAGACCCCTGCTGGATCCTGGGTACAACAGTGTTGTCAACGTGCCCGACTTGTTCGGCTCATCCAGAAATGTGGTCCATATTTCTCTGATCGTATGCAAAATTTTAGCGTATTGTTAGAAGTGACCTACTGGTATATGGAACCATTCTTGGGCCTCGTCAAATGTCAGAAAGGTTTCATTCAGGTACAGATCTCCAGCCGTTTCAAAACCCCCCTCATACCATTTTGTGATGCCCATGGTTGCCTGAATACTTTGGAATCTCTGTAGCCACTGGAGTGGGAGCGCACTAGCCTAGGGAGCCTTGCCAAGAACCAATGTGACTGCCTGTTCCCAGGCTTCTGTTACTTTTCATACTATATCTGGGCAGTCCTTGGGGACTCTCGAGCCCTTCATAAGGAAACTCTGCAGCAGCGACCCATCGTTCCACTCCGCCAGTAATTCTTTCTCCACCATGCGTTCTTCTATGCACCACTGTGCTGCGTACCGCAACAATACAGCCTATTAGTATAGCCAAAAAGGCAGGCAAACCTAGACCCTCTGCATCCATTCCCAATTTAGGCATCTCTAGTTTGGCTCTACTCTATCCCCCCACTCACACCAGTGAGGGTAGGAGGCTGTTCGTGTGTCAAACGTGGACTTCGGAATTCTACAAAAGGAGTTCTATAGGATATACAGACAGCGGGGCAGCATCATCATTTTTGATATGGCCACTCTCCCCAGAACCGATAGAGGAAGCTTGTTCCAAAAATGTATTGACGCTTTTAAACCTATGATGACTTTACCCATGTTCAATTCGTATTGGGCATCTGGGTGGTGGGCTACCTGAATGCCAAGGTATCTGAAATGGTCACTTTCCCAATCCAATCCCACCTCAGGAAGATCCTGGAGTGTTTCCCGTGCAAGGGCCACTAGCCGAAATAGTATTGATTTTTAAAATATATAAAAAAAGAAATTAGAAAAACAAAATACTAACAGTTGACAATAAAGTGATACAGTGCATGTGTACATTTACAATCATTTCGCTTCCGCCGACCAACATGTTCCGTACATTACATATTGTCATCTCTACTTTGATAACAGCTTATCATCAAGGATTCACTCATTCCTGCAAAGGGGGGGGGGGGGGGGTCATTAAATGATGTACACAACATTCCTCTACTTTTATTCCACCTCCCCCAAATCTTTGTCCATTTGAGCGGCAAGATTTTCTAATGCTGCACATCGTCTTGGAATCGACGGAGTGGGGGGGCAAATTATTGTTGTTAAATGCTACTGGATCTGACATGACATAAGTCCTCAGGTATCGAAAGCCTTCAGTGACAACCCTGGTTCTGCAGTTTGTAGGCAGACATAAACCCCTCCCAGAAAGTCTATATATGAGTGATTTATCCCAATTTATGGTATATCCCGAATATTTTTGAAAAAATGTAGCATTCTATGTACTGAATAATAAGGGTTGGCCAAATAAAGTAAAATATCATCAGCATAGAGGGAAATTCTATCCTCCCAATCCACTGTCCAATTTAGTTCCCTTATAAGGTGATCTCCTCTAATCCAAATTGCCAAAGGTTCAAGGACCAGAACATATATTAGTGGGGAAAGTGGACATCCCTGTCTCTTACCCTTATGTAGGGTGAAAGTTGCCAACCGGGCTCCATTTACTGTCACTCTTGCCAGGCGCCGGACCCAGGACAGGGATTTCGGTCCAAAGCCATCACGTTCATGCGTCGCCAAACAAGTAGGGCCATTCAATCATATGGAAAGCTATTTTGGCTTTGAGGAACATTACTACTGCCCCCTCTCCTATGGTCCCAGTCCTGCCCAAAACGCCATTAAGATGCCGAAGGTTAAGTGCTGTGTTTCTGCCAGGCATGAAGCCGGACTGATCAGGGTGAATTAATTTGTGGAGGTAGGGTGACTGTCGCGTGGCCAAGATTTTTGCAAGTGTCTTTACCTGCAGGTTTACCAACAAGATCGGTCGGTATGAACCCCATTTCTCAGGGGTTTTCCCTGCTTATGAATCATTAACACATTGGCCAACCTTTGTGTGTCAGGGAGGATCCCATTAACAACACTTTCTTCATACATATCTATCAAGTAGGGGGCAATTGTAGATGCATTTGTCTTGAATAGCTCAATGGGAAGACCACTTGGTCCCATCGCTTTTCCCAATTGCAATGCTCCAATTGCCTTGATATTTTCTTCTTTGGTAAGATCTAGCTCTAGTTCTTCTATCTCTGAGTCATCCAAGACTGGGAGTTTAATTGTGGACAGTAACTCTCGTGCTTCTTCATAAGTAAATGCCCCTGAAGGCGCATATACCATAACGTGGAGCCTGAGTCCGACGATCCCTTATTCTCTTTGAATTAATATTCTGTTACTTGAAGGAGCCCTTCCCGTATAGTTGGTACTCATAGATACCAAGGATTACGTGTCATCTTGTGTCTCTTCATGGAGGGGTTACCTCCATCAGTAACTATGACTGGAGAATGGCCTGAGATACCCCTAGGCAAATGTGCCACATCTCTGAACATAAAAAGCTGTTTGGCTCTACCGAATATATAGTCTATTCTGGACAGACTCCCATGTACTTCCGGTGGAAGGTATATTGGAGGGTTGAAGGGTTATATGCTCTTCAAATATCCAAAAGACCCATTGCTGTTAAGACTTCACTCAACGCTCTCCCAACCAACTCTCCCTGCTTCAATTGCTTCCTATCCAGGTCTCCATTTAGGGCCGCATTACAATCCCCCCCAATCAACGATTGCCCCACAGGTAATTTAAGTATGTGTGATCCCAGATCAGCCAAGGCTGAGGAGTGCAGTTGAGGCTGAACGTAAAGGGAGGTAATGTTGGGTACGCTACCCTGCCATGTACCCGATAGGGTCATGAATCTACCCATCATATCATGCATTACTGATTGATCCTGGAAGGGGAATGAATTGTGAAGGAGGATCCCTTCCCCTCTCGATCCCTCAGTGTGTCCTGCATGGGCCACAAATCTATACCCCCATCTGTTCAATGCACAATAAGAGGTACCTTGTATGTGGGTTTCCAGTAGCAACACCAGGTCAGGGGCCCGTCTCTTAACATACTGCAGTACAATTCCCCTCTTTATTCCATCTCCCAACCCATTAACATTCCTTGAAAGTATTTTGATGCGACTCAGTTGTGGAGCCCTTCCCATGTCCTTGGTCATTTGGGTGGTATACTTAACGTCATAGATTCCCCAAAATAGTGTACACACAGGCCCCCATCTTTATCCTCTCTGTGTATAAGCAGCAGTGTAGCGGCCAGCTGTCCAGCCTGTTGTGACGCTGGTCGTTCTTCTGCTAGATCAGGTATTTTCCATGCACTGTCAACCAATATGATTTTCAACCACATTAAACATTGAACTATACAATAACAATTCCTCAGGGACCTCCACAGACCCACCACCCTCCCTGTCTCCCTGCAGCATGGACTCTAAATTGCCCCCTCCCCAACTTTGCAGAGCGCCTGTATACCCAAACCCATCAAACACTGTACAGGGGACAGTTGTCTAGTTGGGACCCAGCCGATAATCATAAATCCCCCAAACTCAATATTCTTTAAGCCCACATGTTAAATTTGTTGCGGGTTACCTGCACCAGATATTTTGTATGTCATTTGCTCCTGCATTTGACTCCCTGTGGAAAGCAAAGAGCTATATAGATCAACATTGCCATATTACACCTCCCCATCCACCTGCAAAATACTTAACAGTCTGTGATCTTGTCAACTGATGCCATAACAAACTTATTTCCTGCCCCAACAGACCAGTCTCAGTTGAGTGATTATCTAGAGATCCCCGCCTCTGTTTAGCTGTGCCATTTTAGCCCAAATCCTTTCTAGGGCCATCCTTGAGTCCCCGGGTGTCCTACCGGCTGTCTTGCCCCTGCGTGAGCTGTTGTGAGTTAGATCTTCAGGCTCGGGAGGTTTTTCCACCCCTCCAGCCCTTCCCTGGTCTCCTCTGGAGAGAGAAATAACCAGGAACTCCCATCCGCCATCACCCGCAACTTCGCCCGGAAGTGCATTGCATATTTTATGCTTTTCTCCCGAAGGGTATGTTTCACCTCCAAGAAGGATTGTCGCATTTTCTGGACCTTAACCATGAAGTCCAGAAAGAAGGTAATTGTAGAGTTCTCAAATTTCAGCTGAGGAGCCATAAGCGCTGCTTGTAAAATTATGTCCCTGTCCCTGTAGTTGAATATCCTGGCCAGGATAGGGCACAGAGGCGCACCCGGTTTCAGAGGCCCCCCTGGCACTCTGTGGGCACATTCCACAGAATAATATTGGAAGAGCGAGCAGGGCTGCAGTTTGTTCTGTATCAATTCCTCGACGAATAGATCCAAGGCCTGTCCCTCCGCCCACTCTGGCACGCCCAAGACACAGACATTATTCCTGTATGCGCGTCCTTTGTAATCTTCAAGCTTGGCTTCCAGGTTCACCGTTGTCACCTGGTGTTCCTTCACCGTGAGCTCTAGTGCTTTTGTAGAGGATTGGAGAGTAGTGACCGAGTCCTCCGTGGCTTTCACCCTCTTCCCCAAGGTGCGTAGGTCTGCATGCATCAGCTTCACCTCCGATGTGACCAAATCAATTTTTTGTTCAAGGGTTGTACGGACACCTTGTATGGCCACCATAATGTCCTTAGGAGTGGGGGCGTCCTCCTCTAAATGTTGCCTCCTACCCTGCGCTTCATTTTTCCACTCCTCTACATGTTCAGTCCTGGAATGTGCATATTTATCCAGTTTAGTCTTTGGTCCTTTCAACGTTGCCATTATCACAATCACTAATCAGGCCCTTCTATCAGCTGTGCTGAGCATCTGGCAAAGATGGATTTATTGTGATCAAGCCTCCTGGGTGTGACAGCCCCAGATTATATTGTTGCTGGCCCCACACAATACTCTTCTTGCACCCCCCAAAATGAGGGCACTTCAATGAGACCCCAGGCATAATACCCAGCAGAGCCCAGACTTCACTTTATCTCCCCACTCTTCACTTTTCCTGTGCTGCCTGTTCAATTTTGTCTGTGAGGGTCCTCACAGCTCACGGGTTGGTGTGTTTCTCCACCACGTGGAGCATATACTGATTCCCCCTCTCCTGCCTCATTCCAGGCCTCATTCTATCAAAATCCAGCATTATGGTACATTTGCGGGGGAGGGGACGCCTACTGGGAAGTCCTACGGCTCCCTCTCTCTGCCACACACTCCATCCAATTTAGCCTGGAGCATCGGACCCCCGCTGCCAGCCTCTGACATTAATTGCGGCGGCGCCCGCCTCCTCCAGTCACACAGGCAGCCACCATTAAGCGCTCTGCCGCGTCTCCGCCAAGTTTGCTCCGCTGTGAGGCCTGACCGTGGGGGGGCAGAGGAGAGCCTCAGTCGGGAGCGCCGCCACACGTCCCCATCAGACACTGTTCCGATCCAGCCCACGATGTTCCCGGGGCTTCACGCGGCAATCTTCGCGGGCCGCTGTAGACACGCTGTTCCGCGATCCAGGAGCTCCAGGGGATTGTGTGTATTCGGGATCGAGTCTGCCTGAAGGATAGGGGAGCACCGGGGTAGCTTCAATTCTGGGCTAGACACAGATATTTGTGTCGGATTTTGGGAGTTTATTTTTAAAGTCTCGGAGCTCTACTCCGGCGCGGCCATCTTGGTTGCCAGCCTGCCACGCCCCCCAACAGTATTGATTTTTGATGGTTAATACGGTGTCCAGATGCCATACCAAAGGAAGCCAGTGCCTCCAGGAGCACCAGGAGCACCTCTCCTGGCAGTGTTATATAGAGGAGTGCGTCATCCTCATACAATGAGATCACATGTGTACAGCCATCTAATGGTATACCCAATGGTGCCATATCCTCCTCAGTCTCACCGCTAGGGATTCCATCGAAAGTACCAAAAGTAGTGGGGACAGCGGGTACACCTGTCGTGTACCCCTTTCAATCTTTATGCCCTCCGATACCTGACCCCCATTCTGCACTCAGGCTCTCGGTTGGTGATAGAGCAGTCTGACCCAGGCGACATGTTCTCTTCCAAAACCCATTCTCCTCAGTACCTCCCATTGATATTCCCATTGTAAAGTATTGAAAGCTTTTTCGATATCTAGGGCGACAACCGTAGATCAGAATTTACCATTGGCCACCAAATGTACCATTTGAGACAACCGCTGCATATTCATGTGTGTTCTCCTCCCAGGTATAAACCTGCATCGGTCCTCACGCACTAGAGAGGTCACAACTCTACTCAGTCTCATGGCAAAGACTTTAGCAAGTAATTTAGTATCTACTTCTAACATGGACAAAGGTCTATATGCACCGGGGTACTCTGCGTTCCTCCCAAGCTTGGAGAGCATGACTATCTGCCCCTCCCTCATAGATTGCGGTAGACAGACCGCCCTATTTGCCTCCTGCAGGGTTTCCAGCAGGCACGGGAGCAGGACATCTGCATATGTCTGGTAGAATTCCATGGGAATTCCATCCGGGCCTGGTGATTTAGAGCGAGGCCTACCTCATAGTGCTTCCTGTAATTCCTCTAGTTGGAGTGCTGCCTCCAATTCCTCCCTCTGCTCCTCTGTGCGGCATGGAAGGGGGACATCCAGAAGGTACTACCTTCCGACGGGTGACTCTGCCTCCCGTACCTCGCAGTATATTTCAGCTAGATGGTTGAATACTACAGTGTTGACAGCCTGCGTGGTGGCCATGGTTCCATCAGGGCGACGCAAGGTCAATATCAGCAGGGATGAGCATTCCCGCTTTAACAACCACACTCATACATTTCTGGATATGTCACCCTCCCTATGAAGCAGTCGATGATATTCATGACGGACTAGGCAGTCCAGTCTGTCCCGTATCTCCCCCACTCATCATTGCGCCTGCAGAAGTGAATCTTGGCCCTGCTCTGACACCCGCCCCTCACGTTGAAGCTTGGTCAATCTATCCTTTGCAGCTGTAAATTCCAGTTCTAGTTGTCTTCATGAGCACCCCACCCTGGACAAACAGTCCCCGTGGGTAACCACTCTGAATGCGTCCCTTTCCACACCTCTGGTCTTTGAAGTTGACCAGTTTGTGGTGAAGTAACCCGCAACAACCTCTCTGAGTTCCTCTCTAAATATCTTATCACAGAGCATGGCAGATTGCAAACGCCACAAAGGGACTCTCGGCCTGTGTCTCTCAGGTCCCCACTCCAGCAGAACCGGAGCATGGTCCGACAAAAACGGCCAAGCAATTCAGCCTACGCTACAGCACCGCACGCCTCCAGAGAGAGAACAGGAAACGGTCGAGCCTACTATACATCTTGCGGGCCAGAGTGTAAAAGGAATAACCGAGTTGACCCATATGCGTTTCGTGCCAGATATCTGCACAGTGTAGCCTGCTCATCACCTCATTCAGGTCAGTCGATAGGTGGGGTTTAGTGTGCTGTTTTGGTGGATCTCTGTCAAGTGAGCCGCCCAGCACGTCAGTTTAATCACACAATGAATCAGCCCGGATTTGGACATTTAAGGTAATTTCAGGGAATACCAGATTTGGATTCGCTCACATGGGAGCCGCCTCTGAATGCGCATAGTAGCACTCCCAGAGATGAGGTAGTAACTATAGTCCCTAAGGTGCAACATAGTCTTAACACTTAGGTATTAAATGAGAACTTGAAAGCTCTTAATGCTACATTGAATGGGAGTGAGAGAAAAAACTTGAGTCAGGGAACAATTCAGTCATCTCTGAAGGTAAACCTGGTGGATGTGGCCAAATTAAAATTGGAGTTAGATGAAATGATACGTGGGAGTCTTGAATTGGACTAAATAGCCACTTATCAAGAAAATTAACCTTTGTTCATGAGCAAGGATGTTACCAGGCAAGCTAGTCAAGTCTATGATAAATTATCCAACACAGCCAAGAAATATAAAGTAGATTTAGACCGGTTAAAGCCACTGACTCTGTTTTAGAGATAAGGACATAGATTGTATGAGAATATTGGAGATGAAAATGCAAATCTGTGAATGGATTCAAAGCATTCAGACTTGGAGTGTCAGGGTGTGCTCCGCAGGATCCAGTTGCCACAAGTAAGGGTCCACCTCCCAATGTCACCAATTCTCTGAATATAAAACACAGATCTTCGAGCCATTAGGTGAGGGAAAGGGAAGGGAAGGGTCAGCAGGGAAGGGAGCCTGAAACAACAAAAGACAAAAAATATAACAGTGCAGATATACATGGCTTCTCTCATATGGTCTCACTAAACTCCAGTATGCCTATTCAAATATTGTTTTCAACATCCACTTGGTAATTTTACCAAGATCTTTCTCTGGCCGCATAGATAACCTGAAACACAGTGAAAGCCTACGTAAGCATCTGAACACACACACTGTATGAAAATGTATATATATATCACACCTTGTGAGTATTGGTGTATATAATTGAGTATATGTGAGAGTGAGAGATTGAAAGAGTTCTTGTTTTAATAAGTATGTGTTTCTATAACTGATTGTTTAATAGAGTAAGTATGTGTAAGTTTCCTTAGAAGTAAGGTGGTAGTGTATGTATAGCTGTATATGCAAATAAATGGATGTTCAATAGTTTATTTGCATGTGGGAGTATGTGTGTGAGCAACTTTTTGAAGACTGTCAGTGTGTTAACGGATGTATAGGTGTCTCACTACATATGATGAGTTAGTATATGTATGAGTGACTATATAGAAGTGTTGGTGAGCGAGTGGATGTGTATATAAATGGTGGAATTACTGAATTGGTTGTTGTATCTGGTATAGGTATGTCCACTTTTTTTTAAATTTTATTTTTTATTTTTCAAAATGTGTTTTAAGGGTTACTTTACAGAGAAAGTAGGTCAGTCTCTCTCTCACAAGGATGGTGTCATGAGTGATGTCATGAGTGATGTCACTGACCATGTCATGAGTGATGTAATATGTGATGTCATCAGCAGTGCATTACACGCGCAAGTTATAGTGAGTCCAACTAACTATAACGTGGGAATTTCAATGGTTTTATGTCAGTAAAATTTCCAAGTAACTATAACTGGTGTGAAACCTATGGTTTTTTCAGTGAATTTGATAGGTTTTTTTAAATGCTAATTCCTAACTATAACTGGTGTGAAACCTATGGTTTTTTCAGTGAATTTCATAGGTTTTTTAAATGCTAATTTCTTTCTATATCGAGTTTCTAACCTTTTTTTTTTTACAATTTGCTGTTTTTTGTAAGTATTCTTTATTTTTTATATAATTTTTTTTTTTTGCGCTCTGGGTGCGCGCTCCGGGAAGCTTTCAGGTAAGCTCTCCGGTAAGCTTTCCGGTATGCTAACCGGTGAGCTCACCTGAAAGCGCACCCAGAGCGCTACTTTCGTTCGTGAAAAAAAAATATGAATGAAAAGTTAATAATAATGCAAAACATTTCGTACCATACAAATAAATCAGTTTTTTTTTATAAGGAAAATGATTATGCATTTCTGTAAAAGTTTGATGACGTCACTTCGGCGCGCAACGTAAGTGCCCTCGGAAGCGCCTACGTTCGCGCCGCGGAAACGCACCCGGAAGCGCCTACGTTCGCGCCACGTTTGCGCCCCTGAAGAGCCTACCTTCGCGCCGCGTAAATGCACCCGGAAGCGCTTTTCCTGAGCGCGCAGCGTAAGAGCGTCGGGTCATGTGACCTTAAAATAACACTTTTCATTGGTTGCTAACAGTTTTTTTTACAAAGAATGAAATCCCCACCCATTTCCTTCACTTCTTCTTTCACTTTTGTGACTGAAAGACCTGCCTTTTTGCTCCAGGATATTTCTTGCTTTTACAATGGCTGCCAGACAATCCAGCAGTGAGGATGACCAAGAATTCATCAATGAAGAGCCTCCTCAACGTAAAGTAAAGGAACATTTCATTTGGAATTTTTTTGAAATCCCACCTGGACAAAAAAAGGTAAAAGCTCCAAAAGTGCAGTGCAGGATCTGCAAAGAAGAGCTGTCAAGAGGTAACCCTTTGAAAAAGTACTCTTTTGGGAACTTCACAATGATCCAGCATGTGCAGAGGAAGCACCCCCAGAATTTTTCCCGAGAAAGTGTCAGGGCTCTGGCACAAGAGGTTCCCAGTGATGGGGCCTCTACATCCACCGGAGGAGCAACTTCTTCTGGGAGGGGGCAATCACAGGAGCAGGTGCCTAACATTCAACCTGCATTTAACCATGGTGTCCTCAGATGCAGATACTGCAATCAACTCCTCACCTATGGGGAGCAAAGTGTCCAGCTCATGGTTCGAGCATTGGAGAACCATCACTGCCCTTCCCACCCCTAATTTTTTTTGTTTTTTTTGCTCCTGTTGAGCAGTTTCCATTCCCTGTTTTTGTTCCTGTTTAGAAAAAAGAAGAAAACCAAAAGTTCTTTTCAGAACTACCTCCAATTCTCATCAAAGAGCTATATTCTTAAAAAAATGAAAAAGAGTAAGTGAAATAGAGTGCATTGATAATGGAAAGGAGAATGAGTAAGAAAGAACATAAAGGTATGAGAGGAAAAAGGAAGTGAAGTAGGAGGACTGAAAGAAGGTGAGTGTTAGGAAAGAAAGTTATGAGAAGAAGAGTGAATATGGGGAATGTTGATATTCAATGAAAATGTTGAAAAGGAACAGGAGTGTTGAAGGTTGAGAAAAGATGCATTGCTGGAGTTGAAGGTAGAAGGCCTCATTTATGAAGCCATGCGTCACTTTAACGCCACCAAAGCTTCACTTTTTGTGACACAACAGTCCAATAAAAAATGCACCTTATTTACAAAGTGACGTTTCTAGGTAAATACACCACTTTGTAAACCCCTGTGCCACATTATTCCTACGTCAGGTGTAATGTATGCAAAAGGGACATATTGATGCAAGAAAGGGTCGTAGAGGTGACACAGTGAATAAAATGGAGGCCTCATTTCTGAAAAGTGACGCATCGCTACGTGAAAACAGCGATGCGTCACTTTTCTGGGCGCACTCCTTATGACATTCCAGATATGTCATATTTAATTTATGACTAATCAATTCGCAAGGAATTACAGATACGTCAGTATTTCTGACGTATCTGTAAACACCAAATTGACACATTACTGGAGTGCGTCACAAAAGTGACGCAACTCCAGTAATGCGTCCTTTCACATGGGGAAAGCACCATGTGAAAGGTCTTGCGTCAGTCTTACACCTGCTGTGAGGCAGGCGCAAGATTTTGACGCAACAGCATCCTAAAATTGACGCAGTGAAATCTCATAGATTTCACTGCGTCGCTATTACCAAGCTTTTTGCAGGGGAACGCCCCCTCTGCATACATTATACCTGACGCAGGTATAATGTGGCGCAGGGTTTAAAAAAGTGACCCATCTACCTAGATGCGTCACTTTTTAAATATAGCGCAGCGAGGCACATTTTTTTACACCGCTGGTGCGAAGCGTCACTTTTCTGTGCGCACTCCTTACGACATTCCAGATGTGTCATATTTAATGTATGACGAATCATGTCGCAAGGAGTTACAGATACGTCAGTATTTCTGACGTATCTGTAAACACAAAAGTGACGCATTGCTGGAGTGCGTCACAAAAGTCACGCAACTCCAGTAATGCGTCCTTTCACATGGGGAAAGCACCATGTGAAAGGGCTTGGGTCAGTCTTACGCCTGCTGTGAGGCAGGCGTAAGATTTTGACGCAACAGCATCCTAAAAGTGACGCAGTGAAATCTCATAGATTTCACTGCGTCGCTATTACTCAGCTTTTTGCAGGGGAACGCCCCCTCTGCATACATTATACCTGACGCAGATATAATGTGGCGCACGGTTTAAAAAGTGACCCATCTACCTAGATGCGTCACTTTTTAAATATAGCGCAACAAGGCGCATTTTTTTACACCGCTGGTGCGATGCGGCACTTTTCTGTGCGCACTCCTTACGACATTCCAGATGTGTCATATTTAATGTATGACGCATCATGTCGCAAGGAGTTACAGATACGTCAGTATTTCTGACGTATCTGTAAACACAAAAGTGACGCATTGCTGGAGTGCGTCACAAAAGTCACGCAACTCCAGTAATGCGTCCTTTCAAGGGCTTAGGTCAGTCTTAGGCCTGCTGTGAGGCAGGCGCAAGATTTTGACGCAACAGCATCCTAAAAGTGACGCAGTGAAATCTTAAATATTTCACTGCGTCGCTATTACCAAGCTTTTTGCGGGGGAACGCCCCCTCTGCATACATTATACCTGATGCAGATATAATGTGGAGCACAGTTTAAAAAGTGACCCATCTACCTAGATGCGTCACTTTTTAAATATAGCGCAACAAGGCGCATTTTTTTACACCGCTGGTGCGATGCGTCACTTTTCTGTGCGCACTCCTTACGACATTCCAGATGTGTCATATTTAATATATGACGAATCTTGTAGCAAGGAGTTACAGATATGTCAGTATTTCTGACGTATCTGTAAACACAAAAGTGACGCATTGCTGGAGTGCGTCACAAAAGTGACGCAACTCCAGTAATGCGTCCTTTCACATGGGGAAAGCACCATGTGAAAGGTCTTGCGTCAGTCTTACACCTGCTGTGAGGCAGGCGCAAGATTTTGACACAACAGCATCCTAAAAGTGACGCAGTGAAATCTCATAGATTTCACTGCGTCGCTATTGCCAAGCTTTTTGCGGGGGAACACCCCCTCTGCATACATTATACCTGACACAGATATAATGTGGCGCAGGGTTTTAAAAAGTGACCCATCTACCTAGATGCGTCACTTTTTAAATATAGCGCAACGAGGCACATTTTTTTACACCGCTAGTGCGATGCGTCACTTTTCTGTGCGCACTCCTTACGACATTCCAGATATGTCATATTTAATGTATGACGAATCATGTCGCAAGGAGTTACAGATACGTCAGTATTTCTGACGTATCTGTAAACACAAAAGTGACGCATTGCTGGAGTGCGTCACAAAAGTGACGCAACTCCAGTAATGCGTCCTTTCACATGGGGAAAGCACCATGTGAAAGGTCTTGTGTCAGTCTTACACCTGCTGTGAGGCAGGCGCAAGATTTTGACGCAACAGCATCCTAAAAGTGACGCAGTGAAATCTATGAGATTTCACTGCGTCGCTATTACCAAGCTTTTTGCAGGGGAACGCCCCCTCTGCATACATTATACCTGACGCAGATATAATGTGGCGCAGGGTTTTAAAAAGTGACCCATCTACCTAGATGCGTCACTTTTTAAATATAGCGCAACGAGGCACATTTTTTTACACCGCTGGTGCGATGCGTCACTTTTCTGTGCGCACTCCTTACGACATTCCAGATATGTCATATTTAATGTATGACGAATCATGTCGCAAGGAGTTACAGATACGTCAGTATTTCTGACGTATCTGTAAATACAAAAGTGACGCATTGCTGGAGTGCGTCACAAAAGTGACGCAACTCCAGTAATGCGTCCTTTCACATGGTGAAAGCACCATGTGAAAGGTCTTGCGTCAGTCTTACACCTGCTGTGAGGCAGGCGCAAGATTTTGACGCAACAGCATCCTAAAAGTGACGCAGTGAAATCTCATAGATTTCACTGCATCGCTATTAACAAGGTTTTTGCGGGGGAACGCCCCCTCTGCATACATTATACCGGACGCAGGTATAATGTGGCGCAGGGTTTTAAAAAGTGACCCATCTACCTAGATGCGTCACTTTTTAAATATAGGGTAACAAGGCGCTTTTTTTTTACACCGCTGGTGCGTCACAAAAAGTGACGCACAGGCGGCGCAAAACTGGCAGCGCAAGGCCTTCATAAATATGATCCTGGATTTTCCCCTCACTTTGCTCCCCGGTGCGCTTCCCGGTGGGCGTACCGGGCGCTCCGCCTGCGCAAATCGAAAAAAAAATATTTCTTTAAAATGCCCGCGGGACCCTATTTTAGCCCCCACATTAAACCTAGGGGGTCAGGACTCAGGAGGGGGTCTACCCTGCCCCCTTATGGTCAATTACCCCCTTTTTTTTGCCACCTCTTGTGTCTCGATTTTACCGAGACACAAGATGGCGGCCGCTCCGGACTGTTTAGAATGTTTACAGACACCCGAGAGCCAATCAGCTTTCAGCGCGCAAGTTGCGTGTCGCGCCTGGTGCGCTCCCCGGTGCGCGTACCGGAGCGCGCCTATAGATATATATATTTTTTGGGACCTAAATTACTCAAAATCCACTGGAGCACATATCTTGAGACATAGCAAAGGCACATCGGGCTACTAGTCCCTACAATTTTGCCAAGTTTGGTGTAAATCCATTCAGCCGTTCGAGCTAAAAGTGAAATCGACCGCCCAATGGAAATTAACATGGGGAAAACGCGTTTTGGGACCCCCCTTTTATCTCGGCCCCCACTTGACGAATCCCCCCCAAACTTTCAATGGAAAGACCGGAACTTGACGAGGCCATTTTGAGGAAATTTTCAAGCAGATTTGTCAACCGAGATTTAACATTGAAAAAAATCCTAACTATAACCACCTACTGGCGACCGCCAGTAGGTCATATATATATATATATATATATATATATATGTATATGTTTATCAACCCACGCATGCCATCTCTCAAGCAGGCCGGGTCAGAACTAAGGGTTCTCGAAATCTCTTGCTTGGTTCAAAATAAAAGAAAACTTCCCTTTTTTTAAGCCATGGAAAGAACACAGTAAATGAAGAGAATCCCATCTGATTGGCCAAGGGAAAACAACCATAAGATTCAGAATCTCCAGCATCCACAGACACGGTACTGCGTGGGGATGGAACCACACCACTCCGCTCTGTATGTAGTTTTTGTAATTAGTAATACAAATGATAGGGCTAAGCTGGGTTCATGTCACCCACTTGCGAAAAGGGAGGCTCCCAAGAAGCGGTAACGCGTGGTTCCTTCACCACCGCGCTCCGCTTTTACTAGTACGATTCCTGATGATAGTCAAGAAAGAATATGGTAACACCTGGCAAGATTACCACTGTGCTCCGCTTCTGTCTGTGAGAGCAGATACCATGAAGAAAATAGAATACGGCAGTGCGTGGTTCCTTCACCACCGGGCTCCGCTTCTATATACACAACTCCGAGAAACAGAAGACAAAAAATAGAACATGGCAGCGCGTGGTTTGTTTACCACTGCGCTCCGCTTCTATGTATAGGAGTCTTAGTCCTAATAACAGAAACGACAGCAGCGCGTGGTCAAGAACCACTGCGCTCCACTTTATCAATCCTTAATCCTACCGTCACCAAACTGCTCCCGAAGAGGACACCGGTGCTGGAAACATGCAGGAAATGAAGGACTCCTAGCAGCGGGTGGCGCTTCTCATCCAAGATTCCAGGAACAGGAAACAGACAGAATTACGCGCGTCAGCGAGCGCGCTCCGTTGCCTGAAATACTTCTTCCGCACTAGAATCATGGGAAATGTAGTTTTTCTAGATGTGAGGTAGGCACTGCTCCGTGGAACCTGACATGGAGTTCCCTAGACAAATGGGAAGGCAAATGGGTGAAAAAGAAAGGTGTTAAGAGATTGAGGGGAAACCGCCCCCTCCCGGGATAGAGAGGGGGAGCTGAAAGTTTCCTATTACGAGAAGTGCCCAGTGAAGGCAATGCTGATATACAATGGAGTAGGAGTGATCTTGGGTCATTCACTAATGATTTCCATAGACTAAGAGACAAATCTCTAGAATGATATAAACAAGTTGTGTGATTTATGAAAAATCTCAAACGTTTTGTGGTTTGATTTAAAAACCTTTTTTGATATTGTGATTCCAAGTGATTTGTGGACAGTGTATAAAATAGCCACAGAGTGGCCGTAGAAAGAACCTTTAAGGGACCCATTGACTAATGATAATGAGAAAATACAACCAGATGATGACATGGTTGAAGTCTAAACTGTTGCTTCAAGATATTGACTTGGTCAAGATTGACCAAACGAGCTAGAAACTTAAAGAGAATAATCATGCATACTATGAGAGGTTGTTGCAGGCATTCAGACAGTGTAGTGAAAAGGAAACATTGGAGCCTGAAGACCTGGTCAAAGAAATAAGGGAGGTCTCCTTACAGATCGAATCAGGGACAAGGAGTAGGATCAAAAAACAAAAAGGGGAGTCCCTATTTTCCAAAGCTTGGAAATGTCATGATAATACCACCCTTAGTGAACGCTCAAACCCATAAATGTTGAGACCACAATGTTATCAAACACTTTCAATTAGGTGAGATACCCAAAACACAATATCTGATAGTAATTGTTTAAAACAATTGTACAATTTATTCAGTATAAAACAAATGCATTCAGTAACAATTTTAGTGCCTTTACAATACAGTGTTAAAAATACAATGTTAAAAATCACATGAAGAGCAGATTAAAAACTTTTTGTTAAAAAGTTGTTGATGCAGCGTTTCGGTTTTATTATTGCACCTTCATCAGGACAAAGCTCTGGTCAAAAAGAAACATACAATTAGAGTCATAGAGTGATTTACTTATTATCTTTTTAGACATTATTAATTCAATATACATATTAGACCATCAGAGATTTTTTACAGTTAACACAATACATTTGGGGCACTATATTTATATAATCCAGAACATGTGGTTTGCTAGGGTTGAATCATCACAGAAGGGGATGTTATCACTAGAACTAGGCTAGAAGAGAAAGTGCTTGAGAATTGCACAACCAGGTACCTATCAATGTAGTACTTGCATACCTTAGGGTTTAAGGGAATGAATTATCATCCTCTGTATTCAATTTGAGGTGATTTTCATCGCAATACCATTCGTCATGAAAATACGTGCCACTAGCTTCTGCTTAGTGCAATATGATTTTCTAAGGGTTAAAAGGAGTCTCGAATTAAAATATCATAGGACTCCTAGTTATTGATGAATTGAAAAAAGAAAGGTAGATTATTGTTACCTTGTAAAAAAATATATATTCTTGTATCAAAGAGTTGAGGGAGCCACAGTTTCCTTATGATGCTGGGATGAAGCTTCTGAGCAAAAAGGAAAAAAAATGTTTACTGTTTGGTTATAAACATACAGGGGCTGTTTCGCTATAGCAAGGGGGATCCATAAATCTCACTCACCCTTAAATATGAACAAACGTAGCAACATGTAACTGGATGCTGTTGACAATAGCGTTATAAAATGCAATTCTGTCAATTGTCGCGTTCTGCTCCATCCGTCTCTATAGGATGCGGAGTATTTAATTCTCCAGATCTATAATATATAATACAGAATTTTGAGCCATCGAGGTTCTACTCTTCCTAAAGTTAATGATACACTTGCTGCTGTTCAGTAGTGTATAACAAGGGGTTTCTGTAGAGAGCTGTGTTTTATTAAATATATGGTGCTGTTAACAAGGTTTCATATATTCTTCTTGGGTTTTAACTACCCGCCGTTAACTAGCCAGGAAACTATACTCTAGTTAATTTACGATATAACAGCACTACATAAATTTTGAGGAGAGATGGATATTTTTAACAAGGATCTAATAGTTAAAAAATCTCTGGCTTATTTCTTTCTTTCAAGAAAAAGGTTTGCAGACATATTTTCCATTTTATCTGTGTGTCAATCTTATTTGCTAAACGTGACACAATAGTAACCGTTATCTGGATTCAGAAAAATAACCTCTCTAAACGATACCATACTACCTATCGCTATCGCATCAATGCTAGTAAAACGTTATAGTCAAGGTGCTAATTCTGTTTAAACACCACGACTTGGTCATAGACAATAAGGACCTCCTAGTTCTACATGCGGGTAACACAGCAACATACTCGTAACGCTTACCCGGTCGGCGTAATACGGCCTCCCTGCTCCACTCGTTGCTCTTTAATCGGGATATTTGACGACCCTAATGTGGTCCTTGTTTATAAGCGTTAGCGGATATCCGAAATGTTTGAGATTTCCCGCGAATTGCTGATGTAATTTCCTGTGCGCATTATACATAGAACTACTCAAGTAGTTTCCAAACCGAGATTGCCATTTATAAATAAAATCTTTTGACAATTCTTAATGTGATGGTGTTTGATTCACGCTGCAGCGAACACTGGTTGTCCGTGTCGCCCCGCTCCTCTGATTTAAGTAAATGTAAATGTCAATGTGGCGTATTTGTATAGCGCGAACAGTGACCCGGAGGCATCCCGGCGCTTGTACTCCTCCCACAAGGGAACCCCTCCTGGCTTTTCCTTGTGGGGTGTCCACTCCTGGGCATCCCATGGTGAAACCAGGCATCCCTTGTGTATCAGGGGGCCTTTGTGGAGACTAAGCAAGCTATTGCCCAGAGTTGCAGCGTGGGACCCATGCTTAGAATCTGCACTGAGGCGAGAATATCCGGTCAGAGGAATTTAGGCCCGAAACCCGCCGAGGCGGGAATCGAACCCTAGTCCCTGGCCAGCGTTCTGCATCAAGGTCTGCCGCTCTAAGCATTGAGCCACACTTCTCCAGTACGTGTGATTTAAGCCACGCCTGGTTTCCTCTTGCCTCATCCGAGTGGACTCATTGCATATATATAAGGAATAATTCCTTACTGGGGTTACAAAGCGATTCCCGCCCGCCTCCCACCCCCTTGTGGGTGGTGACGTGTGCTGGCGGCCGATATAGGTCCGTGATTTTGTCAGGACCCAGAAGAATAGAGTACCCATTGTCCTGATGAAGCCTACATCATCTGGCTGAAACGCGACCGCGTCGACACTCTTTTGCTTCAACTAGAGTCCCCTGTTACAATTCAAAATAATTTGCTTGATTTTTGTCTGATTGGCACCTATGCAAATCTAGACTGGGCTGACGTATTAACCCCCAGGTGCTTTGTTTTTGGGACTACCATTGTGTTGTGCTCTCTATTGTAAATTAAGTGGAGGCACTGATCCGAATTGGGATATATATATAATTTTTTATATATATCTTGTGTTTAGGGTACATAGAAACGTTCGTTGATATTTGTAAATGTGATGTATATTTGTATATGATGTATATGTGACGTTTTGTATATAGACTGTCGGTTGTTGTGCTTCCCTTGATGTCCGCTCATATGTGTGTTGATGAATTTTTATATATATATTTTCTTCATGTTTGATTTTTGATTCACAAGATAATTAATTGTTTCTTGTTTGAGAATTAAAATTGGATTGATCCCTTCAGTACCCCTTGTTACTACTTTCTCATCCTTGGATGTCTCCTGCTCAGGTACGGGAGGGTTAAGTGGGCAGAACCCCAGACCATTTTTTTGCTAGACTTCACAAGGAAAGGCCAGGAAGGGTCCTCAGCGGTATTCGTACAAGCGCTGAGATGAATCATGGTGATTCGTGCTCTATACAAGTACCATTACATTACATACATTTACATTACAGTGCTGGCAGGGGCAAGGGGGAGTGAGCTGAAGTAGGGCCCTGGAACTTATAATTTTACAAATTAAGCACTGTCCAGTATGTTGATGACCTGCTGATTGTGTCGGACAGCCAAGATTCTTGTAAGATAAAAACTATTGCCGTGTTGTACCACTTCCCTGAGAATGGACATATAGTGTCTACCAAATATTTGCAGTATTGTTTGGGTGAAGTCCTGTACCTGAGACACCACACTGAGGAAGGTGCAAGGAAGGTGTCACAGGAAAGAGTCTTGGTGATCATGCAAATGAATCTGCCAACGACACAGAAGGAAGCCAGGATGTTTCTGGGAATGGTGGGCTACTGTAACCAGTGTATACCAAATGTTTCCCTTGTGGCTAAACCTTTACAGAGGCTGACACACAAGTATGTGTCTAATATGGTACGCTGCTATAACAATTGTTTGGTTGCCTTCCTAAAGTTGAGAGAAAGCCTCTGCCACTCACGGGTACAAGGAATGCCTTGATTACAATAAAGCATTTCTGCTTTTCTGCAGTGAGAGCGAAAGCTGCACTCTTTCAGTACCTACACAGAATCATTGAGATGCCCGCAGACCAGCTGCCTACTTTTCACCCCCACTAGGCGCAGTGATTGCAGCTTTGCTTGAATGTCTCAAATCAGTGGTAGCAACCGGTGTTAGCAAGAGAGGGGAAACATCCTTTACAACGTAACTTTTACCACGCAGTGCTTTTACATCGCAACTTTTACAACTCAAACCATTACAATGCATTGCGCTGGGGGGCGCTCTAGGATAGGGAATAGATTTAATTTACTATACAACACCTTCCCCACTATCCACGGGAAGTGGAGTTGGAATAGTAAATTAAACTATTCACTATCCAGCACCCCTCAACACTATGCGTTGTAAAGGCATGCGTTGTAAAAGTTGCGATGTAAAAGCATGCGTGGTAAAAGCATGCGTTGTGATGTCATACATCCGCAAGAGAGGTGTGGGAGTATGTTGATGGGACACCACTTAACTGTATATGTTCCTCATTCAGATGAAATTCTGTTTCACGTGTACATAGCATCTTACAAACAGTTGCCTTATGACGTATGAGTAGGGCATACTTGCGGCTGAAAATGTAACATTGAAGCACTGTGCTGTTCTTAACCATGCAACTCTGTTGCCCCTTCCTGAGAATAATACTGATGAGGGTGAGATGGAGCTTGACTGTCTCGATGTTACTGAACCAAGAACCAAGCGGAGACCAGACCCAGGACGAGCCACAACCTGAATCTTATTATGCATTGTTTGTGGATGGCTCATAATTACGAGATCATGTAGGAAATTTAAGAGCTGCTTATGCAGTTTGTAACATTTCAGGAGTAGTGGAAACTGCTTGGCTTGAAGCACTATTGTCCACTCAAGTGGCTGAATTGATTGCTCTTACTAGAGCATTCTGTATTTCAGGTAAGCATGGGCGAATTTTGCGAATCTGGCGTTCGCGAATTTTGCGAATTTGCGAACTCGCAATCCGCAAAATCCGCGAATTCTCGCGAATTTGCGGATTTTTTTTTGTGTTCGCAAGGGTTTCTGCCAGTTTGCGAGGATTTTGTACCAGTTCGTGATTGCGAACTTAGTTGTCAGCACGCAACGGTCGCAACTATGTTGTTTCTACGTCTTGTTCATCATCACAGGTTCACAGCACCCTCTGTTTCAACACTGCCACCCTCTGTTTTACCCATGCCACCCTCCGTTACATCAATGCCACCCTCTGGTTCATCATCATCACTGTAGATTATGGGGGGAAAAAGCAAGCACACCTGCCCTGCTTCAACTGACATGAATTAATTTGGGGTTAATTTATTAATGTGTCACTGTTTTAAAATTCCAGTCTGCACCTGCTTCCTTATCTGTAATTTGCTTTCTGTTGCAGTGCAATTTTTTTTCCAGGACCTTTGTGGCCTACTTGTAGCTATTCTATGATCGGCTGTGAGGGTCAGAGCAGGGTCATACAACTGTTGCAACTAGCAACTGAACTCTGGAGGGGCCCCAGTCAGGAAGCACTACAGGGAACGGTTACTAATGATGAATTTGAACTTTTGCACCTGCTGCTGAGTGCTTATAGTTTAGCAAAACTCGTTTTTCTGCAGAACAGCAAATGTATTGCCAACAAACTTACTTGTGACAGTTTATTTCTAATCCAAAAGTGATCCAAAGAAAGTCAAAATGCCTCAAATCCAAAAAAGGGCAGGCAAATGTCAACCTGAGGAGTTATTCTGATCAAAATCATCATTTTCAGAAGGTCTATGCTGCTTGCTAGTGGATTTCTTGTGCAGAATTGCAAATTTTGTAATTTCGCGAGTGCGAGATTGTTGCTGCCCGCCGCACCTACATGTTCGCAATTGCGAACTTACACCGCACGCCGCAAAATTGTATCACCAAGAAAAAAAAATCCGCTGCGTGCGAATTTGCGGATTTTCGGTAAATTCGCGAGTGTTCGCGGATTGCGAATTTACCGAAAATCCGCAAAATCCGCGAGCGGAACGGATTTTCCGCCCATGCTTAATTTCAGGCCAGCTAAAGGTGAAAATTGTCACTGATAGTCAGTATGGTTTTGGTGTTGTGCACAACTTTGGACTATTATGGTCCCAGAGGGGATTTATGACCTAATCAAGGTCCCTTATTCGCAACAGACAACTAGTGAGGAAACTTTGGGAAGCTTTAAAGATGCCTGCACAGGTTGCAGTCGTGAAATGTTCCGCACACTGCAAGGAAAATGATTATGTGACACTTGGCAACAGGTATGCAGATAAAGTTGCTAGGTGCTATGCCTTTAATTCTTGTACATTTGATGGGGAATATACTAATGAAGGAGCATATAAAACCGACTACAACCATTTGTTAACTACTGCTGATACTTGGGAGGAGGTTAAGAAACTGCAGGAAGAAGTTCCAGAGGAGGAGCAGCAGAGTTGGATCGGAGCAGGATGTGTTAAGAGGGATGATTACATTTGGGTTTCAGGAGATGAAAGACCTATTTTGCCAAACAGTTTGTTGCCACCCATGGCTAAGCATTGTCATGGCCCAACTCATGTGGGGAGGGATTCCATGGTCTGATTGTTTTGCCAGACATGGTTTAACCCCAGATTCAGATTGATGGCTGAAGCGTTGTGTCATAGTTGTGTTGTGTGCCAGGCGATGAATGTGGTTAAGCGGACTGCAGTAGCATTGAGTCACATAGGGAGATCAGAAAGACCATTTAATGGAATGCAGTTGGACTTTATTGAAATGCCCATGTGTAATAGGTTGATATATGTCTTGGTGATTGTGTGCATCATTTCCTGTTGAGTTGAAATTTACCTGACCAGAAGGAATGACAGTCTTTCAGTAGCTAAATTATTGTTGAGAGAACTCATACCTAGGTTCGGATTTACGACTTCTCTGGAGTCAGGCTGGTGAACTCATTTTAATAATGAGGTCCTGAGAATATTGTGTGCAGCATTGCAAGTGGAGGAGGGACTAAATTTCAGTTTCTTACCTGAGGCCATGCAGCATGGCTCCACATTCGGGGCCTTTGACTGTTTGAAGTAGGATGGGTTTGCAGCAGTCACACTGTAGTTCTTGGTTTACTGCAACATAGCTCAATGACTTTGTTCTTTGCTTGCAGATATAGGGGCATATGTACGAAGCCCTTTTCCCATTCACAAACAGGCCAATTCTCAAAATCGGCCCGTTTGCGAACGGGAAAAGGCCTTTAGGGATGGATCATCCCAAAAGGGCATCGCAAAATAGAGAATCGCAAAATTTGCGATTCTCTATTTTGCAATTGTATTTAAGGAATCGCAAATTGCGATTCCTTAAATGCAATGTATGAAGTACAGAAAAAGGGCAATTTGGCCTTAAGAAATTGCAAATTACCACCAACTTCAAATTGGTGGTAATTTGCGATTTCTTTGAAAAATTCACTTTTTTGCATTTTTCAAAGTGCCATGTGGCGCACATACATGCCCACATGTGTACACATATATATTTCAAGGGTGGCACCCTCGAAATTGCATTCTCAATTTGCGATTCTCTAATTGCGAATCACAAATTGAGAATGTCTTCCTAATCATTCCTATCGGCCTCCTAGCCCATAGGAATGAATGCAAAGGTATTCCTTAATTGCGAATCGTGATTTGTGATTTGCAATTAAGGAATATCAAGGAGTCAAAATTATTATTGGGATTCCTACATACATAGCATTTTGCAATTCCTTAATAGCAATGCGCTAAAAATCGCTATTAAGGAATCGCAAAAGGGCTTGTTCATTAATATGCCCCATGGAAGCAAGAACATTTGCCTGGAGATTTCCTCTTACTGTGGGAAGAAAAAATTGAGTTGCCCACACCTTCACTTGGTGTAGCAGACTCAGCAGTACTAGAATGTTTTAATATTTCTCCTCAAGTACTGCTTTAAAGCCTATGCCTTTTTAGACGGTTGTGTTGTAAAAAGCACTGTTTGGACTAAATTTTCCAAAAATGTGTAAGGGCGACTTCTCTAAACTTCACTAGAAGTGACAGGGCTCTTAATGATTCTTGCTATGGTTTATGGTCGAACCACGTATTGGTGGTGTAATGCATAGCCATTAGCTAACACTACTTCCTGGGGTGACATTTAGAATAGCACTATGTAGAGAAAATGGCCACTGGGTTCAGACAGACGCAGCTCTCCATCCACTCTCTGCTCAGCCAGTTACACTACCCACATACAATAAGGTGAATGACTTGATCTGTTCATGAAATAGGAACTAATCACACCCAGAATTGCCTTCTCTACTGGTAGCTCTCACCCTGGCTATTAGAACATGGTATAATCTGATTACAGTGAGTTCCAGCTACTGATGCGAGAAACATGGAGCTGCTGTGGTTGGTAGGAAACATATTTACAATGGTGCAGGAGATAGCACTGTCTGTGATTTGATTGCAGCTCGGTTCCTCAGGGGCTGGTGACTCCCTCAATGAGGTGTGTTCAACATCATAGCCCGGCAACCCTTCAGGCATCAACGGAGATCTTCAATTGCATCTATCAAGCTGGCCCATGGAGATATCAGTGGAGAGAGGGAGCAGTGACACTGCTGTTCTTTACCCAGAACAGACCAATGACACTGAGGAAAGCAGGTGGGGAGGACACCACACAACTCTGTTGTGTCAACAGCACAAATCAAAGGTCGCAGCCAGACTCAGCTTTATTTCTTATGGAAACATGGACTTGGTATCCCAGAAGGAAGGCAAAAAAAGGAAGCTGATGTAATGCATGATGCAGCTCCTAAGATCATGGTAAATGGGGTTGTAGTGAAACTTCTTGAGCTCAGACAGGTAGTCCACATGCTGAGCATACTAAGCAGAGTGATGGAGTGCCCTTGAAAGACAGCTTAAGAAGACATTGGGATCTGGTTAATTACTGCTCTTCTCATAAAAAGATTAAATCACCACAACAGAGGCAATATCCCTCCGAAGAGTTCTAAGGTGATGAAGCCTCCCCTTTCTTCCATCAAGAAACCCAAGGTTAGTGGTACGCCCACTGCTTGATGGGATAAGAAATTGATTAGGATGCATCATATCACGAGACTAAATTAGTGTAATATGCAACTGGGTCAATTTTCATCAGAGCTACCATTGTATAATCAGTTCATCCCACTTCTTAGGAATAATGCCTGGCAACAAACTGTTGCTAGGTGTCAGGAGAGCAGAGTTGGAAATTTCAAATGTTTCAGATTCTCAGTCAGCGGAATTATCAACAGAACATGAAGCAGTTTCAGAAATGACTGCTGAACTTGACTCCGAGGTGAGCGAAGCGAGAACTGATTCAGGATCCAATATCTCCTCCGCTCCACTCCCATGCAAGGGTTGAAAATGATAATGCATGTAGAAAAAAGCAAGAGCCTTATATCCAGCAGAGAAGGAATGGAAGATAAAAAATCAGAACAAAGCCAAGAGAATATCTTACATTTTCTGCGACAAATCATTCCAATGCTACAGAATATTAACCATAAACATTAGGATGAAGGGAAAAAATCAGAGAAGTAACCTCAGAATCATGGCTCAGAAAATGAAAGGCTTCTCTGAAAGAGTTATAGGTATGGAAAGGAAGGTAGTGGCCCTCAAGGATTAATGCCAGAAGTCGGAAAAAGAAACCCACATTAATCTAAGTAAACATTAAAGAAAATCATATAGATTCAAAAGACTGATGCAAAAGAGCAATAAAAATGATCACGGCCGGTGAATGAGATTCCAGAACTAGAGAACAGACTTTTTTCAGATTTACGGAGTCACTTACGTGTGGGTGGATGCCGGTCCCCACAATTCCCTGTCCTGGCAAGCTCCTTCTTTTAGGTACTAACTGCGCCTTGTTAAATACTAGGTCTCTTCCTCAGCACGCTCTCGACATATATAATCTCTTAACACAAGATGACATAGATTGTCTCTTTCTCACAGAAACATGGCTCGGTGAGGGCTCGGAACCTGATCTGGCTATTGCCATCCCTCCCTCATATGCTATTTTCCGTCGAGACAGATGCAAGGGAAGGGGAGGCGGAGTGGCACTTATCATTAAAAGGCACATTCCTTGTACCATCTTGTCGACGGATGATTTACCTGACTGTGAAATCCTTGCCTTCTCCCTGGCCCTATCCCCCCATCAATCCTGCCTGGGGCTTTTGCTTTATAGACCACCTGGCCCTCTTGGCTCCTTTACTGAGGATTTGCTATCGATCATTTCCACACTGAGTCTTAGAGCAAAACACTGCCTAATACTCGGGGACTTTAACATCCACATGGATAAGGGCGAGGATCCTGAAGTGCAAAAATTTCTGGATATGACATCATCGGTGGGACTTCATATGTACCTACAGTCCCCTACACATGAGAAGGGGCATATTTTAGATCAAATTTTTTCGACCGTTCCGGTGGTCCTTTCCTCCCTTGCCCCAGTTCTTTGGTCGGACCATTTCCTAGCGGATTTCACGCTTGTACATCAGCCTGTGGCCGCCCGCATTTCGCAGCGGCTCACTGCTCGTAGTTCTAGAGCCTTCCACAAAGTCACCCCGGCCATGATCACCCAGGCTTTAGATACCCATCCTTGTGTTCTTACGGGCAGTCTGGAGGATGATGTGGTGTGTTTTCAGAATTGGCTCACTGCACGTTTGGAAGCCTTGGCACCATCTCGCCAGGTTAGATCTGAACTGGCACGAGCATCAGCCCCGTGGTTCTCTGCTGCCTTGGCGGCCAAGAGAAGGCACTGCAAGAGGCTGGAGAGAATTTGGAGGAGGCACTATGATACATCGGCTAAGCAGTCTTACAGAGCAGCAGTGAAAGAATATCACAGGGAGCTCGTTGCAGAGAAAAAATCCTTTTTGGCCAGAAGGATCGAGGAAGCAGATAGCTCCTGCAAAGAGATCTTTAAGATTGTTAAAGAATTCACCTCTCCCTCCTGCTGCATTTCTGCATCTGCTTTCTCGGAACCTTGGATCACGGAGCTTGCAGTATTTTTTACTAATAAAATACGTACTATCCAGTCAGCGTTGCAAGGAACCCAGATCATCTTGAGCACAGGTTCAGAGGTCGACGGCCTTTCCAACCCCTGGTTATGCCCACCAGCTATGCATATGGATTCTGTGGGCCCTACCCTGCACTGTTTTCCCTCTTTAGAGCCTCAGGCCTCGCTTGACCTTTTGTCTAGCCTGAAATCTGGCTCTCCTCTGGACCCTTGTCCCGCCAAGTGTCTTGCGACCCTGGCACCTGCCCTTAATCCGATCATCAACCCTCTCATTAATGCATCTTTGAAGTCGGGCAAAGTCCCCTCCTCCTGGAAACAGGCCTTAGTTCTTCCCCTCATTAAAAAACCGAATGCAGATGCCAAACTGCATTCTAATTATAGGCCAATCTCGCTGCTTCCTGCCCTGGCCAAGATCACTGAAAAGTGTGTTCATACCACCCTTACCAACTTTGTAGAAGGTAACTCCCTTTTACATCAGTCACAGTCTGGATTTAGATCTAACCTGAGCACCGAGACCGCTCTTCTTGAGGTTACTGAGATTGTGAAGGAGACCCTCGATAGGGGTGGAAAGGCCCTGCTTATCATGCTTGATTTGTCGGCGGCCTTCGACACCGTCCCCCACGACCTCCTCCTAATTAGACTCTGGGAGATTGGGCTGCGGGGCACGGTGTTCGCATGGTTTCAGTCTTTTTTGGCCGATCGGACACAAACGATCTGGGCTCCCCCTTTCTCCGCCCGGATGCCGCAGCTTGAGGTAGGGGTCCCGCAGGGCTCCATACTGAGTCCTTCCCTCTTTAATATCTTCCTTACACCTCTTGCTGCACGGGTGGAGGAGCTAGGGGCCCAGATCATATCCTATGCGGATGACACACAGCTCCTGTTCACTTGTGACAGGGGCTGTGACTTCGATGGAGCAGCCATTCGGAAGTGTTTGGAGTTTGTGTTTGACTGGTTTGGGAAAAATGGCCTCAAATGCAACTCCGACAAATCCGAGATATTGTTCTTTGGCTGTCCTGCAGACCCACGTTGGAAGCTATGGTGGCCTTCGGCCATGTCTCCCCCTGCCAGCGATTCGGTCACAGCGAAGAACCTGGGTATGATGGTCGATAACACTCTTTCCTTTAAAACCCAGGTTGCTGGCTTGACTGGGAAGTGCTTTGCCATCTTAAGGATGTTGCGCAAGTTTCTGCCCTATTTATCTTTGGAGCATAAGAAAATTACGGTGCAAGCATTAATTGGCTCGCGCCTAGACTACGCCAACATCCTTTACTTAGGTCTTCCTGAGTATCTGCTGACTCGTCTGCAGATAGTTCAAAATTCTGCAGCCAGGGCAATCTTCGGTTTAACTAGAAGATCTAGGGCCAGCAATCTCCTTGTCTCTCTGCATTGGTTGCCGATTCGTAAGCGTATCTTCTTCAAGACCCTAACTACAGCTTTTAGGGCGCTTCACAATTTCGGCGCTGAATATCTGCAGAGAAGGGTCAATTTCTATCTTCCATCTAGACCTCTGAGATCTGCTGCCCAGGCCAAGGCTATCGTTCCAACAGTGAAGCGTGCTCGCTGTGGAGGTCGCTCCTTTAGTTACCTTGCACCCCGCCTCTGGAACACACTGCCCTTGACGTTGCGGGTGTGCACCAATCTCTCGGTTTTTAGGAAAGGACTTAAAACCTATCTGTTTGCTTTGTAATGCTGTTATGGTTAATCTGGTTATGTTTTCTGTTATGGCTGTTTGTTTGCTGCTGGTATTTGGTGTGATGATCTTTAGCGCCGGGACGCTCTTTGGAGCAGCTGAGCGCTCTACAAAACAAACAGTAACATAACATAACATAACATAACATAACTTACAATCGAACAGAAGAAAGGTGTAGGATTTAAATCCATAAATAAGAGATCTAATTTACTGCGATGTGAAAAAGAAACATTAAACTAAAATATGTTTTATCGATGAGTTTTTGAAAAAGACACCAAAGTAGGTACATTTGTAGCACTGAAAACTGGGTATAAAATACTTGAAAGCAGATTAGTAAAATCTTAGACAAAGTTACCTGTAAGATGGTAAAGGTCCCCCATGAAATTAGCAGGTACCGTTGAAATTCTAGCAAAAATTGCATTCAGAACCTCGCCAACCATATTTGGAGGAGGTTTTTTAAGAAATTGCCAAATAAAGTGAAAGAAGTGTTAACCAGTGCAAAGAGGAGGAAGATGTTGCATCAGCCATTATGTCCCTAACCTCTTCAGGATCTGCAGGGGAGGATAGACTTCCCCCTGAAGTTTATAAGCACCTTCAACCAGAATTCTTAATGGTGCCCTCTACCAACCACAAAAGGTTTGTCTGGGGAAACATGTATAATTTCCTAAACCAGGGTAAAGCGCAAAGACTTGCAGATCGGGTGGGCAAACTACACTGCTGAATACCGATTATAAAATATTTCAGAAATTGCTTTGGATGGATGGATAGGTTTTTATATAGCGCAATATCACCGCCAGGTCTCAAAGCGCTTTGCATTGGGAACCCGTCCTGGTTTTTCCCTGTGAGATAGCCCCAAGGTGAAAGCCAGGCATCCCGCCGCGGGGGGCCGTAGTGGAGATTAAGCAAGCTATTGCCCAGAGTTGCTGAGTGTGAACCTGTGATTCGAGTAGGCACCGAAGCGAGAATTACTGAGTCCGTAGACATTTTGGGCTCAAGAGCCTGCCGTGTCGGGAATTGAACCCTGGTCCCGGGTCTGATCTCAGCGTCCGGGTCTGCCTCCTCTAACCAGTGAGCCACACTTCTCCTTAATATGGTTAGCCAGTTGGATCCTAAACCTCGTGCATGTAGGTCAAACAGGCTATGTTTTGTCTTCCATCGAATACACACTAGCTTATAGGGTCTGGGTTAGTGGAACAACACCACAGTTCCTCTCTCTGTACTCTACCTGGAGTCCAAGAAAGCAGTTAAATATGGTTATGCAATGAACTTTTCCCTCTTAATTCTCCAGTACAATAATGTCATTTTATCATTGCTCCTCTGCAATTATGTTAGTTTATGGTGCATACATGGGGTCTGTTCAGCTTAAGGATGGGTTCCATCAAGGATGTCCCCTCTCGCCTTTGCTGTTGGCCAACTTTTTAAAAGGTTTGTTTGCATATATTCCAAATCAGGGCAATATGCAAGTAGTGCAGATATTCTCTAGGTTTCAAAGATTTGTTTGCATGCTGATAGCATTGCCATGTTTTAGCACCTGAGGTGGAGGACTATTAATCAAGTTTTCAAGAGGATTAAGATACTCATGATTATATCTAGTTACTGAATGAATAATAGTAAGACATAGCTAGAATGGTCCCAATAGTCTCAAGGAACTCCTCCAGTAGATTTGAGGTGCAGACATGTAAGCCTGATTAGGTAGCTGGAAAATAATGTTACCCCGAAAATGGCAAAATTGTATACATTATATTTTGCCCCTTATTGGGCAGGACAAAATACGGTTTTGTGAAATTTGAACAAGTTTCTCTCCTGGTAGTTGGATGTCTAAATACCATAAAAATGCTTACCCTGCCCCAATGCTTTTTATTTTTCAGGATCTACTCTGCTAACTTAATAGGAGCTTCTTCCAAACAACATGAAAACACTAACCTCTTCCATGTTGGCTAGTAAACCTTCTGGGTTACCTACATTAGGCTTTCTGCCAAACTAAAAATGTGTGTGGGCCCTTGCCAGTGTTGAAGATTGTTACTTAGTAGCAGAAACTCATGTATTATAGAAAATGGCTACCCTAGAAGAGTAGTAGTGGTTCTTTGAGACAATTCTTTCAGTGAAGGGAGGAGATGTACCGCAGTTTGGTTTAGCTTATAAATTTCATGATATATCTCAATGAAGGAACATGAATATTTATATGTTTACAGATATAATGTTAGAATTATATTTAGTGGCTCAGGAAGGATTTCATATCTCTTTTCTGTGATCATTTTTCTAGTATCTCCAATGACACAGCTTCCTGATTGGAATCACTACAGGTACACATTCACACGTATGCAAGATCAGATTTCAGAGGCCTTCACCAAAGGGCATATTCCAAGGGTCTATGAGTGACTACATAATCTAGTTGTGTTCGAGCATGAGAAAATAAATTAGGGCAAAGGTGGGCAAACTAACCTGGGCTCGAGTTCACCATAACAGAGTGGAAAGAAATTGACAAATGAAACCCTATGTTGTGTGTGAACTAAAACCTTAAAAGGATCAAGTCTTTTTCAATTTGCCAGCACTATTGTACACCAAAGTGTTTTCATAAATTCTCTAATATGTATTCTGACGTCTCCATTAGGTGCAATATGGCTCCTGATAATTTGATGCATCGTTTTGGTCCTGCCCCCTGCTAGGGCATTACTGGTGTACCATGTTTCTGAAATTGAGCAAAGTATGTGAAACAAATATTGCTCCAGACCATTGCTCAGTTATGTTGGCACATTTTTGTGATCTGATGACTCTGTCCCATAGGTCTAATAATCTCATCTTTATTGGGTCATTGGTTGCAGGACATTGTTCGCTCAGAAACGGAGCTCAGCAGAAGGTCCCTTGTCAGCTGCCTGATGGTAAAAACTCAATCTAGTCCCGGAGATGGAAGGAGTTTACTACAAGTGACTCAAATAAAGAACTATGAAGTCACCTGGGGAGCACTTTTGAAGGCAATGATGCAATACTTTTGAGGATGAACATTGGTGTTCCTTGGCGCGGTTGTTATATATTGGACAGATATTCGAATGGTTAATTATGGATTGGAGATGAGTTTCCTTTTCTTATTTCTTTTTGCATATAATATTACTAGTGGTTAATGTACAATGATAGCTTCTACCCCCAATTAATTTTTTTTTTAAAGAATAGCTTCGCTTGTAACATGAAAAGTGAAATTGCAAGTTACATAATGCATAGTGTTATTGGCTGAAAGTCTGCCTCAGTACATAGGGCCCAGGGGAAACATTGGTTACTTCGCGGTGTTCACACCGCAATACGTTTACAACGTGGGCATTACAATGCAAGTCATAACAATGAGTTGCGATGGAGGGCACTCTAAGCTAAGGAATAGTATGATTTACTGTTCCAACACCTTCTCTACTGTAACGTAGGCTGGAGTTGGATTAGTAAATCATACTATTCCTAAGTCCAGTGCCCTCCACCGCAAGTCATTGTAATGACTTGCGTTGTAATGCATATGTTGTAAAGGTATTGCAGTGTGAACACCGCGATGTAACATTGTATATTCAGGGCCCAGTGACATATAGGTACTATCACATTGAATCTCAAATTGCAGGGAGGCAAACATTCTCTGAATTACTCTATGCTTCTTCTGTTCACAGAAGTGAGGCTGTAAAATATTACACTGGAGGCATCCAATAAGTCGCTATTGGTGACCTGCCTCCCTCTGAGCACTCCCAATGCTAGCAGGTGAGGAATCTGAGGGTCAAGGCGATGAGGTGGTTTTCCCATGGTGACACAATTAGATCAGTCAGAAGCAGAGTGGAGATTGCAATCTAAGTGTAGTCCCAAGTCAGTGACTTGGAACATTTTGACTGTACCACCATAACATGTGTCCTCCTCTTGAACCATCATATTGCCACTAGATCAATTGTCCTGTAATGGCTCACATCTGTTTGGTAGCTGAGATCTTCATGAATCCACCTCATCATCACCATAAGATCTTCTCCAGCAGATCACATCAACTCCTGTGGACCACATCATCTCCGCTAGGCAAAATGTCTACCACTATACACACAGCACCTCTTGTAGGCCACATTCAATCAGACAGACCATCTATTCACCATTAAATCACATTTTGCCACTAGATCACATCTCTAGTTGAAAAGATCTCTTCAGCCACACCACATCTCTGGGACTAAACCACATCTCCCCTAGACCCCAAGTGATTGACTAGCCCACGTCTGCTTCAGTAGACCATGGCTGGATTGCAAGACATGTGTGTCTGGTGCTATTACATGTCTTTTGTGTTAAGTAAGGCAGAGCTGGGTGCAAACTCCATTTACTACTGCATCGTGAAACATATTTTATGGAGGTCGTAGCGTGTGACAAGAACATATGTGCATTTTTCAGGAGACATGCACATTACAAAAGACACACACCAGAAAAAGCACATTATGCCTCACAAACACAACTGAACATAACTACAAAAAATGCAGCAGCAACACAACAGCAAATATACAACACAACAATGTATACAATGCACCAATAAAATGCTACATCACACAATGACAACGCAAAACCACCACTCTACAATACAACAGCGCACCAATAAAACTCTTCATACCCACATCTCACAACACACCACCACAAAACAACACAACACAATAATGGAGTGATGGTGATCTTTTGTTTGTTGGATTATGGTGTTTTTGTGTTGCTATATTGGATTGTGTTATGCTCACCTAGTACTCTGGCTACCATATTCAATACTATTTTCATGTATTTGTTGTAATTGTGTCATATTGTATTTTTGTTGTTTGTTTTTTTTGTGCTGTTGCTTCTCTAACACTAGAATACATTTCTTCTATTAAATCACACCCCCTCCTCACGCCGCATATTCTACACTAGGCCACATATCTTCCACTAGATCACACAGACCCCACAAGCACACGTCTTCCACTAGAACACACCCTCTCTTCAAAAGCACATCTCATCTGCATCGTCACGTTTCCTGCACTAGACCACATCTCTGCAACTAGACTGCATCGCTTCTACACTAATCCTGATGGGTTCCAGAGTAGCGTGCTACTTGCGCTTCAAAACCCCATCAGGGGTAGCAAGCGCTATATAAATACAAACCTCTTTCCTTCTTCTATCCCGCCACCTACCCTTCTCTACCCAAATAACTGAATAACATATCCACTACTAAAATTACTTCATATTTTACTATACTAATTTTCAACACTAATCCTTTATGGGTTCCAGAGTGGTGTGTGTTAGAAATGGGGATTTCTGGTTAGCTAAGGCTTGTGCCAAAGCCAGGCAGAAACCACCATTCTGCATCAGGGCAAGGAAGTCACCCGCCAAGATAACCCCTGCTCACCCCCTTGGTAGCTTGTCACGAGCAGTCAGGCTTATCCCAGAGGCGATGTGTAAAGCATTTGCGTGCGCACCCACCAACAACATCCAAGGCCCCCCACAAAAGGAACTCCACACAAGGTTATATAAAAAAATAGCCTTTGTATTATCAAAACACTTCAGATAGTAATCACACCATATACATTGTGCCAGCTGGCACAGGCAATATTTACAAGGGATTAAGGGCCCGATGTAGGTAAAAGGGATTTTCCGATTTCAAAATACCGAGGCGGGCCGAATCGGTATTCTGAAATCGGAAAACGAGATGTAGCAAACAAACGGCGAAATAATACCGATTCGGTCGGCATCGGTAATGTGAATCGGTACGTTCCGAATCGGCACGGACCGAATCGGAAAGTACCGAATCGGCTACCACCGAATCGTAAATAGCCGAATCGGCTACCAACGAATCAGAAATATCCGATTCGGTAAAATCCGATTCGGCAATTAACGAATCGTAGCTATGAAAACACACCCATGGCCAAAAAGCCCATAGGAATGCATTGAAGAAACCGAATCGGTAAAATCCGATTCAGGTAATACCGAATCGGATTTTACCGATTCGGTAATATCCGATTCGGTAAAAGCCGATTCGGCAAATGCCGATTCAGCCAATGAGGTGGCTCCCCCTCCCCCACCCAAACAGGGAGTAGCAACCCTGGCAGGTGCAGCTAATTAAGAACTTTCTGGAGAGCCAGCCTGAGCTGAACACTCACAGTTAGCAGCAGTGGGAGTAGGAGGTTGTGAACTGTTCTGAAGAAGATGGCAAACCAGAGTGAGAGCCAGAAGTCCTCCCAGAAGAGGAAGCCTAAGTTCAGCACCACCGAGCTGCAGGTGTTGGTTGAGGAGGTGGTGAGGGTGCACCGGCAGCTATTTGGAAAGCTGTCCCTGAATGTTCCAGACAGCACCAAGAGGAGGATCTGGAGCGAAATCGCCCAAAAGGTGAATGCTGTGGGTGTCACCCCCAGGTCCCTGGAAGAGCTGAAGAAGCGTTTCTATGACATCCGCAGCCTCATAAAACGGAAGATGGCAGACATCCAGAGGCAGGTTGGAGACACTGATGGAAGCAGGAACCCGGCGCCACCCCTCACAGACCTCGAGGAAATGGTGTCCACCACCATTGAGAGGGAGAGCGTAACTGGAATTGGGACCCTGGACAGCTCAGCCAGAGCTGCAGCTACAGGTAAGAAGCATGCGCATCATGACACACCCTACCAGACACCTCCCCATTAGACACAATGCATAGGCAAACCCCAGCACAGTACTGTAACCAACATACAAGAGACAAGCATCATGGTACATGTAGTCAGCAGAAGTTAGCAAACTATGGCAGTGCAGAATCACAAGACAGGAAACAGTGGAACACATTCTAAGGAGATGCAAGGACATGTGGAATGCTTTAATTGTACTGACTGTAATACATCGGCACTCAATTTACAAATGCTTCTTTGTACCTAGGGGCACCATCAGGCGGACAAACAATGTCAACAGAGGCAGCAGCACCATCTGACACTGCACTCGCAGGGCCGAGCACCAGCCAGGCTGCCGAGGAGGAGGAGGACGAAAACGCCATAGGGCTTGGTATGGAGGGAGACCTGGTAATAGACTTTGAAGCACTGCACTCCCCACAAATGCCAAGCACACCCCCCTTGCAGTTCTCCCCAGAGAACTCCCCGACAAGGGACCTCCTTCCACCAACACCAGCTCCTGCCACGACCATGGCTGTGCCACCAGTACAACCTTTCCTGGGAGCAGGGGCTCAGGCCCCGGCCAGCACCACACCCCCACCAGTGGCACCCCAGCCCACTCAGCAGGCCGGCAGCAGCAGTACCCGGCGCCGTGCCATCCACACCACTGCAGCACCAGCACCGGAGGGCAGTGTCTTCCTGGGCCTCGAAGGAAAGATGGTAAAGATACAAAGGCAGCAGGCGAAATCCATGATGGCCTGCCAACGCCAGCTCCTGCAGCACAACCTGCAGATGGGGGAAATGGTAAAAGGATTTCAGGCCTTCGTGGATTCAAACAAGGAGGTAGCAGCAGGTTTAGGCAGGCTAACCACTGCCATAACCCAGTTGTGTGGCAGACTGGAGGACCATGAGCTGGTGCGCAGGCGGGATGCCCGGGTGCAGAACCGCTCCATGAGCCGCCTTGCTGCGGCAACGGCACAACTCTGCCAGCGCAGTGCCAACATGGAGTCGAGCCTCACACAAAATACGGCAGAGATTACAAGGGGAATGGCCCGCATCACGACTGCAATGGAGGCCATGATCATCTCTAACACTGCCGCAAATCCTGCCCTGGACCTGGGGGATGCTGGGGACAGCAGCAGCCGCAGCAGCCCGGCCAGCGCTGCGTCAGAGCCACGCAGGAGCGCCAGGCGCTCCGCAGATGCCGCTGGTCATTCTGAGGGGGCTGAGGGACACCCCAGTGGGGCTGCCAAGTGGTCAAAGAAATAGCCTTGCAAGGGCGGGTGAGGCAACCTGGACCTTGGACTTTTGTTTTCTTTGCCATTACTCCTTTTTTTTGTTGCACATCAGTGCAGTAACTGTGTTGCAACAGTATTAAAAATTGTTTTTTCACAACAACCATTTAGCTGTCTTTGCATCTGTACTCACTCAGAAATAGTTTTCTGTTATCTCCTCACGTCTGTATCTGCCATCACTTGGCGTACACACCCCAGCTGGCTGTGTCAGTGGCACAGCTTCGTCGTCGTCATGGTCCTCGTAGTCAGACAACTCCACCTCAGTGCCCTTCTTCACCGCAAGGTTGTGTAACATTGCACATACAGCTATGATCTTGCAGCAGGTGATGGGGGTATACTGCCTTGCGCCTCCACTCTTGTGCAGGCATCTGAATCTACTTTTCCAGATGCCAAAGGTCCGTTCGACGACATTCCTTGTGCGTATGTGGGCCCGGTTATACCTCCTTTGGCTGGGTGTGGAGGGGTTGAGGTAGGGGGTGAGTATGAATGAGCGGAGGGCATATGCACTGTCGCCTGGAAGAGAAAGGGGTAACATTACACACATGCATACATGTATTCTACCTAGCTACTGTGTGTTATGGGGGTCTGATGATGTGTCTCACCTAGGAGGTATCCTTCACCAAATTCGCCAGCCATCAGCCGTGCATAGATGCCGCTCTTTTGGAAAATATAGGAGTCATGGGTACTCCCTGGAAATTTTGCTACCAGGTCTGTGATGGTGCACTTCGCATTGCAAATCACCTGCACGTTGATGGTGTGTGTAGACTTCCGATTGCGGTATATGTATTCTGTGTCCACTGGTGGGCAAATCGGAATGTGCGTGCCATCTATGCAACCAATGATTTGGGGAAATTGTGCCATCTGGTAGAAGTCAGCTTTAGTTTGTAGCAGTTCTGCGTGGGTTGCAGGGAAAGAGATGTATTGGTCCATCCTGTGTATCATGGCGTCAAGGAATGTGTGGAAGAACCTTGACAGGCTGCTCTGGCTCACCCCTCCTACCGCTGCAACTCCACTTTGATAGCTGCCAGACGCAAGCAGGTGTAGGCTGCATAGCACCTGGACGTGTGCTGGGATGGCGTGTGCCCTTGGGGTGTGGTGGTCCAAGAATGGTTTGAGATCCCTGATGAGCTCAAGTATGGTGTCAGAGTCCAGCCTGTATCTCTGTAGGATCTCTGCCTCTGTGAGCATGAACAGGGTTATCCTCTGTCTGTAGACCTGTTCATTGCTTAGCCATTCCCTCTGTCCTTCCTGCTGTAGCCGTAGCCGCCTCGCAATGACATAAAAAGCTGACATCCTGCAAGTTGCAATGCATTTTGGGGCTGTTTATATGGGTTGGAGTTGGTTACCACCTGATTGTAATCCATGGTAAATACCGAGTGAATTCTACCGATTCTGAGCCGATTTCGGTGTTTCTGTGCCTCCCTACATCTCCCCATCTGTCGGAATCGGGGAATTTCCCGATCGGTGAATCATACGAATCGGTATGTTCTCCGATTCGGCTCATGTCCGATTCAGTCTATCTACCGAATCGGTACATGGACCGAATCGGCTTCATTCCGATTCGGTGTGTCTACCGATTCGGTACATGGGCCGAATCGGATAATTTCCGAATCGGTGTCACTACCGAATCGGTACATGGACCGAATCGGTTATTTTCCGATTCGGTGTCACTACCGAATCGGTACATGGACCGAATCGGTTATTTACCGATTCGGTGTGTCTACCGATTCGGTACATTGACCGAATCGGTGTTTGCATCCGATTCGGTGTGTTACCGATTCGTTACATATCCGATTTTCGGTATGTACGTATCGGATTCTTTTCCATTCGGTACTCATTCCGAATCGGTTTTCACTCTGATTTTGATTTTTTTTTGTTCCCTACATCTCGATGGCTGTTTACCGATCGGTAAGGGCCAAAAATCGGTATTTTCGGCCGTTACCGATCGGTAACGGCCTACCTACATCGGGCCCTAAATGTACAGGAGAGGGCCACGTGGACCACTGTCAGGAATAAGCACTAGGTAGAACTAGCACTTTGTAGAAATAACAACTTGTAGAAATAGCACTTTTAGAACATAGAATATATAATAACTGTAGCACCAAATAGCAAATGTAGCACAAAACCAGTAACCACTGGTAAAAGGTAAGTACATCCTACGCAATCATAACCACCTTAGGCATATATCACGCAGGGAACTATGAACTCACTAGCATAACTATACTAGGTGAAGCAACCTCCTAAGCATAAACACAGTTAGAGGTATCAGAACACAGGGTGTGCAAAACATACCACACACAGTACATTTCCTAACACCCAAAAGTAGTACACGAATCACAATAGGGCCCAGGTTGCGCCACTTCGTCAAAACCTAAACGTAGCAGCTGCCCACTACTTGCTGGACAGCTGAGGACAAGAACAGGGCCTAAACGCTGCAGCTGGCACTAAGTGCTGCGCAGCTGGGGAAGGCCAAGGTAGGGATGAAGGAGTGTGACTCACTCCTGAGTCCAAAGACATGTCCCTAGGAAGGAAAACCTAAACGGTGCAGCTGCCCACTACTTGCTGGGCAGCTGGGAAACAAAACTGCGACATGGGCCCTCACTGGCCCTCTGGAGCAAAGACTGCGCCAAAACGTTGGAACCCTCTGGCTCTGGAACAAACATGTGCACATTTTTGGGAGCCCTGTAGGCTCTGGTCACCAATGGGCATCTTGGGGCCCTTCTAGGCTCTTAAACAACTGTGCCCCCAAGAACAACGTTGGAGCCTCGTGGGCTCTAGAACAAATGCTGCCATCTTGGGGGGAGCGGCCCGCTGCCAGCCGGGGCCGCTCTACCACCCAAAATGCCCCTTCAGCTCTGGGGCCTTGTAATAAACAACTGTGCCCCCCAAACAACAATGCGGTAAAACAACAGGGGAGCGGCCTGCTGCCATCCGGGGCCGCTCTACCACTGACTGGGGACCCACCGAGACGCCTGCACTCACCGGCTGCTCAGGGAGGCAGCATCTCCGCGGGGCTTCTCTGTTCCTCCTCAAGGGCGGCTGGCGGGGCTCTCTCTCTCCGGGGCTCCCTCCATCGCATGGGAGCTCCACAACACTGGTGCTGTGTTGCTGGCGGCCCCAGGGCTCTCCCTATCTCATGGGAGCCACGGGCCGCGGAAGGCCATAAGTTGGCCGGCTTCTCTTCCTTCGGCGCAGGGCTCTCCCAGGCTCGTGGGAGCCCTGCGCTGACTTCCGGCGGCACTTCTCCCTTCTCGGCGGCAGCGGACGGGACTTCCTGGAAGCAAGTGGAAGTCCCACCCCGCTCCAGGCGCCCGGCCGCATGACTTCCTGTTTTGTCCCGGCGGCGCCGCCATCACAGTTTCGGGGGCAATAACGAGGGGTAGGCACCCTCGAAGTATAAAATAAAAGTAGAAGCGGGGTGGGCACCCGCTAATGCATATCTAGAACCAGGTGGCACCCTTAATATTTTATAATTATAAATGAAGCCGCAGGGTGGACACCTGCGCACTCGGGGCATAAAGATAAGCGGGGTGGTACCCGTGAATAATGCATAATAGACACAGGGGAATCCCTCCCCAGGGGATTCCCTCCTAAAGGGGCCATCAGGAAAAGAAACACAGCACTCCCAGGCGCCAGGAGGGCATACAAACACCAATTCACCACAAAAGGTTTGAAAAAGTCCTGGGGGCAAGGAAGATACAGCCCAAGGGTCCCAGAAGTCTTTCCAGGCACAAAGGGCAATGCAGAAGGGTCCCCAGGAAGTCCATCAGCAATCCAGGGGCTGGGCAGGGTCCAGGGAGGCAAGCCTTACCTTGGGCCCCAGCAACAGCACGCCCCTGGTAGATTTAATTCAGCAAACAAGAACATTTAACATGAGGTCACTGCCTCTTTTTATACACAAAATCCCCTTGTCTCTAGGGGGTAGGGTGGGGGAACAAACAGACGCAGCTGGTTTTGGAGCACTCTGTTGTGCTCAGCCCCTCTTCCCATTCACTGGTCAGGCTAGGGACATCAGTCGCACCACAGGGGGCAGAGCCAGGATTGTGTAGGGAAATCCCAGCCCTATTCAGGTCCCAGGTGCACCCCTCCCTCACATCTACTGTGGGTAGCAAGGACCCCCTGATAAGGATAAATATCCTGGGACAGGGTAAACAATATTTGAAAAAACACTCCCAGGCATAAACTAAGGAAGGTACACAATAGATAAAACAAACAGACTAGTTCAGTTAGAAAAAATATTTGTAGTTTAATTTGATAAAAAAGGGGATAAAAATTAGACACATTGATCACAATTGATAAAAGGACTGATACATATGTATTCACAAATTAGATAAAAAGGAAGGTTAAGTGGTCTTCAGTCAACGCGTTTCGACATATACAATATGTCTTCATCAGGACATTAACCATGAACACACTCTGTAAGACATAATTGTTGCATAAAATTATTATAGATGTAAAATTACTATCACATAATTACTACTGAACTAGATTGACGTTTGTTTGCAAATTCTATTGGTACTTAGTACATTCGTCATTCCAAATTTATGGTGAACCGCTCTAAGAAAACTGCAAATTTGACAAGCTACCTATATTTACAAATGGCTGTTGGAAAGATACAAACACAAAAATTGATTTGGCATACAATACACTCTGATTAGTCGATTTAGTTTAAACAGGATAAAAAAGCTTATTCCGGTCGGATAGTTTCTGTATAAAATGTTTCACATTATGAACAATTACCTGGTTACATTTCAACTTTAATTGGTATAACGGTTTTTAAAGGAGCATAAGCACATATTCAATCTCTGTCAATATATAGGTACAGTGTACAGGTAAAATACACAAATGTATGATGGCTTCTTTATTATAATGTGTACAGATGTCTATCACTAAACTGTTTATCAGCCAATAGCATTAATCTACTTGGAGGGGGGGGGGGGGAGAAAAAAAGATAAAAGGAAAGATAAGAAAAAGCAAAGTAGATAAGTGGCGAACAATTATTATTGTTGGTTTTATTACACCTAACTGGCTAAATTAGAGTGACGTATTTTTATTTAAAGAAATGGCCCGTAGGTCATACTGAAAAATATTACATTCTTACCTATTGTGCTGCAGTGAGGGGGGACAAGTATTGAATCTGTTCTTTAGTATGTTCAAGTTATTGGAACAAGGTCAATAAATCCTAAAAAGAGGTGGATATAATCACTGTAGTGCATAATGTAGTAAAACTAAATGTCTTAAGTCAATAGAGAACGTTTGTATTAGCCTTCTATTAATATTGTTCCATCATTCTTACCCTAAAATTAGAGAATTATGAATCCCACACTATCGATTCCGGACTTTAAAATTACTGGCAAAGTGGTTACTTGAAAGACTGTTCGGGCTACCTATCGAAACAAAAGGTGGTACGCAATAAAAATTAGGATGTAAATCACAAATACTCTGGTAATTGTCAGAGTGTGGCTACCGTTGCTTACCGTGCGAGAGAAAGGAGGTCACTTCCAAGAAGTAACAATACTAGATGGTAACAACTATATATGTAGGCAGTGGTTGCGGTAGTAAGTTTTGACAGCTGTAGGGTGGGGGAACAAACAGACGCAGCTGGTTTTGGAGCACTCTGTTGTGCTCAGCCCCTCTTCCCATTCACTGGTCAGGCTAGGGACATCAGTCGCACCACAGGGGGCAGAGCCAGGATTGTGTAGGGAAATCCCAGCCCTATTCAGGTCCCAGGTGCACCCCTCCCTCACATCAACATGCAAATCTCTCCATTCACCACCGGGGCAGACCGATCCTGACTTCTGGAGCCAGGCACACCAGCCAGCTCCAGCCAATCACAAGCCAGACAGCCATTTCACATTTACTGCACAGGCAGGCCAACTTCTAGAAGTGGCACTTCCACACTAGCCACGTTAAAGCCGCACACATCATCGCACAGCATTCAATCTTACGAGTTCGCACATACCAAACTCAACCTTGCACTCCCCACGCATCAGGAATTACATACATATTCCCCATGCATTTCTATGGGAGGGCAGGCCACTCTCACACACGCATCAGAGAGCACACGCACTTTACACTGCGCCACAGTGCTAAAGTGCGCAAAGACCAGAAATCACTATAATGAAGTAACATTAAAAGGCAAAAAGTTCAGAGGTGAACCTGACAGAAGGGCTAAGTCCAATAGCTTGCTACTCACCAGAGAAATGCTTCAACACCCATCAGGGGTAACAAGTGCTATATGAATGCAACTCTTTCTTCCCCTTCTATCCCTCCGCTATCCTTCTCACTCCAAATAACTGACTAATATCCACCACTGAAATTATTTCATATTTTACCACATTAATTCACCATTAATCCTTTATAGGCTTCCTGAATAAAGTGCATCAACAAGCGCTATATAAATACAAACCTTTGTCCTCCTCTATCCTTCTGCTATCATTCCAAATCCAAATAACTGACTAACCTATCCACCACTTAAAATGAACTTGCATGTTTCACTATACTGATTCAACACTAATCTTCTATGGTTCCCTGAGTAGCGTGCTACTCGCCGAAAAAGCGCTTTGACGCCTCGCCAGGGGTAGTAAGCGCTATATAAATGCAATTACAATACAATAAAATACTTGCCCACACACCTATTAGTAGGCTGAATCCCAGCCATTAGGCCATGTTGCTTTCACTAGGAGCAACTCCTGCCCGGGAGCACATCCCCACCACTAGACCATACCACCTCCCAGAACCACAGGCCCAGTGCTTCATTTGTAAAATAATAAGTGCCAGAACCCTCCCCAGGAGGCCACTGAAGCTTGCACCACACATCGTCCCTACCAGTAATGCCAATGATAGTACTTACACATCTTCCAACCATCACACTCCTGCAAGTGTGACATTTCAGACTGTTTGAGACCCCAAAACTACAAGAATGGCTTAGGTGGTCGGTATTTGTTGTGTTTAATGTATATTGAAATAATAAACAACTGTTGTTCTGCTTATCTTTAAATTACACATGCAGCGCCACCATGTGGCAGCTGTCATAAGTGCTGATGTTGCCAATTAAGTGCTGGTGCCAAGCACCTGAGACCACTGGCTCAAATTAAGCACTGCACAGGCCTTATTCCACACCACATCTGCGACTATCCAGTGCACTGGTTTTGAATTCTGTCCCCTGGAGCTCAGGGCGCATGAGGTGTTTGTGGGCTTCGAACCCAGTTATTCTTTCGAGCCCTGCAACCCTGGCACTGGTGCCTCGCTTGGAAGCGCGCCTCGCCTTCCTGGCTGGCTCCCTGCGCTTTTTATGATCTCTCCTTGGCTTCCTTCCAGCCAGCTTGTTTACCAGGGCAATTGCAAATTAGCCTTTTATACAACAAAAAAAAAGACAGGAAATAAAAAAAAAGAGTATGCGGCATTGCTGATCGAGGAGAAAAAAGGGAGTCTGGGGCCTTGAGTGCGCGCGACAGAAGCTGTCTGGTGAACAGATTCCTCTGCACCCACCGAGCAAGCCGCGCCGCCAGCCACCCCGGTAATGGCTCTTTTTCAAACCCCCGCTAATGGGAATTAAAGGCTCCGATAATCAGATGTATTTGCTTTGCATTTCCATAATCTCCCCCTCCCCTCCCCTGATCCTGTTGTGTTGCGCTGACGCCCGCCCTTCCCCCACGCACTAAGAACTAACTGCGTGTTGTCGGAGGGGCCTAGACTGCTGTCACTTTTCCTGATGCGGTTAGAACTGATGGATGCGGCCCACAACCCGTGCTCTCGCGGAGGTCTCGAGCGCAGCTGTGCCCCAGCGGGCGCGAGCTCCAAAATGCATCTCCCTCCAAGTCAGTGGGTTTGGATCCTGCGCCCTAGAATAGGGTTCTCCAACGCCGGTGCTGGAGGGCCGGATCCATGGCAGGTTTAAAGACAAGCTATATTTATCTAAATGGGGACATGCTAAAAGACTGGCATGGATTCGGCCCTCCAGGACCGACTTAGAGAACCCTGCTTTAGATGGTTACTATAATAAACTAATATCTACAAAAACGTGATTAATCAGTGGCATAAGGATATCGTCTTGGGTCAAAAACCAAACACGCGAAATGGGCAAACATAATTGGGATGTTAGTCCCCTCATGCGCCTGAGCCCTGGCATCAGGCACCGTTTGCGCTATTGACAGCCACACCCTGTTTGTGTTTTTTTGGGGTACGTGATGTTTTAACTGTGCTTCCAAAGCCAAGAACTTTGATCTTTGATCTTGGTGGAGCTGGGCAATTGTTTCAAACCTAGTCTGGCTGTGCCCGAATTAGGGGTTATCTCATCCCCAGTTACTACTATGCTGCACAAAATCCTATGGAGGGCACAACCTGCAGCAGGAAATCCTGTGTATTGACATGGCAGCCATTTTAAATCTTGCGTGAGTGGGTATAGGGACCTCCCAGGGTTTTCTCAGGTGGCAGGTGGACTATAATCAGGGCACAAGTCCTAAAACAAGAAGTGGGGGGACGCTAACGTCACGACAGGAAGTGACGTCACGAAAAGTGGCTTGCACCATCAGACTCATTGCCTCCCCTCGCTCACCCCTTAGATGCGATTGCATCAGAGAAGCCAGTGCGAGAGCAGCGTTCTGAATGAGCTCTGATCTCGCCCCAGAGAGGCCAAAGAGTGAATGTGTGGCTCCATTTGCTTCAGTAATCGAGCTCCCGGTAAAATAAGTGGGGTGACGCCGTCCACTCGTGTGGTACCCCGACTCGAGCCCTGCCTATAATGCTTGAAAAGAGACAGAGGGAGGGTGGATGGGCCCACACAGGAGACTGCTCTGGTGGCTAGGGTTGTTGTGCAAGATAATGGGACAGTGAGAGGTTGGGCAGGAGGCCATCTCAAAGACCAGCGAGCGCGCCTGCTGTAGTGGTGGGCAGGTGAATGTAAGGAAGTGGCGTAGGCAGGACTCCTCACTGTGGGGTGGAAAGGGGCACCAAACAGCTACCCGAGTAGAAACTACGACTAAATGCAGCCGTTGCTAACATCATTGGGATCTTCACACTTTGAGAAGTTCGCAGAGTTTCTTAAAATAAATTGAGAAGTTGAAAGTCGACCAAATTGCAATTTTGCTCATCCTGTCACTAATTTACAATTTAAAACCGAAGATTGGCAATCATTTCCACAAACAGACACACACCTCTGACTTTTGCACTGCTTGACACAACTTTGCTAAAGTTTGATTCATCCGTAATAACTCAATCCAGGAGTGCTTCATTAGGACCCTCCATGGGGGCAGAAGGTATGCGATGAATTTTCGTCAAATTGGAATAACCTGAAGAGGTCTGGTCCAACTTGTAGGCCTTTTGTGTTTTGTGGTTTTGAAGCAATTTTGGCAAAAAAGAAGCTAGGTACCTGATTTAGAGTTTGGTGGGTTGAGTACAGTGCATCAGGATGGCAGAGGACATGACCTCCGCCACCCTGATTGGCTACCATCCGCCAAATTGAGATATGAATGATGGCCCAACTGTTATCTCTGTGCATTGAAAGAACCACCATCACAGCAGTTCCTTTCATATGTACTAAATGTTTGGTTCACGGCAGCCATTCAATTTGATCCCTATCCTTCAAACTTTGAACTTGTTTTGTTTTTAGAAGGGCAAACTCCCAAAGCGGGAATTTGCTTTGAAAAAAAGGACCCCACAGATTAACCCATCCGATGCTCATGACGGAGCCGCTCCGTCATGAGCATCGGCTGTGCTGTGCTCATGACGGAGCGGTTCCGTCATGGCCCTGCCGCCGAGCCTGCGCAGCGCTGATTTCGCGCCTGCGCGGCGCATTCTATTGAGCGGGCGGGGCCATGACGGAACCGCTCCGTCACAAGCACAGCTCAACCGCGGCTCATGATGGAGCGGCTCCGTCACGAGCATGCGAGCGCCGCTCGCCCCCCCCCTTAGCGCTGCAGCGGAATTGCCGCCGCAGCGAAGGGGTTAAAAGATTCCTCCCAGGAATGTAGGGATTAGTGTTTTTCCTGCTTTTCCTGGTTGTGACAGATCTTGTGACCGACATCAAAAAAAGACAATTCACCGTCCACCCTAAATAGGACAGGAAGTGGAAATGTCCCTCCACCTTGAATGACCTCTACTAGTTTGGACCATCAGAAGAAGTATTCTGTCAATGGAGCCAGCAGGGTCTATGTCAAAGGAATGCTTATAACATAACATGTATATTTGTAAAGCGGATGTTCATCCAAGGGTCTCCTGGCAATGAAAAATAGATGTTTATTGTATGATCTGTGGAGGGCAGACCGAGGGTATGGTGGACTCGGTACTCTTTCGCGTTTGCCTTGGAGTACCATGTCCGCCAGGCTCTAAATCAGGCATCTAGGTGTCAAATGAGATCCCAAAATGAATAGATGTCAGTTGGGCCACCATGCTAGATTTGCCTCATGTGCCAAATTTGTCAATAAAGACAAAAAAATAATGGAATACAATTGGGCAAAGAACATGTTTCCCTAAGTTAAATCTGGATTTGTGGACTGAACATTTTTGTTGTAACGGCCATTACAAGGTTCAAGTCTCTGGAGCCTGCATCCTGAAAACAAATGTGGGGTGTATATATAGGGAGAGTAGGGAGCATAACCTGAGAGACTGGGGAGACTACATCTCCACAAGTTCACAGAAAATCCTGTTTTTATTTTTGTTGAGTTCCCGATATGGAGCCAGATTTGCAGTTCCTCCACAATGATATTTTGTATCAAATTGGCAGGTATACGTTACCAGGCCTTACTGCGAGTTCATTAGAAATTGCAACTCGATTAAAAAAAATGAACTTATCACTTTCTGTCAGTGAATGCTGAAAAAAGTCAAAAACACCCATAGACCATGCACCAAGAGCACTGTGGAAACTTTTTTACAGTAGAGTGGATGGATGGTGAGAGGTTGCTACAGCCTTGTCCACAAAGCAACTGGGGTGGCGTGGTGAGCAAAAGAATGATGGATTAAACACAGATCTTTGTCACTGGGGTAAATGTTTGTATTCTTCAGAATTCTGTCCATATAATGTTTCTTTTGCATTTGTCGCCCTAAGTGGGAAGGGTATGTCCAGACGTGGGTCCGTGCTCACTGCGCCACTGGATTCAAGCTAGCCTGGCTGATGAAGGGTGATGCCCTGAAACTGGTTCCAGGATGCTTGGTTCAGGTCCAGGGAGGACCCTGCTTTGCAGCTCGGTCTGGACTGTTCCCATTGGAGCAGGGTCAAGACTGATTTGCATATAGCTGGGTCCAAACTGGGGTGGCGTGGTGAGCAAAAGAATGATGGCTTAATCCCAGATCTTTGGGACTGGGGGTGAATTTTTGCATTCTTCAGCAATCCGTTTATTAATTGGTTCTTTTGCATCTGGGTACAAAGCATGGCATTACGGCAGGCCCTGCACCCAGGTCTTGCTTCACACGGCTAGAGGCCATTTAACGCTGGGTTGGGTGAGGAAGGGTTTGGCACCCAAAGCCCCTGCTCACAGCCAAACATAATGCCGAGCTAGTGTGGCTAGCACGGGGTATGTTGTAGCCAAATGCAGTCTCTTTGCCTAGAGGTCACTGCACATCGCTGAGGGCTGTGTGATCCTAGGCTGGGAGGGTGGTGCCTTGGCAAGAAGGAGTTGGGGGTAGAAGTGTGGCTGGGGAATGCAGGTGGTGGGTGGGTTGAGGGGCAGTGGACATGCTGGGAGTATGGTCTCTGATGTGGAACTGCCACCACATGTTGGCAGATCATACATTAAAGTCCCGAAAGGCAACAAGAACAGTTTCCTGCTACCATAAAAAGCTCCTTAAACTGATTCTCATTTTAAAAAAATCTGCAGGTTTATGACCCTTTGTCCCTAAAGGGAGAATGTAGTCCACCATTAAGTGTCTGATTCTGGCAAATATCACTTTACGTCGAACACTTGACAGGTACTAGCCAAGCAGACTCCAATGAAGAGCTTGAGAACTTTTCTTTCAATGCACTGTAGCTGCACCATACAAAAACAGTTGCCTGATTGTAGCCATATGCCCTTTTAGTAGCAGAGGAATCATCAAGCCTCCCTAGCTTTAAATGGGAAATCACTCTACATCTAAAATAGTATAAGTTGCCCCCTACTCACCGACGTCTCCGTTAACACCCCACTAGGGTTTACCTTTGTAATAGTCAATGTGGACCACGTTGGTCCAATATCACTTTGAACAGCCTACAAGACATCCATTGCCCGCTAAAGCTCAGCCGGAGTCTGCTAAAGAAAGACCGTCTTCTGAAAAGAATAGCATTTACAGATTGTTAGATAAATCAAAAATTACAGGTTGAATTGCTGGGGTGCCAATGTGATCTGTTGCCTAAACCTTTCAAACACAGACAAACATCTTCAACAATTCCTAACGTTATCCCACCCTGACGTCCATCAAGGACTCAGTATAAAAGAGCCTTATTAGTGAGAGCAAGTCTGGCTGAGAAGCTTGGTCAATGGCATGATCAACTTAAGGTGTTAAATGCTGTCTTGGGCTCACCTGAGCAACCCTGTAAGGGCGCTTAGTGCGGCATAATGTCCTATGGTTGTAGGTGGAATGCCTCACGGCACTGGTTGACAATTCGTTCTGAAAATCAGACTGTGAAATCGGATTAGTCCATCGTCATTAACCCAGGTTGCAAGTCACTGAACGTCTCTTTAGAAAATATTTTTGAAGACAAATCTGGAAATGCAATTAAGCTATAATTCGCTGGATCCGTTCTCTTTCCTTCATAAACAGGGTATAGACTGCTCTTCGTGTCACGCATGGCGCACAGCAAGGAAATGTGTGAAAACAAATAACTAGAGTATCAATCCATGGAATCAATAATGGTTTCCAAACAGCAATAGATCAACTGTCACTTACGTGGACTATAGAATGGTGGGGGGAGTGTATGAGCAATTCATCTTCAGAGGTAGAATTAATGTAAAATTCAGTTCAAATATAAGTCCACATTTTTATATTTGAAGCCTTAGATGACTGGTATCAGGCTGCACCAGACAGATTCAGAACCATAATCAGGTCATGCCTTGTTTGAGGATCATCGTCCAAAAGATAGAAAAAGTTAATGTTTCTTTTCTAGTCACTCTGAGATCATGGACCCCCATCTAGCACAACATTCCTTCATGTTCTAGGCACATGATATGGATTAATTCTAGGAAAATAACGGTGTCAACCGGAATTCTTAGGACGTGTTAATATTTTATCTTCCTTCATGCCAGTTTTAGATTGGAGAAGTTTAAAATGTTGCCGTCAAAGGTGGGTACACTAGGGCTTGACTTGCCATTTGCAACGCACTGCATAGTGGTTTAATGACGCTGTGGTACACGTGGACACAAACATATTGGCGTTATGTCATTGCAGTGGTATCATTCAGTCATTGCTACCTGTGTGACTCGATCTCATGCCGAGTTAATACATGCTTTATTCACTGACATACTGTTTTGTAGCAGAAACCGACCTTGAGGAGGAGGCAGCAAGAACAAAGTGCCCCTACTTGATGTGTTGATGGACATTAGGACTAATCATGTTTGATGAAGTTACCCCTGATCTGCCTCTCTAATAAAAAGAAATTGAGGAAATAGCCTCTCTTCAAATTCCATAAGGGGAAATTGCTTCCGTTTTGCCAGGGAGTACATTTAGAAGTGTTGTGAAACCACTAGGAGAATACACATTACATACAGCGTTGCAAATATGACCCATTTTTCAGGATGCTTCAAAATTCAAATCTCTAATTTCTGCAACAAATGCTTATGCTTGGATACAAACTAGTGGAAGACCTAGGGCCTCATTTACAGTTACCATGGTGCTCCCATCCTGCCAAACTCGTAGTTCCTCTGCTCTATTTACGAGTTAGGAAAATGCCAAGTTTATAATAGCCGAGCCTCTGCTTACTGCCCCAATGTAAATCTTTCCCTGTGGGTCGTCCGCCAAGAATGCTCAAGGTGACAGTGAGGGTAATCTCACCCTTTGGAGGGTGGGACTACTGTTATCATTTTCCTAGCCCTTGATATCTTCCCCAGGACCATCTGCCAAGATCTAAAGGATCCCCATTAATTGTAGGTTTAATGATGAATTCCAGAATAATGAGAACTGAAGGGATTCAAACATAAGACTGGGCTTTAGGCAGCAGCAGTTCTGGTGTGAAATAAAGAAAGGAACGTGGCATTGGCATACCATAAAATTATATGATTTAAGCTTATGCTATAATTCGTCCATCTTTATGGCTGTCTCCAATCGTTTTCAATTGGAAGTTTAGAGGTGATCAAAGGTTACGCCTAAACTTGTGGAATCTTAATGAAACATCTGGGTGGATCCCCATCTTCCACATTTGTAAGATTCACTATGTTCAGAAGAACCTTGAATCTTCATAGAGTGTAGCATCAGACTGTGTTGGTCAGTAAGTCTAAGCTTTTCATGCCTTTCATTAATCCTAATTGCATAATCCAATTCAAAAGGAGGCCTACTGGGCTTGCAAGTTCATTATTAATTTCCTGAGAGTAAATGTCAATATCTTCAAAGAACAAGAATAACTTGTCCCTTTACAGTCTGTCCTAGTAATTTATGGAAGAGAGGTATTTTTTGTTAAATAGTTTTTATTACATAGGCATAAAGCAATAACAAACTACGTAACAAGCACAAGTTGCAATATAATGATTACACATCAGAAACATTACAATTTTGGCAATGTGGAGAAAAGATAAAAAACGATTAAACATTGAAAGATATGTAGAAATCTCATAATAGGTTGTTGAGGCAGGTTCTGGGAACATTGGAAAAGCATTGGTTCACAGACAAAGCTTGGAAGTAAAACTGCTTCAATAGAAAATTGAAGATGTTATTACATTCCTTTAACGAGCAAGATGGCATTTACCAATAAATCCATTTGATTAAAGCCTTTGGGAACGCCATATGATTAGAGTGAAAATAATATCTGATTTCAGCTTGTGAATCGACACATGTTACTCAAATCTTGTGATACGTTTCACTAACGAAGAAGAGACTTTGAGGGAAGCTTTTGAAAAAATGCATTAAATGAGAACAAGTGAGATTGTTTTGCAAGATTAAAAAAAATCCTAAATGTATGTTAGCTTGAAACAAGTAAACCCTGTGTAGTTAGTGTGGATGTCAGTGCAAATGATATCTAAGATTACAAATAAATAAAAAGTGGTTTATGATATTTTACCTTGTGCTTGTGGAGAGGAACAATCTTTTTTAAAAATATTTATATATATTGATCATTCTGTTGCAGAGGCTGAAGCTTTATGTGATTGTGGGTATGCTAACTATTTCTACTAATTTCTATGCATTTGTTTAATAAAGACTAATACTTAAGTTAACAGAATGGATCTTGAGTTTGAATGCTCAATTGGTACAACGTATTGACAAGCAAACATAGCCTTCAGTATGTAATGGAATACATTCCTTTGACGTTTGATGTTAAGGTAGATTTTAGGTCATGTTGCCAATCAAAGCAAGTAGAGAGCAGAATAGTTCTTGGATGCAACGTAATCATGCAACTTGTGTCATTATATAGGTTAAAGGCTTGCTTATGGCATTTCCTGAACACCTGAGCAGAATGGAATACATTGATGATAACTGTATTTTAAAATGTGCAAGATATTGTCATTGCAATATATGGTCTAAAAATCTTATCGTAAAAGACAAGAAATTCTGGGGCATATTATTAACAAATATCGATATTTATCGCTTTCTAGGCTTAGCGGCAATTTTTTTATCACCGCGAATGACTGGATTTTATCGCTGAGATAACTTGCTATTAGCAACGTTTATCTCAAAAGCGATAAAATTCCAGGTGATAGCGGCAACATCTGTGAATATCGCTGAGAATACAGTGATATTCACGCATTATCGCTAACAGGGTCTTAGCCATTATATCCACCTCCCATTGGATATAATGGCTAAGAACTGGTCTGAGCAGGCATTAGTTTTTGGAGATATTCGTGCTTAGCGCAAATATTTCCAACACTACGCCTGCCTTGCTAATAGGCGATAGAGAGGTTAGCGACTGCTTTCAGTCGCTAACAGGTTGGGAACGCCCACTTTGCATGTCATAAGCGATAAATATCGCTGACATGCAAAGCGGGCCCCAAACCGCTCGCTATCGCCTCAAAGCTGGTCGCTAACAGCAGTTAGTGACAACTTGCTAATATAGTGATAGAATTATCGCCGCTTAGCGGCCGAAAACGGCCCTAAAGTGGCAATAATTCCCTATCGCCACCCTTGATAATATGCCCCTCTATCTCTGGAGTCTGCGGTTACAATTAGAGGTAAGACATTTGAAGCACTACGTAAGTTAACAGTAGAATTAATTGCTGTACCCATCGAAAGGTATTTGGGAATTTCGAGCACAAATTGTGAGTTTGGGGGAATGTGGCATAGCTGTCCATGAACAAGAAATTTGAACTGGGGATTTGTGAATGTGCGGCATTTAGGCAAAGTAACACATTTATGTTGACAGAGCACTGCTAGTGATTTCAGATAAGTTACCACTAGGACCTTGGTGGAACATAGCAGTCAAAATTCTGGAATATTTTGCCTTTTTACCAAATAATCAGAAGTATGTGATGTTTCTTGCTGATTAAAACTAATAATAGAGACAAATAATATTTCAGGGCAATATTACCATCAGTTTACTTTAGGATCTTGGGCAAGGCATTGAGGTTCAATTTATTTCATGTAAAATGTGTGTTCTCATTTATATGAATAATATTAAATATGGAGTGACATCATTATGTCATCCCTATTCCAAGAGGCATTGTATTGTATTGTAATTGCATTCATATAGCGCTTACTACCCCTGATGGGGAGCCAAAGCACTTTTTCGGCGTGTAGAGTGCTTCTCTGGAACCCAAAAAGGCTTCGTTGTGAATTAGTTGAGGCAGGTATTAAATCAATTTGAGCGGTGGACAGGTGAGTTGGTTATTTGGATTGATAAAGGATAGTGGAGGGTAGAAGAGGGAAGGGTTTGCATTTAAATAGCACTTGCTACCCCTTTTGAGGTGTTGAAGTGCTTTTCGGTGGTAGCACGCTACTCTGGAACCCAAACAAGGAGGCATATTATCAAGGGGGTTTATCTCCGCTTTTTTGGCTTTAAAAGCCAAAAAAGCGGAGATAAAATTATCTCCCTATTACCTAGCTGTCGCTAACACCAGTTAGCGACAGCTAGTAGGAGATAGCGACCATCTTGGGCCCCGCTTTGCATGTCAGTGAAATTTATCAATAATGACATGCAAAGTGGGCGTGCCAAGATGTTAGCGACTGGAAACAGTCGCGAACATCGCTATCTCCTATTACCAACTTTTGGAGATATTCGCGCTGCCCCTGAGCAGTTTTTAGCCATGTTATCCAATGGTAGGTGGATAACATGGCTAAGAGCATTAGCTCGGTAATGCATGAATATCGCTGACTTTTCAGCGATATTCATGCATTTCGGCCGATTTTTATCGCTTAGGAGATAAACCTTGATAATAGCAGGGTTCCTAAGCGATAAAAATCGCCGCAGCTCGGCGATAAAAATGTTGCCGCTAAGCCAACATAGCGATAATTATCGCTAGTTGTTGGTAATATGCCCCAAGATGTGTTATTAAAATATTGAGAATGACTAGTGTGAAATTCATGGTGTATGCTAAGTCTTCCTGAAAGAGAGTGGAGCACACAGTTATCACGGCATGAAAAGCTAGATCACATTCAGTGAATGTAAGGAAAACCTTAAACATGCAAATCCTTATTAAAAGGAAGAACTATGTGCACATGTTTGATGAGTCTTGGTATGATATGAGAGAGGAATTTTGGTTTTAGAGGTTGAGAGAACGAGCTATTGAAAATGAGACTAGGGGCCCGATGTAGGTAAACTCCAATTTACCACTTCTTAAATACCGAATCATACCGATTCGGTATTTGAGAAGTGGTAAATTGGAGGGGGAGAGATGTGGGTATTTCAGAATCGGTAAATACCGAATCTGGAAGATTCGGTATTTACCGATTCTGTAAATACCGAATCGGTATCCCCCATTGATTCCTATGGGCCTTGAAGCCCATAGGAATCAAAGGGCATTACCGAATCGGTATTTACCGATTCGGTAATTACCGATTTTTGCAAGGGTGCAGGGGGTGTCACTTTGACACCCCCTAGCACCCCCAATACAGGCTTGGGTGCCATGTGGCAGGCATACATGCCCTAGGGGCAGGTCTGCCTGCCACATGGCATGCACACCGGAATCGGTATTTTACCATGAAGTTGTATTTCATGGTAAAATACCGATTCGGTAACACCTGTGGGACTCAGAAGAGTCCCACCTACATTAGGAATTTACCGAATCGGTAGAATTACCGAATCGGTATTTTACCGATTAGGTAATTTTACCGATTCGGTAAATGTGCAGTTACCTACATATGCCCTTGGAAACGGGCACCTACATACCAAATGGCCATTTACCGGTCGGAAACGGCCGAAATCGGCCGTTTCCGACCGGTATTAAGGCTCCTACATCGGGCCCTAGGTGAGGAAGAGCAGTAGAACCGAATTAAAGCATCTACAGATGAAAAATAGTGAAAATTGAGGAGCTCAAAGTCGGTTAAAGGGTTAAAATAGACAGACATTGCAAAAACTTTCAAGAGTAGGCCATTTTAATTCAACCCTGCAGAGTTGTGTTAAGGAAGGGCTAAACTAGGCCTGGGTGGTGAACTTTGCTCCTTTCACTGAGTTTGCAGAGTTTTCAGCACTTCGCACTCTGCGGAGTGCAGAAAATTCCGCACCGCGGTTTGCAGCAGAGTGTTTTCCCAGCTCGTGATCGGTAAGTTCGCGATCGCGAATTTCTACCCGAGCGGCAAGAATACCAGCACAAACTGCAGTTCATACTGCCCTCCGCCACTCGAGGAACTTTACTGAGTTTTTTTGTAACTTTGCGGAGTTTCGCGCAGCAAAACTCTGCGAACTATGCCCAGGCCTGGGCTAAACAAGGAAAACTTAAAGAGTAATGAAGTGAAATTTTGTAAGTGTGGGGTGGACATTGCCTGAGTTTATGCTTGTTTGTTTCGAGTGCAATGTGGTGACAAAGCCCTTAGAAAACTCTATTCAAGGTATGCACTAACATATAGAATGCTTGTGGTTTACCGGCACAACGTTTTCAGAGTGGTTGTGAGAAAAAACTAAGCAAGCAATTTGGCCACTCAATAATTGTGTTAGTTGCCAGCCAAAAACTTGTGAGAGAAATCTTTATGTGCACATATGCATAAGAAAGGCTGCTAAATCTATAATTTATTGATAGACTGATAATCAAAAACTTGCTACACTCTGGTAATAAAAACTTTGGAAAGCCCTAGTTATCATCTAGGCACAAAAATAATATGAGATTAATTTACCTTGCTAAAACCATTGACGTGAAGCTTGAGCCCAATGTTGATTGGTGATCGACTGGAATTCTTGGCAGTTTGTTTGTGGATATTCCGACTTCGTTTTGGAAACATGTTAAGGGCAACGTGTATCAACCCATTTTGGGTTCGCAAACGGGCCGATTCTGTGAATCAGCCTGTTTTTGAATGCAAAAATGGCTTTTTACATGCATCAAACCATATTTGGAAGGGGCGTGTTTAAGGCGTCCCTTCCAAATAGCGCATCCTAATGGTATGTATGAATGTTGGGGTCGAGGGACCCCTTCCCCTTTGGGAATGGTTGTAAAAACGTTTTTTTAAGAGCAGGCAGTGGTCCCAAGGACCACTGCCTGCTCTTACAAAATTAAAAGATTTTTTTTTTTTAAATGTTACCCATTTCCCTTTAAGGAAAAAGAGCTGCATTTTAGAAAAAAAGATTGCTTTATTCAAAAGTAATCACGGACATGGTTGTTTGCTGACCCCAGCAGGCCACCATCCCTGTGATTTTAGGGAATCCTAGGGGGTCTCAAATTGCGATCTACATCATTAATATTAATGAGGTAGGCCACTTGCGACCCACTAGGAATTAGTTTATATAAAACTCATGGAGTTTCATACATTGGTAATAGCGATTACCTAATTGCAATTCTTGGAAAATCGCAATTAGGTAATCGCAATTTCCAAAGTTGATACACGTGGCCCTTGGTTTGTTATATCAGGATTTTAGTTTAGCGAATGTGGGCATCTGCGTGGATGTTTATGCATAGGTGAATCTTGGGTGGATTGTGGGATTCAGAACTTAGAAGGTGCCGCTCTTGATGGTTTTATACATACTAGGTTACACTTCAATAAAGAAATGAATAACTCCCAAACATGTGGAATTGCCCCAGTGCCACCATTCCGATGATCTCTCTATATCTTTGGTTACCCCATACAAACATTATTTGTACCTTGACTCGCTCCACCAGGATGTATCCAAGTTCTCTTGGAGTTCAGTTTTGCTTTATTCGTCCATTTTGAAAATATAAGTGCCCTGGAATTCCAGCTTTCAATCGGTTGATCTCCCAGGAAAAGATGATACCATCAGCTTTATCATCTCAGAGCTAGAGCCGGGATTCCAATGCCCATCCCACTGCCCGTCTCCGCCAAGACCCCTGGTCATGCAGTCTCGTTTCATGAAGCATCTGGTTCATGCAGCAGCTCTGTATTTCTTGTGGTTCCAGTTCTGGTTGTCTACTTACTTCAGGTTCAATTGCTGTGAAATATTTTACTTGTCCCTCAAAATTGTTAAAGGCTGGCTTCGTTCTCACAAAGGGGTTCAGAATTTTCTGTCATCAGACCATGGTTGCACAACAGTTTTGAAGGTGAAGCATAAATACATTTTACTTATTTTTGCTGATATTAATGAACTCTATGAGTGAGGGGCTTTAAGCAAATACTTTATGTTTGTGTTAATTGTTTTAACTCTGGATGAGCTGTACTTGATAACCTACACTGGTTTCCTTATTTCTTATTTCTGTGTGGATATCATTTTACTAATATTTAATATTAGCTCATCTGAGAAGTGACTAACTTTGGTCCAGCATTTCTAACCTCTCAAAGGTCCATCCCCAGCGAGACCTCATGTTCAAATGTGTGTCTCTGGAATATTAAGTCCAGGATATTGTGGTGCACTAATACTGTGGACAACACATCAAGGCACAAAATATTTTTCAGGGTATGTGGATTTTCTACCCCTAACCCTGTATCGGTGTACCTTGACAATGTATAAATCTTCACGCGGAGTTAAGAATGGTCCATATATGCTTCCCTCTTTGCACTTAATATTATTATGCCACAATATTTTTGTACTCAATATGCAAAAATACAACCCCTTTCCAGTTGAATACCACCAGGATACTCTATTTGAAATCTTGCAGATAAAAATATCTGAGTAAAAATATCGACAATTGCAACTTTGTGAAAGTAAGTTGTAGGCAAGTGTATATTCACTATTCTTAACTAGACACACATGAACGTTGACCAGCTATACAACTTCAAGATACTTAGGTGTGGAGTTTAGAATAGTTATCTATACTTACCTATGAATGTTTTCCTTCGTGATATTTTGATAGACGATGTAATGGGTATGATATCTTTGTAACACAATGTTATTCCACTTTGTATTCTGAATACAACCATTAGAAACACATAGGCCAACTAGATTTTGCCAAGGAAAGTGCTTCTCTTCAGCTGGAGAAATACATAAATGCATTTATTCAAAGAATCTCTCTCACAACAGTGAACTGTTTTAGCTTATCTGTGTGGGATGAACCCACACTGGGATACATTAACTACATGTGTAGAGCAGGTAAACCTGCTACTGGCCATGACAACCAAAACACAACACAATATTCTGATGTTTACAAAATCACAGAACGGTGGAGTTTGAAGGGATGAAATATATCACCGAGCCTCATGTACTACTGCAGTGCATGTTTCCGAACCAATCATCCTGTCTAATTCAGGAACCATGACAAGCGTCAACTACCATACCCACCTGGCGAATCACAGTGATGAGGTACTAGTATCCCACCATTGTCCATGAGCGCAACCCACTACTGTGGAGCTGCTTTCATTGAAGGCAAAAGCAGTCTCATGCTTAACCCGTATATATAACCTGATGCTGTGGTGAACTTGTACCATTGTACATGTGTGTAACCCACTACTGTGGCGTTGATTTCATTGAATGCTAATGCACTCTCATGCTTAAACCATGTATATAACCCAATGCTGTGGTAATGGACTCATTGAATACTAATGCACTCTCATGCTTAAACCATGCATATAACCTGATGCTGTGGTAATGAACTCATTGAATACTAATGCACTCTCATGCTTAAACCATGCATATAACCTGATGCTGTGGTAATGAACTCATTTAATACTAATTCACTCTCATGCTTAAATCATGCATATAATCCAATGCTGTGGTGATGGACTCTTTAAACACTAATACACCTCATTCTTAAACCGTGTATATAACCCGATGCTGTGGTGATGGACTCTTTGAATACTAATACACTCTCATACTTAAACCGTGTATATAACCTGATGCTACGGTGATGGACTCATTGAACTCTAATCCACCCCTATGCTTAAAGCGTGTATATAACCCAATTTTGTGGCGTTGGTTTCATTGAACGATAATGCATTTAACCATGTATATAAACTGATGCTGTGGTGATGGACTCATTGAAATCGAATGCACTCTCAAGCTTAAACCGTGTATATAACCCGATGCTGTGGTGATGGACTCATTGAAATCTAATGTACTCTCATGCTTGAACCGTGTATATATACCTGATGCTGTGGTGATGGACTCATTGAACACTAATGCACTGTCATGACTAAACCGTGCATATAAACTGATGCTGTGATAATGAACTCATTGAATACTATTGCACTCTAATGCTTAAACCATGCATATAATCCAATGCTGTGGTGATGGACTCTTTAAACTCTAATACACCTCATACTGAAACCGTGTATATAACCTGATGCTGTGTTGATGGACTCAATGAACTCTAATGCACCCCTATGATTAAAGCGTTTACATACCCCAATGCTGTGGCGCTGGTTTCATTGAACGCTAATGCACTCTCATGCTTAAACCATGTATATAAATCGATGCTGTAGTGATGGACTCACTGAACAATAATGCACTCTCATGCTTAAACCGTGTATATAACCCAATGCTGTGGTGAGGGACTCATTGAACTCTAATGAACTTTCATGCTTAAACAGTGTATATAACCCGATGCTGTGGTGATGGACCCATTGAACTCTAATGTACTCTCATGCTTGAACCTTGTATATATACCCGATGCTGTGGTGATGGACTCATTGAACACTAATGCACTCTCATGCCTAAACCGTGCATATAACCCGATGCTGTGGTAATGAACTCACTGAATACTATTGCACTCTCATGCTTAAACCATGCATATAATCCAATGCTGTGGTGATGGACTCTTTAAACACTAATACACTCTCATACTTAAACCGTGTATATAACCTGATGCTGTGGTGATGGACTCATTGAACTCTAATGCACCCCTATGCTTAAAGCGTTTACATAACCCAATGCTGTGGCCCTGGTTTCATTGAACACTAATGCACTCTCATGCTTAAACCATGTATATAAATCGATGCTGTAGGGATGGACTCACTGAACACTAATGCACTCTCATGCTTAAACCGTGTATATAACCCAATGCTGAGGTGATGGACTCATTGAACTCTAATGCACTCTCATGCTTAAACCGTGTATATAACCCAATGCTGTGGTGATGGACTCAGTGAACTCTAATGTACTCTCATGCTTAAACCGTGTATATAACCTGATGCTGTGGTGATGGACTCATTGAACTCTAATGCACTTTCATGCTTAAACCGTGCATATAACCCGATGCTGTGGTGATGGACTCATTGAACACTAATGCACTCTCATGCTTAAAATGTGCATATAACCCGATGCTGTGGTGATTGGCTCATTGAACACTAATGCATTCTCATGCTTGAACCCTGTATATAACCTGATGCTGTGGTGATGGACTCATTGAACACCAATGCACTCCCATGCTTGAACCGTGCATATAAACCGATGCTGTGGTGATGGATTCATTAAACTCTAATGCACTCTCATGCTTATACTGTGCATATAACCCAATGGTGAGGTGATGGACACATTGAACTCTAATGCACTCTCATGCTTAAACGGGGTGTATACCCGCTGCTGTGGTGATGGACTCATCGCACACTAATGCACTCTCATGCTTAAACTGTGCATATAATCCAATACTGTGGTAATGAACTCATTGAACACTAATGCACTCTCAAGCTTGAACCGTGCATTTAACCCAATGCTGTGGTGATGGACTCATTGAACTCTAATGCACTCTCATGCTTAAACCGTGCATATAACCAGATGCTGTGGTAATGAACACATTGAACACGAATGCACTCTCATGCTTAAACCGTGCATATAATCCGATGCTGTGGTGATGAACTCATAGAACACCAATGCACTCTCATGCTTAAACTGTGCATATAATCCAATACTGTGGTAATGAACTCATTGAACACCAATGCACTCTCATGCTTGAACCGTGCATTTAACCCAATGCTGTGGTGATGGACTCATTGAACTCTAATGCACTCTCATGCTTAAACCGTGCATATAACCAGATGCTGTGGTAATGAACACATTGAACATCAATGCACTCTCATGCTTAAACTGTGCTTATAACCTGATGCTGGGGTGATGGACTCATTGAATACTAATGCACTCTCATGCTTAAACTGTGCATATAACCCAATTCTATGGTGATGAACTCATTGGGCACTAATGCACTCCCATGTTTAAACCGTGTATATAACCCGATGCTGTAGTGATGGACTCATTGAACACTAATGCACTTTCATTCTTAAACTATTTGTTGGAAAACGAGGAGGTATCTGTGAGGCCTGCACAAATAACATGACTACATTTGTCCTTCACTGGGAACCAAACACCCAATTGTAGCATCTGACTCTCAGAGGGTAGCATTGCAGAGCAGTCTGAGGCTTTCTCAATGGAGGCGATGTGGGCTAGTTACCGCCATTACAGGTGCACAGCCATAACACTCAATAATTGATTGTCCAGTCTGTACTTTGCTCTGTAAAAGTAAGAGTACATTTATTAAACACACACTACTCAATACTATGCACCAATTGACAAATATACATAAGCTGTTGAAATTACTTTGTGACATTGCACAACATCTCCACTCCTCCCGCAGAGGGGGTGGGGGTCTAGTACCACCAATTCCATGTATGCACATTGTCTTGCCCCCAAATGCAGTTAATTGAACATGACCTGGAACGAGGTCCCTGCGCACTGGCATCATCCCAGTGGCGACCCACTCCATTACCTCAACAAGCATTTAAAATAGGCACACCTGCCCTGGTGACACACAACCCTGACTGAGCATTTCCTACTGACCATGAAGTATACACCTTTACAACTTAAGGGCAAACAGTCTGGGTTCTTCACCTAAGCGCAGCAGCAAGAATACATGTTTAGGCATCGCTTTAAAAAGACAATACTCATCACATTTGTGGATCATTAGAATGCATTGCAATTACAGCCCCTAAAGGCATCACAGATAAAATCAGAGGATTAAGCATATACAGCCAGACACCCTAGCAGGAATGTCTGGCAACATAACCCCACTTTGCTTATGACACCACCTTAAACAGGTACTTCACATTGCACATGTGACCTTCAGTTCCTCTGAAAAAATAACAGTAGTAAATGCACTACAGGTGCAATTACACCTCTTCACCTCAGGGATGCCCATCTGCAGACATCCCCCACTCAGCCCTTCACCCTTGAGGCAGTCCCTTAGGCACTACCAGCTGTAGAAAAAAGTTCCAGCCACCGGGATGCCAATGACTCCTGGCTGAGCCCTGGAGAGGTTATTCTTTTGAGTCCCCATGAGACTCAGCGAGGGACCTCCATGTTTTGTGCTGGGGGAGACTGTGTTGCTCCTGCTGCTCCCCCGGCACCTTTGCACACACCTCGTGGGGATCCCGTCCTCCTGGAGCCGCCACATGCAGAAAAACTGCGGTTTTCTCTTGCAGGCCAGTCCAGGCCTGCAAGGCATTATGGGGCGATGCTCTCCTGCTTTATGAACAGTATAACAGCAACTCTCCAGCTGCGTTGGGGAGAGCCGCAATGCCTGCCTCCAGCTGCGTCTTCTTACTGGTAGGGGCCCCGGTCATACCTGGACCACCAGGTGAGAGTAGGTGACTTGAGGAGCCCTCCCCCGGCTGCTCAGCCCGCATCTTGCTCCTCTTCGCGGGGGCCCGGTCCCACCCAGGCACCCCGCATGGCCAGCGATGCTCTTCCGGTTTTCAGGGTCCCAGTCCCACCCGGGACCCCATATGCTTCCACGTTGGAGAGCCACCTGGGGAGCCCAGCCCCGGTGGCACTAGCCGGCTCCCCGCATTGACAGCACCCTTGCGTGCTGCTGCGGAAGCGGGCTCCTTATTTCTGGTCTGCCTACTCCAGCAGGAAGACACGGAGGGTCGTGCTGGTCCCACTTGCCTTGGGCGAGGGGAACAGCACTCCCCCTCCTCCTGACAGCCACTGAGGAGTGCGATGGCACTCCCCTGTCCTCCCTCTGCACTTTGGGGACCCGTGGATGGGGTCCAGGCCCCATGAGCATTTCCTCACTTATGCGGGTGCCAGGGTGGGCTTCTGCCACCCCACGACCACCTCTTCATGGGGAGCACGACAGCGCTCCCCGGCTTTGCTTTGGGGCCAGGGAATGGGGTCCCGGGCCCCCAACATCTCTTCACAGGGGGGCAAAACGGCGCTCTTTGCCTCCTCTTCCTTGCACGGGGCCCGGAGGTGGGATCTCGGGCCCCTCCGCTTTCTTCAACGAGGAGCGCAACAGCGCTCCCCCGGCTTCGTTTTTGGCAGGGGCCAGGGTGGGCTCCTGGCACCCCGTGCCGTGCTCCCCGACTTCCATCTTCACGGAGGCACGACAGCACCCTCTGCCTTCAGCGGGCACGGAGTTGGGATCCCGGGCCCCTTTGTCATCATCTTCATTAGGAGCGTGACGGCGCTCCCCGTCTTAGCTTCTTTTGGGGGCAGCCCCCAGGACCTGACCCACCCCGGGGGTACATTAAAGACCGGCCGCAGAGCCCCACGCGATTCGTCATCGGTCTTCTTGGAGGTCAACAGTTGCCTACCTTCTGGGAGCCATATCTCAGCCCCCAGTGTACCAATCTGCACCATTCTTGCCTCCTCTTGCTCCTGGTGACACTCCCCAACCACTGGGAGCACTCTCAATTGCCATCTGGGTCTCACAGAGGGTGGATTTAGCAGGGAGCTGCCTTCACTGGTTTCCTGTGCCAGCCTTTTGCCTGGCTCTCCTCCTGGGCCTCTCTTCTCCCTGCACAGAGGCCCCTGCTTCTGTGCACTGGTCCTGGTCTCTTCTCCTGGCTCTGTTCAGGATCCTGGGACAGTCAGGGGGTTCCTCCTTCCAACTGCCCAATGCGTCAGGGTTCAGTGCCAGTCTTCCTCAGCAGACCACACCACAGAGAAAGCTTCTCTTCCTGTACAAACACTTTTTAAAGTTTGGAGAGGGGGCTGGCAGGAAGTCTCTGTTTGTCCTAACAAACAGCGACACATCACCTTACTACTCCTGCTCCCGCCTTCCTCCCCAGGCCTCTGGGTTGCTTCAAGATGGCATCGTCCTGGGGTCTCCTGAAAGCGCCTTCCCCTGCGCTGCCTTCTCCCTTGTGCCTGGCACCCGGTGACAGCTGATGATGGATGAGCCTGTAGCTCCACACATCTTCCCATCTTTGAAGAGGAGGCCTTTGCTCTTGGAAGGAAGGTCATTAATCCTGTATGCTGGGGTCAGCCCCCAGCCAAGCCCTGGTTATGAGCTCACTAAGAGAAATATACCATTTCTGGATGACCCAAAAGCAGTACAAATATGACTTTTGACTCTGCAGAATACTTCTTCCCCCACAAGTTACAATGGACTTTAGTGCGTGTCTGGAATTTGTAGGCCTTAGGAAAGTGAAACTAGCACATGGGCTCCACATACTCATAGGAGAATAATGTAGTAACAGTAAAACATGCTAACTTTCCCTGGCATGTTTCTTCCCAGGGTATAAAGCCTATTCCATGTCACCACCCAATTCTGCATAAGTCCTGCCACACTATTCACTTGGTAGCTGCTCCTGGGCTGCGAACGCTAGGAATCTCCCCTGCACAGCCTGTACACGTGTACAGACGCATGTACACATGTGTCTGCATGTAACCAGCCCAGTGCCCCTTACTCCAGCTGCAGCGCAGCGGCCTAGTCAAACTAGGGGGACACCAGTAAAATCCACATGCAGTCTCTTTCATCACGAGTTCACTGTGGGTGAGTCCCAACTTATGAGGCTCTCCCGCAGTAAAAGCTCAACAGATAGGTGCTCAAAAAGCAAACAATCCAGGCAGCTCAGAGTTTCAGAACCACCTTCTAACACCATTTATATAACTCAATGCTGTGGTGATTAACTCATTGGGCATTAATGCACTCTCGTGCTTAAACCGTGTGTATAACCTGATGCTGTTGTGATGGACCCATTGAACACGAATCCACTATCATGTCTAATCCATGTGTGTAACCCGATACTGATGTGCTGGACCCAATAAACGCTAATAAAATGTAATGCCGATTCCATCTGCCAAACCCAGTTATGTTGGTGTTGTGCCTACTGGTCGCCAGTGTATGGTTCTCTCTAATCCATGCTTGTACCCCAATGTGGGAGTGATGGACCCAGTGAACGCAAATATACTGTTTTGTCTATTCATGAGTCTAACCCAATGCAGTGATTCTGGAGCTATTGACCACCAATCTGTCATCCAATCAGATCCATGTATGTATCCTGATACTGATGTGCTGGATCCAAGGAAACTGAGATAAAATCATGTGCAATCCATGTGTAAAATTAAAAAATCCGATGCTGTTGTGCTGGCCCACTGCACACTCATAAACCGCTATGTATTACCAGTGGCCGTGTGTGTAACCCGATGATGTGGTGCTGGGCCAAATGAACACTAATTTACGGCCATGTTTAATCAATGTGTGTTTAACAAGATGCTCTGATGCCGGCCCTATTGAATACTAATCTACTGTCCTCTCTAATCCATGCTGCTGTGTAGCTACCATAACTATCCTAGTACATATCAGGGCTCATGGATCATGTCCTCCACCGCATGGTACAAGTGCCATCATTATTCTCATGAGCCACAACCCCATGGGTCATGTGTTTAACACCTTCTTTTTGAGTTTACAGACTCATGCAAAGATGCCAGAAGCATTGATGGCATTAAGCAATTAACGGTGAGCAAAATGACAATTTCGATGTTCAATGTTACTACTTCTTGTTTTGAGAAGTAAATCTGTTTTTATACTAACGTGACCGGCATCTTTCTTGCTTCAGTTAACAAATTTTGCAACTTACCGCATTTGCCAAGTTTTTTATCTTCTCGAATTTCACCTGAAGTAAAAATTCCAGCACAAAAAAACAAACATTTTTGACATTTTTTTCAGACATAACTTTTTCCGAGCGAATTCTTCAGCAAAAAGAGAAAAGTAGATTTGGCTATTTTTATTTCACAGAAAAGCTACTTTTTCAAGGACTTTTTAAAAAAACGTCCACAACTTCGTAAAGTGGACAGAGTTTTTGAGGAAACTTTGTGTAGTTGTAAAAAGAAAAATTACAAATTTCACACAATGCCAGTACTTGTTACTCAAAGTTGGGGCTAACCTGCCTCTGCTATGCCGAGGTTTTAACTATGCTAATATATTATAATACCTGGGCAGACAAATGCTTAATTTGTGCCGGTGGTTGGAGATGCTGGTTACTGGCATTGATTTATAGGGACAAAGACTTCCAATTCATCATCAGACTTTGACCCAAAACAAGAGAGAGAAAGGTAGAAAAGGAGAAAAGAAGAAACGAAAGAAAGGAAAAATGTACAAAGGGAGAAAATTAGGATGAGAAAGAACCCTCAAAATTGGGACAAAGAGTAGGGTGGTGGAAGAAAGAGGCATGAGACTGAATAAGGAATAGGCAGTAGGGGTGGGAATAACCTACATAATGTGCTGTAGCGGTATTATACTCATTTACAGCATAATTACACAACGAGAGTAGCTCTACATTTAATGCTATTTTCTGAGCGCAAAATGCTGCTACGAGTCCAAATTGGACCAATGATGCATTTTACCCTATCGAAATAGCGCTAAATGCAACAGAGCAGGAACAGCAACAGCCAGCAGCCACTTGCGCTCTGTTCCCGTGCTCTTGGGTAAGCATTTTTGCCCCAAATTACACAAGATGGCTCAATTGCGTAATTACTCAGATGACTCCCGCATTATAAAAATTTACCGTCAGCCTAGTAGGTAGCCTTGGCATTCTGCAAACCTGGACCCATATATTTATTTTGATAAATTACGGTGTCCACCCACTGCAGCGATACAAGCAGGATAGGAGTTGTACTGAGCAGATCATTGGTGCAAAGTCAGGTACAAGTTGCAGTCCAGTGGATGGACCTTTAGATCTGAACTGAGGCTCAAAATCAACAACTCAGCAATACATTATTAACACCGAAGCACATTAGGCCCCAGAAGAACAACAGCGAGTAATACATGTGCAAATCATGAAGGTTTATTAGCAGATTAGCAAAGTTACAAACTCAAACCATTAAAGGTTATCAAAGATAAATGGTCAATTACGTGAATGTCTCCATTATATCATTCAAATCAATTCAAACTTAGCAAATACAGAGCAAAATGCTAAGCCTTGTCATAGAGCAAAATGGAGCAAATCCAGCTTCCCTTGAAGGTAAGATTATTCCCTAATATGCTAAGCTAAAGGAAATCAGGAGGATTTGTGAGAGAAGTCATTCAGGGGGTGTCAGCAAGTAAAACCTCTAAAAGGTGAAATGAAATAAAGATTCAGTCAGGTAGATTAAAAGCAATTTCGACAATGAGCAACACCCTCTAAAATTCCCATGAAGGGATGACCAAATCTGGATTGAGCTTTTCATGGTATTGAGGTGTCATCCCTCTTTCCAGCCAACACACAATGTGAGTCTTTTCTGTGCGGCCTGCGAGAGAGCTAACTGATAACAGAAAGATACACCGCGGTCAGCCTGTCCTCCGTGCAGGTATGGAGATTCATTATTCAGCTCACTGAGACACTCTTGCAACTTTAAAGTAACAGCCAGGAGCCAGACGTGAGTTGAAAGGGTTTATTTGCCAAGCTGGTTTCCCCGCAACAGGAGCGCAGCTATCCCTCGGCCAGCTCTGACACTACTGACTTCATTGCAATTCGAGCTGAAGACAAAGAATGCAGAATGCAGGCTGTCCCCACACTCCACATGTCCATGCAGGGCTCCTAGCATGTGGCATAATAAGACACATGAGCACAACCCATCGTCCCTCTTACAAATGGACAATATACAGAAAGCAAAACAAAACTAATAATGAATGAATGAATGAATGAATGAATGAATGAATGAATGAATGAATGAATACTCATTTCTATAGCGCATGGCTACCCTGGGGCATCCCAGCGCTGTTAGACCAAAAGACTGAAGGAGACATTCACTGAAACAGAAGTGTCTTTGAACGTTTCCTGAAGGCGAGATGGTTGCTTTCAAGCCTGATGTTGTCCGGGAGGTTGTTCCAGCATTTGGCTGCTAAGACAGAAAGCTGGCGACCACCTATTCGGGCTCGCTTCACCCTAGGTACCACCAGCAGATTACGCTGATTGTCCCTAAGGGATCTGAGGGATTGATGTAGACGGAACATGGGTAGAAGAATCTTGGGGCCGTCATTCCAAATAGACTTGTGTGCCATACACAAGATTTTAAACGTGATTTTTTCATGAATCGGCAGCCAATGCAATTGTCGCAATGCAGCCCTCGCCGAACTGCGTCTGTGTACATTCATAAGCAGCCGAGCTCAAACATGTACTTATACAAATAAAAAATGACCAACAACAATTATGTTAATGCTATTGGACAAAATCCCTCAAGTAGGCAGGTGGTTTGCAGTTCTCTACATTTCTTTGCACAGAATTCCCATCACCTGCAACTGGAACCGCCACCACTGCATCGCCAGCACCCAAGGCCAAGGCACTACTGACTTGCGCATGGGAGATGCTCAGATCCCCATCCTTCATCAGCATGAAAGTTTGTTCCTCACCAACCTGATTTTGTCCACCTCTCTGATATAAAGCCACACATCTATTGTTCCAGTTTCCCCCATTTTCCAACAGTACGGAAAAACAACAAACCTGCTTGACCTTAAATGGCCCCCTCAACTTGGACAAGCCTCCTCCTTTCTGGGCACACCGTAGTTTGATCCAATCACCTACCTGCAGATGTGTGCTGTCTAACTTGTACTGGACAAGATTCTCTACCTGTGAGTGGTCAGAGAATGCTTATTTCTCATCCAGGCTGGAACTAACTTGGTGTCTGCCAGCCTTCCCCTCATGAGTTCCAAAGGGGTCCTTTGAGTACCCTCATGAACCTTGGAGCAATAAAAGGCCACCATGTCCATCATCATGCTACCAACATCTCATCCTCCCATTACAGCCATTTCGATAGGGCCCTTGACCAATCAATTCGCCCTCTGCACAATACCATTACTTTGTGGGTTGTAAAATGAGGTGAGATTATGTACAATCCCACCATACTCAAAGAAAATACGCATCTCACCACACAGTAATTGTGTGCCATTACCTATTATGATAACATTGGAAACACCTTCTTCTGGGAAAATGTCCTTCAACAAAAGAATGGTAGCTCTGGTGGTAATCTCCTTCATAAATTTGACTATGAATAACTTTGAATAAACAGCTAACACTACCATGGCTTTTCTCCGTGCATTACTTAGTTCATGCATAGGGCTGATAAAATCTAGACTTAAGGTATGCCAAGATTTTCCAGGATCAGATATGTGGCCTGTGTCCAATTTGACCACCACCAATTTTCCCTCAGCCTTTTCTAGGTTTTGGACTGTCCAAGATGCCCCTCAAGTGCCACACCTATCCATCTGAACTGAAGACCACACAGTGGCACACATTTCTCACTTCTCATCAACACAATGTCATCACAAAAAGATAATTCCTCAAGAAATTTCACATAAGGTCTGACAGATACAGACACAGTACTTTCCCTTCTACCACCCAACATCACCAAATGTTTTGTTTCTAGGATCACCGGATCCAAAGCTATTTCCTTGACCCATTAATCTTTGGAGATAGCATGCATACCTCCCAGTTTCAACATATCCTGTACCGAAGCCACAGCACCTTCCTTTTCTTTGCCCAAAACCCCCGGACCATCAACTACCTGCCAATCTAGTGACAGTCTGGACAAACAATCTACTTGGAATTCTTCTACTCCTGAATATGCTCAATAACATAGCAATACTCTTGGCGCCTAGCCACTAACCTTGCTAATCTCGCAGAGCCATTATCTGCCCCTCCACCCCCTGCCAGCAACACCTTGACCAACGGTTTGTGGTCCATACGTAGAAGAAATGTGGTTCCCCCAGACAGGATCCTAAAGTATTTTGCCCCTCACAATGCAGCTAATGTTTTGCATTTAATCACTGAGTAATTCCTTTTCAAGATGGTCAAAGTGCGGGAGGCAAACGCAAGAGTTTTCTCACCTTTAACATGTACTAGGGACAATACTGCCATATGCCAATATACCAGTGCAGTAAGCATCCACCATAAGTATTGATTTCAACTTAGTATCAAAAGGCATTAAAATCGCCAAATTGCAAATTTCATCTTTGTTTTGTCAGGAACTTTCTCCACAAACTTGCCATACTACTCAATGATTCCTAAGAAGTACCTCTCAACATATCCTTCTCTGTAGGGGCTGAAGCCAACTTGATGGCCTTCAAAAAATTCTCTTTAGGTTTGACTCCCTCCGTAGTGACGCTGTACCCCAGGTAATCCACCTGTTCAACCAAAACTTTTGATTTTTCTTGACATGAAGTCAAACCAGCTCCCTTTACCATGTACAATGCCTGTCTGAGAATCATGTTATGTTGCTCAATTGTGTCACTATAAATCAAAATGTTGTCTTCAAAGTACAAGATATTCGTCCTGCCCTTGAACAATTTGACCATCATTCTCTGGAATACACTAGCTGCTGAGCAAAGGCCAAAGGGCATCTGGGTGAATCAAAACGTCCCCTGCATAGTGATAGAGGACATGAGGGGCTTGGAATCTTCATGTAATTTGACTTGGTGGTAGGATTTTTTCAAATCAAGCTTAGAAAAGTATCTACCACTTTCCAAGGCCAAAATGAATTCACTTATGTTGGGTAATGGGAAGGTATCAACAACAACACTTTGATTGAGTGACATCAAAACCACACAGAATCTGTACCGGCCAACAGATTTTTCTGAAATAACAATGAAAACACCCAACTGGATGCCTACACTGGTTCAATCACACCATTCACAAGAATCTCCTCCAAGAAATCTTTCATAGCAGAATGGGCAGCCAAGGGACTTTTTCTCACGTTATATTGAACAGTCACCTCATCCCGCTTCAACACGATTTTAAGGGTGTACCCCCTGAGAAGACTCAACTCCACTGGCTAGTTGAGTGAATAGTGACAAAGCGTTAGAAGCTGCAAGGGCTTGGGAAGCATTGGTGGCGTTATTGAAAACCCTGGATACTGATTGGAAGTGGACTCTACCGCGGGCACCCCGGCCGTTTCAGCCTAATTAAGGTCTATTCTATGCCTTGTTGGTTGCACGTACCATATATATATAGAAACATCGCTTGTTGGGGGAGTGGGGCTCCTTGATGTACATCTCATGATATCTGGTTCTGTGAAGGGTTGTCCCCTATACTGATGCTCTCGTAATTTTTACTCTGTGTGAGACGCTGGAGATGGGGGTGGGTTAAGTTAGTGGGGAGGGGTTAGTTCTGTGTTGTATGGTTTTCTGGTTTTCTTTTGCTGGTTGGCTCCGGAAATGCTTGTATATCTTTCATAGCTCATTGAATCTTATTGCAAAGTTTATTTCAACTATATTTGAGTGTTATAGGATGCTCTGCTCATGGCGGATTTGCTGAATATGTCTACTATTTGTGACTATGTAATTCAACTAAGGTTGCGTGCGGCGGCTATTGTTGACCGATAACCTACTGCTATCCTTTATCCTGTGTATGATTGGATGTTTTTGTTTGGAAAATTAATAAAATATATTTTTTTTAAAATAATAATTGAGAAGACCCAACTCTTCTCTAAACAATTCCTGTGCTTCACCCAATATATCTGTAAGTGATATCTCATCAACCACCAACAGCTGTTGAGTCCCTCTAGAATTTTTAATTATGTTACGATCATATTGGTGTACCCAACTAATATTGGTAGCCCATCTTCCGCCACATACACATTTCCCTTCGTCTCTCTCTGCCCCCAACTGTATATCTGCTTCCAATTATCCTACCCAATTAATGGTCTCCCTTTGATAACCACACAGATGGATATCCTTGGGTAATAGGTCATTTTCCAACCAATGCTCCATAAGCATACTTTTTGGGATAATGATGTAAATTGAACCACAAACAGCGACGTGCACGCTTCTACAGAGTCAGCTGAGCGCATTACAAGTCGGGCACTTCTTGTGTCTTTTTGTCTTCTGAGTGTTGTACAGTCCTTCTCTGACTAAGAGGTATTTCACTCATTATACCAGCTGTGCATCGGTGATGCACACACCAACTGTGTACACAATATGGTGTTTCCTAGGAAGTCTATGCACCCCAGTTGTCCTTTCATTTGTGATGTTTGAGAGGATAACTGAGGTGCATAGACTTCCTAGGAAACACCATATTGTGTACACAGTTGGTGTGTGCATCACCGATGCACAGCTGGTATAATGAGTGAAATACCTCTTAGTCAGAGAAGGACTGTACAACACTCAGAAGACAAAAAGACACAAGAAGTGCCCGACTTGTAATGCGCTCAGCTGACTCTCTAGAAGCGTGCACGTCGCTGTTTTAGAAACCATGAGTGGGCTCATAAATATGCATGCCGCCGTAACTGAAGAGTGCGCATCGCTGAGAAAACTGCTCCACAAATGAAGAATGCACACAGCAAATGATGCACTCTGTTGAAACTGAATAAGCACGCATGTCGCTTTTTTAGAAGCTAAGGGGCATATTCACGAGGAAGTGGTGGTGAGTGGCGTACGCCTCCTTGGCTTAACGCCTCTCACCGCCACTATGGAAATGCCGGGCTGCACCCTATTCTCTAGAATGTGGTGCAGCCTGGCGTTTCCCCCTGCGACGGCGCTAAGTCTCACGAATTAACGCCAACACAGTCATCTGAGAGCAGGGAGGTTTGTTTATGTACAGGAAGGTGTCCCTTCCTGCACACAAACAAACCTAAAATGCTGTTTAGTAACTTTCATGTGTGCTGCTTCATGCAGCACACATGTTAGTTACAAAAAGGCATTTTTTAAGGGTTTGTTTATGTAGAGGAAGGGTCACCTTCTTGTACATAAACAAACATGGCATTTTGCTATTTCCATGTGTGCTGCACAAGGCAGCACACATGGAAATAGCAAAAATGAGGAGAAATAAAGCATTTCTCCATGTTTCGCCACCTTAAGACCAGGATTTTTCTGATCTTAAGTTTGGCGCTGCCACCTATTATCGCCGCCCTTGATAATTGGTGGCAGCGTCAAATTCAATGGGCGTTGCGGTGGTACGCCCACCACAACACCCACTACACGCCCCCTTTCACGCTAAGTTTAGTGTGAAAGGGGTCCTATTCTCAAGGCAGCGTTAAGCCACTTAACGTGGCTTTAGGCCACGTTAAGTGGGTTAACTCTGCCTTGAGAATAGGACGTTGGGCCTATCGCCACGCCAACGTCAAAAAAAGTGACGTTCCTGTGGCGATAGGGGCTTGAGAATATGCCCCTAAGTGTGCGCCACACCTGAAGAAGTGTGTGCATCACTGTAGCACTGGGAAACTGTAGAAGCTTTCCCAAAACAAAATGGCGGAGAAGTCAATGAGGTGAACGCATCATGCTGTCATCATGCGCGGGTGATGGGGCGCGTTTCATTGAGCATCTCCTGCCTCACTCACCTCTTGCTTCTGCTGAGGTTTTCGACCCCCCCATCAAAAAAACAGCTGTCAAACGCATAGACACTTCAAACCTGCACACGAGGTGTTTGAAGAATGCGCTACAGTGCCTGTTGTCCTTGCCCTGAGCACTTCTGGAGATGCCAATACCAGGGAGTGTAGCACAGCACCCTGCTGGATTCAGAGCTCAGCTCCGGAAACCAAAGAGAACAATGCACAGCATCCAACAGACAATTCGTGTTAGCAGGAGTCATTTAAAATGAGGCCTACATTAACTATGGCCAACTTGTACCTAAACATCACACTGTATCGATACATGTAAGTGTAGCACATATTAGAACAACGTTATATAAAGCTTAAATAGTGACAGAGCGTCACCACTGCACCAATACACTGCTCACTGCACACATTGTAGCTTCTGGCGCAGCTGGGCCTCCTCTTTGTGAAACTGAATTTCCTCCCCTCTGAGTTTAAACGGTCGCCTCTTGTGCAAGTATTTGTTCGTTTTTGCGAGCCTCTCCCTGCCTGTTAATTATCCTCTTTTAATATTTATATACATCATGTCCCCTCTCAGCCGCCTCTTTGAAGTCTAAATATCCGGGACTCTCTGAGTCTTCCTTCAGATGTTGAGCCGCCCAGCCTTTTAATTAGGCTTGTCGCCCTTGCCTGTTCTTTCTCCGATTTGTCAATGTATGTAAAACCGCCTCATTAATCCGCAGATTTGTAATCTGCTGTGTTTTTAGAAACACTGCTGAATCAGATTAATTAGACATAAATGTGCAGTCATGATGTACACGGGCTTTGCTTGGGTCCTCGCGCCATTTGGACCTAGATGTGGTGATGGAGGCCTGGTCGGCAAGGGCTCTCTGGTGAAAGAGGGCAGCCATCAGGGAGAGGGCAGTGGCAAGGACAAAGCAGTGCCAGGGACAGAGCACTACCAAGGACAGAGCACTACCAGGGGCAGAGCACTACCAGGGACAGAGCACTACCAGGGGCAGAGCACTACCAGGGGCAGAGCACTACCAGGGGCAGAGCACTACCAGGGGCAGGGCACTACCAGGGACAGAGAGCAGAACCAGGGATAGAGCACTACCAGGGGCAGAGCACTACCAGGGACAGAGCACTACCAGGGACAGAGCACTACAAGGGACAGAGCACTACCAGGGGCAGAGCACTACCAGGGGCAGAGCACTACCAGGGGCAGAGCACTACCAGGGACAGAGAGCAGAACCAGGGATAGAGCACTGCCAGGGGCAGGGCACTACCAGGGACAGAGCACTACAAGGGACAGAGCACTACCAGGGGCAGAGCACTACCAGGGGCAGAGCACTACCAGGGGCAGAGCACTACCAGGGACAGAGCACTACCAGGGGCAGAGCACTACCAGGGGCAGAGCACTACAAGGGACAGAGCACTACCAGGGACAGAGCACTACCAGGGGCAGAGCACTACCAGGGGCAGAGCACTACCAGGGGCAGAGCACTACCAGGGACAGAGCACTACCAGGGGCAGAGCACTACAAGGGACAGAGCACTACCAGGGACAGAGCACTACCAGGGGCAGAGCACTACCAGGGGCAGAGCACTACCAGGGGCAGAGCACTACCAGGGACAGAGCACTACCAGGGGCAGAGCACTACCAGGGGCAGAGCACTACAAGGGACAGAGCACTACCAGGGACAGAGCACTACCAGGGGCAGAGCACTACCAGGGACAGAGCACTACCAGGGGCAGAGCACTACAAGGGACAGAGCACTACCAGGGACAGAGCACTACCAGGGACATAGAAAAGAACCAGGGACATAGAGCACCACCAGGGAAAAAGAGCAGAACGAGGGACATGGAGCACTACCAGGGACAGAGAGCAGAACCAGGGGCATAGAGCACTACCAAGGACAGAGCACTACCAGGGACCGAGCACTACCAGGGACAGAGAGCAGAACCAGGGGCATAGAGCACTACCAAGGACAGAGCACTACCAGGGACCGAGCACTACCAGGGGCAGAGAGCAGAACCAGGGGCATAGAGCACTACCAAGGACAGAGCACTACCAGGGACCGAGCACTACCAGGGACAGAGAGCAGAACCAGGGACAGAGAGCAGAACCAGGGACAGAGAGGAGAACTAGGGACAGCAGGACCAGGGACCGAGGGCAGGGACAAAGAGCCGCACCATGAAGACATGGCAGCACTAGTGACCGAGAGCAGCACGAGAGACCAAGAGTATCATTAGGGACAGAGAATCATGATGGACTGAGAGCAGCACTGGGGACAGAAAACAGCCTCAGGGACAGAGGGCGGGTAGGGGCTGAGCACAGAAAAGATGTAAAGGTGAAGTCCGCTCCTGGGACAGAGAGCAGCACCGAGGACAGCAGTCTGCACACGGAGAGAGGGCAGAGATCAGCAGCACCATGGACAGACACCAGGGATGGAGACCGGTACAGACACCCCAGAGAGGGGGCACGAGGCAAGAGTCAGTATCAGAACTGAGACTGCCCACCATCCCCAAGGACAGAGGCCGGCAGCATGGGCACAGCTGTCGCAGCGGTGGTCTAATGTGACTGGGGAACGCGGTACTATATTTGAGTCCCGGCGTCGGCTCATCATCTTGCGATTCTGAGCAAATCACTTAATCTCCTCGTGCCTTGTCTAATTTAATGCGACGATCATTTGAAGCGCTCTAATGCCTTTAGGTCACGTTCACGCTACATTTAAAAAATGCAAAATAAACGCAGCTCCTGGCACAGATAACATAAAGATAAAGCCAGCTAATTGACAGGAAGGCGGTCAGCACCATGGACAGCGCGCAACAACACCGGATCACTGCGGCTGAGGTCTCACATCATAACGCGATAGTGACGGCTCTATAACTGCACCCCCACCCCTGAGGACACCCCCACAGCGTGCACTGAACCAGGGCCATCAATGCTGCTCGCATCCGGTGCAACCTGCCCTGCCGGCGCTCCTTGAAACCCAGTGCCCTCCGATAGCAGCCGCGGGTGTCTGCCGGCAGCTCGTCTGACTGCACATGATAAACTCATGTTTATTGCACGTGCAGTTATCCGGCGCGCTGGACGGCCCTGACCCACTGACACCCTGCCAGGGATTCCGCGTCCTCGCAGGGCCCCGGATCAGGACTTTCCCTGCCAAAGAACACAAACTTATAAATATTGAAAGGTTTTTTTCCAGAGGCAGCCGTTGGGTTGATCCTTTAATTCAATTGTCTCCTTGCATTAGCAGCTCTCCCCGGCTCGGCGCTGGCAGCTCTCCTGTATTTAGACTTTTCTCCTGACTTCATTAGGGTTTTTATGGATTTGTCGTGATGCGGAGCCGGAGCATTTCTCATTTTTCTCCTCGGAATCGAAGAGATTTCGCGCAAAAGAGGGGGATTAGGAGTGAGTGGGGCTCGCACAGGCGCGGGGGAGTCGGGGGCCTTCGCCCTTCTGTTTTTGTGTACGGGCACGTTTTGGGACATTTCAGCCTTTGGAGTGCCTGGGCCAGAAGGAGGAGCTCTCTGCCTGTGTGCAGCTGCTCCCCATTGCCCAGGTGCAGCCCGGGGGCATCTTAAAGATTTTGGGGGTCCTGGGCCAAACATATTTGGGGCCCCATGCACAGAACACCTCTGCATTTATTATCCTTTTTCAGCTCATTTCACACACTCAGCAACAATGGTCTGATTATTGACAACCCTCTTAGTTGACCCCCAAACTTGAAAGGGAACCCTGCCCTTCAGGGCACCTCCATTCAGTGCCAACCCTTTGAATATTTATGAGATATTAAAGACCAGGGAGCCCATTTTCATATTGTGCAGGTGCCCCCATAATGTTTGAGCTGTGCCACTGTCTGGGACTGTCTGAAAGCTTAATGATGGGGCCCCTAGAAAGCTGGGGGACCTTGGCCAAAGCTCACTTTCCCATGCCTTAAAACGTCTCTGGTTCAGCCCCATTCAAAGACGCCATCTTACCCTTCCAAAGGCTGACCTGGCGGCCTTGTATCCAGTATCGCCCCAGAAGTACTTGCTTAACATACTCTTGTGTTCTGCTACTGCCGCTGGCTCTCTCCCTGCCAATACCTCCTACATCTCCCTGACCCTCACCTTCACCCTCCCCATGCGCTCATTTCCCATATGAGTCTACATCTTTCCCACTGGAGCCGTTTGACCAAAGTCCTAGGGGTACCGAAAGTCATAACAAGTTTGATACCCTCACAGGAAGTGAATCACAAGAACTTTCATCTTGATGAGGCCAGCTGCAATATCTTTATAACCCAGGATTGAGTACAGGCAATTAACCACCTACTAAAAGCATTAACTTTCTTTTTTAGTGTCCACTCCCCACGCCTCATACTCTCTCATATTCTTATTTTCCTTCCCTGCCCCCTTACCCCCACGCACCACCCGCGGTCTTTTCTTTCAAACCCTATTCTTAAAGCTCTTCCTTCAAATCCCCCAAGGCTGCCATCATTCAACTCTGTGATTCCCTATCACAGCATCTCCTTGTGATCTTTATCAGCTTACAGGCTGCCATGCTTTCTTTTACCAGTTCTTGCTGGACCCTTATCTTACAGTTCTTGCAATGATGGTACCACAAAACTCCTTAAAGTCTTCCTGGTCTCTTATCTTTCAGCTAGGTATACTTAAGCTGATCAGACTCTCCTATTATTAATATCCCCAACCTCGTGAAACTTTCTCTATGAATGTTTTCTCAAACTCAACAGACTCTGGCCAGCAAGGTATCATCAAACTCTACCATTCTGATGTCATCAGCCTGCCAAGCCACACCCTCACAACATCATTCTGGTGCAATGTGTACAGTTACACGAGTTGCACACTGTAAACCATGAGTGGACACAGAACAACTTACCTATCCGCATGGCCATGAGTGTCCGTATAATAGCACACAAGGTGCACTGGGGTATGACAAACTCCAAGTGTTGCAACAAGGGTGAAGCAAACAGCTGAGTGACATCAGAAGAGACATCGGCAGAAGTGCTTGTGGGTTGAATGTTTTGTCCATATTGTAAATATGCATAATCTTAATCTGATGGGATTCTGGCCAACCGGATTGGCGAAATAAAGACATGCATGAAACAGGTGTGGCACTCTGGCCAATGCCTGTTTCAGTATTCCATGCCTGGGCTCAGGATGACTTTTTGCCAAGGTGGTAACCACCAAAATTGATTGTTACTTGAGCTCATTCATCCTCCGCCCACTGAGTCACAATTTGGCTTTCATGAGCGACACCCCGTTTGTCGCGGCTGTGAAATGTTCCAGTTTTCTCAGAGTCTGTTACTCTCTCTTGCTGTTCCCTATGCCCTCACTCTCCTTGTCAGTTATTTGATCGCAGTAGCGGGCACCAAAAGCTCTTACTGAATCAGGAGTGCAGAACTGACCTCTTCAACCATAAAAGCATCAATGACAAATGTCTTTGGAAGTAACAAAATGACTATTAATTTAAATGAAAAACGTCCCGGCCAAGCCTCTTCGAAAAAAATTGGATAGTGGATCGATGAACTACGTACAAACAGAAGACAAGATTTGCAGTAGCCCTTTCAGTAAGTTGCAGGATCAACGAGGAAACTGTTAAGTGTTGATAAAGTATAATATCCTCTTTTCTAGGGAAAATGTGTGGGATCATTTTAGAGAGCAGACTAGTTGTCAGGCCATCACCACAAATGCTCCTGCATTGGGGTGCAGTGGCTATAGATATAATCTTCTTGTGTTAATATACATACGCACAAATGGTTATACAATGTCATGTTAACTGTAGTGGTTTTGATTAAGTAGCACAACAAAGATTTGTGTATTACCTAAACCTCCCCAATTGGAAATAGTTGTCACAATGCTCACTCTGACTCTTCTTGGAACAAAATCAGTGTGTGAACTGGAGTTTTAGAGGAAGCCTCAATTTCTTCATTGGCTCTGAGAATTCTGCTGGATTTTGAACATCAGATTTAACAATAAAGGTGAGTTCACACAATGACCACTAGGGGCAGTGATAATCCATGCTCTGTCGTCTTCATATACGTATTACTTCCCACTTGCAAGCAGAAAAGATCAGAAGGGCCTTGAATGAAGGGATTTACCCTTATCCCACCCCATCTGATCCAACCTCAACAGATCATTCTTGACACTCGACAGGCGGGCAACTAGAGCCAAATTTCAGGGGGGCTGAAAAAGATTTCAGGGTGGGGGGGCTAATTCTTCCAGCCATAGGCAGAGTGGCTCTAAGAAGGGGTGAAAACACAACAAAAGCCTCATTAACAAGTAAATGGTCTTTTAAAAACCTGTGAAGTACTCGGGTGCAGTTGCAATTAGACGATCGCCAGCGCGCAAAGCTGTCTCCGCCCGGGCTGACACACACAACGGGGGGCTGAAGCCCGGTGAGCCCAATGGGTGTTGCGTGTCTGACACTATACATTAGACTCAACTTTTCGCAGAGAAGCGTCTGTACTTTCTCATTCCTCCACTTTCTCTGCTGCTGACAAGCTGCAAAATTGGTTAACTTGTTCTGGCTTTCTGCCATCTGCATTTATTTAGGCCCACTCTCTTGGGAGCAGCTGTCAGCATTTCTTCAGAATAAAGAAAAAACGTGCTCTTCCTTGTAAGGAAAGAAAATTAAAAACAGAAAGATGGCACCAACAGTCTCTTCTTCCCCTCCTCCTATATCCAAAAAGAGTGGCAAAATCCGACTTAACGAAATGTTGCGTAATATAATTTAGCGAGCAGGATGGAGGGATCATGAGCATATGAAATAGCACTAAATAATATTCCAGTTCGACAGTTAATGGAAGCTACGGTATTTAAATGTAATATATTCCGAGATTCTCTTCTGGATGATATCACTACAATCTTATCCGAGTAAGACCACTGCCCTCATCCCTTCTTTATAAGTGGATGGCAGAGGCCCTTTATCCAGCCCTGGTTCGCTTCCAGATCTTCTCACCCAGCCACACCTACTCAGGTCTTTTGACTCACTGCCACCAGTGAAAGACTTCCCCAGTAATCCTTCCTAACCCTTTGTAGCAGCAAATTATAAATGTCATTGAACATTACCTAGCGCAGAGAAGTCAACAAGCTCCTTCATGTTATCCTGACTTTTTAAGTTTTCTTATGAGCTGTACCGTTTTTGCCATTCTAGTTTCTTTTTTCTCTATTACGCTGGAGCGGAACATCCTCTGTTGATACTTTACCGGATAACTTTGCAAGAAGATCATATATAGCTGAAGAAGCAGCAGCACTTAAATGACTATTACAGAATAGAAAGTATTTGTATTTGTATTTGTAAAGCGCAACTATCGCTCCGGAAGGAGCATCCTGGCGCTGGCTAGATAGTATGCATACAGTTGCAGAAGCAGAATTAGATGGCGGCCATGACATATTCGTCTGGGAGATTAAAAATCCAGGTTTTTAGTTGCTTCCTAAACTGGGTTTCTTGAGTCTGGGACCTGAGATTTTTGGGCATGGAATTCCAGGCTCTAGAGGACAGATAGGTTAGGGTTTTACCACCTTTGGTTTTGAGGTTGAATTTAGCTAGTTTTATCAGATTGTCATTAGAGGATCGTAGCGTACTGGAAGGGTTGTAGTGAGGGTAACGCCTGGTAAGATACTTAGGGCCTGTGCAATTGAATGCCCGAAAGGCGATGATTAGAATTTTAAAAAGTATCCTTTTATGCAGAGGTAGCCGATGAAGAGTTTTCAAAGCAGCTGATACTGAAGATTTCCTAGGTAGTTTTAGTACTAAAGTGTGGAAGTACCACTGCTATTAAGGATCCTAAGTAAGAACCAAGGCCTTCTTCCTACCCGGGTCTAAACTATGAGTTTTGAGTGATTGTCTGCTCAGGTAATTAAATTGGAGGCACAATTCCAACACTAGAGCAGTCCCCTCTACAGTTTCTTCTGGGGTTATGGACTAGAAGGGAAAAGCTCAAAGCTGTAGTATGAGTTTGTGTGAAGAAGGCGCTTTAGCCTACCTTCTGAATCTCATTCAAACCCCTTTGAAGTTCCAAGACTGCTGATCTACTTGGAGGGTGGCAGACAACTCCACAGATCTTTTTCTTTGCAAGATATCTGCCTTCCTCAGTAGAGGTTGAGCCAAGGGAGCCGCGGTAGAGAGGACTTGACTTAAAGCCCATCCTTGTATATCCCTTAATTTAAGAGGTATGGTGCAACGGCCAGAGCGGCTGACTCTGGAGCATGGGGCTCACAGTTTGATCGCCGGCAGCAGCTCAGCTCAGCACCCTGTGACTCTTGGCAACAGCTCACTTAATCTCCCAGATGGCCCCCAGTGCCTTGAGACCCTTGTGGGTGATTAGTTTGCGCTTTACAAATACCGGATACATACATGTCAGGGCAGTCAAAGCAGTGCACATGAGATTTAGGCAGCTTTCTAGTGCCTCAGGACAGCCCATGCATAGGTTGAAAGAAATCGGTTCAGTTAAATAAAGAAGGCATTCCATTTTTGGATTCTTATCTGACTTTCCCCAAAACCTTAGACGGAAAGGGGAAATCAGACTCTTTCTGAATGATCTCCCACCAGCGGTCCTTCCTCCTTGGACACTTTTCATCTATCTAGGACTCTTGTAAAAAATTCTTGGTTTCAAACTTGACTCTAGACTCAAAATGGACACTTAGGGCTCTTCTGCTGTCTCTTCGTGCCCTTTCTATCTGTGTGAATTGCAGCCTGTTCTTCCTCTTCTTTCTGAAGACAGTAAGAAAACTGCGATTAATGCTACAGCTGGGTCAGGGCTTGACTAATGCAATTCACTATATGTAGGTAGTTCTAAGCAACAAATCAACAGACAATTCAGAATCAAACCACAAGTTCTGTAACCTTAGCCACTCAATTTGGCCCCGCTAAGTCAATTTTGTTTAAACTTTATTGGCTGCTGCTTAAAAACAAGAGCATCTTTAAAATCATTTGTTTGCTTCACAAATAGCTTTAAGGTTCATAACACTCATCTCAAAGCCAAATTAACCAAACACAAAATTTTTTTTCGTTCAATTTATTTTTCTTCCAATCCCCTTTTTGTTCCTTGAGTCAATACATCCACATTCGGTAGTAAATCCTTTTCAGTTTTTCAACCTAGACTGTGGCATGATCTTCCAAGTCAATTCCATCCCATTTTTTCTTCATCAAGAAACTTAAGACCTATAATTTATCACTTTATATTTCCCTTGGTTTAGGAAGTCACCTTGCTGCCTCTGTGCCTTGAGAACGCATGGTGTAAGCTTGCTTCACAAATATGACTCATAACATAACATGAGACAACAGTCCAACTTGCTCAATGCTCTCATCATCGCCCAGCGCCTTGAGACCCTTACAGGTGAGTAATCGCGCTCTAAAAGTGACCCGATTGATTGATTGGTCAGTTATACTCCAACCTTGCAATATTTCTACTGCTCCGACCATACTCCGCTTCTTCAACTCCCATACTCCTTAGCTTCAGCTCTTTTCCAAGTTCAGCTCACCAACTCAGCCTAACCCTCCTCATCCCAATCTTTCCAATACTCTAAATTTCACTTGTCTGTGAACTCCAGTGACTCCACAATTATCCAATGAGCCTCAAAGTTTAGTCCTTAGTCTTTTCTCTCCAGTTCTGTTTCCCAACTCTTTACTCGCTCCATGTGCCCAGGTCTCCCCCATTCCCCAATCTCCCAAACATTGCAATCCTTTAAGCAAACACATTTTCACAGATTTTTACCATTCATTGTGTTTTCCCCAAGTACTTCAATATTCGGGCTGTGTCATTCTTTTTCACCCTGATCTCACACATACCTAACAACTAGAAGAAAGCTTCGAGTGCAGCAGTCTTCCAGTCAAAAAAAGGATCCACTTTAAGATCTCATGAGGTGTTAGTCGGGTTTATTGTAACAGCAGACTTGTCTTGAGGCGCGTCCGGGTGGTGCTCTTGATCCTACTTATCTTCTGCGAACTTCAGGCTCTTCTTCAGGCTTCAAAGCTTAGCAGGATGAGATGTGGTGATGAGAGGCCTTCTGGGGCTTCTGGGCACCCATCTTTGGTATGGGCTCAGCCTGGACTCTGCTTTACAGCCTCCTTTACCTGCTTCAGGGAAGATCTGAATTCATATTTAGTCTGTCAACCCCTTAGGTCTGGTATTCGTGTTGTGATGTTTGAATGTTGTTCTTTTCTTTAGTATTTATTTTTTTGCTTTCAGTGCCTTGTTTTAGCCCATTGTTGGGTCTCTAGCGCCATGATGCCTCTGATGGCAGCATGCTCTATGAATGAATGAATGAATGAGCACATAGAAAAATAAATATAGTGAATTTCAATCCGGGCTCTGCTCCCAAGGCCCGCTTCTCCACCTCGCAGTAAATTGGCAGCATGTATGGGTGTCCACAGGGAGGCCCCTGTCACACACCTCGCGGAGAGAGAAATAAAGAAATGCCATTTGTATACAGTCGGTGTGTGTAAGGCCGAGAGGGAGTGCAGTGTTTGCAGAGCTAAGCTTGTTTCTTTGCATTTTTACCCTTTGGAGTTCTGACATTTTGTCTGCAGAATATGAATCGATCAGACAGCCTATTATTTATTAAATACCAGCCATGAATATATAACCCGGTGCTCCTTCCCAGGGCCGGAGTCTGCTTCTTCAAAAGATCAGATCCCAACCGGAGATGAAGCATCGTGAGCAGGCTCCCTGCACCTGCTCCCCCGCACCCCTTCCCCCTCACGCCTCCCTCTCCCTTCCCTCCATCACCACTGTTGTCCCTTCTCCTCTCTCCCCGCTCTTGCCTCGAGTATGAGAGTCCTGGTTGTAGAAACCTTGCAGTTCCATGACACGTACTGTTGTGTCATCCCTCAATTTACCCTGGTTCGCCCCTCACCCCTTGGGTTCTGTACCCAAGAACCCCAATAGGGGAGCATTTCTGCAGGGCACATTAAAGCTTTAGGTTTCTATTTGCACAGAGGGAGGAGAAGCAAATCCTTCATTTTTTTCACTTCTGATCATTTTTGACTCGCTCACTGTGGAATAAGTTATCATATTTGTGGGTAATTGCACAGCCCTCTCTGTAAAGGGGTGATGCGCACTGACCGCGCGTGTGAGTGTGCCGTTGACTTGCTGACCTAGAGACAGTCAAGGTGTTCTATCCACTTCCGTTGATCTCCTTATGCACGATTCCCACCGAGGCAATCCTGAGCCAGCCCTGACCTTGCAAGGAGTTTTTTTTTTTCTCTGGCATGGTTGAATACACAAACATTTGCACCAAGACGACCCTGCCCAGTTTGCCGGAACTGAAACATACCTTTCTGTGGCTGGAACCTGTAATTTCTCTAGATCTTCCAAATGTTGATTCAGATTTGGCTCTCTAAGGTCAGTTCTTTGAGCCACACCAAGAATGCTCAGATTCACGGTGCCCCCTCCCTTCCCACCAGGACCAGTTTGGCACAATTCTCCAGTGGCCTTGAGAAGCCTCCATCTGTCTGAACTGATCAATGAACAGACCTGCTGGTGAAAGAAGATCCGGCATCTAGTGGGGGGTTGACCCTGGCAGATTTCCGAACCACTCCCCCTGGAAATCCCTCATCCTGCAAAGGAAAGCTGAGTCACAACAGGATCTGAAAAAACCCGCTGGCCCCTCACCTTGAAGGACACAGCTGAGCTTGTAAGTTATTCTTCATCCAAGTGTAATCCTAAGGGTTTGCGTGGCGACTCCACCTGGCAGGACCGTTGAAAGATGCTGTCAGGCGCGGCTCTAGACTCATGGCGGCCCTGGGCAGGGAGCGTAGGTAGGGGGCCCCCAGAGGAACAGGTAGGGGGCCCCCGGAGGAACACAGGCGCGGAGGCCAGTGAAGAGGTAGGGGGGGTCAGGGTGTTTGGAAGAGGAACAGAGCCGGAGGCCGCCAAATCCCTGCCAGGAGCCGCCACGCAAATATATATTCATCCTCAGAGGATTATTATATTATGGATATATATTGGGGGGCGGCCCCTGGGGTTTGGTGGCCCTGCGCGGGTTCACAGCTTGCACATGCCTAAGGCCGCCCCTGGTGCTGTGTAACACTTGTGACTTACGAGCAATCCTGTTCACAGGAGGCTGAGTTTTTCTGGTGATGTCAGAGCATAGGGCGCTGCATAGGGTGTAGGGCTTTGCTGTATCCCCTTGGACCTAGGGAGGTAAAAAGGTACAAATAAAAGGGTTTCCTACAGGGTAAACCACTGTATCAAGGTAACTTCTTCAAGGTGCAATGAATGTGATCATTTCTTTCCCACCGTGTGAACATCAGTTCTGGAAATCAATTGCTGAAGGTGTAGTTTGCAAAGACATCAGGATCCAGGGCTGTTAAAAGACTGGAAGGAAAAGGGCACCAGCAACCTTTGAGGGAGAAGCACCATCGCCCACAGTTTTTAGAATGACTTACTAATTTAAAGACGTATGGATACAACCATTTGCCCGAACCATACATCTCCCTGGACTGGACCCTGCTGTGTCCAGGCCCTGTGCCCTTCAGCTCTGCATCTGGAGAAGTAGGCATGCAGCACCATAGACGCCACTACTGCTGGACTGCAAGGAGTCCCTTCATGGTAGAAGAGACACTGTGTACGACTGTAGCCTCTGTTCGCTTCAAGCCTACCAACTTGATCAAAATAAACAGAGTTAAAAAATGCATGCATTACAACTGCTGGGGTCCATCCCACATTAAACCAACAGGCAGTCATTTTCTCTTACCGCAAGACCTCTCCTCCATGGGATAACACTGGTGGGGAGACGTCAACCCCAAGGACCGAATGAACTGTCCAAAGTGCTGAATCGCCATAGAATATTGTTATAGTTGTTATCCAGAATAAGTCTCTGCTGTTGACTTAACGCTGACTGCTATACAACAAGACCTTCGACTGTTTTTGGGTTTACGACAGTCCTTTATATTCTCATTCCGTCAAGTGCCCTCCAAAATCTTCTGGGTTTGGCCCTCCTTGACAGAGAGTGAGATTTTTTGTTACAGCCAAATTCCTTCAAGCGCGCTTCGGGTATGGCCAAACTAACGACAGCTTAGCAAAATTGGCAAGAAAACCTTTGTGTTCTAAATTTAGGCTTTGTCTTGTCCACACTGAAAGTCTGACTCACATCATCTCAACTTGTCCCAAGTTGCAAACTGAACGTTAGACTTTGCTGCATAACCTTTTTAATCAGAAAGGTGTTAGAACCTGCTGTCATGCCTGACTCTTTCGTCTCAAAGCGAATGTCCCCGAGTTATTGCGGCTTTCAGGAAATTCATCACAAAAGCTGCTGCGCAGCTATTAGACAAAGACCGAGAGGCTGCAACGAGGAGGAAGTGCGAACAATAGCGCCTCTCTTTTAGCCTCACTGGTACTTCAGCACTTGACCCGCATGGTAAGGTAGCGGCTGCAAAGGTCATGATATAGAACATAAAGGTCCAAAAGAATACGAGGGGACACTACCTAGGAATATCCTGGCCTGAAAATTATTTTTATTATCTTGTGCACTTTATTGGAAATACATTTTGCACCAACTGGAAAAGAGGTCAAGTCATTGTTTAGATAAATGTCAAACTGTAGATGTTTCGGGTTGATGGGAAGAGTAACTGTATCAAGCTCAATTTGTTTTTTTCTCTCAGCCTGAGGAAATGTTACCTCGACACACCTGCACTTTATATTTGAGATTATAGAAGTTGCCAACTAAGGCAAGAGGCATTATTGTGGTACTAGAGAATGGGGCGACACTGCTGTCCAGAAGAGTTGTTACTTCTTTCCTGTTTCTCCTTATGCCATCCTGTAGTATTAGAACTTCTTGCGCTGACACATTTGCACTATAGAATGGGGGGCAGATTTAAAATAACTGCTGCATCCCTGCATATCAGCAGGGATGCGCCAGTTATTGTGCGCCAAGCCTCCGCCACCATGGATGCGCCGCATTTTTAATGTGGCGCACCATGGGGCAAAAACGGCACAGATGCGTCACGCATCTGTGCTGTACAAGTGGCGCATTGCTGGAGTTGCGTCGCAAGAGCGACGCAGCTCCAGCAACGCTCTAGGGGGCCCTATCTGTACAATGCTGCATCAATCCTTATGCCTGCTTCAAGCAGGCACAGGGTTTTGACGCAGCGTGGCCTTAAAAGTGACTGAGTGAAATCTTGTAGATTCCACTCAGCCACTTTTAGGAGGCGTTCCTGCGCCGGAACGCCCCCCCCCCCCGCGCAGGAACGCCTGCTTGTAGCCCAGGGCTTTACAACGTGACGCATCTGCCAGATGCGTCGCGTTGTGAGTCCCCCTCACCATGGCGCATCTTTTGCGACGCCGCTGCATCACAAAAGTGACACAACTGCGGCGTAAAAGCGGCGCAAGGGGCTTGCAAATCTGCTCCTGAGTTTTTACGGACAGGTCATTGAGAGAAAAAATGCCTACTGCAGAACTTACCGGACGGGCAAGGGTGAAGTAAATGTTGTTCTGATGTCTCTCCCCCCCTTCCTTTTAGTGAAATGTTAGCAAAAATGTTATTTTGTCTCTATTGCACTTTATATTTGATATTACATAAGAGGCAGTGTAAGACAAGATGGCATGGTATTTCACTGTTGCCTGGAAACAGTCCACCCTTTGTTTGTTTCTCATTTATGCTACCAACGCACTGCTATGTGTGTGTGGCACAGTGTCCAGAGCGGCTGACTCCGGAACGCAGTGCTCAAGGTTTGATTTCTGGCAGCAGATCTGCTCAGCACCACGTGACTCTGGCCAATAGCTCCCTTAATCTCCCGACGGCCCCCAGCGCATTGAGACCGTTAGGGTTGATTAGTTTGCAGTAATCAAATACCATTTATTTATCATTCCCTGTGCTGCCACAAGTGCTCCTTAATGTGGGCTCTCTGGGCAGAGGTAGGGATGCAAATGAATTAGATAAAACAGGCTGATTCTGCTTTCCTGGACAAGGGTATTGTTTTATTTGTTTGTGAACTTTTTATCATTTGAAATGTGTAACCTAAGGATTCAATTAACCAAAATAAACACGATTGGATTTGCCAGCTTATGCCATGATGTGCAAAAAATGGATTTCAATTAGTCCTAACCGAGAACTAAGGCACTCAGAGATGGTTAAAAAACATGACAAATGGAGCATGAACCACCACAATTTACGGACCCTTGTTCATCTGGAAAATATAGAACACGATTCGTGAAAATGTAACTGATGAGGAGAATACATTAAATGAATTCCATGAGAAAGCGCAGAGCTTACTAACACTAACGGCGAAACACGTGTCGGCTGAATATGAAAGAATAATTGTCAAAAAGCATACTGTATCAAGACAATTCTAGTAGTGCTGTATAAATATAATTCGACTGATGGTGACTGTAGTAGAAAGCTAGTTAAATACAACATAAAAATGATACTATCACAAGTATTTGGACTCATTCTTCTACTTAGAGTGTCTTCTACTTGAAATCCAATAAGTTGAAACTGCAGCAGAAAACATTGCATCATTGGTCCCTTAACTGCTCTTGTCCAGTCTTATAAGTGGTAACAATGACACAGTTATTGTCAAAGTGGCCTGATTTCCTTCTCTGTGTGCAACTGTTTTTCTCCACTATCATCTTGTTGTGCTTTAAATGAGTCTTTGCTTTTTTAGATGTTTATTGTATCACACTGATGTATATTGGAGGTCCTTGTCTTAGTTTTTTCACCTATTTTTATCTTTCTCTCTCCCTCTGTTCTCTCCTCCTTTCTCCGTTATAATCTCTTCTCTCTCTCATTGTCCTTACATCTTGTACTGTCTCCTCTTCTCCTTCCGCATATTTCCTTTTCTTACCCCCTTTTTTTGCCTTTCCTTGTTGTGTACCTTTTTGATTCATTTCTCTGCTCTTTCCTCCACACTCCATTTCATGTTTTTTCCTTTTCTCGTTTTCCTCACCTCTAGTCTCCTTATTCTATGCTTCCGACCCTAAACCTTCCCTCCTACCCCATTTTGTATCTCGTCTATGTTTTTATGCCTATCTGTTTCAGCATCTCTTTTTGGGTCTATAATCTCCGGTCTGGCGTGTGACCTTCTATATCTCGTTTCTCTCGTTTTCTATTGTTGTCCCCCCTCTTTCCACAAACCTGACCCCTTCTCCTCCTTTCTCTTTCCACTCCCTGCTCCGCAATGTATTTTTACTTGCTTTGGTTTAATCTCATCCTTCTGCCTTTCTTAACCAGTGGCAGCCGCCATGGCTCGTGGGTGGCAGGGCGTGCGGCAGGTGGAGGGTGCATCCTGGTTTGATACTCAACCAAGGAACGGGGGCCTGGGTATGTTCTACACACAGGCTGTAATGCAACCTGCATGGAGAAGGGGGAAAGTGTACATGACTGTTTTGGGTGGCCCAAGAGAGCCGACCAAACAGTCATGTGCACTTAGCAGTGGGCAAAATGTTATGTTTCTACTTTGCACTGCTTCAAAATAGTGGGTCGACGCTCCTCCATGGCAGAATAACCGCTACTGCTCTTAACTTTCCTCTCTCTTGATTGTCTTTCCAGGTGTCTCCATCTGGCCTGCCCTCACTCTCTCCTCAGTCTTTCCACGTGTCTCTCAGCGACCATCTCTCTCCTCTCTTCTTGCTTGTCTTTCCGCTTGCCTCGCTCTGACCGACCCTCTTCTCTTTCTTTATTGCCCTGCCTTCTCGTTCTTTTTCCCGTCGCCGTCCCATTCTGCGTCTGTTCCGCGCTAGGGCCCTTTTAGGCCTTCCATTGTTTACCCCGAGTTCGTCTCTTCCCCTTCAACTCGCTTCTCATCTTTTGCCCCGCCTCGCTTCTTCTCTAGATTTGCTATTTATTCTTTTTCGTTTTTCCTCCTATCTTCCCCTTCCCTCGTCTTGCATCACTCTTCTCATTGCTGCCCCAACCATTCTGTCTCCTTGACCTCCCTCTCCTATCTCCTGTTCACAGCTCCTTTTCACATGTTCTTCTCTTACCTGTCGCCATCTTTCTATGCATTCCCCTCTTTCACCCAATCAATCTAAGGGCCATCGCCTCCTCCTCTCTTAACTTTCTTCTCTTCCTTGTCTGCCTCTACTGGCCCATCCCTGCTCCCTTTCACTCCGTTCTCACTATCCCCTGCCTAGGGTGGCCAGAATTTTAAAGCAAAAAACATTTCACAAAGATAGAAGAAGGGCTATACTTTTATTTCAAGCGAGCGCACAGAATGACAGCAGCTCCTCAGCAGAGAATTACAAAACAGGCCGTAAGAACATACATAAGATGCAATTTTTAAACCCAGCACCTTGCCAGTGGATTAAATTGCTTTCTTGGAACAACTGCTAACTATCTACGCTTTGTAAAACATAAAAAAAACACCTCCCCCGTTTTTAGTCAACCCTCTCCAAAAAACCGAGACATGAGCTAAATTTCTCGAAACCTGCCAGGACAGCTGATGAAAAACGGGACGTCCTGGCAACAGACCCGGCTCCAGGAATTTTTATTTGGGTGGGCCAAGGGTGCATTTGGGTGGGCCACTGCGGGCTCGATTTGTTGCATATATGTCTGGGCAGGCCTCCTTCAGGGCCCTCCTTTGTCTCTTATTAGTCTTGCAAGGCCCAGTAAAACGCCCTCTTTTCCAAATCTCTTTCTAAATATTATCACTCTCAAAAAGTGTTTTTTCCATGTAATGTTCCTTTGATAGGAAGAGGAGGTTTCTGAGGTGGGAGTATCGGGCAAGTGACACTTCTCGGGCTCCCTCTGTGTGAGCCTTCAGGGAGAATCCCTCTTCGTTACTACCTCCACCTGACCCCAGACTCTGCAACACACTCCCTTACAGGCTTGAATATCCACTACTCCTCTCCAGTGCATATTATGTCACAGCTGACCTCGGGCCCCAGCCCCATATCAGGCACTATTGGGCTCCACTTTCATTTTGCCCGGTAAAAACATTAGAAAAATCACCTTCAAACTTAAAACATTGAATATAGCAGTAAATACAATTAGCATGCACTTTAAAGTATGTTCCACAGTAGCCCTTACGACCTGACTGCTAATTAAATAAACAAAAACAGAAAGGCCATGACAGGCCCGCCTTTATCGCTGATGCAAAAGTCTTATTTGGTGCCACACCAATAACCTCTTTCTCCTTAAATACCTTTACTACCACCTTCCGAAAGTGCCCCACATCCCTACATGACCCCCCTATTGACCTCCTCCTCAGATTTCCTCACTGCCTCATGCCACAAGTGCCCCTCATAGCCCCATAGCCCCTCCCCATCATGACCGCCTCCTTGGAGACCAGTACCCCTTATCTATCTGTAGCCCCTCTGTAGCCCCTCCCACTCATGACCTCATCGTCTGACTCCCTCATTACCACCCTCCACCAGTGCCCCTCATCTTTCCCCCTCCACCCCATGACCTCTTCCTCAGATTCCCTCACTGCCACCCTCCGCAACTCCCCCTCATGACCTCCTCCTTGGACTCCCTCACTGCCACCCTCCAACAGTGCCCCTTATCGCTCCATAGCCCCTCCCACTACCCTCCAACAGTGCCCCTCATCGCTCCATAGCCCCTCCCACTACCTCCTCCTCGGATTCCCTCACTGCCACCCTCCAACTGTGCAACTCATCTTTACGTAGGCCCTCTCTCATATGCAATTCATTTGTTGTATAGCGCTACTCATATCAGTGTAGTGTGTGTCAGTACTTTACACCACACACACATTATACAGAGACAATGAATCATACAAGTACGTAAATCAGTCTATAGGGAATGTCACATAAACCAATGAGGATTACAAGGTGTATGAATCACATGTCACCCATACTGGTGGGTGGGATATTTTAAGAGGGTTTGGTCTGGGGAAACAAAACCTTAGGCTTTAAAGAGTATTCCATGGGGGTCAGCTTTACTGATAACAATGTATATCTGTCCAAACATACTCATTTTAGCAACATTAGAATAACGAAAGACTGGGGAAGTTCTAACTATATCACAAAACAAAAAATGCGAAGTACTAACTATACCATTCATGTTTGTAGGCAGCTCTTAGATGACCGTTCATAGGTCACTGTCCTATGATACGATTGTAACTTCTGAACTGCAAGTAACACATGGGTCTCTGTGACAAACGCAGTAACCCACTGAGCTATCCAGATACAATACAGTTCATCTGCATTTAAAAACTACTAACAGACAATTGATTGCTCTCCAGAATGTTCATTAATCACCAGCGGTATCTGGGCAATTTGTAATGTCTTATTGTTGTCCTGCACCGGCCATGATCAAGATAAAAACCGTTTAAATGAAGCACACACAAGTATGTGTCCTGCTGGGCCTGCGCAGATTTCAAAAAGAAAAAAATGTAGCAACACATTCTCTTACCTACTCCATTAGTCAAACTTTGTGTCACAGGCTGATGTGATAAGCCACTGCAGGGGTTAGGAAAGGTGACTAAGAATAAACAAATTTCTTTTCGCCTGAGCTGCATAGAAAAAGAACGCAGCAGGACAGTAGGCAAAGGTTACCAAAGGCTACCAGTGTCAACGAAAGGATTTGTCACCTTTCCCCATGCTGAGATGAAGGGGTGAAAAAAGTAAACAAAACCTCCTTAACATGTTAATGGTCTTCAAAGACCTGTGAAGTACTGGGGTGTAGGGCTGCGATAACCTCTAAAACTGTCTGTGTGTGTGCACCCGAGAAAGTTGTCTCAGCCCGACTTGCGCGTTGCGTGTCTGCCTTCAGCCCTCACTACTGAGGGCCAAGGCTACTGTTTGGGTGGGCCAGGCTAATATTTTTGTGGGCCTGGCCCACCCGGCCCACCCGCTAGAACCGGGCCTGCCTGGCAAATCCGGGACACCTGGTCACCCTACCCCTGCCTCCTTATGCTCCCACCTCAGTACACTCTCTTCGTGGCCCCTCATGGGACAACTCTTCGTCCGATGCCCTATTACCTCATTTCCGCCCACTGCTACTTCCCCTTTTGCTCCCCCTCCACCTCTCTGCTTCCTCCACCATTCACCTTCGCCCCTTCTCCATTTATCGCACCTTTCTCCCCCGCCCTCACCAACCGTCTCCCCACCCTCTCTCCCAGGGCACAAGTCCTAAAAAAAGAAGTGGGGGGATGCTGACGTCACACATGAAGTGATGTCACGAAAGGTGGCTTGCACCATCAGATTCATTGCCTCCCCTCGATCACCCCTTAGATGCGATTGCATCAGAGAAGCCAGCGCATGAGCAGCATTCTGAATGAGCTCCTATCTCACCCCAGAGAGGCCAAAGAGTGAATGTGTGGCTCCATTTGCTCCAGTTATTAAGCTCCCGGTAAATTAAGTGGGGGGACACTGTCCACCCGTGTGGTATCCTGACTTGAACCCTGCAGTCTCGACTCCCTCCACTGCCCCTCTCCCACTCCCCCCCCCCGCCGCTTTGTCGCTGCTTTATTAACATTTTTGACACATTCATTGTCTGCCACCGCTGCTTCCAGTGCCCGGGACGGGCGGCCGCACATTCAGCTAATTTTAAGTGCGTGCCTAGTGATATCTATTTAAAATTGATTTATTTAATGAAAGCGATAGAGAAAACTACACTCGCGAATTCCTTTTAATAGCCTTTTCTGATTAAGGAAACAACAAATCTCTTGCAGATGAAAGGACAGGCTCCCCAGGCCCGCTGCGCTGCAGCTCAGAGTCACCTCAGCACTCTGTCTGATCTGTACTCAGGCGCAAAAGGTGTCCGTCGCTGGCGGAGGGATACGTGGAGGGGTGGAAACGGGCCCAGTCATCACTGGGGCAGCAAGTGCATTGGCACCGGGGGCTCGGAGATCTCAGGGGGGCCAAAGAACCCTGATGATTGCTGTATTTCTATACTCCAACAGCAGTCAAGGAGGCTATTTCCCTTGCTCGCACCATGGCCTCATTGCCTACGGCATCCTTGCTATGCTATTGGGTGGGAAGGGGTTGCATGTTGGTGAGTGGGGGCTGGGATGTGGTAGAGTAAGAGGTAAAACTTTGAAGTGTGGAGCATTCATCTCTGCATAGCCTGTACCACAGATTCCCCATAAGCATACACAGTTCATCCGTGGAGTGGTGTGGCTCACTGGTTAGAGGTGGCAGACCCGGGAGCAGAGGACGGCCCGGGACCATGGTTCGATTCCCGACGCGGCAGGGTCGTGGATCAGGGTCAGCGGACTCGATAATTCTCACCTCGGTGCCTACTCTAACCAGGGATCACACTCGGCAACTCTGGGCATTAGCTTGCCTCATCTCCACAACGGCCCCCCACATACGCTGGGGATGCCTGGTTTCACCTTGGAGATACCCAGTAGGGACCATCTCTCAGGGAAAGCCAGGGCGGGTTCCCCAGCGGTGTATGGCACAGAGATACTTCTTCGGGAGTCGATTCTAGCGCGTTAGAAACCCGCAATTAATTAATTAATTAATCACGCATTATTCAGCTCACCGACTGTACCCTAACACTACAACATTCCCACTCCAGCCCTCAACACATCCTTCCAGAGGCGTTCCTTATCCAGCACGTCAAACATGTCTCCCCTCTCCCACCTGGGCTCTTGCTTTCTACACAAATTGAAAGCAGTCCCCGACATCTTCATCTCCTTAGAGCTTGTCCTCGAGCCCTCGACACGTTTCTACTTCAGCCTTCAACTAATCCCCACGCAAGCCCAGCCGCATACTGCCAGTCCAGCTTTCCACACATTATTCGTCCACACAACATGACAGCAGCCCGCTGCACATTCTATTCTTTTCATTAGAGCCTGCTTTCCAGTCCTCTACACATTTATATTCCACCATACAACACCTTCATTCACTAACCCTCCAACAGCTCCTGCTCCCTCCACCATTCATTTCCCAGCCCTCCATTCATTCATTCCACAGCCCCTCATGCATTTCTTCTCTACCCTCCCATGCATTCTTTGTCCAGACCCGCACACATTCCTTCCACAGCCTCCACACACTCCTTTTCCAAACTCCAATGCATTCCTTCTCCAGCCTCCACACATTCCTTCTACAGACTCCCATGCATTCCTTTTCCAGCCTCCACACATTCCTTCTCCAGCCTCCACACATTCCTTCTACAGACTCCCATGCATTCCCTTTCAAGCCTCCACACATTCCTTCTACAGACTCTACACATTCCTTTTCCAGCCTCCACATATTCCTTGTCCAGCCTCCACACATTCCTTCTACAGACTCCCATGCATTCCTTCAATCTCCCATGTACTCCTTCTCCAGCCTCCACACATTCCTTCTTCAGACTCGACACACTCCTTTTCCAGCCTCCAATGCATTCCTTCTCCAGCCTCCACATATTCCTTCTACAGACTCCCATGCATTCCTTCAATCTCTCATTTACTCCTTCTCCAGCCTCCACACATTCCTTCTACAGACTCCACACTTGCTTTACCCGCCTCCACACATTCCTTCTCCAGCCTCCACACATTCCTTCTACAGACTCCCATGCATTCCATCAATCTCCCATGCATTCCTTCTCCAGCCTCCACACATTCCTTCTACAGATTCCACTCATTCCTTTTCCAGCCTCCACTCATTCATTTTCCAGCCTCCACACATTCCTTCTCCAGCCTCCACACATTCCTTCTACAGACTCCACACATTCCTTCTACAGACTTCCATGCATTCCTTCCATCTCCCATGTATTCCTTGGTGCACAAACAGAATATCTAATGTGAAATGTCGACATACACAAATATCAAGTTTTAAATATCGTGATACAGAAATATTGACAGAAAGAATATTGTGGTCAAGAATATTGACTTGCAGGTAAGAAATATCGCTTTTGGAAATATCAAAGTTGTTAATATCGTTTGCAAAAATATAGTTGTTAAAAATATTGATGTTTTAATTAGTGTTATGTATTTTAGCATGTATTTTAAAAGTATGTGATTTTTTTGTATAATAATTTGTTTTTTTTAATGTATATGATACATTTTTAGTAGTTATTATTTTTATCCTAATTAAATTTTGCGTTTTTAAGTTCTGTAGCAGGTTGTGGGTTTATTGGGGAATAGGATGGGAAGTAATTGAATTATAATCAATTAATGATTATTTTTTATGTATTAGTATTTATTTAATTTAAATTTAACAGTGTTAATTGTGGGAATTAATTTATTATTAATTATGTAATAATTAGTTGTTAATTATTTTTAATTGATTAATTTGTAATTCATTATGTTAATTATGTCATTTTTTAGGAGTGGGTGATGGGCTTTATAAGAGAATAGGGTGGAAGTAATTTATTTATAATTAATTAATAGTTGTTTGTTAATTAATGCTTACTAATTAATTACAATTAAAATATGGCAATTGTGTAATTAATTTATTTGTGATGTAATTTGTGGGGTGGGAAGTACATTCTCTTTAATTAATTAAAACATTGTGAAGTGATAATAATTTATTGATGTAAACTAGTTATGGAATTTGTGTAATGATTTTTAGGTGTTGGTTGTGATGTTTATTGAGGTAGAGGATGGAAAGTAATTTATGTTTAATTAATTAATGATTAGTTGATTATCAATTTTAAATTATCAATTGATAAATATTTATGGTACGTGTTTATTATTATTTTGTGTGTGTTTTGTTTTGATAGGGGTAATGTTTGGGGAATAAATATATTTTTATTTTTTTAAATTAATATTATTTGTTTAATTGATAATAAATTATGTTAATTATGGAGGTACATTTAAAAAAAAATTAAATGTGGGTTGCGAATTGTGTGGGGGGTATAGGGTAGGAAATAAAAACTATTACATTTATGTAATAAATAATGTTTTTGTTTATAAAAGTTTTGTATTAAAAAATCGTTCTTTTTTCAAATTATTTAAAAAAAAAAATTAAATAATCGTTCTAGGTATTTGTTAGATCTTTTTAACATTCTAATCTGTTTCTATCTTTTGTAACATTTAAAACTTTTATATATGTTTTATTTTTTAAAACCTTTTGTGTTGTTGTTGTTAATTTGTTTGTTTTTAATTTTGAACTGACTCTAGAGGAAATATACATTTTTACACCTGCGCTATCCAACACTTTCCCGAGTGTTGCACAAACTGGAGTGGTAATAGTAATTTTTACCACTCAGCTATCCAACACTTTCCCTACTGTTGCTCTCACGAGTGGGAATAGTCATGTTTACCCCTCCGCTACCCAACACTTTCCCTATAGTTGCACTCAATTGAGTGCAACATTTATTTTTAAATCTATCAAATATTTTAATGTTTTTATTTATAATATAATGTTTATTTTTACATTTTATGTGATACGTGTATGTAAGTATATATTTATTTATTTGTAAATGTGTATATATTTATACAATTATAAAATTAATAAAATTAATTGTTTATTAATTGATTTAAAGGAAATAGATATATATAGATTACATTTTATATATGTATGTTTAAATTAAAATTATTTTATTATATTTGTTAGAATGTATATTACATCGAAATACATTTTTTAAAGTTAATTTTATTATTTAATGTATTTAACATTATTTTTTATTTAAATTAAAAAAACAATATTTTGTACATCTATATTTTTTACGTCGATATTTTTGTACTTACAATTTTAAATATAGGAGGTCGATATTCTTGACATCAATATTTTTGCATCGATATTTGTGTATGGGGATATTTTGGAAATCGATATTAAATCAGTGAACCGTATTCCTTCTCCAGCCTTACAGATTCCTTCTACAGACTCCACACATTCATTCTCCACCCTCCACAAGTCCCCTCTTCTCGGCCTATATCACAATCCCTCACATATTCCTGTTCTAACCCTTCACATACTGTAACAGGACCAGACTACTACCGGACCTCTCCAGTCCACTTCACGGTTGACCCCGACTAACATGAGCATCCGTTCACAGACAAAAAAGTGAAGACAGATTGCAACTTGGAAACAAACACAAGAATGCTTGCATGGGTTAAAGGGAGCTCAACTGGCATCTCTGTGGAAAGTAACACTGACTAGATGGGGAAACAAAACTCCAAAGATTCAAGTGTTCCAACGGCCTCAGTGTCAAAAGCAGGGATGAAGATATGGATAATCCCCAGAGGAACACCCGTCATCTACCTATGGCCCTCCCAGTAACACATCCACTACCTCATGATGACCCACAGCTTAGGCAGACACCCTTCAACCCAACCTCAGGGCAGAACTAATGGCGTGAGAAATTGACATAATTTGCTTCTGTATAATTGTGTGTAATCTCAGGAAAATTATACTTGCAAATCTGTTGTTTAGTGCTATACATGAGAGCAAAATGTGTCCTTTCATCCATTTTTTACAAAAGGATGCATTTTACACTAAACAAGTAGAGAATTCTTTAATAAATAAAATGACACCAAAACTACAAAAATCAAATCAGTTATGAATTTTAAAGTTTATGGTTCAAAACAGCACCAAAAGGTGCGAAGCACCAGCTGCAGGCATCTGATTATGCCCAAACAGGACAAAGGCAACAATTCATACTGACCGGGATGGAGCGTAGGTCGGATACAGGACCACATTCCTCCCGCTGTAAGTTTTACCTTTGGACTTTGATGCAAGGGCTCTGCCTCTCTGTGTCTCTGAGTCACTTGGAGCCAGCCCCGGTGAAGCCTTTGGTGAGGAATTATTTGGCATGGCTCTGTTGAGCTTTTTGTCACTGTGTCACGCTGCATTGGATCCTGGATACCTCCAGTGAGGAGTTGTGCACCTCTGCAGCGCTCTGCGGCCCTCTGTGTCGGATCCAGTGAAACCATCAGTTAGGCAAGGGGATGTGCACGTCTAAAGTCATAAGCCTACCGTCCTACAAACAAACAGCAACAATAGGCTGACTGTTTGAGCTTCAGGGCATGAGCTGGCCCAGGTGAAGCATGGTAAATTGTAATAAATACCAAAAATATTGACCTATTGCGGTCCTATTTCCACAAGTGTTCAATGCCCCATGAGCTTGCAGGCGAAGGGTATTCAACGTGGTAGAGTCACCGGTACAAGAGCAATGCCTTGATCCTACCCCCGTGCTGCTCGAGCAGCACGGGGGTAGGATCAAGGCATAGCTCATGCCCTGAAGCCCAAACAGTCAGCCTTTTTTTGCTGTTTGTTTGTAGGACGGTAGGCTTATGACTTTAGAACTGAGCAATCTGTAGTAGGGACCACTATATGGTCCTGATGAGTAAGCAGTAGGGGACTGCTTACGAAACATGTCGACTCTGTAGCAAGCTATTGCTCTACCTCAAAATCCCCTTCTTAACGTTCCCAGCTAGAGAAGCGAATAAAGTGTATTTTTTCTACTAGCCAGGGAATTTTTAACCTTTTAAACCCATTTTTTGCACGCACATGTTAGGTCCCTACACTTCACTGACACCCCCTGCACCAAAACATAGCTTTCTGTCACGAAATAAGTGCTCCCGCGTAGTTCGTTGGTCGCAGCACGCCCCGCCCCGCTAGAGGGACGGGAAGACCCTATGATGAAGCATGGCACTAAAGGACTTTTTAGTGGGTATTTTAAAAAGCACATAGTGCTCTCGTCTTTCTAGACCTAAGAGAGAGCCTAGTATTCCACTAGACACAAAAAAACATAACCTAAAAATAATCACCGTAACACATTGATAGAATCTCATTGTTTATATAATACTGCTAGGAGGGTGATTCTATCAGCACCTCTACGCTTCCTCTTTTGTTTTGGATGTACATTTAATGTCCCTGGAGCGGCTTTCCGTATTTTGTCCCACGCTATGATGTATGCCCCATGTCTCGCAATAGATTGCTTCTGTATTCCAAACTCAAGCCTGATTTGCGGGGGTGAAGTGTGTTTAGGCAGCCCAAATATGATCCTATACGTAGTTGTTACTGTGGAATCAAGTAGTTTGGCATCTCTTCCTTTCAGAGCCTCACTACCATAAGTAATTATTGGCAGTAGCTTTGCACGGATCACCTGCGCTATAGGCAGAATCGATGGACCGATTAGTTTAGAATTCAGAGTTTTTAAGGAAATTGCCAGGGCAATGCCTTTATGCCTGGTGCTGTTTCTCTGTGAAAAGGAATTGACCGCTTTGGTCTATATTTATGCCCATGTATTTATATTCCAAGTTGTTCTCTATTCGGGTCTTCCCCCAGAACCATGCTGCAGGGTTTTCCTTTTTTTACTGACTGTAATGGTTCTTGTTTTGTCGAGCTTTATTGTTAAACCGTTTTCTTTTGAGTAGTCCTGTGTAGCGTTTATAAGGTGTTGAAGGACTATTCTCGTTTGGCTAATCAGGACTATGTCGTCCGTGTATAGGAGACATGGCAATAAAATGTCTCCCAATTTTGGAGCATGTGAGTTACAGGCATTTGATATTGGTACAAGATCAGCTATGAACAGGTTAAAAAGTATAGGTGCTAAAATGCAGCCCTGTTTAAGCCCTTTGTCTGTTGGTATGCATCTCAACAGGTATGATTCATCACCCAGCTTAATCTGGACTCAGGTGTTGGTATGCAGGTTTATCAGTAGGTTTAGAAGTGATTGAGGGAGCCCCAGTTATGCAGTTTAGACCACAGTCTTTTTCGATTGACGTGGTCAAATGTTGCTTTATAATCGAGAAAACATAAATGCAGTGAATTCCTTGTCGTTTAGGCCTTATCAAAAAGCATTGCCATCATTATTATATTTGTGGTTGTCCCTACTTCTTTCGCAAATCCAGTCTGGTTTATTGGGATAGCGGATTTTTCTTCTGCCCATGCTTGGAGCTCTTTCAGTAACATTCCAAGAAACAATTTTGCATCTTTGTCCATTAGTGCCACTAGTCGATAATTCTGTGGGTTTGACCTATCTCCTGACTTGTGGATTAGTGCAATGATGAATCCTCTCCAGGACTCAGGATGTTTGTTGTCCTTATTTTCCTGAACAGTGGTTCTAGAGCTTCAGCCCAAAAAGTTGACTCTTGCTTGTAGAGCACCGGTGGTATTCCATTTGGGCTGGCTGCCCCTTCCCTCCTGCCCTTGCATATTTGCCTTTTAATGATCTTAATTCGATTAGTTGGTGAGTCGTCAATTAAGATGTCTTTATCAGCTTCGCGTAGTGCTGTGTGGTTGCTTCTTGCATACGCTGTGCTGGTGTTAAGACCTTTAGATGTACCCGAAGAATATTCCCCCTTTGCGCTAAACTCTGTGTCTTGATGGAAATGAGACCATACTTCCTCCAAAATGTTTGAGGAAACCCCATTGTGGTTATTATGAACAAAATGATTTATGGTTCTCCAAAAACTTGCGCTGTTATTTTGCTTAGTATCAGCGTATAGTTTTGCCCATAGACCATTCTCTATTTCTCTGTTAGCATCTCTTTTTTGTTTTTTCAACAGAGCCTTTTTCTTTCGCAGTAAGTTTAATTGTGCTATATCTTGAGGATTACACCGATGCTGTCTCAATGAGAGATAGATAGAATTCTTGGTGTGCTTAATTACTTTCACAGCAGATTGCAATATAGACTTCACTCCACCGAATCTCTGTTGGGTTTTGAGTTTGATGTTAGTTGCATAGACTGCCATGGTATCCATAAAGTTTTCCTACTTCCTGACCTCATCTTGTCCGGCCCTCAGGTCAAAGTGTTCTTTTGCAGTTCCCAGCATTCTGCACTCTGTGGCAGTCCCAAATATAATTCTCTTAAGATTAATATTGAAGTCTGTTCCTTGAGGGACCCGGCACTGCTCGAACATATAGACGGTTGTTCTGAGCTCAATTTCTTGTGGCCGGTGATCCCTGTCTCCGTTATCACCTAATTGAAATAGGGTAATTTGGTGGAACAACTCAAGGGAGACAAAAGTGTAGACCAGTATGGTGTTCGTTCTAAATGAGCTGTGGCTGCTATGGGGGGATTGTCTCCTCTTGATCTGCCATTTAGTGCTCTTAAGTTTAAATGTTCCACTTCCTCCAGAGCCGACTGTCCCGTCTTAATTTGCATGCATGAACGTAGCTTCCCTTGTGTAGGGATATTCCAAGTTGTATTTTGTAAGGACATTTTGTCATCCATGGAGTAGCCCATTAGGTTTAAGTTTAGCTCACCTGTAATAATAAGTTTCATTGTGGGTCCTTCTCTAATGCATGTTTCTACCAAATTGCACATTTCTTTTATTAATTGCTCTTTCGTTTTGGTTGAATATAAACGTTTATTATTATAATGTTGAAGTCCGTTGCTTGTGTTGAGTCCGAAAAGAATACATTTACAGCCAGAGCTGCTGATGATGTAGGACCAAGTTCACGGGCAGTAAGATTGATTCCACATGCAACATATATGACCAGACCCCCCTGAAGGTGACCATATTTTGCTCCTGCTAGTGCACTTGTGTAGAAGCGCAGGAATCCTTGCACATGTGGGGGATCACTCAGCCAGGTCTCTTGTAGGGCCACAATATCAAAAGCCCTGATATAGTTGATATAGTTGATAAAGTCCAGATCCAACAGTTTATTTGCCTGGCCATTCACGTTCCATGACCATATCCATATAGACACTTTTGTGTCCGGCCTTTGTTTTGTTCCAGAAAATCGTCAATATTTTTCTTGTTGTTTATTGTTCTTGAGATCCATCTTATATTAGAGTCTATTTTCAGCGATGTAGTGGAGTCATGATAGGTTTCAGATTCTGCAGAAAAGACTTCTCCATTCGTTTTGCTTTGCCCCATGGCTCCTTTGAGTACCGATACAGTGGACCTGTTTGAGGACACCACGTTTTCCCCTATGTGTTTTGGCCTCAGCAGGTCGGGATATCCTGGTTTGATATATTGGGTAATATTTATCCCCCAGCTCTTGAAAATGTCACTTTCTTGATGTATTCTTTGTGCAATAGTAGATGAGCTCCATGTTGCTCTCGTTTTTTCTCCTGCAATGGAGTTCTTGCATTTGATAAATTCAATCGAGTCTAGGTCAGGTGTCTTGATCTCAGTCAAGGATGGAATGTGGGATACCAGACGTAGTATGTTGCCTCGGTTCATGATGTCATACTTACCCTTAGAGGTGTATTCCAGTATAAGCTAAAGGGCGCTTGTTTCCTCCCAGTTTATCCCTTTGGGTTCAGTTAGTAATTTGTGCTGCAGCATTATTCTGACAGTCTCCCTCAGAATTCCCACTATGCTTGTCAATTGTACCTTTTGTTCAGCTTCCATCAGACCACTTGCGGGCTTTCTCTGATTTAATTCCTCACTGATGCGGTTGGGCTCTGAGATTACCTCAAGATGCTGTCCCTGACGGTGCTCTGTATTTGTAGTGGTAGAAGATTGTGTGTCTGTCGGAACCTCATTTTGAAATTGACAAGTGCTAGTATTCTCCTTTTCCCTGTGGACCAGGACCTGACTGAAGTCATGGCTCCTCTTTGTGATTTCTAAATCTGTACATTTAATATCCTGATTGTCCAAATTCGCCTTGCTACCCCTAGAGACTTGACATTAGTATTTGGATTTTGCGAAATTCCAAATAGCATGTCATCCTGGTTATAGTCTTGCAACTGAGTTCTCTTTATAGTTTCTGTTTTAGTATTTTTGAAACAATTTATAATGCTGTTCCTTTACAAGGATGGCTGTGTAGAGTCTGTATCCACTGTCTCTCCTGTGTTGCTCCATCTTTCTTCCTTCTAGGGTCCTGATTGTATATTTTTGACTTAATCCCGCCTTTATATTAGTTCCTTTTGTTTTAGTTATTTCTGGTATTAATGGATTTTGTTGGTCAATCCCTTTTTCAGTTGTTGTTGTCCCGAAGAGGGGCATAAATCCATTTTGTCACAGACTTGTTTTTGGTTCCGACCTTTTCGTTTTTGTGCACGTCTTTGTTTTGCATTCAATTTGCTTTCCCCTTTCTCCTCTCCCGAAGTATCCATTGATTTATTTGCTGTGTACGTTTTTTGACTGATCATAGTTTTTCCATTGTTTTCTGTTTGTTTAGTCACAGTGGGTTGATTCTCTCCCCTAGTGATTTCAAGTGGGTGGGTTGCCATGTCTTTATAGTTTCTGTGTAAGGACTGTTCCACTGTCAGATCAGAGCAACTGTTATTTGAGCATTTTTTTATTTGTGTGCATGGATCACTCAACATTGTCGGGCGAGTGGCTAGTTTGTCTACAATCGGGCTGCATCCAAAGCTTTGACTATTGGCTAAGGCATAGTCCTGAATGTTCCGCAGAGAGGTGTTCAGCGTACCTAGCTTACTGTCAATTGCAACCACAAACACTGTCAAAGTGTTCATTAAGGTTAGTTGGGTGTCCATTTTGTCGGATTTATATTGCAGGTCCCCTACCAGGAGTTGCACTGTTTTTAGCAGACTTGCCCAGTCTTTCTCGTTATATGATTGATGCATGTTTTCGGATTGATTCTCTGACGTGCTCTTTAGACATCCAGGTACATTTGTTTTTGCTTGCTGCCCCACTTCTCTATTCTGGACCATATGCCCAACTTGCTCCTCTGTTTTGTTTTTGTGTCTGCAGGGGTGTTGTTCCTGCCGTTATCCTGAGAGTGGGGTTAAAGGAGTCCCTCCCATTCTTCCTTGTCTAGGTACGAAAGTTTGTCCAGAATATCGCTCTCGTCCAGTTTGCTGAGGTCAGGCCGAGTTGGATCTGGTCATCTAGAAAGCAGGAAAAGACCTCTGGAAGCTTGTTGTGTCCCTGTAGCTCAAACAGGGGGTCAGCTATCTGACCCTTGGAGTCACTTCTGGATCCCTGAGTTCAAGGCAAGAATGTCAAGTCTCTTTTCAGGCTTCAGACAGCAAGACAATCCTTCTATTGAGTCTTTACATGTCCAGGAGTGCTCTGAGTAAACGCTTTGGGGATACCACTTTTATTCCCAGCACCAGCCTGTGGGTAGCCTGTGTGGGGGGGACCCCTTTGCCAACTTTAAAATGGTTCTGGTCAATTTATCCCTCTCTCCTTGGGGTTGACGCTAGCCTGGCCAAATAACCATAGGGCAGAGCTGCATCTGCCAGTGACAGGTTAGGCCCCTGGAGAGTTGAGAAAAGCACTGGGTACAGCCCCCAGGCTACCTTTGTAGTGCAATTGGGGCTGGGCTACAACTCCTTCCCAACCATCCTGTCAGGAAGACCTACACCTCCCTACACTCAGATCATTCTCCACTGTCTGGGAGCAATACCTATCACACTACGGTAGAGCCATAAATATTCAGAAGGCTCTGGACACTAGCAGAAAGGCACATCTGGCTTGGGTAGGAAAAGTGGCATTTTTAAAATAGTGATTAAAAATCTGTCTTTACCATTAGGTCGGATTTTAAATTCATATTTACAATGAGTCCTTGAATCAATTTTCTTTCTAGTCCCAACCTGAGATTATGCATTAGAAAAAGTTATAGTGTAACCTAGTGCTTTTCTGAGAGAGACAGTCTTGCGGAAGTGGAAAAATACTTTAGAGGTTTTTCACTGCCAGGACATGTAAAACTTGAAATATATATGTCCCACTTTTTAAATATCATATACCATGCCCTATTGCTTTTAAGGCCTTCCTTATGGGCGACATATAATTATTAAAAAGGAAGAGATTTAGGGACATCAAGAGGTTTATTTTGACAGTTTGAAATCATATTGGAAAACTGCACACACAGGCTGCAGGGGCAGGCCTTTAGACATGTTTTACAGTGCTACGTTAGTGGGTGGGACAATGAGTGCTGCAGACCACTTGCACCATTTAATTTACAGTCCCTAGGTACATTATACTACCCTATACTAGGGACTTAGAAGTAAATTAAACGTGGCAACTAGGTGTACGCCAATTTTATGATGTTTTAAAAGAGAGAGCACAAACACTTTACCACTGGTTAGCAGGAGTAAAGTCAGGGCCACTGGAATTATGTGGCAGCAGAGAGCCAAGTTATGTGGCAGGATTGATTAAATTATGCAGTCCAAACAGGCAAATTATGCGGAGCAATGCTGCACATTTTCTGATAGTATCACTTAATTATTTTACCATTTTTACACTTGTTAACACTGTCTGGGCATTGTTGGCACTCATTTGTAGCAGTTTAATACTTACATTTTGCAATCAGCAACAGTAAGGTGACCAGTCAACTTTTGGAAAGGGCCTTTCACTGCCTGTCAACACATGTTGCTGCATTTTTAGTACCTTTTGAATCATTTGACCTAGAAACAATTTCTTTGTCATAATCTGCAGATTATGCAGCAAATGATGGATTATGTGGCAAATGCTGAAGATACATAACTTTGCAAAAAATACTGCAGCTGCACAATCGCATAATTCCATTGGCCTGAGTAAAATGCACAGAGTCCTATGGCCAGCAAAAAAAAATAAGTTCAGCTAAAGCAGGGAAAAATCTGGGGTATTCTGCAGAAAGGGCAATCATAATGCAGAATAACACAAATTACACTACATAATGAACATGTTGGCTTGGCGTAGGCAGAACCCAATCAAATACATTGATGCTACCTGATAATGCAACTTGTGCTGTCACTGCTACATATCCTCTGCTTATCACAAGCTAGGAGATGCTGACACCAGCTTTAGGACACAACTAGGAATCTCAACCAGATGGGCTGCTTCACAAATAAAGCACACATCTCATTTCCTGTCCTATAGGGGGATCCATCCCACACTACCTACCCGGTTAGCATTTTCAACAAGCTTGTTCTAAGAATATATCAAACTTGTTTTAATATCAACCTGCAGGTACAGGGACTGCAGAATACTGCCTCCCAACATATCGTAGATACGGAGTAAGGCTATTAAATCTATACTTCCTATACATGCTTACCTTGACAATATGTTGATAGTTGATATTCTGGACCCGGCACAAGTCAAGTTGATATTACTGCCCTCTATATTTTTACATACAACTTTAAACAGAACCCCATTTGCTAGTATGAACAATCTGCCCATATCTGATTTAATCCTGCAGTAAAACCCCTACATGACTATGTGAATATTTGCCAGCCATCTGTGTCCTCCACCCTACTAGCTTTCCCCCACAGGACTCCTGGTTACAGTCAAGGCTACTCCACGCCTTCTCGAGTTGTCTGAATAGTGCGTATTGCCCTACTGCGATTCTGCCTCCATGACAGGTATGCCCATCATGACCTCCGCAGACTTTGTCTGATATATATCTCCTCCTCTCCTAGACACCTATGTAATTTGTAATTCCTCTGGTTTATTTCAGGTAACATGAATTATGTTTTTAACAGTTTCTTGTTATATGTGTCATGCACCTGCATACAAAATGCTCACCAGTTACCGGTACACAAGGATGTAGAGTACTCACGAGAAAAAGCTAAGCAAAGTAGACACTCACATACAAAATGTTTGTGAGTTACTGGTACTAACCCTTGCAACAGGGGAATAGCTCCCCCAAACATGTATTTTGTAGTAAATAGTTGGGTACAAATGCTTTAAGTCGGGTAATGTGAAGCGTCTGCTGGATTTCACCTGGGATTTCTACATGCCCACACTGCTGTCAAACACACACACACACTCTTGTCTATGTTTTGAAGGCCTTAAAAATGTTGATTAGCTTGAAAAATAATGCAATTTAACAATTCACACTCCTCCCTCTTTCCACTGCCCTTAATCCCCCTCATGTTCTGCCACTCTACTCATACAATGTGTTTAAACAAGATGTTAAAGTTTTTTTGGGGGGAGATCTGAAGCTCACCCCCCCCCCCCCATTCGTACTGACCAAGTTGCACCTCTGCCTTGCATGAAGAAGCGAAACAAATGTGCAGGCACAGGAGAAGCAGGAACTTCTATGATCTATGAGTAAGTCCATAAACAGGCACTCTGCGAGACTACCCTTGTATAATAAAACTTTTTGCAGCCACAGGCAATAAATCCAAGACAGTAGAGGGTGGCGAAAATACTCTCCTTTGTCCGAGGTGCTGGAAGACACAAAAGCCTGGAACCTGGTCTTCTGAAATCATCCTTCTATGGCAGAACTGCCACTTCTGTGGGCAGAACTGGGCCCAGGATGCCACCTGCCATGCCTCATAAAGGGAGCTGTGCTGATAGCACGCCAGATGCCCACGTGACTCATGACACCTGGGCATCCCAGCCATCATATGCTCTGACATGATGCAGATAATATATTAAATATAGGGAGCCAGAGCCCACTTTGCTCAAGAATGTATCTGAGGCAGGTATGTCAGTGTGAAGCTGCACTCCCCTGTGTCAGGAGGCTTCAATGAATGGCATAACGTGTGAATGATGCACTGTTGCATCTTTGAAACCACATTTGTTTGAATGTTCATTTCTTTACTATAATGTTCACATCCTCGTGGCCAGTGTTTGAAGCTACTTTCAGAGGTGTAAGAGTCTATGTTCTCATCAGAGGCACTGTGAGCAAGTTAAGCCCTGAGAGGATAGGAGATTGATCTGACTTATGGAAAAAGCTCTTTCTTCTTGCCAACAGGTTTGCTTCTTGTCCTCACTTTGATGAGAGTTGACTTGTGCATGAATGTGGAGTTGCTTGGACTGAAATGTGCAGAGCAAGCCCAGGAGAGCGTGCCTCCCTGTTTCACATTTACAAATGCCTCTCGGTTCCCAAGGCCTGTCTGTGCAAAACGTCTCACTTAGAAGCTACATTTGGCACCAAAAGAATTAAGCTGAATGGGCGTTTGAAATCATGTCTTTTTTTCCAATCACTTTTGTAAAATTTCATAAAACTTTCACTAACGTACATTTTAAGAGTGAAACGTGCATTGTCGATTTCTTGCTTCACTTTTTTCCCCATGAACACGCTCATTGTGAAAAAACGTTTTAAAAGGCCGAAGAGTGGTTCTAGCAGAATGTGACTTTCCACACAATTTCTGCACCAATGAACCTCTTTTGTGTACAAATTATGTGAAATTTTATATTGCAAAAATTAAAGAATTTTCACATAATGCAACAAAGTTAGGAATTACCGAAATTTCGCCAGTATGATTTAGGCATCACACAGACCTATTAACAACCAGGTGGGAGGCCTCTTCTGAGTTTTAGGGAAGTTGACAAGGCCTCCATACGTCTTGTGGCACCTACTGCACTGACAGCTTCACCAGTTGCAAGTGGTAAACTTTTTTTATTTTATCAAAAAGTATCTTTATTGGTATTTTGCATATATATCATCACAATTTCCATTTGCACTTGTCATATCAACTTACATAGACTTTGCCTCCAATCTTCGGAGACAGCATACTTCAAGTATTGCAATCTGAAATCCGTAGACCTTCCTCTGAAGTGCTTACCAATAACTTTCTGCTTATACCTTTTCATCAACAGTAAATAACAATTACATTTAACAATACCCCTCCTCCCCCTCCCTAAAGTCGTGTTGTTTCGTACTTATGAAAAACGTGTCCTTTTTATATCGATATTTGCATATATTGGTGTCTGTGTTTGGAGGTTGTTATACCACAGAAACACCAGTGCTATGGTGTCCCCGGGAGGGTGCAACCAATGAGTTTCCCTAGTAATGCGGTCGGGGCTACAACAGTCTTCTAGGGATTGTTTGGAGGGGTAGGCCTAACTACTAACGGCAGCGCAGCAATAAGGGACATACACACAGTTACTCTGTCCGTGCCATCAGCCACGAGTGCTGACGTCACACTTTATTAAATAATCCCCGGTCCGAGTCCGGCACAGGGAGTTTACTGTGATACAAAATATAGTAGCGGCCGGGTGGCTCACTACATCCCATCCATCCGCAGAATTTGTAACCAACAAGGAAATGCAATGTCACTTGGTCAGCAGACTAGGACAGCCCCCCCGGCACAAGTCCCATCAGCCCAGAACTTGTGAGGCATTCACTCCAGAACCCTTAGCCCACAAAGTCTTGCAGCCGAGTGCTCGGCGCGGGGTTGTTACGCAACCCATAGCGAGGATGGCTGCTCCGCTCTTCCCCATGCGCGCCACCTTTGGGGTTGCGGTCAGAATTCCTGTTAGGCTCCGATTGTTTGACTCCTTCCCATGGTCTTTCGAGAGTAGTACTGACTAACGGGCTTTCTTCTCTTTGCACCTTGGTGTCTCCAGCCTCCCACGCCTCCAGTTCAGGCCCCACAACCACATCCCTTGGATTGGAAGCCTTCTTGAACCACAACATGTTCCGGGCTATGCGTTGATGACCCTTCTCCGCAACCACCAGAGTACCTTTTATCCTCACCACCTTCCACTGGTCTCACTCGAAAGGTGTGCGGATCTTGGACCCTAGATGTTGATCTTTTCCCACCACATAGTCTCCCACCTGGATGTCCGCCGGCGGAGCCTTTCTTTTGTTACTGGCTCGTTCATTGTTGCTCTGGCGTCAAGCCTGCAATCTCTCGACATCCAAAACTGCCGGAGTCCAGACTTCACTGCTGGGTATCCCATCATGCACAGCTCTTTTTAACAGCAGATCATGAGGCACACATTTGGCCGTGCAGTAAGGCGTTTGCCGGTAGGCTCTCAAAAACTGGTGCAAGCAGGTCTCCAAATGGCTCCCTTGAGCCATCCTAATCCTCAGGGCTTTATTCATTGTCCTCATGAACCGCTCTACCTCTCCGTTCGCTTGAGGCCACTGCGTCGTTATTTTCCGATGCCGTATGCCATGCTGGTCAAGGAACTCACGAAACTCCTGTCCTTGGAAGGGCAGTCCACTGTCTGTTCGTATCTCCTCAGGCAGCCCCAGCAGGGCTATAGAGCCAGGTTGAGACACGCAAAGGCTGTGGATGTGACTACTTCCACTACGGGGAACTGGAATGGCTGTCCACCAACACCATCATTTGCCTTCCATCCGAAAAACTCCCAAAATCCAAACTCACCCTCGCCCAGGGTGACCTGCTCGGACCCTCCATCAGGATTGGCACTTCTGGCGGGTCAGCCCCCGTTATCAAACAGGCATGGCACTTCTGTACTTTGGCCCCCACTAACTGATCTACACCAGGGAACCACACTTTTGTTCGGAGGCAAGTTTTGGTTTTCTCGACCCTCTGGTGTCCCTGGTGAACCAGATCCATTGTCCGATCTCGTAGGGCAGCAGGTATGACGATGCGCGGGCCTCTCAAGATTATACCATCCGCCGCAGCACTCAGCTCTTCTCAACACTTCCACATGCTCTCCCAGTACTCTTTGTCATCTGAGGTCATTACCACAGAGGAACCATTTCCACTGGTGGTCACGTAGTGTTCTGGCCACTGCCTGTAAACACTCAGCTTGTAGCGATGCTTTCTGGATGTCTTCTATCAGCAGAGCTTGGGGCCGGGCCTCTTGCAGTAGTTGCCTCACATACACCTCAGCTCCTTCGTCCACCTCTGGTCCCTGAACTCCCAGCGGTACCTGGGGGTGTTGCGACAGATAGTCATTGGGGTTGCTTGCCCCCGGGCGGTATACCACCTCAAACCTGTACTGCTGAATTTGCACAGCCCATCTTTCAATTTGTGGAGGCCCATTCCTTGCCGTTCCTGCAAAGAGAAGCACCAGCGGTTTGTGGTCTGTCACCACTGTAAACCTGTGTCCACAGAAGTAGATGTGAAAATGTTGACAGGCCCAACAGATGGCACATGCTTCCCTCTCGATATGCGTATAGCGGGTCTCCACGGCGGTAAGCCCTAGACTGGCATACGCAATAGGCACCACTCATCCTGCTCATTCCTCTGTAAGAGCACTGCCCCAAGCCCGTGGCTGCGCCCGGCTAAAAGTAGGATACCGTCGCTCCTTTCAGCAGCGATTCCTTTACATCGGCAAATCCTTGTCCACTGCCGCACTCTCTCCTTTTTGGTGAGTTGTCTCAGAGGTTCCGATATCATGGCCAATCTAGAAATGAATCAGCCACAGTAGTTGGCCATCCCTAAGAAGCTCTGCACTTCTGATGGTGTCTAAGGATTAGCGCCCGTCCGGATGGCCTCGACCTTCGCCGGATCCACCTGTAACCCCTGCGCTGAGAACCGATGTCCAAAAATCTCAACCTCCTTGGTATAGAAGTCACACTTCTTTTGGTGAAGAGTTAGGCCTTGCTCCGCTAACCACTTCAAAGTAACCCTCAATCTCCCATGGTGCTCTTCCAGCGACTTTGACCAAATCAGAATGTCATCGCTGACATTGAGGACTCCCACGAGGCCGATAGCGCCTCTCGAACTGACACCTGGTACACCTCCGCCGCCCCGACACTCCAAAACTCAGCCACATGGGTGGAAAAAGTAGTGATGTATCAGCTCTCCTCTCCCAGCACCAACTGGTGGTATCCAGAGTTCAAGTCCACTTTCGAGAACCGTTGCGCCCCATTTAAATCAGTCACAATTTCGTCAATGGTTGGCGTGATGTGTCTCTCTCGGCGAATAGCCTTGTTTGGCAGCCTCATGTCCACGCACAACCTGATGGCCCCAGGCTGTTTTGGCTTGGGTGCTATCACCAACAGCGACACCCACGGCGTCGGGCAGGACACCTTCTCAATCACCCCATCTCGCTCCAGCCGGTCCAGCTCGGCTTCCACCAGAGCTCTTGGATGGAAGGGCACCCTCCGGTGGCGGAGCACTATGGGCTTTTAATTGTAATTTTAATTGTAAGAGATTTCTAAAGCGCATGGCTGCCCGTGAGCGTCCCAGCGCTGACAGAAGATCAGTAGTGGATCAGGCGAGAGCAGGAGGAGGAAGTTACGGGAACAGCCAAGTCTTTAGAAGCTTCCGGAAGGGCAGGAGATTGTGTTGGGCACAGAGGTCAAGAGGGAGGGCGTTCCACAACTTGGACGCGTGATAGGAAAAGCGCCGGCCTCCGGAGCGCGCTTTCTAGATCCTAGGTGTCTGGGTTAGGTGGGCATTAGAGGATCGAAGGGTTCTAGAGGTGGTATGAGGGACAATGAGGTCCTTAAGGATAGGGGAAGCTTTTCCGTGGAGGATTTTGTGGGTTAGGCACAGGGCCTTGAACTGCACCCTTTGCAGAACGGGCAGCCAATGTAGTTCTCTGATCGCTGGTTTAGCCGTGCTGCGGTTCTTGGTGTCAGTAAGAATCCGGGCAGCAGCATTTTGCACAACCTGTAGCCTAGCTGTAACTTTCTTTCTTGACAGACTCATCGATCTGAAGCTGGACCTCAACTCCCTTCAGGCAACCCAGCCCCTTGAACAGCTCTATGAATTCTTCAAGAATTCTGTTCACCTATGACTGGTGTATGTGCTTCACAAACATTACTAGCCCCAAGTCCTCGGCCGTGTGGCAGCTTAATATTGAGCCGGCCTGATCGCAGGTGACATAGAATTGGGTGAATGTGACCCTGTCCTTGTACTTCACTTCTGCATCGACGACGCCCTGTAGTGGAATCAGAGTCCTTCCTCCATACGTGAGAATTTTGGCGGTAGTCGGCATGAACCGAAGCCACGGGTGGAGCTTTCTGTATTGTGCAGCATCCAGGATGTTCACAGATGCCCCAGTGTTGATCAGCACCCTCACGCACGACTCTCCTATCCACACTTGGCATGTAGGAGGGGGTCTTTTGTGGGGTTCACCTCCGATGTTTGAAATGATAAACACATTATCCTCCTCCTCGTCAGTGGCTGACAACTGTTGATCAGGACTGTTTCCCTCCTCTTCCTCCTGCACGGTTTTGGCCGACTTCGTGCATTTCAGTTCTGGTGGCTTACTTCCCCCCTGCTGTGTCCTGCTCTGGCACACCTTTGCAAAATGTCCATACTTGTTGCATTCAAGACATTGCCTTTCTTGGGCCGGGCACACTCTCGGAGCATGCGTCCCCATGCCACAGTTCCGACACTCACGCTTCTGGCACCTCCCTTCCTGCTTGGCCACAGCTCCAGCCCCTCGTCCGTCAGATTACTTGAGTGCGTCGACCCTCTTCTCCTTGATAGGCATCGAGAACACCGGCTGCACTCCCGCCGACTTCTTCGCCAGTGCCGTCTCCATCTCTCCTGCGCGCACATCTGCCAGCTCATGTGACATTCCTAGTACAAGTATATCATCCAACGTGATCCCTGGCTGGCATAATATTAATTTGCGCAGCTCTATTGACCTACACCCCGCAATCAGCTGGGCCCGGGTCTCAAAGGCTCGATCGACCCCCACACATGTGCCGGCTAACTTCCTCAGTCTCGCAAAGAACATGTCGATTGATTCATCAGCCCGCTGTTTCGCTTGTCTCAACTTGAAACATTTAAAATCGGGGTTTACTTGCAGATCAAAATGGCGGTTCAGGGCCCAGACCGGCTTTTCATAGTTGTCACCTTCACCCTTATCCGGCAGGTCCTGAAACAGGTCATAAAGCTCATCGCCACCCATCAACAACAGCAACAATCTCTTCACTGCATTGTCAGTCTCTCGGGTTGCGACAAAGTAGTTTTCAGGCTGCCCCAACCACTTCTTCCAACGCGAAGCTGCCGTCGATGGGTCCGCAAGCTGACTGAACTCCGGGAGGGACTTTGCCGTCGTGCAACTCGTCCGTCCTCCGGCCGCCCCCCCACTCGGGGAAGCCTCCCTCCCTGGGGAATCAGGCATCCCCGCTGGGCGCTACACACCGCACTGCCTGGTTGAGTAGGAACAGATATCTCTACGGCACTCCAGCTTCACCAGGCCACACTCGCCCGCCCGACTTAAAGCCAAGGCCAGCCTACGAACTAAACACGCGGCCGTACACGGGGCTCGATCCCGTCCTCGTCGCCAATGTTGTACCCCAGAAACACCAGTGCTATGGTGTCCCCTGGAGGGTGCAACCAATGGGTTTTCCTGGGAATGCGGTCGTGGCTACAACCGTCTTCTAGGGATTGTTCGAGGGGGTAGGCCTAACTACTAACGGCAGCGCAGCAATAAGGGACGTCCACACAATTACTCTGTCCTTGCCGTCAGCCACGTGCGCTGACGTCACCCTTTATTAAATACTCCCGGTCCAAGCCCGGCCCAGGGAGTTGACTGCAATACAAAATATAGTAGCGGCCGGGTGGCTCACTACAGAGGTCATCTGCTCATTTCCTCCTTGTCTATCTCTTCCTGGTCCGACTGGATCTGCTCCACCTTGCCCCCCCCAGGTGTTTCCCCTTCTTTTTAAATATCTGTTCTCACGAGGTACCATGCCCATGCATCTTCTTCTAGTTTATCCTCCCGTCTAATTTTCTACATTCAGACTAATTCCACTGTTGCTCACTCATTCAAGTCTTTCACCCATCCCTCGATTGTGGGGGGGTCCGGACTCAGTTACTTAATTGCTATTCCTTTCTTTCCCAGAACCAGCCCCAATGAAACAAACTTTCTGCTAAGCTTTTTGGTTTTTGGGGTGGGGAGAAGTCCCAGTACCACAATTCTTATAGTGGTTGTGATTCTCCATCCAGTAGTGATTTGTAACCTGTCAATTACCTTCCCCCAGTATTGTGTCAGTGTGGGACACAATACTGTATACATATGTATAAACTGAGCATACGGGTGCCTTCATCTAGGACAGTGGTCTGAGCGCTCCAGGTATATTTTGTGTATTACTCGCGGGGTCAGCTATACCTGATGTATTATATTGTATTGTATTAGTTAGAACCTCACATTAGAGCTTATTTGTTGACCCCTTCATGGACTTTCCTCCATTCCTTCTGGGTTAAGGGTTCATCCATTACTATGTCCCATCTTGTGTGTATTGGAAGGGGACTGTTCAGGAGATCACCCCTTAATGCTCTATATCTATGCAAGACCAATCTACAGCCTCCAATTAGGCTAGTTATCACCAGCAATACTGCCCTGATGTGCAGGAAGGTAGGCCATTTTTCCTGGGCAACTGCAGAGATTTTTGTGTATTGTAGGTACTGTCCCTTACCCACCTCGAATGTGTTGTCTGCTTCTTCGCACATTATAAACCGTTTGTTACTGTATATGTCTCCCATCATTTGGCAGCCTCCTTCCACCCATCATTTGGCAGCCTCCTTCCACCCATTTTTTAATGCCCATTATTTCACCTATCATTTTGAAGTGCTTTACGATCCATATTGGTGCTTCTGGGGCATAGGGTGCGCGCTTGACTACTTTCTGAACAGCCATTTCCAAGACTGTTGCCACATGTATTATAATATATGGTACAGATTTTGGTATTTCGGTGTCCATCATAAGGAGCTCTGGAAGAGCAGCCCCTTCGCGTGTACCTGGCAGCAGCTGTTTCTCCCAGTTACCCTGTTCATCAAGCCAATGTACCGCATGCTGGAGTTGTGTAGCCATATAGTATAGCTCCAAGCGAGGAACTTCCATTCCCCCCAACTCCCATTTTCGTTACAGAGTGGTCCTTTTTTGTTGTTTTCTTTTAGTTCCCCACAGCAATTCTACCACAAGGTGTTCTAATTGTTTAAGTAACTATGTGGGAATCTAAACAAGGAGTTTTGGAGGGTATACTGGCAACGTGGTAGTATGACCATCTTCGTTAGTGCCACTCTGCGCATCAGGGATAGTGGAAGCTCTTTACAGAAAGCTACAGACCTTCTACATTTCTTCCCATATTATCGTCTAGGTATGCTGTGTGTGTATATGTTAGTCTACTCCCCAGATATATGACTTCATCCAGCACCCACCTCACCCCCACCCTAGGTAGATCAGCGACAGTACTTCCGACCAGGCTCCCCATTGGGAACAGTTTGTATTTCCCGGGATTGAGTCAAAGGTCGGATAGTTCTCCGATTTTCTGAAGTTCTGTACGAAGTACTGGTACTACTTCATCTGGTTGGCGTGGGTATACCAGAGTATCGTCAGCATACACGGAGAACACATGATTCATATTTCCCAACTGCATTCCCCATCTCCCCATCCTACCTCTTAGGTTCACCACCAGAGGTTCCATCGCAATAACAAACAGGAGAGGGGATAATAAGGGACAACCCTGTCTAGTGCCTTTTCGTAGAGTAAAACTTTCTGAGACCTGGTCCTGTAGTCGCACCCTGACCGTTAGATTAGTGTACAATATTTCCATCCATTTTATGTATTCTCCTCCTAGTCCCATTTTTCCAAGTACTGCCCACATATACTCCAATTCAACTGAATCGATAGCCTGTTGAATGTCTAATAATGCCAATGCGCAGCTCTCCTTTTCTATATTTGGCACATGCCGCACATGAGCCAGCCTACGCAGGTTATATGTGCTATTTCTTTTAGGAATAACCCCAGCCTGGTCTGGATGGACCAATTCGGGCAATTAAGGCAATAATCGTGACACCAGGATCCCACTTTGTATTTTTTGCATCTATATTTAATAAGGAAATTGGTTTATAGGAGTTTGGATAGATGGGGTTCTTGTCAGGTTTAATAACCATGGTGACCACTGCCTTCAACATGGTTTTTTGTAACTCTTTTTTATCTAGGGCCTTGTTAATTACTTCCAATAAGTGATCAGCCTCCAGCGGAGCAAACTTCTGATAAAACTCCGCCGGGAGTCCTTCTCTCCGTGGACATTTCTCCGGCTTTAGATTTTTTATAGCTGTAAGCATTTCTTCTTTTGAAATCTGTGCTCCTAGGGCCTGCGCCTCCTCTTTCTCTAGTGTGGGTAGTGCAATGTTATCTAGGAATTCTTGCAATATTTGAGATTGTATCTGAAGATTATTTGTACATGTTGTCTCTAACTGAGTTACAAATTCTTTGAGGATCGCCTCTTGTGTATATATGGTGCCTCTGTTGTTATTATGAAGCTGCAGTATAGGTGTGTGTTCCTTATCTGTTCCTATCAATCTAGCAAGAAGTGCCCCCAACCTACCCCTCTCCATATGTAATGGCTTTCAATATGCTGTGTACATGAATTTTTTCCAATCTAGACCAGGACTCTAGTAGTTTTCCTCAGACCCGGGTCCATTCATTCATGTGTGCTGGCATCATGTGTATGGTTTTCTCGAGGTTCTGCAGTTGATTTTCAAGTGTTATTATATCCCTGACTAACTGTTGTTTCACCCCATATGTGGTTTTGATATAAACCCCTCTTATAACCACCTTCATGGCTTCCCACTCCATCGATGTAGTGGCTGGCGACACCTAATTTTTGTCAAAATTGTGTTGTAGGGCCTCTGATACTGTCGTCACTTAGGGTGGGTCTGTGAGTGCCTCAACTCTGAGCCGCCAGAGCGGGACAGCCAGTCGACCCACTCCACTCTTTAGGGTGAGCAGTAGTGGCGTGTGATCAGATAAGTAGCGAGGAAGATAAAATACTACTTCCGTCACTGCAGATAGACCAGAGATGCAACAGCATTGGTCTATACCAATAAATGTTTTGGCTGCTGAGGAGTAGCATGATAATTCTCTTTTTGGTTGGCTCTGAAACTGCATACCTTACATTATTGTGGTTAGTGATGCTAACATGCAAGGTTTCGTCTCTAGGGGGCTCCCTATCTAACACCTTGTCAAAAACAGAATTGAAATCCCCCATTAGGATAATCTTTGCTCCTATATACGGTGTTGCAGCTTTCAGGATTAGTGGGGAACAAATGGGACAGTTCGGATTGGGGGCATAAACTTTGATAATACAGAGTTCTCTTCCCCCCGATTAACCAAGTAAAATAACATACCTCCTATCAGGTCTAGGGCATGCTGCAGGTGATGAAAGGGGACTCCTGCGCCACCCAAATGAGGGCCTCAGTGCAAAGCCTGATTATAACGTAGCGTAAAGTTGCCCTCTCTATTTTTTTTGGAGACTAGAGATGGTGTCCCCCTATATACGTGTCTCCTGTAGGCCGATTACTGCTAGTGTATACCGTTTCAGAAATGCATGTACTCAATGTCATTTTTCTAGATCGGTCATACCTTGAACGTTCCAGTTAAGTATTTTCAGAACTTGTGCATCCATTTCTATCTACCTCCCTTCTCCCATCACCTATATTCTCTTCCTGTGTAACACTTTTCTCTGACCAGATTTTACAAGAAAAAAAGACACATTCTTTCCACGACCTTTTAAACTGCCCCACAACTGGTGTAACGTGAATAACTGAACTTTCCCCTACACCCTGCCCCTTGGGAAGTTGTGTGAGTTCTGCTTCCAGTAGTACAACCAGGAAAAGATTCAGTACATACTGCCCCATTCCACCCTTCACATCTCCCTTATGCATTCTTGTAGTCCATGCCATAAATGTGTGAGGTCCGGTCAGTGCCCCGACCTCAAATTGATCCCTATCTGGTTGTATGTATTTCGGGTTCTGTGCTACAGAACTGGTTTCCCCCAAAGTGCGAGAATGCTCTCAAGCTCCCAATGTGAATCCCGAACTCTGGAGGGGGCATCTGCACTCTGCGGCTCTCCTTATCTTTTCCCACTCTAATGTGGTTATTTTCATTATTCTTACTGTTACTCAGCCTATGTTACCCCCTTCTCTGACTTGGAACACCCCACTCCAGCATGTGTTTGCTTATTAGTCACTTATATGCACCACACTCTTTTGTAGTTCTGCCTTCGGTCATTCATGTCTGCTTCCCTGGTCTCCAAGATCAGTCTCTAGTTCTTGTGATATCCTTTCTGATTCAGGTATCGTCTCCGTGCCTGACGCTTGCAATGTGCCATAGAGAATAACTTTAATTCAGCCTGGGCCTCTCGTTCTGTCCATATTTTGCTGCCTTTTAGACTGTCTGTGTTCCTGTGTCGAAACCTTAGATGTCAGGTTCCCAGTGGAGCCAGTGGACAGGGCCAGGTACCTTCCTTCAGCTCTCCTGGTGTCCAACCAGTCACTCGCCTCCCCTGCTGAGAAGAAAAATAGCATGCACCCTTCATTTTCCACTCATAGTTTTGCAGGATACATGGGCTGTATTTTAAATTCAGATCACAAAGTCTCCATATGACCGCAATTAAGGTTTTTCTCTGTTCCGGCACCCTTTGGGTATAGTTCGGGTATAATGAAGTAGGGTGTCCCTCGAACATGAACTGCCCTCTGCTTCGAGATGCCTGCAAAATAAGGTATCTTTCTCTATAATTAAAAAGATGAGGGACAATGGCTCGAGGAGGTGCTTCTTGTCTGGGCAGGGTACCAGTGCCCTATGTGCTCTCTTAACGTTAAAAAACTTTGAAAGTCTCTTGGGGGCGATTTCTTTAGTTATCCAGTCTTCCAGGAATAATTCAGTTTAGGGACCTTCCGCTTTTTCCTGGAAACCCACAAATCTGAGGTTGTTCCATCTTGCTCTCCCTTTAGATTCCTCTACTGTCTCATCTAGTTGTTGTACTTTGCTTTTAAGGTCAACCAACGTGGCACTGAGACTTTTCATTTCCTTTTGCAATGTGTTGACATCCTTTTCTGTAGTGGCCACCCTATCCGAGACTTTCCTCAAATCGCATCGCTGCAGATTCACATCTATAGCCACCGCATCTCTTCTGTGGACCATGTCATCTCTGGTTGATTGAATTGCTTGGATCACATCCGTCAATGTGGGGGGACATGCGTTGCTTTGCTCGTTGGGACTCCTCCCACCATTAACGTGTTCTTCACTGCATTCTGGGCCGTGTACCTGGGGCTGGGCATAGTTTTCTATTTTATTTGCTAATGGCTTACGTGCCTTCTCTTTCACCATAATTGCTGAAGGCTTCCCTTCTCGACCTGCTCTGTCCAAACAGGTGCCCTCTCTTTGTGGCTCCAGAGATTGAATGCCACCAGCCCCTATGCACTTCAATGTTAGTAAGTAAATGCTGTATTTGTTGATTAATTACAATCATTACAAAAACAAAATTACATAACAAGCACAAAGTCTGATTGAACAAATATGAATACAATGCCAAAGTATAACATGCCCGACATCGGATTAACTGTTTTCCAGTTTTGGAGGTAAAGTGCGTAAGTACATGTGATAGCAGCTTATAATTTCCAGTTAAAGTGCAATGAGCTCACATGACAAAAAATAAAATTAAAATGCTAAATACAAGCAACCAATATGACTAAATTTCTAAAATGACTATAACTATTAGCAACAGCGATACAATAGTATCCCAACATCAATACCAACGTGACCTGTGCTTTCAGCAGCAAATAAAAAATGCATTACATTTTCCACTGACAAAACTAAAGTGCAGCGTGCTGACAATAACATAGTTACTAATACATTTTAAAACTGATCTGTACATCATAGCACCATACTCAAGTCTTTAAAATCATCACTTCAATGTTATCTAGGCCCTGATTGCATCCCCTATATTTTGGGTTTGGGCTATGCTGTAACGTGCATGGTGCAAACCTTCAGAACAGTAATACGCTTTGTCGTTTTTTCCTACACTAGTATGTGCCCTGGTCAACTTCTTATCCATTGCACTCTTGGGCTTTGGGATCACGTAGCATGCAGTTTACCTTTAGTGCTGTGTGAGTCCTGTCTTCTCCATGCACTGCAATGTGCTTATTTCTGAGATCACCCAGGATTCTGTTGCGTCTCGGAATAATTCGGTCTAGCAGTGTCTCTGCGGTGATATGAACCGCTGTGGGGTCCGGGGTATATTAGGCTTCTACGTTATACACAGAGGCGGCCTGTGGCTGTGGATTCGCAGGGCCCAAACACAGGGAGCCTTACTTTCCACCCGGCTCATTTTATGGCCTTGGCTTTTCTCAGGGGGCGCAGGCAGGGCCCCAGAGATCCGTCCCCTGCTTACAGCTACACGGGCAAGCCCACAGGGTACGATGCTCTCAGCCGCGCAGGCAGCGGTACGTCCAGAGTTCCACGGCCACGACATGGCTTCATTGTCTCGCCCCTAGAGCCAACGCCCTCTGCCTCCCGGGGTGGCAAGCTGAAAGTTTCTTTCTCATCTTACCCCGCCCAAGATAGTGCCTTCGTTCCTCGAGGATTCTGTCGTCATCTCACCGATCCGTGGGTAAATCTCGCTTCCGCGTTTCTTTTGTTGGCTGGGTAAATACCACCACTATTTCAAACAACGTTTTGGGCTTATTGCAGGACAGGATGATGCAGGATTCCTTTAGATATTCGGGCCGCCGCAAGGAGCTCTAAGAAACGCGTCTATAAGGCCATGTTGTTAGGCCACGCCCTCGTCTTTTCTGGTAGCGGTAAACTTGTGTGTTTGGTTTGTAATCAACTGCAGCTCCCAATGATAGTATGTCTCAAACTGTAAGGATCAGAAAGATAATTGGAGTAGGTCTGCAACCAGAATGACCATGAACTGCCAGTCGGAGAGTGCTCTAAACCCAGGTTAAAGAAGGGGGACCTCTGTATCCTGCTCGGGCAAGCAAAGGACAGTTAGGGATGGTCCTGTGAGGTCAGAGATACTGGATGCAGACCTCATTTGGAGCCCTGAACGGCTGATCTGCAGGCGCTCAAACTTCATGTCACAAGGATGGTTTTGGGTGGACTCTGCCTAGCTGAGAGGCAAGGTCCTAAAGGCTGCTGGACACCTCACTCCATCAGTTGAGTTCAACACAGGCTTCAGTCAGCTGGGCCTCACTCTTTGTCATTCTGTGAGCATAAAGCATTCTAGCTACTCGATCCTGCCCACTGGAACTCCCTTCTTCTCACCTTAAAGGCTTTGCGCTTCATGCAGGAATTTAAACCCAGTCATCTTGTCACTGAAAGCCAAAGCTGGATTGAAGACCCCTTCCATCCCTCACACATTGTAAGTCTGTATTTTTCAGGAGTTTTTCATTCATACATATTTCTATTTGCTTGTGTCATGCATATATTAAAATTTCAGTAGATGTGTGTTCTTGTGTATGCCCATCTCTCTTCGCTGCTTATACCCACAATGTCAGTACCTTTCATACTCTCTACCTCTCTACCTTTTTTGGGGCATTATTACTGTTCTGTTGTAAAACATTTCTCTTCAAGATGATGGTAGAGGACTGATTGTTTATGTTATTTATATGTTTGAATAAAAATATTCAAAATAAAAATGTCTTTGCTGTTATATCTGTTTCTTGTACTTTCTGTAAGCCCCTCGCCCAATAGCTCCCCCTGCCCCTTCCTATCCTCACCTGACATTTTTTCTCTGCCACTTTACATCCATCACTCCTATAAAGAAGCTCTTTCTAGAGCTCCAAGTCCAAATGCTAACTTAATTGGTGAAGTCACCATCACATTGAAGGGTTTATTTTATGAGATTCAACCTCATCTGATATGTAGGCAGGACTCTCATTGTGAGAGTTTAGCCTCCTTTTTTTTGGAGAAAGTGCAGGCCATCTACCGAGGATTTGACCCATCTCTGTCGGATCCTGAGCCAGCGGACCCGAGTCTCTCGGATTATGAGACTCTGACTTCCATCCCTGATTTGTCTATGGAGGCCTTTGACAAACTAAGTCTCAGGATTAAATTGGGTTCCCCTCTGGATCCGTTGAAGCCAGATCAAATTAAACTGCTCTCCCCCTTGTGTCGGGTTCCAATTCTCACTCTGATCAACCTGTCGTTGTCTACAGGATCGGTCCCCTCCGCATGGAAGCTGGCGGTAGTCACCCCAGTTTTAAAGAAGGCAAACGCAGACCCGCTTCTAACTGAGAACTATCGCCCCATATCTCTTCTCCCCTGGACGGCCAAAGTCACCGAGGCTCATGTCAATTCCATCTTGACTGACCATCTAGCTCATAATCATATCTTAGATACGAGTCAGAATGGTTTTCGACCGGGACACAGCACCAAGACTGCCTTGCTCTACATGATCGAGCATTTGCGTCTGGTGCTTGACTCTGGGCGGACGGCGGCGCTCCTCTTATTAGACCTGAGTGCCGCATTCGATACGGTGTCTCACCGCATCCTGATCCAGCGCCTAGAGGAAGCTGGAGTAGCAGGTACTGCTCTTCAGTGGTTCGGTTCGTTCCTTACTGATCGTTTCTTTAAGGTGGCTATACCACCATGCCAGTCCACCTTCCATCCACTGAACCTGGGGGTCCCACAGGAATCCTCATTAAGTCCAACTTTGTTTAATCTCTACGTGAAACCGCTAGCTGCGATCGTCAAACAGTGGGGTCTGACGATGACCTCATATGCAGACGATACGCAGCTGGCGGTGACACTCAGTGGAGACCCAGAAGTGGATGCCCCCAGATTCCGTGCAGGACTCTTGGCAGTGGCAAATTGGTTAAAAACCAATTGTCTACAACTAATTGCCAATAAAACTGAAGTTATGGTTTTGGGGAAACTTGCGGAGCTTTGGGGAGATCAGTGGTGGCCTCCAGAACTGGGCGTCACCCCCATTCCTACTTCAGAAGTAAAGAACTTAGAAGTATGGCTGGATCCGGCTCTCACCTTTACGGGTCACACGAAGAAGGTTGCTACCACCTGCTACGGTATCCTGCGAGGAATAAGGCCAATCCTCAAATTTTTTGACCCCCCCACCCGGCAGCTCGTGGTCCAAGCCTCAATCCTGTCTCGGCTGGATTACGGTAGCACGCTGTTGTTGGGGGTAAACCAGGATGAGGCATCTAGGCTACAAAGGGTACAGAATGCTGCGGCGCGGGCCATTGTTGGCCTTCCCAGGCACTGTTCGGCCTCCAGCACTATCTCTGCCCTTCACTGGCTACCGGTAAGGCAGAGAATTAAGTTTAAGGCGCTCTGTCTGGCCTTTAAAATTTTGAAGTTCTCCTTGCCGCCTGCACTGGCTAATTTACTCATCCCTTATGTGCCTTCTAGGTCTTTGAGATCGGAGGCCCTTCATCTCGCGGTCTGCCCCCGCTTTAAACTCAGCAGGATGGGTGGCCGCTCTTACCGAGTACTTGCCGCTGGGTTATGGAACTCTCTCCCGGTGCATATTCGAGCTCTGAACAATCTGGCCGCCTTTAGGCGTGCTATTAAAACTTTCTTGTTTCCTGCACTTGCTTAGTTGTCTGTTCTCTCCCTGTATGTGTGTTATGTTTGGTACTTGTTCAAAGCGCCAGGACACCGATTTGCTGGGGCAGCTGCGCGCTCTATAAATAAAATTAACATAACATAACATAACATTCAAAAAAACATCTTCCCCATCTGCTTACAAAAAAGGAGGCAGACTCTCTACACTTCTTTTTTTAGGTCTAGGTTTAGACAGACCTTTTTAAAAACAATATATACATTGGGGGTTTTATCCCTTGGCTTTCTTCAGTCAGACTCTTTCAGCTGTTGGCTTGAGACTTTCTTAATCCTTTCTTGGCTCAGTTCAGTGGAGTATTCAAAGCTCACCTTAGGATATTGGCTTTGTGACTGCATCCTCTCCCCAGTAAGTGCTTGCACTCAGCAAATTGAGTGCTTACTTCTCTGTGTATGCTCCTGCTGGGTCCCACCCATCTGCCTTACTCTTACATGCTAATGCTACATGTGCTAATACATTAAAACCAGGCATATTGGCTTTGTTAATGCTTGTTCTTTGCTGTTGCCATTTACCTTGTAGCTTGAGCTCTTGAAGAGACTTTACTGTTTAAGTAACTTTTTGCAAGTCTATTTAACACTAGCCAGCGACAGATACAAAGGATCTTCCCAAGGACTATTTAGCAGCACCAAGAACCAGCATGTACAGTCCACAGGAAGAGCAGGCATGGGCCACACTCAGTGGTTCCACTTCTCAGCAAAGGTCCTCTCTAATCACACTGACCTCTAGTGCAGCAACAGGGGCAAGCTATTGCAAGAGACCCATACACTCCTTTCAGTAAAGTGCTCTGGCTGACAGGAGACAACCTGGCCCTAAAGTCCAGAGAAGTGTCAAGAAGTCCCACATATGTCTTCAACACTTGTTCAGTTATTGTTTTTTGACTTCCTATTGAATCTCAGCAGAGAGTTTACCTAGAAGATCTAGAGTAGAGATGGGTGGGTTGTACAACATGTCTCAGAGAAAAATATTGCCAACAAAAATATTATAATACTACACTTGGGATCCAAGGGAGCCACTCCCATAAGAGAACGTATAGCTCCTTATTTAAATGTATAAACTCACTATACGTTCTACTAAAATTAGGGGCTGTGTATTAGGAGCAAAGGGAAGGAGTCATTTTTAAGGACGAGAACCCTCACTCACCCATTGGGCTCCCATTTCACATCGGGGCAGCAAGGTCCCAGATGTGGGCTACAATTCTCCACCAAATGTGGTGGGTGGAGAAGAGTTGAGGTGTTCTCAGATGAGGGATGCCACAAAGCAGTGTAGGTGAGTGAGGGGCAGAGTGCTAAGAAAAGTGTGTGTGATGAGTTAAAACTATCTCAAGGGCTCAGTTTCTTTATTCAGTAGTAGTGTCCTTGGATAGGATAAAAAAATGTGAGAGGACTGGAGGTTCAAAGCAAATATACCCCCTTAGAGTTCAAAATGTTTCTGCCTTTGTTAGACTCCAAACAAAGTTTGTAAGCATTCTTTAGGACCAAATATTAGTACTAGTCACTCTGTAAACGTATACAACACTTGTGTTAGACAAGATGGCTATACTGTCAGTAATCATATGCAGTCACCAGAATCGTGGGTACTTAATACACCATCTCCATCTATGACAAAACAAAAAAACATAATACACTTAGCCTAAAGTAATTGTTGCACAAAGTGCCTCCCAAAGCACATTCACAATATCCCCTATAAACAATTCATAAAACACAGGGTGTATTTGTGAGTCAGAAGGCGGGAACATGGTTACCTGTTAGTGGAGATAGACTTAGCCTCTCTACAGCCACAAGGTACCCAGCAGCCAGTTTGGATCATAGAACTAAAAAAAGGAATTGAAAAACAATGGCAGTGTAAAGAAAGGCATTCAGAATCATATCCTATTGTGTATGGAAAGTAAATTCTTCTAAGAGTAAAGTGGAGACAGGACAGTGAGGCCTAAAAAGGCTCCCACCCACTAAACATCATGTGTGCAGACAGAGGAGAAAGAGATGGGACGCCGCTAAAATGAGGGAAAGTACATGTGTCAGACCACACAGTCCTCTATAACTAGTGTGAATTTAGCCTCATGTCTCATCGCAAGGTTAGAGGGGCCAGCTGTAATGAAGTGAACTTACAGCTGTAATCAAATTAATGCACATGGATGACACAAATATGTTCCAGCATCAATTTCCCTAACCCTGTTTTGTGGCATCCCCCTGTCTGAAAACACCTCAGCTCCTCCCCACCCACAACATTACATGGAGAGTTGTAGCCAGCATCTGGGACCTTGCTGCCCTGATGTGAGGAGGGAGCCCAATGATGAAGTATGTCACCCTTGGTTGAGTGAGGGTTCTCGTCCTTAAAAAGGACCCCTTCACTTTGCCCCTAATAACGAACGATTTTAGCAGAACATATCTTTAGTGAGTTTATACAACAAAAATATTGCCCAAAAAATATTATAAAAATATTCCAATTAAAGTACTTATGTAAAAACAATACACAAATGTATGACTTTAAACCAGAAAATAAAAACATATACTTTAAAGTATTACAAAAAATAATAAATATGCCATTTTAACCAGTAAAAACTATGATATAAATAATAAGAATAAGTACTAATAATATGTACTTTAATCACAAACACTACATATAAATATAGAAAAGTATACAATAACAATATGAATATAAAAAATAAAACTTATAATACTACATATATAAATAACAAAACACAATTTACTTTAAACTAACTTTTAAAATTAAATCATAAAAATGTACATTACATTTGTTTTTTATTCACATTCAAAATTGGACTTTGAGAGGTCGAAATCACTACTTCCGCTGTAACCTGACCAACAGTGGTAAAGTGTTGGTCTTTCGTGGGGTTAGATGTATTGTACGCACTCCAGCGTCAGCAACAGTAGAGAAAGTGAAGGGCTTTAAAGGGGTTAGATTTACTATTCTCACTCCGACATAAGCTACAGTATAGAGAGTGTTGAACTTTGACGGGTCAGATTTACTATTCCCATACCACATAATTAACAGTCGGTAAAGTGTTATACTTGCGAGGGGTTACGTTTTCTAACTCACTCTGACATAAGCAATAGTAGGGAACGTGTTGAATTTGGAGGGGTCAGATTTACTATTCCACTCTAGTGTAAGCAATAGTAGGGGAAGTGGTGGAGCTTGGAAAGGGCAGATTTACCATTCACACTTGGATGTAGGCAACCATAGGAAAAGTGTTGGACTTTAGAGAGGTCAGATTTACTTTTCGCAGTTACGCTTGAGCAACAGAAGGGAAAGTGTTGAACTTTGAAGGGGCTAAATTTCCTATTCTCACTCCGACATAAGCAACAGTAGGTAAAGTGCTGTAGTGTAGATGGTCAGATTTACTATTCCCACCCTCACATAGGCAACAGTAGAGAAAGTGAGAGACTATGGAGTTGTCAGAACTACTATTTCCATTTAAGTGTGAACAACGGTGGAGAAAATGTTGAACTTTGGAAAACTCTGATTAACTTTTCCCAATTTTAAAATAATAATAAAGAAAAACATATAAAGAAAATAAAGAAGCATGAAATATATTCCCACACATATAAAAAAATATATTTTTGTCATTGTAAAATGTATATAAATATTTAAAAGCTAAAAATATTCAATGAACATATAAAATTATACATAAAACAACATTTTCTAATGTATCAAAATAAAATAAAAAATTGATATGTATTTATACCAACAACCTACAACATAATATAATTAGTTAATATTCAAATTATTAAAAACAATTAAACAAGAAAATCAATTATTTAATTAACCAATGAACAATTAAAAAAATAACTACCAGATTATACATACACATATTAAATAATGTTAAAGACTATACATGATTAATAAAAAAATTACCAATTGCATCTTATAACAAAGTATAATCAAATAAAAAATACATATTCAAAAAACTTCCCACAGTATTAACACACCAACACAAAACTCATAGAAATAAAAGAGATTAAATGAAATAAGAAACCTTTATTGTTATTGTTATTGTCATTTTATATAGCGCCAATTCACCTGCAGGTCTCAGGGCGCTTTGACCGCAAAACACAACAACCGAGTTAGCCGAAAGGGAGTGAAGGAACTGGGTAAGACTATACTGGGCTGAGCGTTGCTCTGAATAGAATTGTTTTTAGGGCTTTACTGAAGCGGAGTAAATTGCCATCCTTACGGAGGGCCTCAGGCAAATCGTTCCAGAGCTTAGGTAGTAGGACGGAGAAGGATCTCCCGCCCTTTGTGGCCAGTCTGAACCGGGGACATAAAAGCAATTGGGCGTCGGAGGACCTGAGACTTCTTTCCGGTCTGTAAATCTCTAGCCGTTCCTTGATATACGCCGGGGCTTGTCCATAAATGGATTTGTGGGCTATACAGAGGCTTTTGAAGACTGACCTTTGCCCAACTGGCAGCCAATGAAGGTTCCGTAGTAACGGGGAGGCATGTGCTCTTCTTGGGAGTTTGAAGACGAGTCTAGCCGCGTCATTTAAGACCACCTGCAGTCTGTTGATTAGAGTTTTAGGTAGGCCCAGGTAGAGCGCATTTCCGTAATCAAGCCTCGATAGTATGGTGGCAGAAACTACTGTGCGAAGCATTGACTGGGAGAGGAGAGGAACTAATTTGCGCAGCTGTCTTATGAGACCAGTGCAGGTTCCAACCACAGTGGAGATCTGGCTGACCATTGAGAGGGCACTGTCTATCTTAATGCTTAGACTTTTGACCGCGTCAGCTGGCTTAGGGGTCGGGCCCAATTCCTGAGGCCAGTACAAGTCACTCCAGGGCGAGCAATTTGAAGAAACTATCAGCACCTCAGTTTTTTCGGGGTTTATTTTTAGGAGGTTCGTAGACATCCAATGGACTGTGTATCTAAGCACCTCCTGTGCGTGTACCTGAGCCTGTATAGTGTTGTCTATGCTCAACAACAGCTGTGTATCGTCGGCATAATTGAACACACGGCAGCCCATCTCAGCTAGTGTATTTATCAGAGGTTAGAGATATAGGTTGAACAGGAGTGGGGACAATGCTGAGCCCTGGGGGACTCCACATGTCAGGTCTCCCACTCCTGATATCCTGTCTCCCAGCTGAATCCTCTGTGTTCTCCCGGTTTTGAAAAGATTCCAACCATCGGTAAGCTGAGTCTCGGACCCCAAAACCGGACAACCTGTCCAAAAGTAGGGTATGGCTGACAGTATCGAACGCCGCTGAAAGATCTAATAATATCAGGGCGCTCGGTTTTTTCCTGTCAGCCATCCCTCGGCGCTCGTCCAGCACCGAGAGCATGACTAACTCAGTGCTGTGATGTGCACGGAAACCTGCCTGCATCTCATGGAGAAGATGATTAGATTCCAGGAATGATGCCAGGGATTTCAGCACATGTTGCTCAAGCACTTTTGACAGGAACGGAAGCTGGGAAATGGGCCTGTAGTTTTTCAGAACTTTGGTGTCTGCCCAGGCTTTTTTTAGTAGTGGTTTCACTCGTGCTTCTTTGAAGCTAGTGGGAAGCCGTCCGGTATCTAATGATTTATTTAATATTGTCAGTATGTGATCCTCTAGACTGGGGCGGGCTAAGCAAAACACACTTGGGGGGCATGGATCTGCTGGGGAGCCAGACTTTGTCTTCCTCATCAGGGATTCAAGGATTAATGGGTCAATCGGGGGGAATTTGACATAAGAATTCCTGCCTGATTTATGACAGCCTGTTGCTCAATGGGATCGACCGCCGTACTTTTTATTTCTTGTAAAATGAGGTCGACCTTTTCCAGAAAATATTTCTGGAAGGTGTCGCAGCTAATATTGGTTTCCGTATCTTGAGTTCTTTTGGTTAATTCCGTGAGAATTTTAAATGTTTCTTTCTGGACGTTGCCCGCCTTATTTATGCGATTTTCATAGAATGTGGCTTTGGTGTCCTGAATGCATTTTTTATAGGTACGGAGCGATTTCTTGTATTGTTCACAAGTCTTAACATCTTTTTGCTTCCTCCAGTTTCTCTCCATATTTCGTAGGGTCTTTCTATGCTCCCTCAGGGCAGATGTGAACCAGGGGGCTCCCTTTCTGCCACTATTCGCTCTTTGGAGCTTCTCGGGTGCGATCTGATCAATGGCTTTGGTCAGATAGCCCATAATATCCTTACACTCCTGATCTACATCCTTATCAGATGCTATGGGTTGGACAATTTCCGTAAGTGTCGTGGTCAATGTTTGTAGATCAACATTTTTCCACTGACGAATCATTTTAGTTTTTGGTGGAAGGTGTGAAGACCTTGCATCTATAGGAATATCACAATAGATCAGATGGTGATCTGACCAGATACAGGGGAGGATTTTCACTAATGTCACCTTGGGATCTGTAGTCCATATTAGGTCAAGAGTGTGACATTTTATATGCGTAGGGGCATTTACCAGCTGCCTGAAACCCAAAGAGGACATAGTTGTTTCCAAAGAGCTAGCTGTTAACTCTTTCTTCTCTTTGTCCCAGTGCAGATTGAAGTCTCCCGTAACTAATATGTTCTTATATCTTGAGCAAATGTCGGATATGTTGGCCATGAATGAGTCATTGAAACCTGGGGTGGCGTTAGGTGGACGGTATACGGTGAGAATTGTAAGGCAAAAATTATCAAACATGATTTTGACCGCCAGCATATCAGCCAGATCAGTAGATTCCGCCAGGATTTTAGTTACGGCTAAGTTTTTCTTGAATAGTATTGCCACTCCTCCCCCTCGGGCATTCCCTATACAGTTGTGCCAATAGATATCAAAGCCTGATGGAACAGCGGCTATGATATCAGGTAGAGAGTTTTCCCCAAGCCATGTCTCGGTCAAGGTCAAGATGTCTATATCTTCATCTTGTAGTAATGTAAATATCTCAAGGCTGTGGCAGTGTAAAGACCTTGTGTTTAAACTAACCAGCTTCAAGGTGTGAGAGTTTGGCAAAGACCTACCTATATATGGTCTCCGAATGGACAGCTCATCCAGAATGGCTAGTGTGGCCGAGTCTGGAGACAGATTTCCCTCATTCAGTTGGTGTATTTCATCCCTAGAATAGGTGATCCAGTAGTCAGGAGTCCCAGCCCCTGCGCCCGTTTGTGCGCGGACGGGCGCAGACGGGCAGGACTCTGGCACGACTCCGGCGCAAATCCGGCGCATCCGTTGAGCGCGTCTGCTGCGCGGAGACATGGTCGTCTGTTTTTATACTGGCGACTAGAGCGCTCAGTGTGTGGGGCCCAACCCAAGATGGCCACCACGGAATCACGAGCCCAGGAGCCGGGGGCTTGACCAACCCTGCCAAGCACCACCAGGGATCAGGGGGAAGGAAATAAGCTACCTCGATCTCAGGCTAAGAATTGAGGTTTCCGAAAGTGCTGCAAGTGTGACTACAATGTGTGTGCAAATTAGCGCTAAAAATTAATAGGGGATCGGACACAAAGGATAGAATACAATTTTAAAATCAGCGTAATATAAAAACGAGAACCACCCGGTTTCAGCCTCGGGGGTGTAATGGGTGCAATCACGCAACCAAAGTGCCCTCCTTCCATTTATACTGGCGACTAGAGCGCTCAGTGTGTGGGGCCCAACCCAAGATGACCACCACGGAATCACGAGCCCGGGAGCCGGGCGCTTGACCAACCCTGCCAAGCACCACCAGGGATCAGGGTATATATATATATTTTCATAGTAAGAAAACAAAACTGCAATTACATAATTAAATACATTTAACAACAAAATAACCCATACCATAAACTAATAATACTAAGCCAGCCACGGCCCGTGGAGGGAGTTTCGGTGGTGCGGAGAGGCGGGGGAGGGGCAGGGTGTGGGGTGCTAAAAACCGGAGTATGGATAATTGAAGGTAAGTAAACAATTTAATAATAAAACGAATTTCGTAGCGCGCCCTGCATCGCACCATGCGATGCAGGGTCGCTACAATTTTTTTTTTATTTATTAGATGGTGGTGCCCGCCCCGTCATCAGAGGCTTGTAATCTCTGCTCCGGGCCCCTTTTCCCCTGTCCACTGTCGCGCTTGGCCGGTATTGAAACTTCACCCAGCAGTGTGCACCAGTTACAGAGCAGATCCAATCCCGCGTAAGGCTGCCTTTCGCAGGAGGAGCTCGCCTGCGTTAGTAAACCTCTTGCCTAACACAACCTAGGATGTTCAGCACAAATCCTAATTGCAGCTACCGGTGAATACCTCGATGGCAATTACAGTCTGCGGGGTTCTGATATCGGGGTCTTATCTCGGCGGGCCCCTTGTGGAAGTGGCATATTGGTATGACCAGTTAATATTTACTAAGAGTGAAAGCTGACATTTCTGCCAAATAGCTACCACTTTTGAAGATATTTAAAGAAATGTAAAGTTGTTTTTAGCTTGTAACCTGTTTTTATACATTTTTGTTTTTTCTGTACACAAAGTATTCCACTGAACTACCGATATTACCGTTTTAAAATGGCTACAATGTTTTCATTACATTACAAGCTGCGGTAAGCATCACGGGGCTTGTCGTTCTTTTGTGTTCATGCCCTTTAGTGTTTGCATGCACATGTGTTTGTCTGGGCCCTCTCCTTACCCCACTGACTCTGTACCCTGCTGCCGGTAGACATCATGGGGAAGACCGGGAAACCGCACTCTGGCACGGCCGGCAAGCTAAAGCGCTGGAAAAAGGAACGTAGCAGCAACTCCAACCCTGCCGCCAGACAGCACCGTGAGGCTGCAAGGAGCCGCTTTTTCAGTCGTCCTGGACGTAGGAGAATTAACACTTGATGGTCTTGGAAAGTTGGATGTACCAGCAGTTTTCTTAATGGTCCCTTAATACACGAGGTGGTGTTAAATTTTGGAGCATTCGCTTGAGTTTGAAGCACATTCATGGTGAATTTATTGAGTGGCACTGACTATAGAAACTGTCACTGTCATTTAGGGCATGATCTGGGTTCATTCATACTTCACTCCATGTCATTTAGCCTTGGGCTTCCAGTCTCGGTATAATGTGCTATGGTAATGGGTGTTATATAGCGTTTACTACTCCAAACGATGCGCCGAAAGACTTTGCCGGCTCATAGCGACCGTAGAAATGTCACTATGCTTAAAAAGTTATTGTTTCTATCTGATTATCACAATATTATCATTTGCATCGTAAGCAATATACGGCAGATGTCGTGCTGTTGGCAGTTTGTAATACTGCTATATCACTTGAACTGACTGTTTTGGAAGCACTGTCATGCCAATTTGTCAAGTATTTGAAACTTTTTGGTATGCTTCCTCGCATCCATTTCCCTCATTTGGCTTTTATCTCAGCCCTCACCTCTTTCTCACGTACGCCTCTTTCACTTTTTTTATTTGCTTTCTCGCCATTTCTTCCTTTAACTTCATTTCTGTCTTCTCTTTTTCCTTTTTCTCTCCATGCACACCATCTCTCCGTTCTCACTCTCTACGATCTGAGGGGACGCCCTGCAACTTTGTGGCTTTGCCTAATCCATTTACCTCTCCCCAGGAGGTGACAGATGCCTGGATTGTGTGCTTCCTGTTGTTCTGCTTCTTCCATGACAGTGCAAGCCTCCTCACACTGCCCACCAGCGCATATCACCCCTTTTTCAGTCTGATGGGAATGTGCTCATTCAGTATGTGACCTCTCTCGCAAGTGTCAGTTTTGTGTCTCTTGTGAGAATGAGTCTGGCAGGGAGAGGTAGTCTCAACAATAACTTGTGTCTGTAGATTAGTAGATTCACAAGTTGTAGTAACCACACAGCCCTCGAGTGCCATTTTCTAACGGCTGGGGTTGAGGGAGGGAGTAGAAGTAGCTGCAGGCGGTCAGCATGGATATGCCTTTCCAAACTGTGGGTCAGTCTGAGGTCACGGAGAGAGGACAGCAAGCAAGGGCCTGATGCATAATAGAAACATGGGTCTGAGCTCTGGTGAGACAGGAACAGACACTACTTCCAATGACTGCTCTCTCTGCCATTTGGACACTATGACAAAGAGGGGGCTGTTGTGCCCAACCGGCTACCCTGAGCACGCTTGTACTCATATTGCAATGAATCAATTTGTGCAGACTGTGAAAGCCTAAGCGCTCAGTTCAGTAAATGTGATGGCCTTGTAGTGGAATGTGTGTGGCTCTGTGTGTGTGTGGCTCTGTCCCTGTGTGTGTGGCTCTGTCTCTGTGTGTGTGGCTCTGTCCATGTGTGTGTCTCTGTCTGTGTGTGTGTGTCTCTGTCTGTGTGTGTGTGGCTCTTTGTGTGGGGCTCTGTGTGTGTGGGGGGCTCTCTGGGTGTGGGGGGCTCTCTGTGTGTGTGGGGATCTGTGTGTGTGTGGGGGGCTCTGTGTGGATAGATTTTTTCTGTAGGTGGCTCTATGTGTGGCAGGCTCTGTCTGTGTGAGGGTAGCTCTGTGTAGGTGGCTGTGTGTGTGGTTTTATGTGAATGACTCTGTGTGGGTGGCTCTGTGTGTGTGTGTGGCTCTGTGTGGGTGTAAATGCAATAGGTCATGCATATGCGAGCGATTAAGCTATTGCCATTGTAAATGACAATGCCATTTATTTAACAATTAAGCCATTGGCAATGTAAATGACAATGCTATTTATTTATGATTTAAAAAAGAAAAAAAAATGTCATGAGCAATGCCAATAGCTCTACCTTTAATAATGCCGAGACCATAGCATTGTAAATGCTTGTTCATTCTGCTGCTGCTAGACTAGCAAGTTTCAGGAGGCTGGGTTTCCAAATCGTTTTGTGTATTCATTAAAATATATGAATCTGTCCTCCCCATGTAGCAGTTTGCATGTTGGGGTCCCCAGGGTCCCTCAAGCTCTACAATCTCCATACCCGTCATTGTAAAAAAGATGATTTCCATCCACCAGGTTCTCCAACATTTAGCATACCTTTTCATCTTTTTGCGATATAACCTTCCTTCAAATTAGCCAAATCGTGACTAGTTCTGGGCGAAATTAGAAATAAACTGTTGCAAATTTACCATGGAGGCACTGGAACAACAATGTGTAAACTGCTATTGTTCACGGTGCTTTTGTTTTTCTGTATTATGTTTTAGAGCAAAATGCACTTCTTGAGTCAAAAAGTAATTCAGGACACATTTTGCACTTAAATATAGAGCTAAATGACAGATCAGCATTTTGCCTAATTACAAGTAATTTTGTTTCATTTTGCTGAAATTTCACATAATTACACAAAAGCAAATGCCATGACTTTCGTACATCGCTGTCTGGGACCACTGAGTCTAAAAGCTTCTTTGAATTACTGGAAGATATATTTTTGATGCTCAACAACTTTGTACCATTCAAGACCATCTTCAACAATGCATCTACCAAATCAGGGGGGGTTCTTTCCCATCTACGCCACCCTGACGTTGTTTGACCAAAAACATAGAGCCACCAGCCCACAGTTTGCATATGAATAACACAATTTCTCAGCAGCTTTTCTTGTATGCCATCATTCCAGCAGAATCACAGAAGTAATTAGACGCCTTGAAATAACACATTGGCATCTAATGGAAAAGCTACAGGAAGGACAATGGCTTTTGCTAATAAACTTTTGCACATCAGTGACAATGGAAACTTCAGCCAGAATTCCATTCATTGCTTTACTCGTTTCCAAACTGTGATAAGGTCTCCTACATAAACTTCACAGAAGTTCGAAGTATTCAATTCCAAGTGAAATGAAAAGTCATGCCCGGTCATTTTATCAGGCATATCAGTTTATTTAGTTAAACAGGATCACCTCCTGACTACAATTGTCCATGCATGTGAGATTGTGAAATGAAAGCTCAGGATGGGTACATGTGGTAGAATTATCTAAATTGGAACTAAGTCCCAGATGCACCAGGCGCTCCCTAATTTAGCTGCCCCCATCATAGTTTAGGATATTACAAAAACAATGTGCTTTCCCAAGGGAGATTCGAACTCCTGCATGCACTATGGCGAGCAGAACATTATTAGGTAGGTCACTGGATTCAAACTGATGGCCTGTCTTCAATGCAGAGGGCCTGGCAGGACATGTAGGAGAAGGAAGGAATTCCGCCTGAGAGCTCCTGGAGGATGATGCCTGGGGTTCCCTGAAAACCAGTTTTCACCATGACTACCATACACCGAAAATGTTAGGTTGTGATTAGGCCTGGGTGAAATTGAAATTGCCCCCCTTTTATATTTTGCTTGTCTTGTGGTGCTGAGGGCCCCATTAGAAGTACTTCAAGAATATCTCATAGGTATTCTCAGACCCGGAAGTGCTGATACCACTGGTACCTGCAATTCCTACTTGCATGAATACAGGACCATTACAGGATTTGTCAGAAAGATAAGATGAATAGGAGGCGAGAATTGATGTTTCTGCTTGAATTTCCATGTGATCCACCTGTTGGATGCTTATTAATAAGAAATGTCACCATCTTTGAGTGGAATAAATATATAGGTGAAAAACTTGGAAGTAGCAGTAGTTTCCACTAGAAGTGGGTGAATCACTGAAAGCAGAAACCGGCTCGAGCCAGATGCCTATGCTCTGGCTCAGCTTGCGGTCCTCTTGACACCTTCAAGTCGAAAATAAGTCAAGTTTTCATTGAAGGTGGAGTGACCTTGTGACTAGAGCTGTTGACCATGGAACATGCGGGATCAGGTTAGAATACCTGCCTCAACTCAGTATCCTATGTATCTCAACAAATCTTCCTGTGTTGAGTCAACATAAATGGTAACTGTCTGTTGTGAAGCATTCTTTTGTCCATGGATACGTTTTTGCTAGCCAAAAAGATATGTGGATTCTGTTTATCACCCACGCTCTAACCTTATCCTCCTAGAAATAAAGACACAGTGTTAACCTTTGATGTCGGAAAGAGATAATCATCTAGTGTCTGAATTACAATGTCGAAACTGGAAAATCTGGGATTAATCTCTACTTGACCAAATTGTGTGATCCCAGGTAAATACTTTATATCACTGATCCACCTTTTAGTTCATTATTAATTATGAGAGCACCTTCAAAACAGTTCTGGGTGAAATTTAAATTACGCATTACGCTTGTAACGTGAAATTTCCAAAATGATGACTGCAAAAACAACGGTTGATGGACAGAATGCAGAACAATGTCATACATTCACCCCAGTACAGAGATCTGGGCCTAAATCCATCATTTTTTTGCACTCCACACCACCCCAGTTTAGACATGGCCATATGCAAATCAGCCTTGACCCTGTGCCTCATGGGAACACTCCAGCCCGAACTGCCAACCCATGTCTTTCCTGGACCGGAATCAAGCATCCTAGGACCGGTTTCTTGCTATCAGCCGTCTTCAGCCAGGATAGCTTGACTTCTGATAGGTTTCATTTTCTGATGCCCCGCCCACTGCCATTTACATATGCGAGTTAGCATCATGTGTCTAACTAATGACGTATTCACATGTGCCTTTTTGTGTTTCTACTATTCATAGTATTATTCATTTATGCGTGTGGTGATGTTCAGTTTTCTTAGCTTAGCTTGTGTGCCACCATTTTGGATGTTCATCTGTGTGTGCGAGTCGCACTCGCTCATCCCCCCTCCCGTAGGAATAGGAAAAACCCTAATGCAGCAGTTTTCGTTTCTTAGCTAACTGTGGCCGAAACTAACAAGTTTCTTATCTGTAATGTTCTCATACTCTGGAAACGCTGAGGCCCGGCTCCGCGGCTTTGGGCAGAGATAACAAAATGTTGCTCTTGCAGGTGCAGATGCCTCTTGTGTGAGACCATTGTTCCCCTCTCTGGGGTTCAGTACTTTTCCAGTATGGGCGTGTTTTACTTTGCTGTACCATGATATAATGTATTACTGTGATGAGATGAGTCAGTCCTCTCGGCGCACTCTTAGGGGTGAGGTCGGACAGGGCCCTCTCATATGGGAGTTTGTGGCCTAATAAAATTACGTTGTTTATTCTTCTCCACTGTCCGGCTGACTTCTTACTGAGTAACTATAGGTGAGTGTGGTAAGTCACTCGGGTGGATTTGAGCCACGCTTATTAGATGGCGCCCGAACAGGAACCCCGCGATTAGGATCTTTCTCACCCGTAAGTGGGTAGCAGAAGACCGGGGACCCTCTTGTCGGCACGGTGGGTCCGGGTACCCACTTTGATGCCGAGCTTGGTTCTCGCAGCGCTGCCCCACCCTGCTGATCGGGAGAGGTCCCGGTTCGGGATCCTGCGCCGGGGTCTGGAAGGCGGAACTTTGGAGCTGACCGTGTTGGTCCTGACAGCTGGAGGTGGAGAACGGTAGAGGTTGGTACCGCATACGGAAGGTGAGTGGTCCGACTGTTGTTTTAGGGAGCTGGGATGCTCTGAGAGACCGGTGTGTCTCTAGTGGTTGGAGGAGCCGGTGTGCTCCTGGGGCTAGTGTGCTCCGGGGAACTCAGAATGCGAGTGGTGCTCTGACAGACTTGGCGGAGGTTGAGTGGACGTTTGTTTGTGGTCATCCGACCGGGTGGTACTGCGGTGGAGGCGTGGCTCATTTAGATTCAGGGACTCACCCGAACCCCTAGCGTGTGTGGTTCGTTGGGAGTAGGTCCTGGGTCTCCCGTGGTAAAGTGCGCAGCAATCTGTAGTGCCGCCCGAGTGGCGGATGTGTCCTCCAACCTCAGAACTGTTGGTGTACTGTTTGGTCTGCGGTAAGATCCAGGTTCCCCAGGACTTGGTCGACGGGCTATGTCCCATTTTGTATACACGTGTTTGGTGTGAAAATTTGATGCGTAGGTTGAACGAATATATGTGTGTGTGTGTTTAGTAGTGATTGGGCAGTTGGAAAGTTGGTGAGCAGGTGTGTGAGAGTTTGCGCTAGTGCGCGATAGGGTGTGTGAAGATGCCATGTTTCAGTAAGCTGCGGTGTCTCTGGTGCTGTTGCGGTGCCTCGGACACCAGATTGGCTGAGAGCCAGCCCGCCCCGGTAGAGGGCTCCTCTAATTTTGATATGTACGTGAAGCATGGATTGACCCCGATTTTGTTTAGTACTTTGTGGCATAGGTACACTAAGGGCAATGTGGATTTGCAGTGGCCATTGACGGGTTCTTTCGATGTGGCAAAAATAGACTATTTACAAAACAGACTGTTTGCCAGAGCATGTTTGATTCATTAAGGATGTGGCAAAAGGAAGTGAAGGAGCGTCAGTTGAGAGAGGAGAAGGTAGCTCAGAAGAGAGCGGCACAGACGATGGCACAGAAGGCGCCGGAACACACAAAGAAAGAGAATGAGCAGCGGATTGAGCGCGCAGACAGGCTTTTTAGGCGACAGGAGAATAAAAGTTATGTGGTAAGGGAGGAAGACCAGGATGAGATGGAGGATATTTTGAGTGCTCGGCCCCCTCCCCCTTACGCCCCACAGTCATTGTACCCCACGTTGACGGATTTGGTTTCTTCCGGTGGGGTTTTGGCTCCACAAATGAGTGCTCCCCACTTGTCCGACACTTCCACTTCTTCTATTTTAGCATCTTCTTTGTTGGGAGATGTTGGACAGGTTTTACCTTCTGCCTCCTCTATATTGCCTGCGCCCCTGGTTTCTCTACTTGCGGCGAGCTCACCTACTCCCTCTGTGTTTTCCTCTGCACTTCCCGCTGTTTCTGCTAGCGCTACTCCCCGCAGTGGGCTACCGACCCGAATAGAGGTGTGAGAAGTGGGTTGCTCACTCAGGTACGAAAGTTGCTTACGCGCTCTACAGTTGGGTTGGATGAGAAAACGGTGGTGGCTAATCAAGCCTGTCAGTGGGCCAGGAATAATATTTACTTGTTCGAAGACATTTGGTCCACGATGAAAGATTATGAACCTCTGATGCAACAGCACGCTTTATGGCACATGTCGACGACGCTGATAGCGTTATGGGAACAAGGGTACGGAGGGGCGGCACCCGCAATTCTTCATGACATAAAGAATGGAGCCTTTAGGGCTAACACTGGGGTACGGGAGGTGATGCGAAGTTTAAGGTCCTTGTTGGAGTATAGAAATGAATTACAGTCTGCAGGTACGCCCCATTTTCCTGGGATACATCCAATGCGTTAGGTGCATCCTATTTTTCACCCCGAAGGCCCTGAAGTGGTAGACTCAGTAACAAATGATGTCACTAGGGCTCGTATAGAAGCCCACTACCAAGAACAGTGGGTATATACGCCATGGAAAAGAAGTGAGGTGTTAGCTTTGAAAGCTCAGCTGCCCAACTCTAGAAAAAATCCGACTACCTATTACAAAGAACTGACGGAGGCAGCCTCCTCGACTGTTATGACTTTAGCGGACATTGAATTATTTTTGGGAATGTTGGTTCTGGTGGATGTGTGGAGACAGGTGAAGGGCACAGACCATAAGGAGGAACTGGGTGGTACCTGGGTGGAATTGCAGGATTGGGGCAAGGAACGAAAGCCAGGGGAAAAGCCGAAAGCTGAGATTTTAGCATTACCGGGGCGAATTATTAAATATATGCACTCTCTTATTCCCCCGAAGAAAGTGGACTGGGACAAGTTGACGGTATGTAGACAGAAAAAGGATGAAGCTGTCTCTGATTTTTTTACTCGGTTCGAGGAGACTTTTATGGACTTTAGTGGTCAGGATCTTTCGCAGGATGGAGGGTTACGACTTTTCGTTAACAGATTCGTAATGAATCTGTTACCAGAAATATCGGCTAGGTTGCAGGCGTCGGAGAGTACGTGGACGACGTCCACCCCCTCTGGCATTTTAAGCATGGCTCAGTACTACGAGCATAGGGAGAATGAGAATAAAGATAGGCAGGAGAAGAAGGCCAAGGACTTGAAGACAAGGGTGTTGCTGCAGCAGGTGTCAAAGGGTCGGGGGCGCGGTGCCCCACCTACGGTAGCGGGATGAGGGGGAAGTGGTTACGGAAGGGGTAAGAAAAGGGAGCGATTGGGACCGAATCAGTGTGCAAAATGTAAACAGGAGGGGCACTGGTGGAGAGATTGTCCGGAGTTCCAGTCGAATGCCGTACAAGGCAGAGGGCGAGGTTGAGGTGATTTTCGGAGGGATGACAGGCAGTCTGAAGGAGGTAGAAGACCGGGAGGGAATTGTTTCGACGGAGATAGGGATCGGCAACATTTTCAAAGAGGAGATGGACAGTATTACAATGACGACTATACTATGGACGACTTGACCGGATTTTCTCATAACTAGGACAGCGTAGGACAGAGCGAGGGACCAGTTTCTGTGAATGTTGATCAACCAGGACCCTATGTGACTGCAGATTTGTCGGGGTCCCCTCCGAAATTTTTAGTGGATACGGGTGCTATGAAAAGTTCAGTGGCACGTTCTCAGGTCCCAGGGGTGGCTCTGTCTAGCAAAAATTATATCTCCGTAGGGTTCTCAGGTACTCCGGTGATTAGCCCCATCTCCAAGCCTCTTGCTCTAACGATTGGTCCTTTTACTGTTGACTCTCCCTTCCTTTTGACTTCGAATTGTGGTGAGAATTTGTTGGGCTTGGATTTGTTGAAGAGATTGAATGCCACCATTTATTGTTCTCCGGATGGTGTATACCTCACATTGGGTCCTACTGTCGCGCGTGGGCAGCAGTGTTTTTCTAAAGATGAGCCTCTGCCGGCTGAATTTAGTGCGATCCCAGAGAGCTTGTGGGCTAGTAGCGATACTGATGTGGGAAAAATGGATATTGCCCCTGTGTCCATCAAGGTTAAGGTAGGAGCTCGACTGCCGAGAATACCCCAGTATAAGATATCAAGAGATGGTGAGAAGGCTGTTTTGCAAATAATACAAGATTTGATCCGCTCAGGGGTTGTGGAGGAAACAGACTTTAACAGAAGTAATAGTCCTATTCTTCCGATTCTTAAAAGACAGTCAGCTGACGCCAGTGATGATGCACCTGATGTCTATAGATTTGTGATTGATTTACGCCATATTAACCAGGTGGTTGAGCCCCAGTACCCAGTAGTCTCTGATATTACCACAATTCTAACGATGATTCCCCCATCGGCTAAACATTTTTCTGTCCTGGGCCTGAAGAATGCTTTCTTCAGTATTCCTGTGCACGAAGATAGCCGTTATCTCTTCGGATTCTCATTGGCTGGCTGAAGTTTTAGATTTTGTAGAATTCCTCAAGGTTATACAGAGAGCCCCAGCATTTATAGTCAGGCTTTGAAAGCTCAGTTGGATGATTTAGAACTTCCTGAAGGCAATGTTTTATTACAATATGTGGATGACATTCTCATTGCATCAGACACCGAGGATGGGTGTCGGGATGCCATGGTTAAATTGTTGCACCACTTGGCTCACGAGGAACGCAAAGTGTCCCTTCCTAAATTTCAATACTGTCGACAGGAGGTTACTTACTTAGGTCATCTCCTATCAAAGGAGGGGAGGAGGTTGACACCGGAGCGCATAAAGGCGATAACTAACATGGCTGTACCTAACACGCAGCGATAGGTGCGCGCGTTTTTGGGCATAACCTCGTATTGTCACCAGTGGATACCCAATTATGCCTTACTAACAAAACCCCTACTGTATCTGACTACTAAAGAGGTGCGCGAACCCCTACCCTGGACTCCAGCATGTCAGGAAGCTTTTAAGTCACTAAAAACTGCTTTGTGTTCTGCACCCATTCTGGGTACACCTGATTACCAGAAGCCCTTCGTGCTCTATGTACATGAGGCGAAAGGTTGCGCGTTGTCTGTCTTAACACAATGTTTGGCGGGAAGCAGAGACCTTGCGCTTACTTTTTCTCTATGCTTGACAATGTGGCGAGAGCGCTGCCGAGCTGTCTAAGGGCTACAGCGGCTGCTGCGGTCTCTATTAGACAATCGGCGGGGCTCGTGTTGGGTTCAGACCTCACAGTAATGGTACCGCATGCTGTGGACATCTTATTGACTAGAACGCAGACGCAGCACTTAACTAGTGCTCGTCTTACTGGCTACGAAATGACATTGTTTGCACCCCATGTAACGATTAAAAGATGTGCCACTCTGAACCCAGCCACGTTGCTACCCATCCCGTCAGATAAAAAGGACGATGAAGTCCATGATTGCTTGTTTCGGACAGAAGAAGAGACGAAGGGAAGAATAGACTTGACTGACACACCTTTAGACGATCCTGATGGGGAACTGTATGTTGATGGGTCTTGTTTTAAACATGCGGATGGTACCTCAACTGCAGCATACGCAGTTACAACATTAGAAACAGTGGTGGAGACTTCTAGGATTCCATATCATTTGGCTCAAGCCGCAGAAATAATAGCTTTGATGCGAGCGTGTGAATTGAGTGAAGGACTGGACGTGAATATTTACACTGACAGCCAATACGCCTTTGGCGTGGCTCATAGTTATGGGCGACTGTGGGCAGAACGGGGTTTTTGACATCACATGGACAGAGAATTCAGAATGGCCCATTGATATTATGACTACTGACAGCATTGACACTCCCCAGACGACTAGCTGTGATGAAGTGTAGTGCACACAAAGCAGTGGTGGATGATGTAGGACGAGGTAATGCATTTGCAGACCAGACAGCTAAGGAGACAGCTAGGACGAAACTCCCACGAATGTTTGTGGCAGGACCAGCTAGGTGGGTATCAGATGTTAACATGTTCGCAGATACTGTGCAGAGTGTGAGGAACATACAAGAAAAGGCGACTGAGGATGAGTTGAGGACATGGAAGGATGGTGGGGGCGGTTGGACTCTGATGAATGTTGGACGGATGTGTCTGACAAAAGACGATGGTTACTGCCGGACGCATATGTCCTCCCAGTGGTGACAATGGCTCATGGGCCAGCCCATATTAGTGCAAAGGGAATATGCAAATTATTAGACCCAGTGTGGAGCAACAAGAATATTTCCAAGATGGCTACGCATTTAGTGCGACAATGCATGGTATGTTTAAGACATAATCCTGGAAAAGGAACTCCTGTTCCGGTGGGCAATTTCGCTCCTCCTTCTTTCCCTTTTGAGGTGATTCAGATGGACTATATTGAGATGGAGAGGATTAATAATCTCAAATATGTCCTGGTGGTGGTATGCTCTTTTAGCAGGTGGGTGGAGGCTTTCCCAACTAAAGATTGCACGGCCATTTCAACAGCTAAGATGTTGATAAAGGAGTACTTCTCCCATTATGGCTTGCCCCGGGTGATCTGGAGTGATAATGGCACGTCCATCAATGCTGAGTTGATGAAACAAATATGTAAGGGACTACAGATTTCCCAAAAGTTCCATGCAGCTCAACACCCCCAAGCTGCAGGTCTAGTGGAGAGGTTCAACGGCACTCTTAAATTAAAGATGGCCAAAATACAAGAGAGTACAGGGCTACGTTGGCCAGACGCGCTTCCCTTGGCCTTGCTTTCTACCAGAGTAACAGTTAACTCCAAAACAGGGGTTTCACCACATGAGGTCGTCTTCTGCCGCCCTGCAAATGTGTGGGGGGTCCCGAGGCCAAAATGTTTTTCGGAAATAGAATACCCTTTGTTGATAGATTACTTGTATGCTTTGACTAAAGATCTCCGTTCTATTCATCAGCAGGTAGCAGACACTCTGAAGCCGTTGCAGGAAGGGCCTGGACTTACCATCCAACCCGGGGACTGGGTTGTCGTGAAGAAGTATCAACGGAAGTCCTGTTTGCAGACAAGGTGGTCGGAGCCAAGACAAGTGCTCCTTACCACCCGCACCGCACTTCGAGTTGAGGATCGGAAGGTGTGGACGCATGCATCACATGTCAAACATGTCCCGCTGCCACTGCTGTATGATGAATGGGTGAGAGGCGGCGTTGCTGATCACGAGTGTGAAACGGTCCCAAGATACGCTCCTTTCTCCGATGCTTCATTGAGGGGTGAGGAGCTGAGTACGAGAAATAAGAGGCCGAATCCGATTGCAAGCTCCGAGGTTTCCCCTGATCACAGTGAGCAAGCATCAGGGGATACAGTTTTTGCCAGAGACCTCCCCATTCTGTTCACAGATCCTGAAGTGCGAGGGAGCACTTGTTATAATCTGCGGCCCAGAAAGGAGAAAAATATGAAGGACTGAGCACTGGAAGAAGGGCTTAGATAGGGAACAGGTGCAGACAGTGTTTGCAGAATAGCTCAGAGTAAGGGATGGACTGCTGGTAAGAGCCCTGGTGCATGGTCGAGACTTTGTTTTACGGACATTAGAGATGTGTTTGGGCCCAGATTTAGTGCTCCTGAGTTGCTGCAGTTGTGCGACTCCATCGAGGGGGTTAGGGAAGGAACAATAGAAGTCTGCCTGTGAGGCTTTAACGGACACAGGGAAGAAGATCCCTTTTTAGGGTTGAAGAACCCCTCTGGCCGGTTTCGGAGTGACTGGGACTATTTTACATTTTCAGTTTAGTTTTTTCTTTTTGATTTTAGTTAGGGAAAATGTACCCCTTTGGCCATCCCGTCCCAGAGGAGGAGCAGCCTTTTGCAGCTCCTCGCAGACCAGAGCCTGAATCCCCATGGTTAGCTTTACCACGTAAAGGAAAAATTGTGGCCGTCATAATACTGATTATTGCGTTCATGCTGATCCTTGGAATATTGTTTTTTCTGGACAAAGCCTATCCCGTACATATGTTTGCTCCTACACCTTCTGAAATTCCTGAACACAATATGATTACTGTTGATTATGGTGAACAATGCCTACGAAAAGGTTATCGAGATAATGTTTTTATTAAGACTCTACATCATGCTCATGCAGTATATAATGTGACCGATTGTTTGGTTTGTGGGTTGCTACCTTCTGCTGCTTATAAAAAGGATAGATTTTTAGCACTTCCTTTGACACCTGTGAATAGTTGTGTGGGGTGATACACATTGATTGGTATGGTGAAATATTTCCAGCAACCCGATTTTCTACATCCCCGACTACCCAATAGAGAATCTATTATGACAATGCGAGTACGGCCTATGCCTACTTCTTCTCTTCGACAGCTGTTTACTGATGGACGTTTTGATCAAACATTTTTGGAGACATGTTCGAAGAAAGTAGGGTGATTCCTTTTTCGCTATGCTTGACAATGTGGCGAGAGCGCTGCTGAGCTGTCTACGGGCTACAGTGGCTGCTGCGGTCTCTATTAGACAATCGTCGGAGCTCGTGTTGGGTTCAGACCTCACAGTAATGGTACCGCATGCTGTGGACATCTTATTGACTAGAACACAGACGCAGCACTTAACTAGTGCTCGTCTTACTGGCTACGAAATGACATTGTTTGCACCCCATGTAACGATTAAAAGATGTGCCACTCTGAACCCAGCCACGTTGCTACCCATCCCGTCAGATAAAAAGGACGATGAAGTCCATGATTGCTTGTTTCGGACAGAGGAAGAGACAAAGGGAAGAATAGACTTGACGGACACACCTTTAGACGATCCTGATGGGGAACTGTATGTTGATGGGTCTTGTTTTAAACATGCGGATGGTACCTCAACTGCAGCATACGCAGTTACAACATTAGAAACAGTGGTGGAGATTTCTAGGATTCCATATCATTCGGCTCAAGCCGTAGAAATAATAGCTTTGATGCGAGGTGTGAATTGAGTGAAGGACTGGACGTGAATATTTACACTGACAGCCAATACACCTTTGGCGTGGCTCATAGTTATGGGCGACTGTGGGCAGAACGGGGGTTTTTGACATCACATGGACAGAGAATTCAGAATGGCCCATTGATATTATGACTACTGACAGCATTGACACTCCCCAGACGACTAGCTGTGATAAAGTGTAGTGCACACAAAGCAGTGGTGGATGATGTAGGACGAGGTAATGCATTTGCAACCCAGACAGCTAAGGAGACAGCTAGGACGAAACTCCCACGAATGTTTGTGGCAGGACCAGCTAGGTGGGTACCAGATGTTAACATGTTCACAGATACTGTGCAGAGTGTGAGGAACATACAAGAAAAGGCGACTGAGGATGAGTTGAGGACATGGAAGGATGGTGGGGGGCGGTTGGACTCTGATGAATGTTGGACGGATGTGTCTGACAAAAGACGATGGTTACTGCCGGACGCATATGTCCTCCCAGTGGTGACAATGGCTCATGGGCCAGCCCATATTAGTGCAAAGGGAATATGCAAATTATTAGACCCAGTGTGGAGCAACAAGAATATTTCCAAGATGGCTACGCATTTAGTGCGACAATGCATGGTATGTTTAAGACATAATCCTGGAAAAGGAACTCCTGTTCCGGTGGGCAATTTCGCTCCTCCTTCTTTCCCTTTTGAGGTGATTCAGATGGACTATATTGAGATGGAGAGGATTAATAATCTCAAATATGTCCTGGTGGTGGTATGCTCTTTTAGCAGGTGGGTGGAGGCTTTCCCAACTAAAGACTGCACGGCCATTTCAACAGCTAAGATGTTGATAAAGGAGTACTTCTCCCGTTATGGCTTGCCCCGGGTGACCTGGAGTGATAATGGCACGTCCTTCAATGCTGAGTTGATGAAACAAATATGTAAGGGACTACAGATTTCCCAAAAGTTCCACGCAGCTCAACACCCCCAAGCTGCAGGTCTAGTGGAGAGGTTCAACAGCACTCTTAAATTAAAGATGGCCAAAATACAAGAGAGTACAGGGCTACGTTGGCCAGACGCGCTTCCCTTGGCCATGCTTTCTACCAGAGTAACAGTTAACTCCAAAACAGGGGTTTCACCACATGAGGTAGTCTTCGGCCGCCCTGCAAATGTGTGGGGGGTCCCGAGGCCAAAATGTTTTTCGGAAATAGAATACCCTTTGTTGATAGATTACTTGTATGCTTTGACTAAAGATCTCCGTTCTATTCATCAGCAGGTAGCAGACACTCTGAAGCCGTTGCAGGAGGGGCCTGGACTTACCATCCACCCCGGGGACTGGGTTGTCGTGAAGAAGTATCAACGGAAGTCCTGTTTGCAGCCAAGGTGGTCGGAGCCAAGGCAAGTGCTCCTTACCACCCGCACCGCACTTCGAGTTGAGGATCGGAAGGTGTGGATGCATGCATCACATGTCAAACATGTCCCGCTGCCACTGCTGTATGATGAATGGGTGAGAGGCGGCGTTGCTGATCACGAGTGTGAAACGGTCCCAAGATACGCTCCTTTCTCCGATGCTTCATTGAGGGCTGAGGAGCTGAGTACGAGAAATAAGAGGCCGAATCCGATTGCAAGCTCCGAGGTTTCCCCTGATCACAGTGAGCAAGCATCAGGGGATACAGTTTTTGCCAGAGACCTCCCCATTCTGTTCACAGATCCTGAAGTGCGAGGGAGCACTCGTTATAATCTGCGGCCCAGAAAGGAGAAAAATATGAAGGACTGAGCACTGGAAGAAGGGCTTAGATAGGGAACAGGTGCGGACAGTGTTTGCAGAATAGCTCAGAGTTAGGGATGGACTGCTGGTAAGAGCCCTGGTGCATGGTCGAGACTTTGTTTTACGGACATTAGAGATGTGTTTGGGCCCAGATTTAGTGCTCCTGAGTTGCTGCAGTTGTGCGACTCTATCGAGGGATTAGGGAAGGAACAATAGAAGTCTGCCTGTGAGGCTTTAACGGACACAGGGAAGAAGATCCCTTTTTAGGGTTGAAGAACCCCTCTGGCCGGTTTCGGAGTGACTGGAACTATTTTACATTTTCAGTTTAGTTTTTTCTTCTTGATTTTAGTTAGGGAAAATGTACCCCTTTGGCCATCCCGTCCCAGAGGAGGAGCAGCCTTTTGCAGCTCCTCGCAGACCAGTGCCTGAATCCCCATGGTTAGCTTTACCACGTAATGGAAAAATTGTGGCCGTCATAATACTGATTATTGCGTTCATGCTGATCCTTGGAATATTGTTTTTTCTGGACAAAGCCTATCCCGTACATATGTTTGCTCCTACACCTTCTGCAATTCCTGAACACAATATGATTACTGTTGATTATGGTGAACAATGCCTACGAAAAGGTTATCGAGATAATGTTTTTATTAAGACTCTACATCATGCTCATACAGTATATAATCTGACCGATTGTTGGGTTTGTGGGTTGCTACCTTCTGCTGCTTATAAAAAGGATAGATTTTTAGCACTTACTTTGACACCTGTGAATAGTTGTGTGGGGTGGTACACATTGATTGGTATGGTGAAATATTTCCAGCAACCCGATTTTCTACATCCCCGACTACCCAATAGAGGATCTACCATGACAATGCGAGTACGGCCTATGCCTACTTCTTCTCTTGGACAGCTGTTTACTGAAGGACGTTTTGATCAAACATTTTTGGAGACATGTTCGAAGAAAGTAGGGCGATTCATGACTCCAAATGACACTGACAAAGTTTGGGAGAGTTTCCTACAGTTGAACTCTTCCCTGGCTTACAGACACCCCCCTGCAAAAAATGGTAGCAGCCACTCCTTGTTGCCCTTAGCAGTCGTTGGGCCTTCACCATTGTTTTGTATCATAGGGAGGGGCCCCATATAGGTTGGGAACAGTTCTTGCAATGTGACTGCATCGATTCGCCTGCCTCTTAGTCCTTCTTTAGTTACCCCTCCAAATATATACTTTGTCTGCGGAGACAATGGGTACCTGTGGCTGCCTGAGGGTTGGGGTGGGGTATGTTACCTGGCCTATCTGCTTCCACCTGTCTATGTGGCACCCTCAGACTATCATAAGACCCATCGTAGGTTTGCTGTTATGCCTGAGCAGCGCATGAGGAGGGCACTCCAAGTTGAGGATGTGGATCAGACAGACACTTCTCTACAACAGTGGACATATTTTTCTAAAGGATTACTGCCGTTCTGGGGTCCAATATTTAACAGTAGGGCTATCCGTAGATTATCGAGGGTAATGGAGAAAGTAGTGAACACTGAGGCGGACATCGCAGCTAATATGTCTGTCGAGATGCAGGCTATGAGATTATTTACGATCCAAAATAGGATGGTGCTTGACGTCATCCTTGCCGATAGGGGTGGAGCCTGCCGCGTCATCGGGACATCTTGCTGCGTATATATATTCCTGATTCTGCCCCACTGTTAACTTAGCGGTGCAGAAACTTCATAGACTAGCGACTGAACTTCATCAAGACACTGGTACATGGTCACTACAAGGGTGGCTGTGGGGCATTTTCTCCTCTTGGGGCTGGAAGATGGGTGTTGTAGGAGTAGTGGGTGTGTTACTGACTTGTTGCCTTTGCATTTATTGCCTTCCCCCTTGTTGCTCAATGTGTGCCAGCAATTTACGGTCTCCTAAAAGGTGGCAGGTCAATATCCTGTTTCTAATGCAATAGAACTTCCTGATATTCGTTGGTTGATGCTTATTGATGATGATATTTTTGATTGAAGTGTTTCCCCGCCCTTAGTCTGGTGTGTACAGACCCTACCTTTTTAGTTAAGAAAGGCTACGCTCCAGTTAGCCAAATGATGCTAAAAGGAGGGTCTGATAGGTTTCATTTTCTGATGCCCCACCCACTGCCATTTACATATGCGAGTTAGCATCATGTGTCTAACTAATGACGTATTCACATGTGCCTTTTTGCGTTTCTACTATTCATAGTATTATTCATTTATGCGTGAGGTGATGTTCAGTTTTCTTAGCTTAGCTTGTGTGCCACCATTTTGGATGTTCATCTGTGTATGCGAGTCGCACTCGCTCATCCCCCCTCCCGTAGGAATAGGAAAAACCCTAATGCAGCAGTTTTCGTTTCTTAGCTAACTGTGGCCGAAACTAACAAGTTTCTTATCTGTAATGTTCTCATGCTCTCGAGACGCTGAGGCCCGGCTCCGCGGCCTTGGGCAGAGATAACCAAATGTTGCTCTTGCAGGTGCAGATACCTCTTGTGTGAGACCATTGTTCCCCTCTCTGGGGTTCAGTACTTTTCCAGTATGGGCGTGTTTTACTTTGCTGTACCATGATATAATGTATTACTGTGATGAGATGAGTCAGTCCTCTCGGCGCACTTTTAGGGGTGAGGTCAGACAGGGCCGTCTCATATGGGAGTTTGTGGCCTAATAAAATTACCTTGTTTATTCTTCTCCACTGTCCGGCTGACTTCTTACTGAGTAACTATAGGTGAGTGTGGTAAGTCACTCGGGTGGATTTGAGCCACGCTTATCACTCCAGTGGTGTGGAGAGCATGGAACTCACGCCTGAGCATACCCATCCCACTCGGGGTGACAAATGCAAAAACAACGGTTGATGGACAGAATGCAGAACAATGTCATACATTCACCCCAGTACAGATATCAGGGCCTAAAGCCATTTTTTTTTGCACTCCACACCAACCCAGTTCAGACATGGCCATATGCAAATCAGCCTTGACCCTGTGCCTCAAGGGAACACTCCAGCTCAAACTGCCAAGCCATGTCTTTCCTGGACCGGAATCAAGCATCCTAGGACCGGTTTCTGGCTATCAGCCGTCTTCAGCCAGGATAGCTTGACTCCAGTCGTGTGGAGAGCATGAGAATCACGTCTGAGCATAACCATCCCACTCGGGGTGACAAATGCAAAAACAACGGTTGATGGACAGAATGCAGAACAATGCCATACATTCACCCCAGTACAGAGATCTGAGCCTAAATCCATTGTTTTTTTGCACTCCACACCACCCTAGTTCAGACATGGCCATATGCAAATCAGCCTTGACCCTGTGCCTCATGGGAACAGTCCAGCCCGAACTGCCAAGCCATGTCTTTCCTGGACCGGAATCAAGCATCCTAGGACCGGTTTCTGGCAAATATGTAAAATATGTAAATTTTGCACATCTCTACTTCAAATACATAAACACAGGATATGTGCTGTACAAAAACTTATTTTGTGTATGATTGATTTAATAGCGTCCATCTTTAATATGAACCTAGGTAACATTTAAGGTATATATAAAACTAACTTGCCTCTTAGTTCACTAGTATGCACAGTCATCTGGGCAGGGACAGGAATGTTTCTCAGTTCGTGTTTAAAAACTCTCACTTTCAATAAATAATTTTCAGATAATTTGATGTTCAAACGTGAAACGCCTCCACGTGTTTAAGTAGTAAAATGTTTTGAATTTGAAGGCAACATATCTTATTAAAACATTACGTTGCATGATTGAAATTCCAAATATTTTCATGGCTCGGCTCGTCCAGACTCCTAGAGACATATTTGACCCAAGACTCTGCTCTCATTGTTAATGTGTTGGCTCTCTCACCTCTAGTTCCCAAATTTCTGATGAATCAGGTAACAGGATTTCAGGCATTCAAGACAATTCGGACTAATCACAATGTGGGTCTGTGAGTTTTGTACTTAATGTGGTGAAATTCAAAATTTGCAAACATTCGTGACAAGAATTTTCAATTCTATTAAGGACAAGGAGGCGAGGATTATGCTTTCTCATTTCTTTAATGAAATGCTCAGCAGCCAATAAAAACAACCAAAAAACTACATTTCCCATGAACACCAGGGAGTAACCATAGATGGTAGTGTATAAAAGGTCCCAACATTAGTCTGTCTTCCTCTTTCTTTGTGGAAATATGTCCAAATTAAAGTAAAATCCCAAATAGAACAGGAACAACAATTCCAAACAAGCCGCTGTCATCCATAGAATCCGGAAATAGGCAGCTGAAGAACCATGGGTCCAGACGACCGGAGGAGAAACAGATCTCGGCAAGGCAGGAGCGACATCACTTCTGGTCTGAGCCTGAAACAAGAGACAGAGCCATAATATCCAAACCCAACAAGACTGTCAAGAGTCATTCAGGGAAGGGAACAGGGAGAGAAATATTTGCAAATGCATGTATACAGTCATAATACATAAGCATACAAATATGGAAAAACCTGGGTGGGATAATCCTCGCCTCCTTGTCCTTAATAGAATTGAAAATTCTTGTCACGAATGTTTGCAAATTTTGAATTCTATGTCAGGACAGGAAGCTCCGATTATGCTTTTTTAAAGCTGATCCACCACCACAGAAGCAACACAATCAATCGGCTTGTAATAAAACGTTTTAAATACAGAATCAGATGACCAATCTGCAGCTTTCATTATGTCAAACAAAGTAGCACCCATGGAGAAGGCTTTGAACGCCATAGCCCCACGTGTAGAATGTGCGCCAAACACAGAAACATCAATACCTGCTTCAGACATAAGCCCCCGTATCCAGCGCGCCAAAGTAGCTGGAGTGACTGGGCGAAAGGGCTTTTGCAAAGCAATCAGCAATTGACCCTGCATGTCAGATCGCAAAGAAGCGGTACTCACCTCGTAATCTTTCAGGCATTGTACAACGCAAAGGTTGGGATGCGTGGGAAAAGAAGGATAAAAAATAGAAGGCGTATTAGATTTTGTACGCCTAGAAAGACGAAAAGAAACCCCTTCAGGAGTAAAAGTACGACCAGCAAGGTCTAAAGCGTGGACATCAGAAACACGCTTACAGGAAACCAAACACAGTAACATAGTCAACTTCGCCGACAACTGTTTGCGGGAAAGCAAAGAATTCGAAGGCCAGGACTCCAAGAAACGGAGAACAATCGAAATGTCCCACAATGTAACATACTTCGGAGTGGGAGGTTTCGCAAAACGAATACCCTTAAGGACCCTGGAAATAAAAGGATGTTCACCCGCAGGTTTCCCATCAATGTGGGCATGGCCTGCCGAAATAGCAGAGCGGAAGCCATTGATAGTGGAATAAGCAAGCCCCGAGGTGGCTAAAGAAGCCAAAAAGTTAACAATCATACTGACATCCGCCGAAACGGGATTAACTTGTTGTTGATCACACCAATCGCACCATCGCTTCCAAGACCCCTTGTATCGTTTGTGAGTATTGGGGGCCCATGCCTCACGAAGGTACTTGGAAGCGTCGCTTGAAATGCCTGGGATCGCCCAACGATCCCCGAGATCTTCCACGCGAGCAATTGTAGGGAGCCCGAGGAGATCAGGGGATGTGGATCTCTGAGAGGATCCAACAAGAGATTCCACAACTGGGGAAGGAGCAACGGCAGAGCGGAGCACATTTCCAGAAGTACCGGAAACCAAGCTTGAGCCCTCCAGAGAGGAGCAATCAGAATCAGATCCGTCTGGAAACGTTTGGAATAAGCCAAGACCCTGGGAATCATCAGAAACGGTGGAAAGGCATAACAAAGGGTCAATGGCCACTGCTGGAGAAAAGCATCCGTGGCCAGAGCTTGAGGGTCCGGCCTCCAACTTTAAAAGCGCGGGAGTTGCGCATTTAGACGCGAGGCAAACAGATCCAGTTGGCAAGGACCCCAATGCCGTTGGAGAGCACGGAAGACTCGAGGGTGAAGCTTCCAATCGCTGTAATCCCGGAGATGTCTGGAGTGCCAGTCAGCTATTTGATTGTGGCATCCCGGAAGATACTCCGCAATAACAGTGATCTTTTTCTGCAGACAAAAATGCCAGAAGTGCTTGGCGATCTCCGCCAAGATTTTGGACCGGGTCCCACCCAGTTTGTTCATGTAGCGGACTGCCGAGACATTGTCCATCCGAAGAAGGACACAACAACTCGGACGTAGGGGAGAGAAACACTTGATCGCGAAGGAACCCGCTAGGAGTTCCAGACAATTGATATGCAGAGTCAATTCCTGAGGTGACCAACGACCCCCGGTCGAAACAGGCCCGCAACGGGCTCCCCATCCCCACCGACTGGCATCGGACTCTATCACTAGATCCGGGGAAGACCCGAAGAGGGCTCGACCATTCCAGGCCTCCATGTGGTCCAACCACCACTGCATTTCCCAACGGACCTCCTCCGTAAGAGGGATCTGGTCTGAATACCCGAGACCTTTCCGGAGATGTAGAATTTTCAGGCGTTGCATGGCCCTGTAATGTAGAGGGCCCGGAAAGATCGCCTGAATGGAGGATGCTAGAAGTCCCACTACTCTCGCCAACGACCTCAACGACACAGTCGGTCTGGAAATAACAGATGTCAACTCTCTCTTGATGTAACGCATCTTGTGCTTGGGTAAAAGAAGTTGACAGGACACCGAATCTATCTGGAAGCCCAGGAAGTCTATAGACTGGGAAGGAACCAAAACCGACTTCTGAACATTGATCAGAAAGCCCAGAGATTGTAACAGATCTACAGACCATTCCAGATGACGCATAAGCTGAAGAGGACAATCCGCCATCAGGAGAATATCGTCCAGATAAATTATCAACCGCACACCCCGAGAACGAAGATGTTCTACTACTGGTCTCAACAGTTTCGTGAAACACCACGGTGCCGACGACAGACCGAAGGGGAGAACCTGATACTCGTACCAAACCCCTTGCCACAGAAACTGAAGAAAACAGCGATGTGGTTGAAAAATCGGAATCGAGAGGTATGCATCCTTGAGATCCAGACGGACCATCCATTCCCCCTCTCGCAAGAGATCCCTCAAAAGATGGATGCCCTCCATCTTGAAATGCCGGTAGACTACCACCCCGTTGAAATCTTTCAGATTGAGAACAAGGCGAGAGCCGCCTCCCTTCTTTTCGACCAGAAAGACAGAACTGGCAAACCCCAAGGGATGACGAGTCGTGGGAACAATCGCCCCTTTCTTGAGGAGGGTGGCTATTTCCTCGGAGAGACACACTTGGTCCTTCAGAGGAAAATGCAAACAAGGGGGAGGACGAGTTTGATGCACTGGATGATAAAACTCTATTCTGAACCCTTGAACAGTTTGCAGAACCCATGCATCGCTTGAGATCATGCGCCAATTGTGCAGGAAAAATTGAATGCGACCCCCCAACATCACATCGCATGCATTTATTAGGCTCACCTGTAGAGGAGGCATCATGGTACTGTCCCTGTTGACCACCAGATCGGCCTTTCCCATACTGTCCTTTTCCCTTTCTGGAGGGGTAAAAGTTGGCTCGGGTGGAGTAGCCGGAGTCGTAGGATCCTCTCTGCTGAGAGGAATTTCCTCTCTGGGACTGGTTCGCAGAGCCTCGGCCGAACGATCGTCCCCTTCCACGCCCGGCCTTAGCAAAAACCGGGCGCATGGCCCGTCTCAAAGAGGCCTGCGCCTTGTCAATGCCACTAAATGTTGATACAAAACGAGTAAGTTCCTTCAGGAACGGCTGGCCGAACAACAATCCTTGCGCCTCAGGGCCTGATTCAGACGTCGCCAGTTCCGAAAGTTTAGGATCCAACTTTAAGAGTATGGACCTGCGACGTTCAGTTGACATCGCGCAATTTGCATTGCCTAGATAGCAAATCGCCCGCTGGGCCCACTCAATTAATTCCTTGGGATTCACCAGAGCCGAAGCCTCGTCAGCCTTATAACCAAGGTCCAAGAGTTTGGTGAGGGGAGCCAACAAATCGAGCATTTTGTCCTGACAGGACTTCCAAGACCTGTCCAAACCTTTCTTTGGGTCTTTCGCGTACTTTTTCAAGTACGTGACCATCATGGGGTCAACCTCTGGGGTGTCGGAGAGATGGTCTGCCAAGTCCGGTCTCGGGCACTCGGAACGCAAACGCGCCCGAACTGAGGCCTCAAAAGGCTGACGAATGTGGGATTCAATATAAGCCGCCACCGCAGGTGAAGGCGTCCACGATGAAGAGTTCGGATGGACGATGTCCGCCGGCTCGAAATTCAGGACTGAAGGACGCTCAGGTGCGTCCACAAAGTGTTCTTTACAGACCCTCTTCCGAGGGGGTGGTGAAGCGTGGTCAGAAGAAGCTGAAGAGTGGGCATTATCCGACTCCGACTCATGAGGAGCTGAAGAAGCGGAAGGATTGGCCGCCAAACTCTTTGCAAGGCGCTGAAAGTCAGCTTTATGAGGATTCATCGGCGACTTAGCCGACTTCTTCGTAGCAGGCAACCAACCCTGCTGTTGGGCGTACAGATTAAGATGACGCTTCAGGGGGTTAATTGCACGCACCAGTGCCTTGTTAACAGACTGTTGGACCCCCTTGTCCAACTGCTCCACCAAATTCTGCTCCAAGGAGTCCTCCTCCTCGCCATCATAGTAGTAGTCGTCGTCAGCGTCATAATATTCAGCCATTCTACAAAGTAGAAAAGTAATGCCCACAAGACGACTAAAGTACAGAGTGTCAAAACACCAGTCAAGGGGGAGTGCGCAACCCCAAAGCAGGCTTTGAAAGAAGCAGGAACCGGGTCCGGACTTCCAGAAAACAATTCAAGCGTGGAGGGAGCCAAAGCCTGCACAACACCACACTCTAGGCAGAGCCTATGCCACAATGTTGCAACCGCAGTCCTCTAGAAACCACGGCGTCTGACGGGGTTAAAGTTGGTAGACAGGTCGTGGGCAGTACGCCAAAGACGTCGTCACTCAACCAGTTCTGAGGAGAAACCCTGAAACCGGAAATAGGACAGCGCGCACGCGCGACTGTCACCTGTCACCAAACACCGTCTCGAGAGCGCTCGCGCTCCCCCAAAGAAACGGAAACCCCTGCTCCCACTCCACAAGAGGACACGAGCGCGAGACAGCGCACGGAACAACGGAGGTGACCACACGCTCCAACGGAAGAGAAAAGCCGACAAGCAGCTGAAGAAAAAACACGTAAGTAAGACGGAGACAAAGCCCCAAACACGTGAACCTCAAATGCGCAAAGCACAACAGGTAAGCAAAGCAATAAGCCAACAGAGTAACAATATGCTCAAGAGAAGAAAATATGCACTTAACTGGCTGCGGAGCAGCAAAGAAAGAGGAAGACAGACTAATGTTGGGACCTTTTATACACTACCATCTATGGTTACTCCCTGGTGTTCATGGGAAATGTAGTTTTTCGGTTGTTTTTATTGGCTGCTGAGCATTTCATTAAAGAAATGAGAAAGCATAATCGGAGCCTCCTGTCCTGACATAGAATTAGTTAGCAGTCATACACTCCAGCTTTCCAGGAAAATCAGAATTTTTGGCACCCACACTTTGTCTCACATAGACAGAGACTCCAACCTGAGGCATATAAGCAGACAGAAAAGACTCAAACAATTGTCATGAAGGTGGTTGCAATCTGTCTGCAAACATGCTATTGCTGCTTAATTTGAGCCAGTGATTTCCGGTGCTCGGCGATGGCACTTAATTGCCAACACTGGTGCTTATTGCAGCATGCCACTTGTCTAGCTAATTTAGAGAGGAACACCACAACAGTTATTTATTCATTCAGTAAACATTAAAAATGCCTAATACCTGCCACGCAAGCCAGTCTTATAGCTTTAGAGGCGTGGAAGAGTCTGAATTGTCACTCTGGCAGGAGTGTGCTGGTCAGTAGCTGTGTTGGTGCTGTTATTGTCAGCAGCAGCAGGACAATGACATGGTGCAGGCTGCAGTAGCCTCTTAACAACTTTTTTTTTTTTTTTTTTTTTTACAAATTAAGCACTGCATGTTATACATTACAACATTTGTAAACTAGAAAGGGAGATTTTGGAGAAAACAAATTGGGTGAAGGTATTTTCCCCATTTACACACATTGAAGCCAGCTGCAGCCGGCACTGATTGGAGGTAGGGAGGCAGGGGCGGGAGGGGTGTGGACAGGCAGTAGGGCAGCGGTCGGCGGGGTCAGACGCGGGGGAAGTGGGAATATAAAAATAAAATAAAAACGTACCTTCTTGCAGCTTCCTCGTCACTGTAGTCCTCCCCTCGCTCTGCCTTACCCGAAGCCCACCCAGGCTCCCAGTCAGCCTTAGCAGCATTGTGATTGGTCTGAGCGCCGTGTTCGGTGCTCAGACGCTGACTGGGGTTCTGGGCGTGTTCTCCATGTAGGCTCTAATGCAGCCCGGGGAGGAGAACATGCGAAGTGCGCAAGACTGTATTGTACGCCCGAGAGGGCCAACCAAGCAGTCACTGCATACTTTAGGAGAGTGCTACCACTCCTCCCTTGCCCACGGCCCCTAACGCAAAGCGGCAGAAGCAGGAGATAACAAAATGATAGCAACGCGAGTTATCATTTTATTTTCCTTTTGTGTCACTGCAACAAAGCAGTGGGCCGACGCACCTCCGCCCTAGTGGCGGAGCTGCCACTGTTTGAAGCAAAGGCAATTTCAGGCGGGATGCAGCTAAAAGGAAGCAATTTTTGGATTATAATACCGTGAGTCGCCCGCTTGATTCCGGTCTGTAGTCAAGGTATGAAAATGTCCTTTTTTTTTCTTTGCTTAAAACGTCTCTAAACGACTCTGCACCTGTACTCCGTGTCAGACAATCGCCCCCACTGTGCAAGGCTTTAGCTTGCAAGATTTGCGAGCCTGCCAGTCTCTTGCTAAACAGTGCAAGGAATTAAAGACAATCCGGGCCTCGGCGGGGCTGTTAAACCGCGGGCCGCGCGCGCTCCACTGAACTCTCCCCCAAGTCCCTGGAACAGAAAGTTCTACGAGTTTCCACAACTCGGCTGCTTCCCGAAACCATCTGTGCTCAATGCCCCGTGAGCGGCTTCTCATTGTGAGCCAGCACTTAATTACCCACAAACAGGCCCGTGACTGCTCCGAGATTGTTTAATATTCAAATTCCCTAAATATCGGAAATGGATGTTTGTGCAGCGCGTGCCGAGAGCGGGAAAATTACACACCGACCCCGGTGGGTTGTTAAATATGTGATGGGCGTGCGCGCGAATCGGAGAGTTCTTCATTAAATACGCATTCCCGGCGCTGATTGGGAATTGAAGTGCCTCTCAAACCAGGAAACAGAGGCTGGGAGAGTAACAGAGAGGTAAACAAGGCTGGAGAGCGTCTCCGCCATTTCTGGGCCGGTTGTAAGCACTTCAATATGCTGTTCAATGCAAGTCTATGTTGTAGAAGGGTTCAGTGGCGTAACACAAAATGATGCCCCCCCTGCAGAATGTGACAAAGGGCCCCTTAGTCTCCCACATCTGACAGATATTTAATGGTTTTGGACAAAATGGACCCCCTGAAGGTTTTGACAAAGACTGTCTCCTTCCATAATTCATGCCCTTCAGAATCCGTTCTCGGGGACACCAGAACATGTCCATTAGACCAGTTTTGAGCCATAAACTCTTGAATTCCACATGGTATTCCCAGCCAATATCTGTGAGGCAGGAGAGGCTCTGGCGCACTGATTAGCCTGCGTCCTATAAAAGTCCAGAGAGTCCCTACCTCTATCTGACTTGCACACCTGAGTGCCTTACCAATCATTCTTGGCCCTGTACCTCATGGGAACAGTCCAGCCCGAACTGCAAAACCATGTCTTCCCTGGACCGGAATCAAGCATCTTAGGACCGGTTTCTGGCTATCAGCCGTCTTCAGCCAGGATAGCTTGATTCCAGTGGCGTAGTAAGCACGGGACCCACGTCTGGGCATAACCTTCCCACATAGGGTGAACAGCAAAACACACAAGATGCACAAGTGGCGTAGTGTGGGAAGGGTATGCCCAGAAGTGGGTCCCATGCTTACTACGCCACTGGAGTCAAGCTATTCTGGCTGAAAACGGCTGATAGCCAGAAACCGGTCCTAGGATGCTTGATTCCGGTCCAGGAAAGACATGACTTGGCAGTTCGGGCTGGACTGTTCCCATGAGGCACAAGGCCAAGACTGATTTGCATATGGCCATGTCTGAACTGGGGTGGCTTGATGAGCAGAATAACGATGGATTAAACCCAGATCTGTGACTGGGGGTGAATGTTTTGCCATTGTGCAACATTCCGTCCATCATCTTGTGTCTTTTGCAATTCAAGATCTTCACACATGCCTACAAAGCCCTCCACACCTAGGACCTGTCTACCTTAACCATCGACTGACCTTCCCCAACCCGCTAGACACCAGCACACCTCTTCACTCGCCCTCGCTCACACTCCCTGTATCCGTAGCAGTGGTGACCGCTCCTTCTCCTACATCGCTGCCAAGACCTGGAAGGGCCTTCCCCTCTAGCTCCGTGCAGTCCCCTTGCAGGCAGACTTCAGAAAGAGACTCAAGACCTGGCTCTTTGACGGAGACTCAGTGCCCAGATGCCCCCAGGGGTGACAGTGTTAAGCTTTACAAATGCTGCTTGATTGATGATTGATTGAAGGTGCGACAGAAAAGGAGAGTAAAATAGGAAAATGTAACAGAATGGGAAAAAGAAAAAAAAACGTTGAAAGAGAAAATACTTAAGGATGAACAAACTGGGCAAGGGGAGAGAAAGGTACTAGACATATGGATGTCTAGAGAGAATGGAGGAAGAAGATGAGGAAGAGTGAAAGACAGAAAGAGGAATGGGATGAGGAGGTGAGAGTGAAAGGCATGATGGTGAGGAGAGGAGAGGGGGATGGAGATAGGGAGGCGAGAAGGAACAGGAGTTAAAACAAAAAATGTGGAGACCTGTAAGTAGGGTACCTCTTATAATTTCAACAGGTACAGTAGTACTGGGTTCCAGGAGTATTATGGGCCTAAAGCACCTCATTTTATATCAGTATTTTATTACCGATCCAGGGGCCTAGTTTCCTTTCTTGCATTAGGACCCATAACACCCAGACTATGCCACTGGGTGGATACAACAGGAGACAGAGAATGGCTGAGTGCTTTTAAGAGTACTGAAGCAGAGTTGAGGGACTTAGATCAGGAGAGAAGAACAGAACCAATAAGACAGACATAGCAAAAGCTGTGGACACAGCTGAAGAGTCCGTGCCTGAGCAATGAAAAAAGCCATTAAGAAGGACAGAAAAGAACCAATGGTCAGAGTCGAAGGGACTGACAGTGTAGGAACAACAGAGAAAGCTAAAGCAACAAAAAGAGCTGAAAAGGCTGAAAAGGCTGAGGGTGGGGGTGGAGCGATGGGCAGAGCCAAGAGAAGTGAACACAGGAGGGTCAATGAACATATCTGGAGCTATTGACAGAGATAAGGCGATGGAAAGAGTAGGAGCAACATGGAGAGTGCAGGAGATCAGCATAGCTGGTGCGATGGCCAGAACCAACACACATGAACAGAGCTGGTACAACAGAGTCTAGAGACACAGATGGAGTACCACTGAGGTAAGAAGCCATAGAGATGGACAGAGAGGAACACTGGACATAGTCTGAGTATAGGAGAGAGCATAAAGAGAAGGACTCAGAGCAACAACAAAAAGCTTCTGTTCAGTGCTTAATTTGAGCCAGTGGTTTCTGGTGCTCGGTACCAGCACTTAATTGTCAACACTGGCACTTATGGCAGACTGCCACATGGTGGCCATGTTTGTCTCATATAGAGAAAAGCATAACAACAGTTGTTTATGAATTCAGTATAAATTAAAAATGACTAATACATGCTGCCCAAGCCATTCTTATAGCTTTGGAGGCATGGAATAGTCAGAATTGTCACACTTGTAGGAGTATGATGGTTAGTAGTTGTGTTGCTACTGTAGTGTACAGCGTTGGCCAGGGCAATGTGTGGTGTGAGAGGAAGTGGCCTCCTGAGGAAGGCCCTGGCACTTATATATTTACACATGAAACACTGCCAGTGATGGACAGAGTTAGAGTGATAGGAAGAGCTGTGAAAGAAGGCTCCATGTGGTGGACTATTCCATAAGTGTGCAAAGATCCAGAGCAAGGGACTGAACCAGGGGCTAAAAGAGCTTGAACAGAAGAAAGAAAATATATAAATAGACGCCAAGCGATGTAGTGAGCTGAGCATTAGTGGAAGGGAGAAAGATGGCCAGCGATGGAGCATTTGAAAAGCTGGAGTGTTGGAAAGAGCTGGACAAGCAGAAGGAAAGTGAGCTGGACAAAGCCAAAAAGAGGAACAGACATGGCGTTTTCAACAAAGATTGTTCACAATAAATGTAAAATGGCCACCATAGGTGTTATTGATCTTGTGAGGTCTTCCCAATAGGTAGGCACCAGAGTATAAGGTTTTGAGTCCTAGCAATAATTTATGAAAAGTGCACAAGCTTTAGGCTAGGACCTTTCACATTGTTTATTGGGTGAATGTTCATATTGCTTCTGTATTGCCATGCACCTTCTATCACAAAGACAAGGTGTGACAGTGATCAGCATTTATATGTGGGATTGAGGTGAAGTTTCAGTTTCAAAGTCATATAAGGCTGCAAGTCAAAGCCATCTCTCATTTCTCTTGCTTTGAGCACCCAAGAATAACAGCAATCGAGGCAGAACATTGATTTTATTTGTTGAATAACTGTCCTTTTCAAATGCACCAAACAATTGTAACCCTTGTTTTAAAGTGCAATTTTGACCCTAGGTGTAATTTTGAGCACCAATAAAAACAAAACATGTTCATGAACCTCTTAGACCTTTACATGTGGCTACATGTGAAAATATGAGCTGTAAATTGGACACTTATATGATACACTTTGCTGCTTTGCTGGGTGTACTTCACTTGTGATTGTAATGCAGGGCTCAGTAAGGTTCTGAGAGGCCTTGATGAAGTGACATTTATGGATTTTTCCTGCCCCAATTTTTCCTTCACTAGTTTTTTTAAGATTTAGCCCCTTCTTTTGGCGTTCAAGGGATTCCAAGCTGGGGTGTCCAGCACTGGTTGGTTGACGCTACAACAATTGAATACACAAGTTACTTATTTATTGTTCTTGAGTTAGGGTGAGTTCCATCATCTAAGGGTCTTTTCCCTGGACCATCACGCTTGTAACTAGGGACATGCTGTTGGATATACCGGTCATCTCGCACCCCAAGGGAGCTGCTCATATGAACTGGGCCGCCAATCAATAATTTGGTGAACCTAGCTCCTATACTCCCGATATGACGTCTCTCAGGACGCCACTCAGGAGCCAGTGGCAGGTTGACGTCGCTTTTTCTACCTTGGGTTTTAGCTGACATTACACCACAGTCCTCGCGGGGGAAATAGGAGAAGTGTGGCTCACTGGTTAGAGCAGGCAGACCCTGAAGCAGAGGTCAGACCCGGGACCAGGGTTCAATTCCCGACGCAGCAGGGTGTTGAGCTCAAATGTCCACGGACTCGATAATTCTCGCTTCGGTGCCTGACCAAATCATGGGTTCACACTCTGCAACTCTGGGCATTAAGCTTGCTTAATCTCCACAACGGCCCCCCCCGCGGCAGGATGCCTGGCTTTCACCTTGGGATGCCCTGTAGGGGCTATCTCACAGGGAAAAGCCAGGACGGGTTCCCAAGGCAAGCGCGGAGATACCCCTTCGGGGGTCGATTCTGGCGCTATATAAGAAAATATAATAATAATAAGAAGAAGAAGAAATATAATACACATAGATGCCAAGGTTTCGGATTGCTTATTAATGACATTTTCATAATTTCAGTGTAATTATGAGTGACATTCAACGACTATGAGTGACACTTTCTAGCGTGCCAAATCAAGCAATGAAGACGAGGGAAACATATGAATATCAGAAATTACACCTATTGAATCAACGAGAAACTCTAAGAAGATCTCAAAACTGCTACAAAGCACCAGAAATGGAAGGGCACTAACCTAGTGCCCTTACATAGGAGTGCTACATGGAGGCTGTGCTTTGCCGCAGCCAGGCCCCAGAGATAGGAGTTTGAGGAAAGCGGGAGGTGTGAGAAGGCTCCATACAAGGGATTGTTACCTGGAGACTGTGTGTCACTGCAGCCAGGCCCCAGATTCTGTGGTTTTGAGGGAAGCAGGTGGCTACATACACATAGCTGCCAAGTTTTACCATGGATCCAATGTACTTGTGAATGACACTCAACGCCAAATGTGTGAAACTTAAGTGTGACATTTTCTTGTGAGTAAAACCAAGAAATGAAGGGCAAGGAAATAAATAAATATTGGAAATTACACCCTTTTGATCAATGAAAAGCCATAGAGTAACTGCTTCAAAAACCTGAAATGGAAGGTTAACATACTGAAACAAAACTATTTATGTACGAAGAAGGTAGAAAAGTAAAGCAATCATCATAAAATGTCTTACACCCGGATGCCATTGAACTTTATTGTGTCCTAATAATACAGTGAAGTATGTACTGCAGAGATCGAATAAACAAAGGGTTGATATTTGATGTTCCAGCCAGTAAAAGAATAAGTAAAATCACAGCTGGTACATATTTTTACCGTTTATAAGTATACTTCACACGTATAAATAGAAAGCACATTTAAATGTGTTCTGACCAACTGATACTTAAAGTAAACAAACACAGAAATTGCACATTACAAATGACTAAATACGTTTATGTTTCCAGTTAGTATAAGGCATGTCCAGGATCCAGGCCTTTGCAGACTCTTAAAACAACAATTACTGGCAGGTAATTTTCTCTTGCAAAGGTGTGAATTCTAAGCAGAATGCATGACTCACCCGAGTGCTGCCATTCCAGAGCTGCAGTTTAAAGCTGTCTCAGAGCACCCGGCAAGCCACTGGCAGCTCTCCTCAACAGTGCTTGCTCTGGCTGGCAGCAGTTGTCAGTGACTTAAAGACCCCCAGAATGTTGTTTTCCGGCAAACCCGCCTTAAGCAGCAGTGATGCCTTCCTGGGGACCGGCAAGATAGCAAAACAGGGGGTGCCAGTCACGCGCGCCCATTGTGGTGATGGGGTCAGGGCCTTATAACATGGGGGCCTTAGCGTGAAATGACTGGACAGACACTCTGGGATCAGGTTGCCGGGAAGACCTCGAGCGATCTTTACCGGGGTTTATTATACCCTCGGGGCGTGCCCGCCCTGAGGGGTGAGTGGATGCCTGAGTGTTGCTACATTGTATGGTAGAGCCCGCCTGGCTCTCTACATCCCTCCTTCATTTCAGTCTGCTTCATCACCAGTTCTTGGTCTTCAGGGGGAGGTACACACAAAGTCCCGTAACTTGTGGCTTGGGCCAGGGTTTGGCCGAAGGTTGTATCTTTGGCTTCGGCCCTTTGGTGATTGAGTGTCCCCAGCCGGGGACACTTCTCCTTGCGCTCTGCAGGTCGGGGAATTGTCGGCCAATACGCACGGCAACGGCAACGGGTCTTGGCTTCTCCTCTGGTCTTCAACCGACGTTTGATCATCAGACCCTCTCGCTGATGATGAGGCTGTTGGAGACAGACCGGCTTGTCGTGGCCCGACCTCTTCTTCCTCGCCTTGGTCCTCTGTTCCTCCCCTCGCTGGTTTAAAGCATGACACATTTCGCGTGACTCTTTGTTCACCTTTCTTGACAGTCACCATGGTTCCTCTGATCCTTTCAACGGTCCACAAGTCCGGTTCATAGGGGGTCCTATACTTCCATCCGGGGTGTCGGTCATGGACCACTACTGTGTCTCCTTCCTGTAGATTTGATGTCTTCGCACGTCTGGCCGCACTGGCCTTCTGGTTGGTTACATCTCTTCTGGACTGAATGGCGTCCCCATCTCGCTCAGGTGGTGTCCACGAACTTGCGGACGGGATGATGTCCCTGGGGGCCTTTTTGAACAGTAAATGGGCCGGGGCACACTTGGTTGTGCAGTGGGGCGTTTGTCGGTAGGCTCCCAGGAATCGGTCTAGAGCTGATTCCGGATCTTCTCCTTGACTTACGGCAATCCTCAGGGCTCTGTTAATGGTCCTCATAAGTCTCTCCACCTCTCCATTGGCCTGCGGCCACAAGGGGGTGATTTTCCGATGTTTGATTTGGAGGGCGTCCAAGTAGGCTTGGAAGTCTCGGCCTTGAAAGGGAGGACCGTTGTCCGTTTTAATTTCCTCCGGCAATCCCATGGTCGCGAAGATCTTGTCTAGATTCCGTTTGACTTGGGGAAAAGCTGTGGAGGGGATCACCTCCACCACCGGGAACTTGGAGAAAGAGTCCACTAGTACCAGGGTATGGCGACCATCCGGGAAACTCCCGAAGTCCAGGCTCAGGTTGGTCCAGGGCAGCGTCGGGGAGGACTCCGTTATGACAGGGGCCGGGGCGGGATCTCCTCCGGTGATTAGACACGCGTGGCAGGCCCTCACCATCTCTTCTACTTTGAGGTCCATCGCCGGGAACCAGACTCGGCACCGCAGCCTGGCCTTTGTTTTGGCCATTCCCTGATGCCCGACGTGAGCGAGGGACAGAATCCTGGGATGGAGGTCTTCCGGTATCACTATTAGATGCCCTCGAAGGACCACACCTTCATCCCCGACACTCAGTTCATTCTTAATCTGCCACATTTGCTGGCGGGCATGACTGACCTCCGGCCTGAGCCCATGTATTCCATCCAGGAAGTGCGCCCATTGGTTCCCCCTGAGCGCGTGCTTGACTCGGCATAGTGTTTCATCTCTTTCCGTTGCTTCCCCAATTTCTTTCAGTGTCATTGTCTCTGGACACGCGTTTTCTGAGATCCAGTGCACAAAGGCGTCCGCTTCTTGACTTTCCTCTAGTCTAGTGGCTGGTTTGGTGCAGTCCGGGTGTCTCGACAGGTAGTCCGCTGGGTTGTTGACCCCCGGGCGGAAGATGACTTGGAAGTTGTAGCCCTGTAGCTGGACGGCCCACCTCTCGATCCTTGGAGGGGCCAGCCTCGCTGATCCTGCAAATAGGGGCACAAGGGGCTTGTGGTCCGTTATCACCCGGAATTCCTGGCCGCATAGGTACAAGTGAAAGTGCTGACACGCCCATTTGATGGCCAGGGCTTCTCTTTCGATCTGTGCATAGCGGGTCTCGGTGTCCGAGAGAGCCTTGCTGGCGTACGCCACCGGTTTCCAGACATCAGCTCCGTATTCTTGAAGGAGCACCGCTCCCAGGCCCACCGGGCTTGCGTCGACCACTAGTTCAGTCTTCCTCTTTGGCTGGAAATACGCCATCACTGTGGTGTCCAGGAGGCTGTTCTTGATAGCTTGGAACGCCGTGTTCGCCGCCACTGTCCAGTCCCACTTATGGTCATGGCGGGTGAGTAGCCTCAGTGGCTCGGCCAGGTCTGCAAGGTTGGGGATGAACCTCCCGCAATACGTTGCCATCCCGAGGAAACTCCTGACTTCCGTGGGGTTTTGCGGGGTGCTGGCAGCCCGGATGGCCTCGGCCTTCCTGGGGTCAACCTTCAGGCCTTCTCGGGTGAAGATGTAACCGAAGAAGTCCACTGAGTCCTGGTAGAAGGCACATTTGGATTTGTGAAGTGTCAGGCCTTGTTCTGATAGCCTTTTGAGGGTCGCTCTCAGGTGTACGTGATGCTCTTCAAGCGATCCAGAGTACACCAGGATGTCGTCACTCAAGTTGATGACCCCACTCAGTCCGGATAGCACCTCTCTGATTGCATTTTGAAAGACTTCAGCTGCCGAGGACACTCCGAAGCTTAGTCGTTTGTACCTCCTCAGCCCGACGTGTGTGGAGAAGGTTGTAATGTAGCGGCTGTCTGGCTCAAGCTCCAGCTGGTGGTAACCTGCGTTTAAATCGAGTTTGGAGAACCATTTGGCACCGTTGAGGTCCGCTATGATGTCATCCATGGTAGGGGTGATATGCCTTTCCCTCCTCACCGCTACATTTGGCAGACGCATATCCACGCACAGCCGTATAGCTCCAGGTTGCTTGGGCTTGGGCGCCACGACGAGTGGAGAGACCCACGGTGTGGGCCCGGTCACCTTCTCGATTACACCGAGTTCTTCAAGCTTGATTTAAACGCAGGTTTAAAGGCTTGTTTGTTGGTGCACAGAGTGCTTGGCCAATACTGTCACGTGGACCTGAGCCTCACACTCTCTCTTGATCTGTGGCGGAAAAAGAAAGAGGAAGTTAATTTGCCCGCCACTTGTTCATTGGCTATAGTGATCCCAGCACAAACTGATGATAGTGCTAGGGGGTGGACGGGTGACACCGGGGTGGCGCCAGCTGGTGGAATTTAAAACCAACAACGCACAGCGCTGCCTCCCAATTTATTTAGTGCAGGCCTACTACGGGTGAGTGTTCTCACTTATAAGAACTGATGCAGGTTGTCCTCAGTGCAGCCCTGCTAAGTGGCGACAGCCACGTCACATGAAGCTGTGCCACGGCGTCCTGAGCGTGAGACTCGCTTATTGAATTCGGCCCAACCCCCAGGTCGTGGCGCGGTGCGTGCCAACTCTTTAGCCTGTAATGCCTCCCTGTATGTGTGCAGCAGGCTGAGGTCAGACAGCACACAGTGTGTGCACTGCACTCAGCCAGCAGCGCTCAGGGTCATGCTGTTTTACTTGATATTATTATAATAAAAGGCTACAGCCAGCACTCGGGCTGCAGCGCTTGGCAGGCACAGGTGCTAATATGCATGACTTTGTATTTCAGTGCGGTGATGGGGACCACTACGCTGAAATGTGTTGGTGTAACGCCCCATGCGTGGTATTTGGTAGGGCTGAATACAATTAAGCAGGCGCAAGGTAAAGGGCTAAAGTTATGGGGAAACGCAGTAGCGACAGAAGAGTCCTCAGTGATGGACAATGCCAGAGTGAAACGGAAAATAGCGGTGAAAGGTAAAGAGTGGATGCGGTGCTTGATATGGGCAGGTACTGTTCAGTACTGCGTACACGCACATCCTTGTTTTGAAAGAGAGCGTACTGGCACTTCTCAGCGCTGCTGCAATACAGTTAAAGGGAGAGTACCCGCACTTCTCACGAGCAGATGCTCTGAATAGCGGGTACCCGCACCTCCATATTTCCAAATAAAATACTGAGTAAGGAAAGTCAGAAGCCCAACGCTTCAAGATTGAAAGATGGGTGGACGGAGGGGGCCATCAGCCTTAGCAAGATGAATGGCTGTGCTTTGCGGATTGTGGACAGAACATCGGCGAAAGGGGTGAGAAGGAGACGAGGTAGCCCTCAGGAACCTGCCTCTGAAGCGGAATACGAAAATGATGACAGAGTGCAGTAAAACTTCATTTTTAACTCAAATCCATGAAATCATTTATAAAGCACAGCACAGGCCCCAGACTTGATAGATCTATTCGCTTATAAATCTTTATTTACTGCCTCAATAGTCACCGCCCATCCCTCCTGTATATTTGCTCCCGTACGCTCTTCAGGGCATATTTACAAGGGCCATATCTTCGCTTTTTTGGCTTTTAAAGCCAAAAAAGCAGAGATAAAAATATTGCACTATTTACAAGAGGGTGATAACATGCATTAGCGCATATTAGCACCCTTGTACCCAACGCCTCCCTTTGCATCTCTAATGAGATGCAAAGTGGGAGTCACTGGGCAGTACAACCTTGTAAATATCACTGATGTGCGCATCGCAATATTTACAAGGCTTTCCATGCATTTTAGCAGACGTTAGTTTTTGGCGAAAACCGCTGTTTTCGCCCAAAAATAACGTCTGCTAAAATGCAGACTTAGCTATACTTATCATTGGGGGTGGATTATGCTGATACGACCACAGGGTCGTATCAGCAAGGTTATTGCCTTTTTCCATAAAACATCGCTGGAAAACCAGCGATGTTCCATGGAAAACACCGCTGTCGCTGGGAAAAGAACGCATTGCGCTATGCGTTGTTAATACAGCTCTAGCATGGCGATCATTTTCTGCAATAGCCGGCGATAACTATTTTCTCGCTAAGCGCGGGCAGCGATAATTATCGCTGCCACTTGTTAATATGCCCCTTCATATCATCCTATTTGCCCCCCGTTTCTCAAACTCTCGTGAATCTTTCTTTTCTTTACCTCCTTTCCCGCCACCTCTCTTCACTTATCTTCCCAATCTGTCTTTCTCCTGATCGCCCCCTTTTTTTCCTTCTTTAAATCCTCTCCGGGGATTCCTCCCGCTCTCTAGCCTGTTATATTGTAATTACTTCAAGAAACCATCCAATTCCTATGTTGTTAATCACAACATAGGTCCTCCGCTCTCCACCTAGCTATAGTGCCTCGTTTTAAGAAATCCAGGACTGGCGGCCGCTCCTTCAAAGTCCTTGCCGCCAAGCTATGGAATTCTCTTCCTGCCCACATACGTGCTATTGATGGACTTCTCTCTTTCAGGAAGGCCGTTAAAACCTTTCTCTTCCCCCCTGCTCCTTAGTGCTGTTGTGTTATGGTTCTGTTAGACTCCTTGCCCGTTTTTTTTTGTTCTGCCTAGCGCCAGGACGCCCCTTTGCTGGGGCATCTGTGCGCTCAATAAATCCGGTTAACATAACATAACATAACATAACATAGCCTTATTCTCTTCATAAGAAGAACCTCTCAGTACTCTCTGCTGTGCTCCTGCCTGCAGCCTGTGTCTCCCTTCCCTTCCCTGTGGCTCTCTCCTCCTCTCTCACGCACGCACGCACGCTCTCTCTGCGTTTCCACTACGCCTACGTCGCACGCGCCGCTTCTCCGTTCTCCCAGCTGCCTCTCTTCTCCCCTGAGTGTTTAGCTCTGCAAACAACATATGCACAAACACTGCAGAAAGCCTCTGCAAATATGAGACTCCTGCTCCTTGCAGTTTGTGGAGAAAATCCGTGCTTTCCCCCCCTCTGAATGTGAGGGGCAGAGGGAGCTGAGAAGGGCAGAGGAGGGCGGTGGAACAAATGGGGATGCAAGGGTAAACAGTGCCAGGGGGTACAATGGGGTTGGAAGAGTAGGGAGGAGGGCGGGAGAGAGTGTCGGTAGAATGAGAGCACCAGAGTGCAGGATACAACGCTGAACACAGGTCTAGGTGGCAAAGAGGGCAGTGTAGGGGCAAATGGCGGCTGGCACAATGCAGAGTGTTGAGAGGGAGGAAGCAGGGAGGCAATATCTGAGACTGCCGGGATGGTTGAATAGAAAAGTGAAAGCTATTAAGGCAGACCATAAGCAGGCTGGGAGATAGGCGAGCCAAGGGAAAATAGAGAGAGAGGGGGGGGAGGAAAAGGGGACAGTAAAATGGCTGTGCAACTGAGTGCATCATCACTCCTAAGTATACCCCACACTAGGGCAGTAAGGACCACTAGTAACTGTCAAGTCGTAGGGAGTGAGGGCATATGGGTGGGCTCTCTCAGGAGTGCTAGGCACGGCCGGACTAGGAACACAAACCAGCCCAGGCAAATCCGCTCGACCGGCCCCAGGGGTGGGGGTGAAGGGGTGCATGTTGTAAGTGGGGTGCTTTTGTTACAGAGGGACAATATTGCAACACTGCTGCAAAGCCTGCTCCCATTAACAAAACCGGCCCCTGCTGGTCAAAAACCGGCCCCAACCCTTCCGGACTACTGGGAAAACACCCGGTGCCCACTGGAACACTCTTCCTCTTTCCCTTAGGTCTTCTCCTCTTTATCTAGAGTTCTGAAAAGCCCTTAAAACCTTCCTCTTCTCTCAAGCCTTCCCCCATTAGCGGCCCACTTCCTGCTCTGACCACGGGTCTGCATCCCTAGCGCCAAGAATCCGCTTGGTAGTCGTGCGCTCTACAAATATGTTAACATTCAAATTCAAATACGGCCAGTCAGGCCCTGATGTTATGTTGAAATGGGAGCGTGGGTCCCAGCCAGTGCTGTAATTGGGAAGCAGTAACTGTGGGAACTCTAAAATAGGGACACTGAGAAGGTGGGGTTAAAGGGAGCAGGCTCAGGCAAAGCAGAGACAGAAGGTATGCATTCAGTGGTAGGCAACCTACCTCTAATGTCTGCAAGTGCATATGAATTATTATAATTAATTCTGCTCCAAAAGAAATCAACAATTATAAAGGCAATATTAAAGTTGTACTGGCACATTTTGTTTGTCCCATAAGCCACATTTGACAAACCCCATCCCTTTTTTTTTAGCATAAATATTCATACTGGACATAAATAAACATGAATACAGATGCAAACAACCAAAAGTTAAAAAAACTACACTAAAACATAATTTTATCCCTCAGCAGATTATCTGATAAACTGCCTTATTGTACCTCTAATCCGCTGCTCCATCTGGAGATGAGATGTGAAATGCTGTATCTGCGCAAAGCCCAGAGACAACCTATTGCAAAAGGAATTAATTGTCTGCAAAGTATGCAGATGTAGAGAACCTGGACAAGCCCAAATAGAAAGGACAGGCAGTATCTGTCAATATTAGCACCTTTAGCTAACAATGCAGCACACCACCATGAAGAGGTGGAAAAGAGCCCCACCAAGCCCTTGCCTGCAGCAGCTTCGCAAGTTCTACACATTGTGTGTGAGAGGCTGTGCTGCTTCCCAAGAACAGCTTATGTCCCTGTATCGCGTCACAGGTGGGGAAAGCTGCTGGAACGAGCCAAGAACTTGGTTCCAGAGCAATAATACCTGTTGGAACAATAGTCTTTTGCGTTCCTACAACATCCCAGCACTAGTATCAGCATTATTGCAGTAGGAGCAGCTGTTAGCAGTACCTAGTTTGCCTAGTGTGTGCGTTGACATGGCAGCAGCGTGACTGCTTGTAGACACCTACCTGGTCATCTGCCTGCTATATTTGATTGCAGCTGGTATACAAGTGCATGTGAGAGGTGTATTTGCTCTCTGGGAGGCTGGTTCTCCGTTTTTAGGACAACTCCTTAAAAAAGTTCCTGGCCTGCTCTCACAACTCTGGATAAGTGGGGTTCCAAGAGGGCAGAAAATGAGAGAGGAAGAACTAAGGAACACGTGACACTGGAGCACAGAATTTCTCCTGCTGGGGCATCAGTCTCTCGTGACAGTGGCCTGACCATGAAGTGACCATTGATGGAGCAAAGTCACAATCTGGGGAGCAGTGGTTTTAGGCCTTGTTGTCTTGCATGTTTGTCTGAATATTGACTTAAAAAACATTGACTAGAAAAATGTTAAATCCTGACTATCATCTCAACTGGCACTATGGTAGTGTGCAAAATCACATAATATTGTTCTTCTAAATTTAATGGAATTCCATGAAATTGTTGTGAATTTACAATTTTAAAGTGATATGTGGGTTCCCGTACCTCAAGGAATTTTTCTTTAACCTGGAGATGCCTCTTGCATAAAAAAGTTCTTGGAGAATTCTAAAGCAGTCATGTTCAGCAGAAAGTATCTCTGAATTAGACTTTTCTTGTATGAACCAGTCTACTGCTGGTATCTCATATGATGCTTAAAAGGTGAAATGTACACTCAGGTAAAAAAATGTTTGGTGAAAATGCATGATTTTGACTCTCAGAGTGCACTAAGAACTGCTAACCAGACATCAGTACCAGTCTTCTAACTGTAGGACATAAAATTGTACCATCTCCTAAAAACAAAACTTTCAAATTGTTGTTTTTGCTGTGAAAGGTTAGTAACCCCATTGACATCACAAGGATGCAGGCTGACCTCTCAGTTCGGCTAACGTCTGGGACTACTAAAGTGGGTACTTCAAGGTATCAAAATAATCATGTCATTAGACCATACCTGAGGCCCAAGTCAAATGTAATGTTGCTTTTAAGAAAGACGACTTTTTGAAAGTTGCCACTCTGAACCCCAGTTTGCCCAGTGGCCTCAAACAGTTGCTGGCCAGCAGACAGCCTCCTTTCTTCCTACGGAGTAGTATGAATGACTCCCAGGCTTAGGAACAATAGAAGCCTGCTACAGGGAGAGGTGGTACCTCCCCTTGTCGGAAGCCACTCAGGGTGTTGACCCAAAAGGCGAGCTTCAAAGTCGAAGCCACCTTTGGTGGGCAAATGGTGATCACACACCTGAAGGGCTCCACCTTTGTTTATGTAGACAGGTTGGCAGCTGGAACAGAGGGAGGAAACCAGTACCGAACCATTTTCCCCATGGGAGTGGATTCCAAAGGTAGTCACACCTCTAGGTTGGGCTACCAAGCTCCTAACATCCAAGGAAGGTCCAGATATCTTGAGAGTAGGCAGAATAGTGAACTCTGGGTTTGCTAGATGCCACACATAGCTGGAAATCGTCATAGGGTGGGAGGGATCCTTGTAGTGAACCCATCACCGCTTCACGCCATTTTCCGGGCATAAATATGGCACCCCTGGCACCTTGAACCTCAGATCACAACAGACCTGGAGAAATGACCTAAGAAGGACTGCCCTGCAGCCCCTGGACCTGGCAAGAGAGACTGTACTGAATCCACCTGCTTTACCTTGAGCTAGCAAAGAGAGGACTGTGCCCATTGCTCCTGGCTCATGGAAAAGTCACTCCTGAACCCCAGACCAAAGAAGTGATTCCAAGGGTCAGTCGTATGACCTGTTGGAACCAGCATCAGGGCCATCAAAGCTGAAGAAGCCCATTCTGGCAGATCAGTAGCCACATTCTTTGAATCACTGCTGACCTCCGCTGGGCAGCCGGAGAGACCAATCTTCGGCAGCAAAAATATGCACCCAAGCCTGATTGACCAGGAAGTGTCATCTGAGACTGGTTACCGAAGAGGGACACCAACCTTCACCAAAGGATACTGCTGGACCCGCTGTGTATGGAGATCAGTAGCCCAGATGCACCTCGCATTCATCGCGCTCAAAGAGGACTTTGAGGGACACCTACCCTTGCAGCCAAAGTTGCCTCACCAATCCCGTAACTGAGGAATAACCACAAGGACTCGCCCATCAACGGCCCAGCACTCAGAGTATCTTTCAGCATCCTGCATCTCCAGGTTCAGGACCACTTCATTGAAGTCAATGGCTGTCTTGATCTAAAGTGTGGAACTGGACTTGAAAGTGCTATGGGAACCAGGTAATTGCCCAAATACTCCTTAGTGCCCCAACCTTCACCATCTCCATGTTGGATTCAGTTGCCCACTCGGGCCAGAGTAGCTAAACACATCTCTTTCAAACTTTTCAAAAGTTTCTAAAGTTTACAAATAACAATGCATGGTTGTACTTTGGACTAAAAAGCTGAGATTTATGTTGTACTTAAAAATCTATAACTCGAGAACCCTCCAGTGGATTTAGCTTAATTTGGTGTCTAAAAATTCATAAATATATAATCTATTGGTGTCAGATTATTTTGTATTGTGTAACTTTTTTATATCATTGTTTGGTGCTAGGAAAGTATATATATATATACTATTCGTACCTCCACATCTACGTATCTTGAAGATATATACCTTGTCAAGATATGTAAGTGTGGAGATAAGAACAGTAAATCTATAATTACCTATATATATAATTATATTGATGATATGGTGATATTTTTTCAATATTCTGAAGTAAACATTTTTGTAAGTCCATATTAAAAACTCAATATTTTGGTGGTACATTGTCTTCTGAATGGACTTTCGGCTAAGTCCAACTATTGTTTGAGGGTTTCAGTTCGGGGAAGAAAAATACATGTGGGTTTGTTAAAATGGACTAGTGACTGGCATCCAGAATGGTTTCTCTCAGATGCCCTCAGGTTTGCATCTTACAAAGAACACAACTCTTTTAACATGCACTGTCTTGTAAGCTGATCTGAGGTTCGAGACAACTGTTGCTTTGGGAGAAAGTAACACATCGCCCCTGTGAATTATTTGACTGTTGCCCTGCAGCTGACAGAAAAATGTTCCCTTAAGCTCCTATAATAAATGTAGCGCGCTCCCCGGGAGTGACTTGGTGACTCCTGCCCAAGTTATCAATGCCAATTGGAACAAATAAACATATGGCTGTTTTTCATGTACAAATCCATGAATATTAAGTAGGTAATTGACTTGCTTCCTTAACCATAATATTATGGCGTAGGGACTTTGTCAATAATGCCTAAATTGATAATGTCAGGCTTAAAAAAAGAGGGTCTGTCTCAAAGCCTCACAGACCAAACAGCTGAGGTTGTAGAACCATGTGTAGGGAGGACCAGTGGTGGATGGTGCAGGTTAGCGCGGTGGGGCGGGGACGGGGCGGGGTGGGAGGAGGCTTGAAGTCGACAGACGACGAAATAGATAAAATTAAATAAATAAATAAAACCTATTGCATTGTCTGTCGACGTCCCCACCGCCTCACCACACTTACCTGCACCAGCCACGACTGGGGAGGAGTGAAAGCGATCTCCCAGAGCACCAATGTAACTATGTCTCAATTCTGGAGGGAGTGTTCTCTACCGTAAGGCCCCAATTATATGTGTCTCAGGAAGAATGACCTGCTATACATACATAGAATCTGCAACAACATGGGCACACCTACGTAGGCTCCTGCCTCCAGCAGCTCAAAAAGTGACTTGGGGAACTTGAATCACCCGTTCTTTGCCTGACACACTGTTCGCCGATCTGTGTGGCTATTGCTGGTCCTGCCTGTCATTGTTGGGGTTCTCTGGTAGGACGAGGATCCAAGGGATTTACCGTTTCTTGCCCCACTGTCACCGCCATCACCCTGGGAGAGGACTGCAACTCCCAGGTTGCATCTTTATCATCAGAGCTGCTGTGAGTGAGGGAGAGGCATGTCCATCACGCATAAAGCGCTGCCTCTTCCCCTGCAGCGCAGGAACTTGAATCACCCGTTCTTTGCCTAACACTGTGTTTGCCGGTCCATGTGGCTATTGCTGGTCCTGCCTGTCATTGTTGGGGTTCCCTGGTGGGACGAGGATCCCAGGGATTTGCCGTTTGTTGCCCCACTGTCACCGCCCTCGCAGAGGACTGCAACTCCCAGGGTGCATCCTTGTCATCACAGCTGCCGCGAGTGAGGGGGAGGCGTGTCCATCGCGCATAAAGCGCTGCCTCTCACCGCGGCGCAGGAACTTGATTCACCCGTTCTTTACCTTACACAGTGTTTGCCAGTCCATGTAGCTATTGCTGGTCCTGCCTGTCATTGTTGGGGTTCCCTGGTGGGACGAGGATCCCAGGGATTTGCCGTTTGTTGCCCCACTGTCACCGCCCTCGCCCTGTGAGAGGACTGCAACTCCCAGGGTGCATCCTTGTCATCACAGCTGCCGCGAGTGAGGGGGAGGCATGTCCATCACGCATAAAGCGCTGTGTAATGTTGGTGGTGCCCCCAATGAAAACACTGCAGCCACTGTGCCAGTTAACATGTTTATTTAGTGAAAATGCGTCCCTAAAGAGCGCCGAGCCTCTGCTGCTCGTACCAGCTCTTCGCGCCACTGAAGCGCGATGCGCGCGCAGCCTAACATGGCCGCCGGGACGTCACGTCGCTTACGGGACGTGCAACCACTAGACTGCGCTACTACATATCTCCCTTTTTTTTCCTAACACAGAAACAATTTAACTTATAGTCCACTGTTCATATCATAGTCTCTGAACCTGGCTGGCTTGACCACCACTCTACCCCTACGGGTCAGTCTTACCGGGGTGTTGGGGGGTCACTCCTTCGCTTCTTCCTCCGCTCACTGGCACAGCCGCGCCTCCATCTCCTCCATTCAAACCTTCTCCAACCATCTGCTCCTGGTCACTTATTCCAGTCTCTTGTCCTTGTCGATATTCTCCGTTCCCATCAGGTTCTGTCTCCGGATGTTCCTGCTTGGCAGTTTCATTTCCCTCATCTCCTAAATCCGTTCCGCCTTGGTCCCAACTTAGAATCTTGTTGCATCTCGCCATGCGGTCCTGCGACCATACGTTCCCATCGCTCAGCAGGGCTGCTCTGCCCAGAACTTCCTTCACCTGCATGGGCTTGCTATATTTGCTTTCTCCTTTCCTCTGCATCGTGGCCAATTTTACTCGTACCCATTCACCTTTCTCTAGTCCAGTGTTCTTCACGTTTCTCCTGTTGTCGTAGTGTTTGGTGTAGACTGCTTGTGCCTTCTCCAAGTTGGCTCGCACCACTGCTGGGGACCACTCGCTCGTTATTGTTTTCTCTTTCCACGTTCTATTGTCTTGGGTGAATGGTTCACGTCCTCTCAGTATCTGGAACGGGCTATATCCCGTGCTTGTGGGGGTAATCCTGTATGCCCAAACCATGTGCCATATCTCTACTTCCCAGTCCTTGTTGTCGGATATGGCAGCTTGAACCGACCCCATCACCACTCTATTAAAACGCTCTACTAGACCGTTCCCGGCAGGGTGGTATATGGATGTGTGCCTGGCTAGATGCCGTTCCTTTGCATGAAGTTGTTCCATTTCTCCAATCTGAATTGGGACCCATTGTAGCTGAGGATCGCCTTTGGAATTCCTTCCCTCACAAACGTGTCGGCCAGAAATTTAATGATGGTTTCTGCGTCCATGGCTTCTTCTATCTTCAGTTCTGGCCACTTCGAGTACCTGTCCACCAGAACGCAAACCTACTTTTGGATTCCCCGTACGTCCAGAATCGGACCCAGGATGTCCACGGACAATTCCTCCCATGGGTTCTTCGGGTGGTCAAATTGTCCCAGTGCTGGACGCAGGGGCTTGAGGGCTCTGTTGGCACCCTGGCATCGAGTGCAGTTTCTAACATGTCTCTCGGCTCTTATGTCCATTCCTGGCCACCAGTAATCTTGTCTGGCCCTCAATCTCAGTTTGCATATCCCGAGGTGCCCCTCATGGAGCATGTCCAAAAGTTTGTTGATGATGTTTGTCGGGGGAATCACTTTCTCCCCCCTGTGCACAAATATTCCCCGATCGTCCATCGACAGCTCTTCTCTGACTTCGAAATATGGTTTGAGTTCTCCGCTGATCAACCTCTTATCAGGCCATCCTTGGGTGATATGTAATTTTACTTCCGTTAGGGTCTGGTCTTCCTCATACGCCTGTCTCCACTCTTGGAGGCTTATGGTGGTCTCTTGGTCTTCTGTAAGCGCGACCCATTCTTCTGTTCCTGCTTTGTCTTCCTCACTCGGTTCCATGGCTGCCGCCCTGCTCAGATAGTCTGCCACTCTATTCTTACTTCCTGGGATGAACTCTACGTCGTACCTGAACTCTAGTAGTTTCAGCGACATCTTGGAGATCCGGGGTGTTGCATCGGCATGCCCGCTCGACGTTAGCACCTTCAGCAAGGGCTTGTGATCAGTTCTTAATTGGAACCGTGTGCCCCACAGGAACTGCCTGAATCTGGTCGTGGCCCACACCACCGCCAACATCTCCTTTTCTATCACGCTGTACTTTTTTTCCGTGTCGCTCAGCGTGCGGGAAGCAAAGCTTATCGTATCCATCTGTCCATGTCCCTGGTCCTGCATGAGGACCTCACCCAGCCCTTTGTCGCTGGCGTCCGTGGTCAGCACTGTCCTCCCTTGAGGGTCGTAGCCTTGGAGTGGGATGGCTTCCGCTATTTCTTTCTTGACCACCTCAAATTCTCCTTGTGCCTCCTCTGACCAGTGGAATTCCGTGTTTTCTCGTGTCAGTTGCCTCATATGATGAGTCTTGGAGGCGAAGTGCTGCACAAATTTGCTGTAATATTCTGCCATGCCGATAAAAGACCTGACCTCATCTTTGTTGGCTGGTGGGGATGCCTCACATATTGCTTTCACATTTTCTGCTTTTGGGGTCACTCCTCGTACTCCAATCTCGTGCCCCAGGTATGTCACCGATTCCATCCCTATCCGGCACTTGGACTATTCTGCCGTGAGGCCTTTCCTTTCTAGGATCTGTAGCACCTTTCCAAGTTTCGCATCGTCGTCTGGTTTATCTCGACCCATCACTAGGATGTCCTCCTGGAAGTATTGGACTCCGGTGCTTTTCTGGAAGAGTTGATGCATCAACTTCTGAAAGACTGCTGCCGCAGAGGCCAGCCCGAATGGCATGCGGCGGAACTGATAACATCCGAATGGGGTGATGAACGATGTGAGGAGGCGTCTTTCCGGGTGTAGGGCAATTTGGTGGTAGGCGGAGGTCAATTCGATGGTGGAATACCATTTGATACCCCTGGTGCTGGCCAGCATCTCCTCTATCCTGGGTAGGGGGAACCTTTCCACCACAATGTTCTTGTTCAGTTCGCGTAGGTCGACGCACAGCCTGACCTTGCCGCTGGGTTTCTTGACTACCACCAAGGGCGCCAGCCACTCTGCGCACGTGATGGGCTCGATGATCCCTTTCCTTTCTAGGTCCTGGAGCTCTTCCCGGACTGCTTCACGTACTGCCAACTGGATATTTATCGCCTTGTGGGCTACTGGCACCGCATCGTCCTTTAGAATTATCTTGTGTGAGAACTTTTCCAACTTTCCCACTGTTCCTCCAAATACCTTGGGGAATTCACTCTTCCACTTGTCCAGGTCTGGCCAGTTTCCTGGTTCCGTCAATAATATCTGTTCTTTGCCTCCTGGGTCCAGCTTGATGCCTAGGTCACCTTGGTCCAACCATCCCAGGACCGAGGGGCCCTTCTCCGACACGTAGAGTTTGCAGCAGGCGGATCGGCCACGGAATTCAAAGTTTAACGGTCTGAACCCCGCCATTGGTATGCGGTTCCCGTTATATGTGACTGGGCGGATGTCTAGCCTTTCCAGTTCCGGGCCTAGGTGTGGTGCGAATTTCTCCTCCCACACAGCTCTCTGAATGATGGTGTATGGTGAGCCCATGTCGGCCACCACGCTGATTGTGATGCCGCCTATTGTCAATTCTAGGACTGGCTTCATTGTTCTCTTGCCAGCGATGCTTAGGACTTGCCCATCCACGCTCAACAACTGGTCCTATATACAGAGTACCGTAACAACGTCCTCCTCCGTCACTTCTTCTTGGTCGTCGTATTCTTGGCCCACGTATTTTACCGTGCTTTTGGAGGACTTTTTTCTACACACCTTCTCATAGTGTCCGATTATTCCACAGTACATGCATTTGGCGTGGAACGCCGGGCATTTCCTGTCGTGTGCCTCGTGCGACCAGCTTCTGCACCTGTAGCATGACTTCCTGTTGCTTCCCGCCTGTTTTCCCGGGGGACCCACGTTGCCTTGCCACCTGCTACGTCCCTTATCTGCTGCCTTCTTATTCTGGTGGTCCTTACGGGGCTCTTCGTCATCCACTCTGTTGACCATGGTGCTAGGCGCAGTCTCCTTCTTCGTCGCGTCTGCGCACCTCCTTGCCAACTCTGCCCTTTTGATGATAACCATCACGTCTTTTAGGGTGGTGTCTCCGCTGGCCCATAGTTTGTCTTGTACGGACGTGCACGTGGTGTGCATCACCACCTGATCCTTGATGAACTCTTCCTCCCAGTTGTTGTATTTGCACGTGGCCGCGAGGCGTTTCAGTGCTGCCACATATTCTTCTACCGTCTCTCCCGGGTGCTGCTTCCTTTGTTGGAAGTTGAATCTATCCACTGACACACACACTGCCGGCCTGAAGTGTTCGTTGAGGTCATCGATTGCATGGGCGTATACGTCGTCGTCCGTGCTTGCTCTCTGCTTTGGTACTAGGCTTTTATAGACTCTCAGCCCTTCGGGGCCTAGGTTCAGTAACAAGATGCGTTTCTTTCTCGAGGGTTTGAACACCTCTTCATTTTCTAAGACTCCTATGAAATTGTCTATATATTCTCTCCAGTCCTCCCACTTCAACAGTGGTTCTCCGGGCCTGGGTAGGAACTGCACCGGCACCATCGCATATCCCGCCTGCGCACTCATCTTCTCGCTCTTGACCGTGGGCTGTGTGCTTGCTTGGCCTCTAGGGCTCCCCGGCGTGTTGTCTTGTTCTTCTTTGCTTGCGTGGTTCTGGGGACTACCTGCGTCAGCCCCCTCGCTCTTTTGTAAGGTATCCAGCGCGGTTCCCCTGGTTTAATGGGTGTTGGCTTGATCTGGCGCGCTTCTCGTGCGTCCCCGGGGTTTGTCCCCTCCTGTGGTTGCTGTCCTATCCCTCTGGGTGCTCTTGGGCTCTGCCGCGCTCTTTAGGGTACCTGTGTGGTAGCCGTTGGTCTTCTTTGCCCTCTGGTTCTCTGGGCGCTCCGTGGTACTGCTTAGCATTGGTTTCTCCTGCCCACCGGTGCGTTGCTGTTTCCCTCGGCGTGGTTTTCTTGCTGTGGGGGTGTGCTATCCCACACTCGTCGCCATTGTAATGTTGGTGGTGCCCCCAATGAAAACGCTGCAGCCACTGTGCCAGTTAACACGTTTATTTATTGAAAATGCGTCCCTAAAGAGCGCAGAGCCTCTGCTGCTCGTACCAGCTCTTCGTGCCACTGAAGCTCGATGCGCGCGCAGCCTAACATGGCCGCCGGCACGTCACGTCGCCTACGTGACGTGCAACCACTAGACTGCGCTACTACACGCTGCCTCTTCCCCTGCAGCACAGGAACTTGAATCACCCGTTCTTTGCCTGACACTGTGTTTGCCGGTCCATGTGGCTATTGCTGGTCCTGCCTGTCATTGTTGGGGTTCCCTGGTGGGGCGAGGATCCCAGGGATTTGCCGTTTGTTGCCCCACTGTCACCGCCCTCGCCCTGTGAGAGGACTGCAACTCCCCGGGTGCATCCTTGTCATCACAGCTGCCGCGAGTGAGGGGGAGGCGTGTCCATCGCGCATAAAGCGCGGCCTCTCACCGCGGCGCAGGAACTTGATTCACCCGTTCTTTACCTTACACTGTGTTTGCCAGTCTGTGTGGCTATTGCTGGTCCTGCCTGTCATGTTGGGGTTCCCTGGTCCCTGGTGGGACGAGGATCCCAGGGATTTGCCGTTTGTTGCCCCACTGTCACCGCCATTACCCTGGGAGAGGACTGCAACTCCAGGGTGCATCTTTGTCATCACAGCTGCTGCGAGTGAGGGGAAGGCATGTCCATAGCATGTAAAGTACTGCCTCTTCCCCCTGCGGTGAGGGGAGCGCGGGAGGCAGCCCGTACGAAGCCCGGACCAAGGGCGGGTATGTCTCTGCCTGTCAGAGACCATAAGAGCCCGGGCTGGGTCACCCAATTAAGTTTTTGTGTTGGAAGCAGATTTGTTTAATTTGTGCTTAGTGAGGTTGTCCCGGTATCAAATTCATCCGTTCGCATCTATCGTTATAATGAGTTTACGTAGATTAAATAAAGGCAAGGGGGTTGTAGGCACTTTGGAATAAGGGCAAGGGGGTTGTAGGCACTTTGGATGCTTTTCTTCAGAGGGCTGAATCCGTGCTCGTAAACAAAATTAAACTTGCAGTGGGGAGGTTGTCCCTTGAGACCATAACCCCTTCCATCAGACTTTCTATGACACCGGTACTTACAGAACCCTGTGTAATGATTAATAATGAGGTATCTCATTCGCGATCTGGGTTATTTTCATACAATGTTGTAGATCAAGCATTGAATATTGTTTCCTTATCATCCTGCGATTTATAGTGCAGTCCTGATAGGCCTACAGTTACTACTAGAGGGCAAAAAGCCAAGTCCAGGATTGTCTCGACTGTAGAACCTCCTCCTAAAAAAAGGAAGAGTAGGAATCTTCGTAAACAGAGCCAACCTAGGCAGAAACCAAATGGAAAACCAGTAAAATCCTCTATCAGCCCCAGTGAATTTAGTGAAGGACAGCCAAATGGTATTAATTCCAATCAGCTAACCACATCTGCTAATGTTTACACAATGGGAACATTTGAGGTAGGCGTGAAACAATGATGACAACCGTATTGGACCCCATTTTGTTAAAAATAATTACTGTTGAAGCTAAGATAGCCAAAGTGGTGGCACTTGTTAGTCAAACACACTCAGCTGCCCTACCACACAGTTCTAAGCCAAGCTCTTGTGCCTCAGTTAGTAGCGAGGCTGACACGGGGCCTGGTCATTCAAGTGGTTCCACAAACAAGCAATTACAGGGTGGGAACAATACTAGAAACATAGACCCTAGTGTAGTAAATATTTCAGTTCACACTAGACAACTGTCCCCTCAAATAGGAACCTCCGTGGTACCTCCTAGTAACGCTTCTGATACTTTGAATGGAGTACTGACTGCTAGGACGTCTGGTCTACATAAGGATAGAGAGAGAGGAAACATTTTTGGCGATCATCTTGAAATACCCCTACGTCCCTCATGTAATTTAAAATTGCCTCCAGTAGCCACTCCATATACAGTGGTTTTGTCAAATGTTCCTCCCCTACCCCACAACACACATGAACATTCGGCTACTTTGAGGAATAAGGCCTTCATTTCTTGGGTCGGAGAACGGGTTTAGAGCATTCTCTCTTCCTGGAATTTGAAATGGTTCGAAGAGTAGGATGGGTGGGCCCTTCAGTCAAGTCGTTCCAAGGGGACAGTGTTGTGTTAACTTTCAGGTCACCTCTCATGGTTCATACAATTTTTGAGAAGGGAAATTATGGGCCCGTTAATTTCAGTGATATACATATTTTACCACTAGGTTACTTTTACAAACCACCGAGGTACTACCTTTATGGGGGGTAACCCCAGGGGTTTCAGGGAGCCCAGAGTCTCGATCCCAGTGTCTAATCGCTTCAACGCTTTGTGTTCATTAGAGGATATAGACTGACTGGGTGCGGGATAGTCGGCGCTTCCAAACTGTGTAGTGGAAGGGTCTGGTGTTGGACGAAAACCGGTTATCCCAGTTCAGGAATAGTTGGTCCCTCCTCTAGTTCTAATTATGTCTGTGATACTAATAAGGTTCAAAGAGAGCCAGAGGTGAAGATTAACATGATAGATGAACCCACGGACTTGTCAAATGCTTTTCCTTCACCCAGTCGCATAGTGGGGGACTCAACTGGGACAGCCACGGCTAACTGCTCTAAGAGTGGTAAAGCTGGTTTATGCAATGTTCTTTCTTGGAACGTTGCAGGCATTTCCTCTAAGTTAAATAACCATCTGTGGAGTGAATTTATCAGTCAGTTTGAGCTTCTGTGCCTTCAGGAAACCTGGATCAAGGAGGCGGTTCACTTGAACAGATTCAGGATTTACCATAACCCAGCAGCTAGTAGTTCATGTGGTAGGGCTAAGGACGGTCTCTGCATATACATATCGTGCGTTACACTAGAAAGATAACTTTGCTTGCGCAGGATAACTACTACCAACTAGTTAAATTGGACTTAGATCCCATGCACTCCATTGTTGTCATTCATTTTTATAATAATAGTCCCTCTGACAAAGTGAGAGCTGTTACCCAAAATATGATATAAATGTTGAATAATATTGGTAGGAGAAAAAATGTAATGATGATATTGGCCGGAGATTTTAACTGTACTTTATGTATGACTGCTGGGGACAAACTATGTGATGCGCTACAGGACGATGGCACATGTGTGTCCCATTTTCAACATTCTGTCTTAGGGGAAGAAGTTAATGAGCTTGTCTTCTCCCTTGACCTGGGCTTTGCGAATGAAATGTCTCCAGTTCCTGTTTCTATGCCCTGGACATTCAATGGCAGGGGCCTTTGTTCTATTATTGATTATGTTTTAGTCTCCTATAGCCATGCATATACTCTCCATTCCTTTTATGTAATGGACAACTCTCTTAGTGACCATTTCCCGCTTTGTTTGGCATTCTGACTACAGTCCAACTCGATTTTAAGTTCTAAAAAGCATAATTATTTTCAAGGAAGCCTAGCTATAGGGAGCAATAACGCGTATTCCTTGCGTTGAATATCGGTGGACCAAACAGCACTGGTCAAAACTGTGTTAGGCAATAGCAAACTAACCATAGAGACTTGCCTGAGTGAGACAGCACTCCAGAAGATATTTTGGCTTCCTTCGAGGCCATTTCCCATGTTGGTAGAGAGTCTCTCACCAAATGTAAAAGTTCTAAGGGCCCTCTTAACGGCTGGTTTGGCTCTAGGTGCACTCAAGCTTATTCTCCCCTGAAAAAAGTGTTACATATTACGCCGAGAAATACAACTGATGTAAAGATGGCTAGAGGTGCTTACAAACAAACAATTAGGGATCAGAAAGCCACTTTAAAGAAGTAGGTGAGGGAAGCATTACATTCTGCCTCTGTACTTAAGGACAGTGTGGCTTTTTGGAAAGTTATTAGGGCCCCTTTCCTGTCCAGAGAGGGTGGACCAACAATTGAAATAGCAATAACCAAGGAGCAATGGATTGAGCATTTTACAAAAGTATATCAAGGGAAGGTGATCGCAGCCATGATGGACAGTTCTGCCCAGGACGTCTGGAATTTGAATTTGCCCTCCCCATGTAGCGCTTTATCGTTGACCCTGAATGAGGGTTTGTCTGTCAGCTAGGGCGGTAAGGCTAATGGACCAGATGGGGTACCAGTGGATCTGATTAAGGCAGAAGTTACTTTATGGGGACCCCTCCTGACACAGGTCCTAAACGCTAGCTGCAGTGCACCTTTTCCACCAACTTGGGTGGAATCAACTAATTTCCCTATTTTTAAGAAGGGAGACAGGCAAGATCCGGCTTGGTATAGGCCTATTTCATTACTTGATGCCATAACTGTAGTAGTGGGTAGAATAATATTGGCACCTCTTCAGGATTGGGCAGAGGAGAACTCTATTCTGTCAGACCTGCAATACAGCTTTCGAGTCGGAGTGGGGACCGTAGAGCAGGGTTTGAATGTGTCCCTTTTAGTGGGCAAATACACTAGGGATAAGGCGGTAACCTGTTTTTAGCCATTGTTGACCTTAGAGCCACATTTGAATGCGTTATTCATACTAAACTGTGGTCAATTTTAGAGGTGATGGGGGTTGATTTACAGACTATTTATTTTCTTAGACGTTTTTATAGAGATGCTAAAGCAAGCGTCTGCTGTGGTCTGCAGGGCGAACGCTCCGCTTCCCTACCGATTAGAAGTGGAGTCAGGCAAGGTTGTGTCCTGGCTCCTTTTCTCTTCAACCTGTACACAAACGTTTTGGTGGAGGCTCTTTCAAAAGATAACTATGTCTTCCCCCATGTAGCAGGGCATCCTATTCCAGCCCTTTTGTATGCAGACAATGCAGTGCTGATGTCCCGCACACAAGTGGGACTTCAGAGGGTTTTGAATAGTTTTACAAATTTTATGAATGAGTTAGGCTCAAGAGTTAACTCCTCTAAGACTTTTATTATGCGTTGCAGTACTGGCATTAAGAGAACTAAAGATATGTTTGTGGCAGGACAGAAGATCAGAGTCACCAAGAAATTTCCATATCTGGGAATTCTCTTTGCCCACAATGATTCTTGGTCTCAGGCACTGTCTGCGCAAAAATTGACATTATTGCGCACTACATCTGCCCTTAGAGCTCTTGCAAGAAAATTAGGTAAAAGACCACCTGAGGAGCTTATCAAGATATATAAAGCAAAAATGTGTCACAGCAGCAGTTTTTGGGACTGGGGTATGGGGGCCAGTTGATTTGCGTCCCATTCAAAGAGTAGAAAATGCTTTCCTGAAATGTATCTTGTCTATCCCGAGTGGCATTTCAGCAAGTATCTATCATGCAGAGTTGGGCCTCGCCTTTATTTCAGATTTAATAAAGCTCAAGCCGGTGCTGCTATGGCACAGACTTTGGACAAAAGAAGAGACAAAATTAAACAGAGACATTATTTTGGATGTTCTGAAACTAGATGGGGCTGTGAGAATCCCATGGCTGAGCTATGTGCACAACTTCCTACAAGATCTTGAGCATCCAGAGTACTTCACTAATCCTAGTAGTATTCAGAAAATATCTAGGAAGGAACTAAAAACAAAGGGCTTGTCACTGTTAGATACTGCCAGACTGTCTTCTGAAATTCTAAAACCCACTGTCCTACACAATCAGATGCCTTTAATTACTTTTAACATCCAACCCTACCTCACTCTTGTGACGAGAGAATATGACAGATTCCTACTAGTTCGCTTTCGATTGGGGTTTTTTCATAGATTAGTCACATTTCCTAAAGTGAATGACTGGTCTCAAGACCTCCAGTTGTGCCCATGTGATAATATTTCTAAGCAAATCACGATCCATGTTATTCTTTTTTTGTAGATTTTATTCTGATGCCAGGAAAATATGCTTAGTCCCTATGTTAAAATGGTTTGGGCTCCGTCAAGGTCAACCTGCCTTTTTGGCATTACAATAATTAGATAATATACATAGGATGGTAATTTTGTTTTCAAAAAGTTCTGTGTTTAAGGAAACTTATGATTCTTTCTTAAATTGTCATTTAATCCAAGGAAAGCCTGTTGTGTTTAATATTCTTTTACATTTTTAATGGATTTTAACTAATTGTATATACGTATTTTATATGAATTCTCATATATGTAGTTATGCTCCCATGCTTTTATGATTGTTTGTTCACAATTGAATAAAGCTTTCTTTGAATTGATTGATTTGACTTGGTCAACTAGCAGGTGTCTGCTTTTTGTACTTAATCTATACTACTATTATAAAGGAAGAACTTTGAGGCTTTGAGGCGGGTAAACTCGGAAACCAAAGCGCCAATCCACACACCCGATACATCGTTGGAATCCTCAGGGTGTGCAGGTGGACATAGGCTATATAAATTTAAAAAATACGTTATATTAAAAAAATTTACATTTAAAAAAAAAGTAGTCCCCTCGAAGTAGCGCCGGCCGCGACCTGCGTGCTGACGTCATCCAGGAGCGCGAGGAGAAGCGGTATCCAGGAACGCGAGGAGGAGCGGCGGACATGGTGCGGGGGAGGAGCGCTGACGAGCGGCACACAGGCGGTGAGCAGCAGCAGTCCGGCGGAGCGGCAAGGAGCACTGAACTCAGGAGCGGCGGCTGAGCGGCGGACATGGCACGAGGGAGGAGCACTGACGATCGGCACACAGGCAGTGAGCAGTAGCGGACCGGCGGAGAGGAGCACTGAACTGAGGAGCGGTGGCTGAGGTAAGGCTCCGGGGGACAATGTCGGGGCAGGCGGGGGTCGGGGCACGTGGGGGACGGGTAGTTACAACAAAAAAGCTCCGGGGGACAATGTCGGGACAGGCGGGGGACCCTCTGGCATAATTGTGCTCAAGCTCCCGACTCCCGCCGGCCGCTCCATAATCTGTGAACTCCTACTCTTATCCCTGCAACCTCTGCTCATCCTCGCCTCTCTGCAAACAGAGCGCCAGAGCCCCACTTACCCAGAAAGCTCCCCACTGCCTCAGGCGCTGCTGCTGGCCACCACTGCAACACTGGGCCTCTGGCATAATTGTGTGAGGTAAGCCTCCGGAGGACAATGTCAGGGCAGGCGGGGGTCGGGCAGCCAGGGGACGGGGCGGACTGGGGCCAGGGCTGCTGGCCAATGTCGGGGCAGGTGGGGGTCGGGGAAGCCTGATTGCTCCCGGACTAGGTCGGGAGGGGCTGCTAGTATTTTTAAATAGTGCAACTCTTACTCCTAATGGGTGTTCTTGCGTTTTGCAAAAAACGACTCAAGACAAGCAAGGATTTTCAGTGGCACTTACATAAATGGAGCATGTGAACATTAAACATTTTAGAACCACAGCTGGTGAAAATATAAATAGGCTTGTAGCTTAAAATATTCTTAGCAAAAATATAACTCGAGAAAGATAGCATCTCCTAAATATTTCAAAAGGGGGTGGGGTCGCACACCACTCACTCACCAGCGGGATCGCCCCTCAGGACTATGGTCAGTGTAGTTTAGTATTCCGCGATGTATCCTTCTTTGCCATCCCTGGACACGTGTTTCAGGGTGTTTACCCCTCATCAGCAGGGAATAGGCCATCTTCTTATCTTCTGGGGTTGCCGGTGGCTGCCAAATATTGCCAGGTCTAGTACCACGCAGGCGCGCAGATGCGGGGTCCCAGGCTGGTCAGCCCGACAGCTCGAGGGAGCTTTAAACACTTCAAAAGGGGGTGGGGTCGCACACTGCTCACTCACCAGCGGGATCACCCCTAAGGACTATGGTCAGTGTAGTTTAGTATTCCGCGATGTATCCTTCTTCGCCATCCCTGGACACGTGTTTCAGGGTGTTTACCCCTCATCAGCAGGGAATAGGCCATCTTCTTATCTTCTGGGGTTGCCGGTGGCTGACAAATATTGCCAGGTCTAGTACCACACAGGCGCGCAGGTGCGGGGTCCCAGGCTTGTCAGCCCGACAGCTCGAGGGAGCTTTAAACATTTCAAAAGGGGGTGGGGTCGCACACCACTCACTCACCAGCGGGATCGCCCCTAAGGACTATGGTCAGTGTAGTTTAGTATTCCGCGATGTATCCTTCTTCGCCATCCCTGGACACGTGTTTCAGGGTGTTTACCCCTCATCAGCAGGGAATAGGCCATCTTCTTATCTTCTGGGGTTGCCGGTGGCTGCCAAATATTGCCAGGTCTAGTACCACACAGGCGCGCAGGTGCGGGGTCCCAGGCTCGTCAGCCCGACAGCTCGAGGGAGCTTTAAACATTTCAAAAGGGGGTGGGGTTGCACACCACTCACTCACCAGCGGGATCGCCCCTAAGGACTATGGTCAGTGTAGTTTAGTATTCCGCGATGTATCCTTCTTCGCCATCCCTGGACACGTGTTTCAGGGTGTTTACCCCTCATCAGCAGGGAATAGGCCATCTTCTTATCTTCTGGGGTTGTCGGTGGCTCAAATCTCCTATTTTGTACTGTTACTCGCTGCTTACTGTATATATGTATATATGTATTTACGTGCACTAATTGGTTTCCTGTATCACAGAGCATAGTGTATTTTGCTAACACCCCATCTATGGTACTATACACCTGTCCATTTGCTATGCCCATCCCGGGCGTTATCACGTTAGAAGGACTCATCATGCCCATTCTGGGCCTGATCAACCTTGCAACCCTCCATCATGCTTTAGAGGTGCTGCATTTCATGTAAATATGTATATTGATTATGTATATTAATTGTTTATTTGTACATAACAGTGTTAGGATATACCTCTCCAACATGGCGGTTCCATTTGTTAGCATGTACATAGTCCTTCTTTGATTACCATTGTAATAGCGGAAGTAAGATTTTTTTTTTTTTTTATAATGAATTGAAACGCCTTACCCTTTGCATATCTTGACGAAGCCCTCTGGCGAAACGCGTCGTATGCTGTAAGTTCCCTCATTAAATCTATGCGGAACTACCCCCTGAGTGTGCTGCTTTCTTTACGAATTAAGGATTCGTGGATCGTTTGTAGCTGTGATAAATACAACGGGTACACCCCCGTTTTGGCGTGCACCCGCTCACGAGTGCAACCGGCTGGTGTTTTGGAGCATTTGATATATATATATATATATATATATATATATATATATATATATATATATATATATATATATATATATATATATATATATACATATATATACATATATGTCTTGCAATGAATATACTCTATTGATTTGTGTAAATGTAACACATACAGTAATGAAGGTAAATCACACATTTGCATACTCATATACTATAAAGGGTGGATCTTAAATTATGCTGTGCCACATAACTGAAACACTGGTCTCAAAAATAACCTTAGAAACACAGAAACAGCAAAAAGATCCAAATGCACCTGAATGATAGAAGCTGCTCAACCATCTGATACATATCTCTACAGAGTGCAAGAACACATTCTTTTTTTTTTTTTAAATTCTTTTTATTGAAGGATTTTTAAATATTTACCACCCTCTGGAACACAGAGGGGGCGTGGAACAAGTAAACAATACTACATAACCATGGAATATTCATACAATACATCTCCATATAACATAGACATAGAGTAAAGTAGAACTTATTCTTCAAAACAAAATATAACATCAGTCGCGGTTGAGATTAGCTCAATATCCTAAAACTTATATATTGATGTTGATATCCTTTATATGCATTAAGTATACGCTAGATATTATCGATTATATACAATTTATATACAGTTTATATACAAATACAGTTTATATACATTTTCTATATACATCATCCTTCTTCCTTCCATTTCGTTATGGCCTCCCATATTTTCAAGCATAGTTTCCTCGAATTTTTCCCCCTTCTTGAGTAGATTGCTCTTTCTAAATTATGTATACTCAACAACCTGGCTAGCCATTGCTGAAATGATGGTACCGTTTGATCTAACCATGCAGATGCTATGCATAGTCTATACACTGCCATAGCGATGAAGATACAATATTTCCCTGCTTCATCTTCATTACTACCATCTGCCCCTAATAATATAGTCACAGGTGTTAAATTAGCAACTAGTTTTAATGCCCTTTGTAAGAACATTTCTATTTCCTTAAGTAATATGGCTAAGTTTGGACATGTTGCAAACATATGGATAGCATCTGCATTTGCACTCGTACACCTGGGACAATGTATACCAGTTGTCGCTCCCCATTGTGCTAATTTAGCCGGGGTATAATAAAGCCAGTACAAGGTCTTGTATTGCTGTGCCTGTAGTGATGCAGAACACAAAATATTTATCCCTAAGTCTAATGAGTCTTTAAAACGTGCTTGTTCTATACCCAACTTCGCTGACCAAATTTCCCCCCATTTGGCCATGTCATCTGATCTATGCTCATTTAACTCTGCATAGAACCTTTTAATAGTGCAATCTACTCCACTCTCTATTATTTCTAATATATTGTTTTTTCCAAATCCTCTCGTCCCCCCTCTTTTATTTTGTAGGAAACTTCTTACTTGTAAGTATTTAAAAAAATGACTTCTTGGCAGATTAAATTTTTTCTGTATTACTCCAAATTGTTTCATCCCTTGTGTCCCCATAATGTCCCCCATTTTTATTACTCCTTTTCGATACCACTCTCTATATATTGAATCAGAAAATATATCTCCCGGAAATGCCCTATTATCATATATCCTCGTATATCTATTGAATTTTCCCAAACCAAACTTTTTCATAAACGCCTTCCATAACTTATGAGCTCCCAGCATAGTCTTAAAGCGTGTTCTTTTAAAATATGCCGTGTCAAAATTTTTCAAAAAAATATTCTTGGTTTCTTCACCCATCAAAATACCATATATTGCTAATGACCCCAGATGATCCTCTCCTTCTGCTTCGGCTCCACCTATTAATCCTATCATATACTGTAGAGCAGCAGCCCAATAATAAAGCTTGATATCTGGTAGTGCCCAACCTCCTCTTTCACGTGGAAGTGCCAGGAATCTCGCCGCCCTTCTAGTCTTGCCTTTGGACCATATAAACTTGTTAATCATGTTCTCAATCTTTTTAAACCAGACATTGTCAAACCATAGGGGAATTGTTCGAAAAAGGTATAGAAATTTTGGCATAATTAGCATTTTTATAATGTTTACTCTTCCAACCCAAGTAAGATGGAGATTGTTCAATCTATCCAGCTCACCCCCTACTTTCTGTATGATAGGATCAATATTTAGTTCTACTACTTTTTCTAGAGCTGAGGTTATAGTTATTCCCAAATATGTTCCTGTCAGTGCCACCCTAGAGTCCTGACATAGAGCCTTGTTATTTTTTATAATTTGTGTTTTTCCAGTGTTTAAGGAGTACCCAGACACTTTCCCAAATTCTTTTGCCTCTTCTTCCACATATCTTATAGCCTCTGTGGGTGAAGATGTTATAACCGCCACGTCATCAGCGTACGCCAGGATCTTGCACTCCCCCCTGAGTGTGACAATTGGGGGAATATGTCTATTTAACTCCAGTTTTCTAATTAGCGGATCTAAATATATAGCAAACAGCAACAGGGAGCATGGACACCCCTGCCTTGTGCCCCTATCGATTTTTACTTTGTCCGTTAACCCCGCATTGATTCTAATTGCAGCGCTCGGGTCTCTATATAATGTCTTTATCGCTGTCAAAAAGCCACTGCCAAATCCCAATTTTTCCAAAACGCTCCATAGGTATACCCATGATACACAGTCGAAAGCTTTTTCAGCATCCAGTAATAATACCGCAAATGGATCCCCATTAGCCTCCGTCATGTCCATAAGGGTAATTAATTTCCTTACATGATGCGTGGTCCCCCGACCTGGAATAAAACCATGCTGAGTAGTAGTGACTAACGGTGTTATTACACTGGCAAATCTAATTGCCAGTGCCTTTGAGTAAATCTTTGTATCTGTATTCATAAGGGTGATTGGTCTGTATGACCCCGGGTCAGTCGGTATTTTTCCTTTTTTAAGGATAACCACTATTTCAGCCTCAGACCAGGTATTCGGTATTGAGCATCCCTTCTGTGCCTGTTTAAAAGTATAAAGCATATCTCCTGCTAACTCCTCCCAGAACACCTTATAAAATTCTAACGGGATTTTATCTGGGCCAGCAGCCTTTCCTGATGGTAAACTCTTCATAGCTGCCTTTACTTCCTCTAATTCTAACAAAGTGTCTATCCTCTGTTTCTCTGTTTCATCCAGCTGTCCCCCCTCATAGTCATTCAGGTACTCCATTATGTCTTCAGGGTTTTTTATTTGACTCTCAGAGTAAAGCTTCGTATAAAAACTTCTGAAGACTTCCCTTATTTCTTGTACATTAGTTACCATCATCCCTGAGATATCTTTTATTGCTTTTATCTCACCAAGAGATGTCTTCTGTCTGGTTCTAGCTGCTAGCATTTTGCCAACCCTTTCATTCAGCTCATAGCAGTTCTCTCTATTCACTGTATATTGTTTCGCAGCCCTTTCTGCTATGTACTCTTCTGCTGCCGTTCTTAATTTTACAAGTTTCATATATGAGAGGTCTACTGGGTCTCCATTATCAGTTTGTTCTGTCCTATTGGTTAATTCCTCCTCTGCCGACAACAGCTCCCTCTTTATCCGCTCGGATCTTTCTTTTTCCTCTTTCCTTTTTCTAGCCCCAAAGCTGATAGTCTCACCCCTTACTCCGGCCTTAAAACAATCCCACACTATCCCAAACGATGCTGTTTGTCTATTTATATTCAGGAACTCGACTATCCATTTCTTCATATGCTGGATGTATGCATCCTCCACGAGCAATGCCCTTTCGAATGTCCACTCGGAAGCCTTCCTTACCGCTTTCATACCCTTCAAGGTGACGATAAGAGGATTATGATCCGAAAAGAGCCTTGGTATTCTTTCAATCTCTGCCCCATCAATGCGTTGGGTACTAATTAAAAAATAATCCAATCTAACGCTTAACCTATGAGGCGATGAATAGTATGTGTAACCATCTTGTCCCGGGTTAAGAGTATCCCATACATCTAATAATCCATTATTCCTAGCTAGGTTATAGACTGCTTTAAAAACTCTTCTCTTCCTCCCTTTGTATTTAACTGGAGGTCCTAGCCCCAACCCAAGCCTCCTGCTCCATTAATGTTAAAATTGCCACCTATCAGTATAAAGGGTGCCCAGGTTGCCAACTCGATGTCAATTTCTTCAAAAATCTCCGGATCATCCCCTGTAGACCCATAGATAGACCCCAGAGTGACCCATGTTTCTCCAACCATACACTCTACTAGAGCCCATCTGCCCCATACATCCTCCCATTTTTTTCTAGTGCATATATTTCTTTGTTTTGCCATCACAGCAACCCCCCTATTCCTAGTGCCCTGCCTAGAGTGTGCTATAACCGTCAGTCCTAACTGATCTAAGAGCCTAATTTCAGATACCTGTATATGGGTTTCATGCAATATTAAAAAATCCAATCTTAGTTGTTTGATCAAGGCTGCTGCCTTCTGCCTTTTTACCCTGTCATTAAGGCCACATACATTCCATGTCATAATACGAGTACTCATCCTGGGTTTTTAACAAATATAGCCATAGATTTAATCATTTAAAAAAAAAAGAACTTAACACACTTTGTTGCCACGGCTTTATACATCACAGATATTTCTTCCATTTTATTAATCTTCTTATTCCATAGTGTCTCTTGTATACTATATTTCCAAATTCCTCTGTGTTCCTTGCCCCCCCTGTGCCCCCCGCCCTTGACCCCCACCCCAACTGACCCACCCCCCCTACAAGCAAACAGGTCCGGAGGACCTATGTGTGACAGCTGTGTCTGCTTGGATCCCGCGCCCCCCGCCCCCCCGTACCTGTTGTCTGCTGTCCATTGGCAGAAAAAAATGTGCAATTTATTACTATCTTTCTGCAAATTATATACAACAGAATGCTAAACTGCTCTGTTCCTGCTTCTGCTTCCCAAGACTATACCCTAAATCCTGCTATCTTTTGCCAGTAGATCTACCACCAGTTCGCTATCGGCGTGTGCTTGGGATTGTGAATGAGTGTGCGAATTCTTTTCTTTCAGCCATGCCAAAAATTCAGCCGCCCTAATTTCCGAGTGGAAAATTTTGAATTGGCCATCTCTTACCACCTTCAATCTGCTAGGGAACATTAGGTATGCCTCACAGCCAATTCTCTGGAACGGAGTTATTAGTTCCCGCAATCTCCACCTACGCTCTACCGTTGTGTGGCAGAAGTCTGGTCTGGCGAAAAATTCTACCTCCTGATATCTGCATTTTGTCTATGGCCTTGCTTTCGCCATTATCTCTTCTCTCAGCAAATAATTGCCCACATATATTAGAATTGCTCTAGGTTTACTTGAACCAGCCCCCTTCCTCTGTATAAATGGGAATCTGTGAGCACGTTGGATTTCTGACTCCCAATCCCAGCCTTTTATATCTGGCAGTGCCCCCTTAAGGAGTTCTATTGTGTAGGCTCTAACGTCTTTTCCTTCTCTTCCTTCCGGAATACCTAGGAGTCTGACATTATTCCTCCTCTGCCTGTTCTCGAAATCTTCAAGCTTCCATAACACATCACTATTAGTTTTTTCTTGATCTTGTCTAAATTCCTTCCAACCTTTCATTTCGTCTTCCAAATTCCCTGTTCTTTCTTCAACTTCCGTAAGTCTCCCTGCCAATTCTGTACATGCCTTACTTACTTCCCGGAGGGAGGTTTGTATTTTTTTACTTTCCTGCCTGGCTCTCTGACTCTCTACCCTCGCCTCAGTTTGGATTTGTTTGAGCATTGAGAAAATCATTTCAAGCCCCTTAGGTGAGTCTTGGCCTCGGGAATGTGACTGATTATGAGTCTGGGTGTGGGTCTGGGTCTGGATTTCAGATTGCCCTTGCCTAACCCCCTCCTCATTCATCCGTGAAGGGCCCGTAATTTCATCTAGATCTCCAGTACCCTCTTTGTACATCTGAGATGTGGCTGCGTAATCCCAGTCTAGCCTTTTTGCAACGTTAATAACAGCTGGGCTTATAGACCCTTTCGCTCTTCTCCTTTTTTTGGTCAGGACTTTTGATTTACGTTTCAAAGCTATATCTTGGATAGAACCTGATGTGGTGGTAGACCCTGTTTCTAGCCCTGACAATGTCTGGTCGCTCCCCAAGTCTACAGTAGAGGGGTCCGACTCGCCTCCCCCAACCGCCCCCACCTCCTCTCCTTCCTCTTCACCCTCATTGACAGAGAAAAAGCATTCATCACTAGGGGTGCCAGTTATGGTTATTAATGCCTTAGGGTCCCTGCTAATCATATCCTTCATATTATTAACACCAATATCGCCATTGCCATTGCCGTCGCCATCACCGTTACCACCTCCCTTTCCAGCCCCCCCTCCATCCGAATGGGTGCTTCTACTACCCTCTTGGTTATTTTTCCCTGTTACGGGTAGGTTGAAAACAGACAAATTATGGATATTGAGGCTACTTTCCCCCTCCCTTATCGCCTCAGTTAATGCCTCTGTTAGAGTCAGTATATTGTCTGCATCCACTCTAGGAGGTAAAGTATTCTCCTCAGCATTATATATAGCTCTGTTATCTTTCGCGCTGCCAGTAACCTTGTCAGTAACAGTGACCACACCGCCCTCTTTTGCACATCCTCTTGTGTCCTTCTCCGAAGAGTTCTCTTCCCTCTCCTGAAGTAGACTTCCTTGTGACAGTTCAGTGTTTTTATATGTCTTTTTATTCAAAATAGTCACGTTTTCGGTCTCTGTCAAAGCACAGGGTACCAGCACGGTGCTATCTACCCCTTTCATAAGGGCGCCGTGGTCAGGGTCGGGGTCACATTCAGGTTCAGGATCAGGGTCACATTCATATTCTAGACTCCCAGATTGTACCCTTTCTGGTTGAGCTATGGCCACATTAGTATCAGACGCCACAGAGCTAGTAACAGTAACAGGAAAAAAGGCCTCTGACACTAACGGCTGCCTCAAGTTCCCTTGTTCTGTTAATTTTCCTTTATTTCCTTTAGTCATCACAGTCCCCTTACTTTTTTCTTTTTTCTTTGGTTTCTCCCCCACGAAGCTTCCAGCCTCCTTACTTCTTGCAGTACTCCTTCCTTGCTCTGCAGCACCGATCTCCTCCTGAGTCCGTGTCAGTTTTTTTGCACAAAGGTTAGCTGCCGGCGCATCGGACTCACTCCATGCTGCTTTCTCCTCCCGCAAAACCTTCGAGATCTTTGGCGCCATTACACGCCAAGCAACAGACAGCGCTGTTGCTGCCAAACTCTGCTGCCGAAAATGCCGCTGCCGCCGTGACTGCCGATACTGCTCCCTCCAGGAACTCGCCTTCACCATCAGCTGACGAGCATTATCCAATGCACGGGTCAGCACCGTATCCGCCGCCAGGAAGGTTAGTGCCTCCGTCAATGCCTGTGTAAACAACCACATCGGCCGGCTTTCTCCTCGTTTCTTTTTAAAAAATCCACCGCAACTGCTGCCAGTGCACAATGTTGATGCAATCCGATGTTTTTTTACGTTTCTGCCGATCAGTCACCTCATTGTTCTACCCAGGAGCCGGGGAGCGACAGGGAGCACGTCCTCCACCTACAGACTGTCAGCGGCCATCTTGCCCGTCTTTGAAGCGCACTTATGCAAGAACACATTCTATTCAAAATGTTTTAAGAAAAGTACTTGATGATAAGAGGAACATTCTGCCAGCAAAATCAACAGCCCCTTAATGAGAACTTTGAGAACAAAGAAAGAATTAAAGATTAGAGTTCGGGTATGGAACTACTAGTTTAATAGACATGTTAAGGTAAGAGACTTCTAATTTAATAGATTAACAGAGGATGACGGAGTCTTGAACGTGGCAAACTAATTTAACATTTAGGGGGCACCTGCAAGCAGGGAATATAATTAGAGGATGGATTTGCAACAATCATATAATTCACATGAATAAAAACATTCTAACAAATCAAATAAAAGCATTGATTGAAAAAGAAATACCAAAACCTTCAGAGATGTGTCTTAGGTTATTTTCTGATATTCATTCAAAGATAACAATGACGGGGTAGTGAAGGCAAATATATCTCTTAGCAGGGTGATAACAGTTTAAACTTTCGAGACTTTCACAAAGAACCTGTGACCTGAATAAAACATTTTATGAAATAAGGAAGACCCAAGAAACTAACAGGTTTTCTTTCAGTGCATGTTTAAAAATACACCTAACGACGTGAATCAAATGGGCTAAAGACGCGCTTCTTTTGTATAAGGATTTAAAAAGAAGAAAGCCTGATCTCTGAAAATAATCTCCCAGCTGAAACTTTTCTAAATTGAAGAACTTTCTGTAACTGCTAATTTTCAGCTTAGATCAGTTGTGTGTACAGTATGGTTATGGTTTTATACAGATGGCATAATTGTTCATTGCATGGTTGATTCTAGGGTGCAGATTCTCATGTTCACGGCATGAGTGGGTGTTGCGACTCACAGTACAGCCTTTTACTTGCTTTGAGCAGCTTCAGAGCTATCACAGTATGTTTGAGAAATAAATGTTCGAATATTCACTGCTGTTGTGCTTTTTGCTCTCTCTTTGTATACCAAAGTGTACAGAATTTTGCAAAAGGCGAACAATGAGTAACATTGTCCGACTACGCAAACCCATATACATCCCTTGTGGTTTTTGAAGATTTCACAAATTTGCTGTTTTTTTTCTTGAACAAGTGACAGCCAATTCATCACTTGCCTTACAGGTGATATGTTTCTGTATGGCAGTGTATGTGTATATGGTCCAGAGTAGATATGGATTCACTGGCTGAGCCCTGATAAGACAGAGTCCCGTATGTGGATTGGAATATTGACCAATTCAGCACTGGTCTTTGCCCTATTGTGGTCAAGTCAGTTGCAAAGGTCCGCATAGAATTTGGCACCATTCTTAACATGAAAATAAAGCCACACATGGTTACGTCACCCTCCTGTTTTCATCTCATACAAAGTCAGTGCTTTAAATGGGCAGGTATGTGAGAAGCTGGCCTGGTATATGATGATCACTATTCTAGTGAGCACCTTGGACCAGTCCAAACGACCCTTATGGTGATTGGTTGTAAGTCAACCTTATAGACCAGCTATCCTAGTGGTAGCATGGACAAAAGCAGTCTTAGGTTAAACTCAAGAGGGCATGTGAAGCCAGCTGTTTTACCATATGCAATCCTTTTAAATACCAGATGAAAGGACACCACACAAGTTATATATTACAAAATATATGTATTTATTTCTAGAATAATCCCCTATACTCTTTATGAGCACAGAAGCACAAGCGTTAAACAAAGAACTCAATATAACATACAATAAGCTGCACAATTATGGATAGGCCGGGTGGCCACTCAAACCATAAATTAAAAAAGTGGTATAAGTACCACGTCACGAACAATGGTAAGGCCTAGGGCCTTGGGAATCGCTGGGCCTACACTGGACTAACAAAGGTTAGGACATAGGAGGCCCACAGGATGCGGGTGCAGTGTCTATAGGCAACCGCATTTACCATACAAGTCAATGGTGCGTAAAAATCAGAAAGTTATAGGTTTAGGAGACTTCCGACTGGGCTAGAACTTAGCCACTTGAAACTAGGACACTAGGGATGTAAATCACTGCAGGGGCACCGGAGTACCCTCGTTACCTCACTCACAGGAAGCGGGTGCATAGGTGCCAAAGTGCGTCAGGTTTCTTCGTGAAGTTCTATGGAGCCTGGAGGAAAAGATGCTGCAGGCGGCCAGGAGAGAAGAGTCCGGTTGGATCCAAGGATGGATCGAAGATGTAGAGTACCTGAAAGCGGAGGGGACAGAGTCTAGGTCACTAGACAGTGACCAGGATGGAACCAGGACGGAACCAGGCAATGTCGAGTTACGATTTGGTGCTGTTGAGTAGTTTGTCTCCGTTGCCACGTGGACCAGGAAGGATTGAGGATGACCAGCTGGTGAACACGAGCTGTCCCATAAAGGCTCTTGCTGTCGGTAGTGTCGGTTCTCGAATCGGAGTCACCGAACCTTGGCAAAGGCAACCCACGCAGGACTCGAAGATGTCTTCAGGATCGGACCGGGAAGGTCAGATCGGTGGCTCCTTTTCAGAGGAGCTAGGGCCAGTCTGGAGCAACCAGACCAGCAGTTCAAAATTGTAGGTTCATCGTCTCAGAGGCCACTAGCCAGCGGGCAAGTGACCAGACAATGCGTTGAGCAGGAAAAGTGCAAAAGGGCCCCATGCAGCACTCGGTGAGTGTGGAGAGGTGATCTTCGGTGCACAGGCTGCTCGGGGCTGGGGCTTCTCAAACCCTAAAGTACATCATCGAGGGTGCCTCCGGAGCTGAAGGTGGTAGCACTTTGTTGACTTTTCAAGATGGCCGGTCCCACGTCTCGTGTTGCCTCCACGGGTCTCAGCTTTGCTGGGACTGTGTATCTGTCTGTCAGATGTCTGGGAGTCTGGGTCTTGTTGGTCTCTGTCGCTCGAGCCCCGGCGGGAGCAACAACAAAGAAAGCCTCGATGCGCTGATGGTGCCTGCTTGCACAGGGTGGCCACTCCTTGACCACAAGGGAGATTCTTCAGTCTTCTACGTTGAGTAGGATGTCGAAGGGTCCAGAGTTTCATTTAAAAGTTTCGTTCAGGATGATCTGATGTGCATTGGCACAGCTCCTACCTTTATTCCAAATCAAGGGGCTGGATCACCTGCTAGGTCTCTCCTATGGGTGGGACCCAGGAAGGGGGTGGTTACACCCCTTTCCCTTTGTCCAGTTTCACGCCAGAGCTGGGGCTGGAGAGCCCCAGCACCGGTTTGAACTGGACTTTGCATGGGACACCTTGTGTGCCCCAGGTAGTGTCTAGTTTCTTTCAGCCCTCCCTGCCCCAATCCACTATCTCCTGTCTGGGGTGGTGTAACACCTCCCTGTGACAGGAAACCTATTGTCCAGGCCTCCCCTGTCGAATTGGCTTGGTAGTTTGGTTTGCCCTGTTCCCATCATGCACTGGGACAGGAACAGACTAATTTGCATGTAGCCAGGTTCTGAGCTGGGATGGTGCAGTGAGCTAAAAAACGGTGTTGGATCTAGCCCTGATCTCTTGACTGGATGAGAGTATTCTGCTTAATTCAGAGACTCTGTCCATCACCACCCCTTGTTGTTAAATGTTTTGTCCACCATAAGCGTGGAAGGGTATACTCAGATGTGAGTCCCTTGCTCATTGCACCATCAGGATTCAAGCAAGCCGGGCCGACGACGGCTGTAATGCCAGAAACCGGTCCCCGGAAGCTTGATTCCTTCCCAGTGTAAGAATTGGCTTGGTAGTTTGGTTTGCCCTGTTCCCATCATGCACTGGGATAGGAACAGACTAATTTGCATATAGTCAGGTTCTGAGCTGGGATGGTGCAGTGAGCTAAAAAACGGTGTTGGATCTAGCCCTGATTTCTTGACTGGGTGAGAGTATTCTGCTTAATTCAGAGACTCTGTCCATCACCACTCCCTGTTATTAATATTTTGTCCACCATAAGCGTGGAAGGGTATACTCAGATGTGAGTCCCTTGCTCATTGCACCATCAGGATTCAAGCAAGCCGGGCCGACGACGGCTGTAATGCCAGAAACCGGTCCCCGGAAGCTTGTTTCCTTCCCAGTGTAAGAATTGGCTTGGTAGCTTGGTTTGTTCTGTTCCCATCATGCACTGGGACAGGAACAGACTAATTTGCATATAGCCAGGTTCTGAGCTGGGATGGTGCAGTGAGCTAAAAAACGGTGTTGGATCTTGCCCTGATCTCTTGACTGGGTGAGAGTATACTGCTTAATTCAGAGACTCTGTCCATCACCACCCCTTGTTGTTAAATATTTTGTCCACCATAAGCATGGAAGGGTATACTCAGATGTGAGTCCCTTGCTCATTGCACCATCAGGATTCAAGCAAGCCGGGCCGACGACGGCTGTAATGCCAGAAACCGGTCCCCGGAAGCTTTTTTCCTTCCAAGTGTAAGAATTGGCTTGGTAGTTTGGTTTGCCCTGTTCCCATCATGCACTGGGACAGGAACAGACTAATTTGCATATAGCCAGGTTCTAAGCTGGGATGGTGCAGTGAACTAAAAAACGGTGTTGGATCTAGCCCTGATCTCTTGACTGGGTGAGAGTATTCTGCTTAATTCAGAGACTCTGTCCATCACCACCCCTTGTTGTTAAATATTTTGTCCACCATAAGCGTGGAAGGGTATACTCAGATGTGATTCCCTTGCTCATTGCACCATCAGGATTCAAGCAAGCCGGGCCGACGACGGCTGTAATGCCAGAAACCGGTCCCCGGAAGCTTGTTTCCTTCCCAGTGTAAGAATTGGCTTTGTAGGTTGGTTTTCCCTGTTCCCATCATGCACTGGAACAGGAACAGACTAATTTGCATATAGCCAAGTTCTGAGCTGGGATGGTGCAGTGAGCTAAAAAACGGTGTTGGATCTAGCCCTGATCTCTTGACTGGGTGAGAGTATTCTGCTTAATTCAGAGACTCTGTCCATCACCACCCCTTGTTGTTAAATATGAAGTTTCGGTCAGCAGCAGGAGTCCAGACTTGTGCCTGTGGCAGCAGCATCCATTTTGTGATGCTGAAGCTCTGGTTAGATTTAACCGTCTTTAAGTAAAGTAACATGTCTTCTCCCTGTAGAAGGGTGGAATGCTACCCCCGTCGCCAGGACTGGCGAGGGGGTAGTATTCCAAAGCGTATGACACCTTAAACAACATGTTTTGATAAAGCCAAACTAAAGTTAGCAAGTAACCGCATGGATTATATTGCACTTAAGAGTATATGGTATGGCAATATCCCAGAACAGCTAGGGGACATGGTTCCAAAAGCTGCAGACAGGCTCAGCTCATGCTAGAGCACCTTCTCACATAAAACCAAGCACCGTGTCGAACAGGCGGGCCTTAGAGGCTCGGCATTGAGATGGCTGAAGTCATTTATCTCGGAACGTACCCAGGCAGTGAGATTAGGAACCTTTACAGCCCCTAAAATTAAAAACGAATGCGGAGTCCCTCAGGGCTCGTCCTTGTCCCCACTTTTATTTAATTTGTACTTACGACCCCTGCTGTTTTCATTAAAAAAGTTTAGAGCCTTAAGTTTTTAACTATGCAGATGATCTGCAACTGATCTTCCGTCTGGACTCCCCTGGTGCGGCCACCGAATTTCGGGAGGCCATGGTCCACATTCAGAGATGGATGAGCCTAAATCACCTGAAACTCAACCCAGGCAAAACTGAATTGATTTTGCCTGGGAAGAGTGAACTGTACTGGGGGCCACATTTTTGGCCTCCAGAAATGGGAAACCCTCCAGCTAAGTCCCAAACAGTAAAAAGCCTAGGGGTCCCTTTTAACGAAGATCTTTCGCTTAAAAGTCAGGTAGGGACCGTGGTATCTGCAAGCTTTTTCCAACTTCGTAAGATCAAGAAGATTGCCCACCTATTAACCCACCCTGCTCTGATTCAAGTCATCATCGCTCTTGTGCTGTCCCGCCTGGACTATTACAATAGCTTGTATTTGGGTCTTCCAGCTGGGCAGCTCAAGAGACTTCAACTGGTTCAGAACCAAGCAGCCAGGCTGATTTGTAAGATTCCCAAATGGCAGTCCATCAGGCCGGGATTGGCCAGTCTCCACTGGCTGCCAGTAGCGCAGAGAGCAACATTTAAAGCTGGATGCATTATCTTCAGGGCTCTACAAGGTAAGGGCCCTGGATTTATTAGCAGCCTGCTTGTTAGTTACACCCCCTCTCGTGCTCTCCGCTCAGGTCAAAAGAACTTGTTAGTGGTGCCTCGGATCAGGAAACAACGCCAGGGAGGCGGATCTTTCCACTTCTTGGCCTCCTCCCTGTGGAACTCTCTGCCACTGACGCTAAGGCTTCATGAAGACCTGCTAGCCTTTAGACAGGCTTTTAAAACTTGGCTCTTTAGGCAAGCTTACCCATAGTTAACTCCGTCTCTTTCTGCTATATGTTATGTTTTTGCTAATCTTCCTGCAGCGCCATGAAGCCTACGGGCGTACGTGCGCTTAATAAATTCAATTTAACATAACTCTGCCTCCAGGATTGTTAAGGCCTGCCATAGGAGTGACTTCTAGGTGTATATGTGTCCAGATATAGGTTTAGATATAGGTATACTATATCTAAGCAAGGGGTGATTACACCACCTTGCCCCAGCTGAGTGATCAGCCAGTTGTGTCAGTTTGGATAGCCAGCCAGGGGTGGCAAAAGATATGCTGCAGCCCCTGGTAGGCCTTGGATGCACCTATGCCCTGGGTACCTATAGTACACTGTACAGGGGCTGATAAGGTGACCCAATACCCAATTGGTGATGTACCTAAAGTACATGGTTGTGAATTTAGAGAGAGAACAGAAGGCTGTGGGTCTGATTAGCAGGCCCACGGCCACATTAAGTCAAAAACCAGTTAAGCAAAAAGCAAAACATGGGGTGACCATAGGAACGCAGACCCTACTCTCCTACAAGGTAGTATCAGGTACTCTGTACAGGCACTTCTTCAATTTGGAAGGGATAGTTCCAGCACTGCTCTGATGCCTTTAATGGGAAAGTGTTGGCATTGATCAGCAGCAACTAGGTACTCTGAAACTAGGAGTACAAGCATGACCATTTCAAGCACTGTAGAAAGTAAACAGATTCTTCCTTCTCTGACATCTGAGGGCTGGAAACATCCGGGTTTTCTGCTTGAATGAACTCATGCCTCTAAAGTGGAGATACAGAAGGGTTTGTTTTGTTACAACCGCATATACCCTGTTGGTTTCATGCTTCATTATCAGGTCTCATCCTGGTCCCTATATAACTAGGATGGAGCACTTTGGATATTTATTCCAATGGAGTCTGAGTGTATACAGATAAAAATACCTAAAGAACACCCAGGTATACCTTTATTTTTTGGTGCTGTTTGTATGGCTAAAAAATGCCAAATTTTTATAGAGGATTTAGTGTCCCTGCACCCTGATTTTCGTCTATGTTTCATCCCTTGTGGTTAGGCCTCTAACAGCCCAGGGCTTTCATCAGGACCTAATCAAATTCAGCCCCAAGCTGTGGTTTCATTTTTTTTCTCACTGTCCATCACTATAATCCAGGGTCTTAGTCATACCAAGGACAACATACAACATATAATATAATAATAATTATAATTAAAAACAGCCTTACTTGCTCTAGGTCTTGAAGAAAACCCCGGTTCAAGCAGAAAATGCCTTGCGAGAAATAATTTATTTTCAAATCACTCCCATCTGCAGTATCTCAAGTAACCTTTGAATGAAAGCTATGCCCTTGAGTAGAATTTTCTCTTGAGTAACTCAACGTGCATTTTGCATAATGTTGTGGAAAAATAGGCAAATTCACACAGCCTTAGCTGTGCACCACAATGAAAACCCTATGCACAAAATATGCATTGAATATGGGAAGGTGGGGATTGTCTGCATATTGTCTGAGAGGTGAAGAAGTGTAATCTTGTTCCCATCTGAAGATAATGTAAGAGTGCACCATACTCAAAAATAGCCAGTAATCAAATAACTCAAATATACCCGGTGATGCTAATGTACTGAAGTGGGTGGGTATCATATACTATAGGGTATTTTGTTTGAAATACATGTATTTAGAATGTGATTAATATGGTTACGTGACAAGTTAGGTATTAACTTGACAGGAGAAAATACTATGAAATGTTGTATTTTCAGATACTTAATTAGGATGTGTGCAACTAATATTTAATGTTATTATGCATAATTTAAGTGCAGATGCAATTACACTGAAACATTATAATTCATTTCACTTATTTGTTGTTTAAGCAGGTTGCATTTATTTGTTTGTAGAAGGGTGCACGTATTCGGCAACCCCATGCATGTTTAGTAAAACTACGCCTCAAGAAGAAATGTATTCAGTTACTGCTCTCATTAAGATATGAAATGTAATTCGCATTTAGCCTTTATTATGAAATGTATGTTGCTGAGCTGTTTCTATTGCAGGTGGCTAAGCCTCATTATTTAGAATACAGGAGTCTTGTGTTAATAGATAGCAAAGCACGAGAACAAGTCAGCTGAAGGAATCGTGGTAACAAGTGAGCAGAGGGGTTCTCATGGGAAAGAATGGCCAAGGATGAGAAGAGATGATGTGTTATCTGGGTGTGAAAGGTACTGAAGGTTTAATTGTGCCAGAGCTATGGAAATTACCCATGGAGGAGCCACATGAGAGTGTTACATCAACTCTATACGACATTATGTACTGTGCTTAGTTAGGTAGAAAGTCCATCTTTGGTTTTCTTAGTGGGCCGATCTAAGCTACTGCTTGCGTAGCTTGAAGCTACTTGACCCATTCTTGGGGTTTTCTATCGAAGACTCTGATGGCTGACACCTTTCTTCATTTCAAATTTGATTATGTCCTTATCCATGTTCTTTACTTTAGGTTTTCTCTTTTAGGTACTGTCGGTAAAGTTAAGTTACTCATGCTTGTTAAAGAGAATCATCTGATACACTCTAACCTTAATTTCTTCTATCTGATTACCTGTGCTGTTATCTTAGAGTTAGTCATTTGTTTTGTACTATATAGGTTTCATCTCTTAAGGAGATTTGAACTTACTCTGATTTGTCTGTATTTGTATATGGTTATATTGAAACTAATCAATATAGACTTGTCACTGAGCCTATAAATCAAACTAACTAAACTTAGATCAAAGAGTCGAGTGGATTAAAGTGTGCCCACATTGGTTACACTGTACCGAAATGATAACTATTGATTTGAATCACTACACTGCTCACTCTACTAGGACTATCTGTCCCCTCTGAATATAATTGTTTAAATGGGCTTAGACTTCAACAGAGGTAATGTAAATTGAGGATTATATGAAGTAATGTCAGTGCAAGATGTGTTATAGATTGCCGGTTCTAGCAGCAGGCAGGATCTCAGTGTGCATAAGGTTCATGTTTCTGGGGGTCCAGGGCAGTTGAGACAAACAATCTAACAATTTTTACCACTTGCTTCTTCCAAAAACCTAATATTTTTATATGTGTTTAAGTGAGCTATATCACTTTATATGAGTTGATATTTTATATGGGTTTTGCAACAGGCAACACCTTCCCAATATGTGAATAATCTGAGGGCACTCTCTTGGTTGATGATGATTTGAAGTGTGTAAGCACAGATAGGTGCTCAGAGAGTTAAAGGAGATGTACCACAATGAGGCTACGGCACAAGTGAGCAAGACGGTGCTAGCAAGTATGGTCATAAGAAAGAGTCAACACTGCTGTTTTGCCTGCTTTAGGTGTTACTGTTACCTCAACTGAGCAAATCACCAGCCACCCTCCTAGAACAATGCGCTGAATCTTCCCATCTCCAGCAGGGGGAATCGTGATGGTTAGTACTGCGCTCAATTAGCGAAAGTTTGATTTATAGAGGAGGTCAATGTAGAAACTTCACAATACATATTTTGCAAAGTCAGTGCTGATCCAGTACCAGAAATTAAGTGATCTCCCCACATGCACTACTAGTAGTTGTTGTGACATATTGTAATAATGGTTTATTCATAATATGCAAGAGCAAATATATTGTAAGTGAGTCGGATGAATACAAAATTTTTTATTGACTTTTCTATTTCATATTTTTGTACTGTTCATTTTTATGTACAGCACCTAAAGCTAGAGCCTTAGAGCCCAATACATGTTTTTAATAAAGAAACAGAGTTCAATCAAACACAGGAAAAAATAGATATTATGCTCTTTGAACATACTCTGAAGTATAGATTTTCAAGCGCCTCACTATCGCTAAGTAACTGGAGAAATCTAGGCAAACTAAAGATGGAGTGCTGCCTTAATGACAAAGCCTCTCAAGCATCATCCTTATTAAGGTGAAATTCAGTCTCTGCAGCGACCAAAAGACATCAATTACCTGTGTGCATGATTGTGTTGCATCTTTTGCCCTAGGTATTGGATCTTTTTTGCTTTTTCTCCTTTTTTCCTTCCACCCCCGTTTTCTTTATTAGATGATTAACTTCAATGATGATCTTGTTCTAATCCAATCATAGTTCTACTTATCAGGCTAAATGTTTTGAGCTCTATAATTAGGTACTCCTATCGAATTTGAAATATTCAATGAAAATAATAAAAAAAAATATGTGTTTAGTTTCTCATAATTTAATGTATCTTTAAATGGAAAAATGCTTTTGGATGGGAGCGGTAATCTTAGCAATTTTTCATTAGCTTTAGATTGATTAGAATCAAAACGAGGAAAGGGCCAATATAACTAATACTGTGGTTATCCACTATCATCCTTGCTACAACGAAAGGTATCCAGGAGTCACAACCAAGTTTTTACTTTAGACTGACCAACATACGACTTACAGATTAGATTGTGAATTATATACTATTCGTATGTAAATACCATTCAACTACTCATATATTCAGCATGCAACTAGGGTAGGAATTTTTCCCATCAGTTGCCGTACTGTACCACCACTATCACATCATTTGGGTCCTCCTTACCCAGGAGTTAGTACAAAAACAGTCACACTATGTGGAAAGTGAAGACTGTGTGAGTGAGGAGACTGGTGTTATCCGTTTCGCTAGGTGGTATCGGTATGGTGTTGGTGTGATATTTACAACTGAAAGAAAGCAGTGCAGTGAAAAAAGGTGATAGTGAGTAAAATGAGGTGGAACTGAGTAGAATTAGTGTTTTATTGTTTTCTCTCAGACCCCCAAGTCTAAAAACAAGTGAAAAGTGAAAAGTAGATTTAACATAATATCTACTAGCAAGTGGTCAACATGTTTCTGCATATAAGCGGAAAATATCCTATGCATTCATCAGGACCTCGATGTTGCTACTGCTTGCATAACTAGGTGATAGGAATTAAAAGGGAAAAATATCACCTGAATGTCAGGTGTTGATTCTCCACCACAATCTAAGACAGTCATATGGATAAGGAAAGAAAAAAGAGAAAAACATTTATCAAAGAATGCACTCCCAAGTAGCGATATTCTTGTGGTCATGTATATACAATTTCATTGGCATGATATCACTCACCCAGTGTTTGTGGGGATGGCGCCTCACCTCACCTGGCTGCAGCTCAGGTAAATAAGGAGCACCGCTCTGTTAGCAAAATACAATTATAGAGACACTCAACCAATTCAGAAGAAACAAGGCAAGAAGTGTTAACTCTTATATTTAAACACGTATGTGGATCAATCTACTTGTCACGAATCATTACTGAGGGAGCAGGTAGGAGACTCGTGGATGTAATGTTAAGTAGAACAAATGGCCATGTGGAATAGGATTGTTGTGCAAACAATGATTTTATATTTTACACAGGAACCCGTTGCGAGTCTTCTAATTTAGAACGAGTTCAAAACAAATATCGTCCCTGCCATGGACACAAAAGGACCCGGTAACTATGGTATGGGCGTTTTCAACCACTATCATCACCACTGATCTCATGTATTTCTGCAGGATATGTGTTAGTTCATCAAGGTAAAATGTATCTAACTGTGAACACTCAATGCATATGTCCTTACAAGTTCTACCGCTTTTGTGGTCACAGTGATATCTCCGAATACAACCTCAGAATTCTCCACTCTTCAAAGCACTGTATAACAAACACAAATTTACTCAGCTCCTGCACAACCCTCTTTCCATAAATTTGCACAATAAATCGTGCAAGAATGAACTGAAACTGATGTACCACCGTAACATATTGGCATCATGCTCTCATGGTTGGCCGAAATATACTTAATCAACATAACATGCCGAAAATCTTTAAGACTGAAAAAAATAATTTAGAAAGTTTTTAAATTTGGAGCCAGGGACCTCGGAACACATGGTAAATAGCCCAGACATCTGGTTAAGATTGAATACATTTATAGAAGGCGCTTTTAGTGACCCTTTGATCTAGCATATTACTGGTCACTTGTTTTACATCAGCAAAAGAATCTTGTGATATGAAACAAAATGGGGAGAAGATGTGTCTGAGTGGGGGGTGTTGCAGTCTTGGGACCTGGGGGCCAAACCCGGACCTTGGCTCTTGACTTGACCATCATGTTATTCTGGGCAGATCACCCAATGGCCCTGTGCCTAAAACATGTGAAAGGTAAATGTTGGCATAAATCCCACTTGATGGACATGATTTTGATGGTCTCTCAATATCCCAATTAATGCACACTACTCCGCTGCTCCCTAGCTGGGTTTGCGCCCTATAAACACCAGTGCATACATACACAGTCGGACTGCTTCAGCGTGGGGAGTGAAGGAGGCCATTATTGAGAGCTCGACTCATTTCAATGCAATAATGCTCACAGAAAGGTATTATGTCCCACAAGGTCTCAGAGCTGGAGCAGGGTCTGTGGTCACAAACTAAGTGGTATAAAAATGCCTACACTAAAATAACATGCAAATACAAAACACGAAGAATACATCACCTTTACATAAGTACATTTATATTGAGAAAGATGATTCATCCCTATTGTAACACTTCTGTAAAATCATACATGCAAAGCTGGATCACACCTTTCAGCGGAATGTACTGTAATATGGATCCAAGTACTTTTTGTATGACCAAAGACCGCGGATTTATGTATTTTTATATGGCTGGATATTCCTGCTAGTCCTGGGGGTACCCAGAGAATACCTCAATCACAAAGATTGATGGAATAGCCTAAATGAACAATATAGTTACAGAAGCTCCAAGCAATTCAATGAGGCAATACAAGTCGAGGATCACAGGCAAACATGAGTGCACAAAAGTTATATGAAATGTGGGTAGGCTCTCTGTAGTTTCTAAAGTAATTCCACCAACATGAATCATTGCTTTTCAATACTTTGGCAAAGATGGTCATGGTCGCCATCTTGAAATGTTTCAGCAGCTATGTCTGCCCAGAAGAGACCACCGCTCAGTGCAATCCTGTCCCTCAACACCAATAAAGACCCAACCCTAGCTTGTTCATGCTAGACCTTACCCCAGATTGTTCATGCTCTATGAGCTCTAGTACCATTAGTAACTGGTCTTCAGATTCCCATTCGCTTCAATGCCAATCGCAAGGTCACAGTAAACTTCAGTCATGCACATACCCTTTCGGATGAAACAATCCATGACCTTGTTTCCACCTCTGGTGAGTCCAGACAGTACCTTTTCACTTAGGGCTCTGCCAGGCGTGAAAAGCCTGCATCAGGAGGAGTGCGCTGTCAAATGTTATGGATTCCCTTGAGTCCTCAGAGTAAGCATAACCTTTTCAATTGATCAAGAATTACCTTTCATTGCATAAAAAAGGGCAAGCAGCTTACACTACCTTATAATTAAGAACATCTCCTGTAACAAAAGCCAAAGAGGAGGCTGAGTACATAATCATGTAGGCGGTGATGGTTTGAGGCATGACACATAAAAACCTGAGTGTATAGCCAATGAAAAGATAAGTTCAAGGGAACTGCAACTGAAATGATTACAGCTGCAATGTTGAACGGTTGTGAGTTGAGGCAAATAACACAAGAATTTACATCCTACAGCAAAATATGCTGGCAACAGTAATGTGACATAAGCCCTTCCTTCCATTGTATCACTTGATGACCAGGCACTGGTACATTGGGAAAACAATCCAAGATTTACTCTTGGAATGTCTTGGCAGGAAACTATAGTTTGTAATTTCGACTGAGAAATCTTCATGTGAATTATCTCTTTGAGGGATTGTCCTACATACAATCTTGTATATTGTAGACCCGTTATGCAGCCTTTATTTTCTCCATGGAAGAGTCAGGTGTTTGTGAGGAGTTGGTCACTGCTGGCAAAATCAGATGAGCTTGTTGAGGAGAAGAGTTGGCCTAACGGCTAGGGCGGGCGACCTCGAATCTAGGGAACTGGGTTTGAGTCTCAGCAATGACGCTGAACGTCCTGTGATTCTTGGCAAATCACTTAATCTCCCATGCCCTCATGTAAAGCAACTGGTGCTATGTAAAGCCCGCTGATACCCAATACCAGGTTAAGTTTGCGCTATATAAAACTCTAAAAAATAAAAATCTACTGGAGAGTAGCAATGTATGAAAGGAGCAAATCTTTTCCGCTGCTGATTCCTGGATGATATTGCATGGTGACCTGGAAGAGAGACAAGCACAGCATCCATCTTGTACCAGCGTTTCCAAATCTCATCGAATTAAGTAATCACAAGTTATTCTGGGCAGCCCAAACCAATATCTTACACTTGACCCTCTTTATATATTGTCAATCTACATAGGCATCTTAGTTATCCAAAAGCTCACAAATGTAAGTAGTATGTTATTTTCCTTCAGTTTTCAATGTATGTGAGTAGCCTTAAGAAAAAGAGCCTGAGACAGTACATATTGTTATAATAATATATTCCCAATAGCGCAGGTGGAGGGATTTGTTTCCACTATTAAATGTAAAGCTAATTCGGATGGTTTGGATGGTCTGGCATTGGAGCAAGTTTTATGCTCCCTGCAAGTGCAACTTTGCAAAAGATTTAGCTAGTCATAATTGTTCAACAAGGACTAATATGTGTGGTAAAGTATGCTGATTTTATATGATGACTGCATTTAGTTCTCTACATTTGATGCAGGGCCTCAATTCTCCATGACTCTTGGACACAAAATAATGGGCATAACTGCTGTGGAGGGGAAATGTCTTCAGGAGCATTTGCCAAAACTATACGCAATATAGCTTTTCAGGAGAGCATCCCCTTTTCACATGAGAGCGTAGGTCTGACCATGTGGCATCCTGCCATCTAGTATGACTTCTATGTCACAACCATAGGGAAGGTATAGTGGTAGCTGATCAGCTTCTTTTTCATAGAATACCTCCAAGAACTCTTTGTAGGGCAATGGTAGCCTAACCTGAAAAATCTTCCTAGAAGAATGAGGTTCAGTCGAGGCCAAGGTCATGGATGTGACATTGTGTTTATGACAAAGCAACCTCTCGGCCACTGATCGGAAGCAAAAGTAATTAATTCAACCCATAGCCACATAGTTACCAATGTCGATGACCTCAAAAGTTCAAATTTGTATATATCGAGTGAGGCTGATCCGCACCAATGGCTGGTTTCGTGAGTGATGTTCTCATGGAGCACAATGAGGAGCACATATAAGTTCTGCAGTGCTCTTCTGCATGAAATCAATGTCTTTTTCAAATTGAGTCTCAATAGAGCAGTTACTGGGAACCTGCAATGAGAATATCATGTGTAAGAAATAATGAGCCGCTTTATCAGCAGGTTCAGAATTCCCAGGACTCGATTTATGCCTACTGCCAAGGCCGAGTGTCTGACTTTTTCAATAAATAAGGACATTGCCGTAACAACGCAATACAAGCACAGGCTTTCTTTCAGGGTTTGTTCTATCTTGTAGCAGTTAATTTCTGCTTCATGCTTCCTAGCTGCATTTTTGCTTCTCCTGCTTTATAGTAGATGGCAATTTTAGGTCTTGTGCTAGGCAGGACCTTTTGATTCTGCTAATATTACACTATTACTTCACTGTGATGCTTCTCTTTACTAGTAGCACATCCACACACAGATTAGTTCCTCCTAAATTCCAAGGAGTAGTGTGGCAAAGTGTGCTTTTTGAGACCAAAAATATTTTTGCTTTTATCCATTTGTTTTAGATTGATGATGGCCAGGCAGCTTCCCTAGCAAAAGTGTTTTGCAAACCAAGCACAGACAAAGCTGAAAGACACGCAGTCAACACCAGAACTTTGGCTTTGCCAATGCTTGTTTTCTACAGTTGAGTTGCTAGTAAAACTACAGTTCCAAGTCAATCAGAGTTGTGGTTGTAGAGGGTCTATTACCAACCAATGAGACAGCATCTTTTAAGTCTTCATGAAGACCCTGATGGGTTGTTCAAGAGGTCTCAAAACAAAGCCAACGAAAGTATGTAATGTAAAATGTAATCTTTTATGCTTTGTAGTAATGTTAACAAACTAATGCAGGCCATAGGTATCAATTCACGAAAATATGCTTGGGGTAGTGCAAATGACTTCACATAACCACCCTTTACGCAATGACACAGGAAGTTGCATCACATGATCTTTGACACAGACTCTTTCAAAGATAGTGATGTCATATGACCTTAATCCTGATGACATCACAATAACTGACATTGCTGAAGTTAAGATCCTCTGAAGCTCACGATTACATAATAACACAACAGTTGCTAACACAGATAAATACCAATCGTATATGCCACATACATTTTATATAGGGCACTAACATGATAGGAACATTGCACATTTCCATTTTTTATTGCATGAAAAATGATGTGTTTGTTGGAAGAGGGGAATATATGGTGCCATGAAAATCATAAAACAACACTGGGATGCCTCATTATTTATACCTCAAATTGTTATGATTTAAAAGTTTCTCTATGCCAGGAATAAAATGCACAAGACAAAAGATTTAATACCTTAGTTCAGATTCAATATTTGGTCTAAATGAAGAAAAACGCTGAACCCTTCATTGGTAACAGGTTAAATAGAAACCCTTCTGGCGTATGGTTTGTCTTTCTAGGAGATGGTCACTTGGTGGGGTACATTGCCCCAGGTTGTTGAGTAAGTCTCAGTGGTGTAGTTTCATTGGTAAGACTGGGGGAGTGTGATCTTCAGATTTTCTGACGATCACGCTGCCTCATGATGGTAAGCATTATATGAGAAGCTGTGCATGAGGGGGGCTCAAGGGCCAGTGGAAAGGGAAAGGAGTGCAGATCAGGAGGGGGTACTTAAAACACAGTATTTTGTAAAATAACCATGTTTTAAGAATTTCAAAACAAAGAAGAATGTGTGTGTTTTTATCTGAGTATTTAAAAATCCCAGGTCAAATCTGACAGACACCTTATCGTATCGGCTGAAAGCTCCTGTACCCAAATGTTTATTAAATAATACATTTATTAGAGGGTTTATCGCCCCAAAAACCCAGCTGAAGCTGATCCCTGATAGCGTTAGAAAAATTATCAAGGTGTTCAGTTTTCTCATTGGATATTTTTTATTTGTAGACAACCAGAATTTTTTTTATTCAGAGACTAAGAGGGTCATTAGTAGTCCGCCCGCCATACCCCCGGGAAACGGGACCGCCCGCTGAGGGTGCGGCAGTCCCGCACATCCCATTGGGATGCGCCCCCCACACTGGCGGGTGCATCCCGCATTTGTAACATTGCGGCGGGTTGGGCTGAAAGCACCGCCCCAGCCTAGCCGCTGAAGAACGGAGCAGCCTGGTTGGTGTATACCAGGCAAATTTCGATTGCCGGGAAAGGGGACATGTTCCATGGAGGGCCTTGAAGACGAGACAGAGGGCCTTAAATTGTACCCTCTGTCTCAGAGGGAGCCAATGCAGTTTCGCCAGCTTGTCATAACTGCCGCGGAATGCCCACCCGGGGCTAATTCCCCTCCTGTGCGGATGCTCCACAGGAGTGGGCGGAGTCATGATGAGTTCTATCAGCCACCATTTCTACCGCTGTCTAACCGTTATGACTGCCTTGAAATGGTGGACTGACAGCTGGCCTCCCTAGAAAGGGAACATGAACAACCATCAGGGGCGGAACAAGGCAACCATGACTCCCCAAACCACAGGGAGGAGAGGCCCACTACTGGGAATTCAGACCTACCCCATGAGACTAATAATTGGGAAATTGCCCCGGAAGGGCATACAGATAGTGCATTACGGTTAGACCTCACAAGTCTCATGGTTAACCAATCTGGTACGCAGATTGCCCCACAAACTATAAAATTACTCTCTTGGAATGTGGCAGGCCTGGCCAACAAAATAGACTCGGACTTATGGCTAGAACTAATACTCCCAAAAAGTGTTTGTCTCCTTCAAGAGACTTGGTCAAGGGATGAGATTTCCTTCAGGGGCTTCCAGATATTCTCAATTCCAGCTACCTGGGGTGGGAAGGGCCGACCATCTGGAGGCTTGGCAACCTGGGTGGCTTCCGACTTAGGATGCCAAGCGTCAAGATTTACAGTTGACTCGGAAGACATACTGGCCGATCTTCTCGAATGGCCGGGTCCCTTTAAACTACTAGTCATAAACATCTATTCCAGGCCAGTACAAATAGCGTCCACTTCCAAAACTATAGAGGCACTGTCGCTCCTACTAGAAACCATCCCTGGGGATATCTCTTACCTAATAGGAGGGGACTTCAATTCCCACTTTGAGCCACTACCTGGACTACTTGATGGACCCTCCCTAGAGGAGGATTCAAGTTGGCAGGTTCCTCAGACAGAAGCGCCCCCTCCTAGAGCATGGACACCGCTGGCCGTCCAAATAAATACATTAAATCTTACCTATGGCTTGAGAGCCTGTAACGGCCGCACTAGGTCTGACATCCCGTGCAAATGCACATTTAGTAAAGTAGGGAGAGAATCCAGATTAGATTATTTTTTGGTACAAATGCAGACATGGAAAAGGGTAGTGGATTTTAAAATAATACCCAGGCATGACAGTGACCACAATGCCCTGGAGTTAGAGTATGCCATCCCCTCTCAGTGGGTGCCTGCATCAAGTGAACAGGAATTGAAAGGGGGACACCTGCTGGATAACAACAGGAGGCGGATAAGATGGGAAAAGCTTGCCTCTAGCGAAGTTAAGCTAGCCTCTCTCTATGCTGGAATTATCCCTATCCTGGAGGAGGCCTTTGACCTATGGAATTTAAACTCCATACAAGAAAATAGCGAGGATTTAGCACAAGTACACGACCACCTAATTAAGAAACTTGAAGTTGATCTTTTTAGCACAAGGCGACCAAAAATCCAGGAAACAACTAGGAATACTTGGTATAATAGCACATGTCAATTGGCAAAACGAGACCTCCTATCCACTATAAAAGAAGGAGGACCTAGGGAAGAGATTCGCTCCAAAAGGAGTGCTTACAAATCACTCATAGCTAACGCTAAAATAGAGTGGGACGTGCAGTATTGGGAGAATCTAGCGGAGTCGCTAGCCAAAAAGGACTCCCGTAGATTCTGGAGAATAATCAACCATGGGAGTGGGGATCTTCCCTCGGCTATCGAACCCAACATTGCAGCAAACGTCTGGCAAGACCACTTCCAGCAGCTATATTCCCCTGAAAATAAGGATTTAGAAATAACAACATCTATTACCCCTGCCACACACACTTCTGTTCCCTTTACCATAAGAGAGACCAGGGCAGTAATAGCGGGGCTTTCAGCTGGAAAGGCGCCGGGCTTGGATGGGGTGCCGGGTGACCTCTTCAGGCAGGAACCTGGGATTTGGGCACCTTACTTGATGGTTTTATTCAATGCAGTGCTGGGAGGAATGAAAATACCAGATACTTGGCTGGGAGCGGAGGTGGTCCCGATATTTAAAAAAGGGTGGCCCCTGCTCCCCGCCAACTATCGCCCAATCAGCCTCATTGATGTATCCCAGAAGTTGTTTGGCAGACTAATCCTAGATAGGTTGCAAAGCTGGATGGAGGAGACAGATATTTTAAGCCCCCTCCAGGCGGGATTTAGGAAGGGAGTCTCAACAGTTGATCAAATACTCAGACTGAACATCCTGTACTGGAAGACGGTGCATCTAGAAGGAGGGTCACTCTATGCGGTCTTCGTGAACCTCCGTGCCGCCTTCGATTTGGTCCCTAGGGCCAAATTGTGGGCGGTACTGGCTGATCTGGGCGTCCCCGGAGACATCCTCCAGATCATAATCAGGCTACACACAGACAACTACGCCCGAGTAAGATATGGTAAGGGCGGTAGGCTGACAGATAGGTTCCCTGTCCAAAGAGGGGTAAGGCAGGGTTGTGTGTTGGCGCCGACCCTGTTCTGCCTATTCACGAACGGGGTGATAGAGCATCTGTGCAGGATCCCTAATATCGATGTGCCGCAATTGAACAGCAGCAGGGTGCCAGCAATAATGTTCGCGGATGACACCCTGCTGTTGTCAAAAACACCAATGGGGCTACAGAGAGTCCTGGATGGATTCTTGGAGTTTTGCAATGAAAGGGGACTGGAAATAAACCCCTCCAAGACTAAATTCATGATTCTCAATAATAAACCCAAAAGCTGCCCAAATCCCCGTTTGGGATCCACATCCCTAGAAAGAGTCCATGTAATCGAGTACCTTGGGATAACCCTCAATCAGAATTTATCTTGGCTGCCACATAAAACAAAGGCAACCACAAAACTAATTCAGAGGGCGGGTGCGATCACAAGAACCGCTAAAAAATCCCCTCTTCGTCCGATGGCCCCCGCCATACACATTTATAAAGCCCAAGCTAGGGGAGGCATTACCTATGGGGCCGAGTTATGGGGACATACACCGCTACAGTCTATACAGGTCGCAGAGAAAAACTTTATTAGACAACTGGCGGCCCTCCCACCAAGTACTCCTCTTCTCCCTTTGAGAATGGACTTGGCATTGCGACCAATTAACGAGGAACTGGGCCTCAAACCTCTGACCCACTGGAGACGTTTGTGGAGTAGTCAGGACTTGGCCCATTACAGAAGAGAATTGCAGGAGCTTCTCAGGTTAATTCACGTGGCTAAAATCCCATGGCTGAAGTACATCAGGGACATGTGCACGACCCTTGGAGTCCCAGAGCTTTGGTGCAATCCGCAAGCAATGTCTGTAAGGCTCTCGAGGAAAGAACTTTCTAGACTGTTTTACAGCTTTATGCTCCAGAGAACTCTGAGCTCAATTCGGGAAGGTTCCCTAACCGATATGTTTATTAAAGCAAAAGATTCCTACCGTCCTGAGTACGTCTTAGATGCTATGACGCCAGTGTACGTGAGAAAGATCTTCTTGCAATGGAGATACGGCTCTCTCCCCCTGAGGTCCTTTACCAAATCTTGGGCCGGTAATTCGGATTTGGGTAATTGCCCAGCATGCAACTACAAGCTGGAAAGTGATCTGCATGTGGTACTGTTCTGCCGAGCCTACAGCAGAATCAGGAGCTATTGGCTGGCCCCATATCTTAGGAACTTGGGCTTTCGAACTTATGCCCCAGCCTACAGAGTGCTCAAAACAGACTTAACACCTCCAACTGTGTTTGCAATGGCGAAATTTCTGACGGCAATGTGGAGAATACGCGCAAGAATTATAAGGGACCCTAACACCGCATGAACCATTAGTTCTTAAACCAAATGTACTATTTTAAATTTGACTATAATCATGAACTTTTGTACTCTAAAACACTGAACTTTTTTAACGCTTTTATGTGGCATTTATTTGTACATCTTTTATGATCTCTAACGATCGAAATAAAGATTATTTGATTGATTGATTATTTATTTTATTTATCTGACTTATAAAGCGCACTATCACCTTGCAGGAATCCTGGCGCTGGTGGCTCAAAAGGCGGAAGAGTGTCCGGCGAGGCAGGACGAAGTGAACAAGTTACAGTTATTTGGGAAACAGCCAGGTTTTTATTTTTTTCCTAAAGGGGAGAAGCTCACTGGTTTGCCTTATATCGCAGGGGAGCAGATTCCAGAGTTTGGCCGCGGCTACCTCAAAGGATCTGCCCCCTGATCTCACCTTTCTAAATCTAGGCACCCTCACCAGCCTAGCTGCTGAAGAACGGAGCAGCCTGGTTGGTGTATACCAGGCAAATTTCGATTGCAGGGAAAGGGGACCTGTTCCATGGAGGGCCTTGAAGACGAGACAGAGGGCCTTAAATTGTACCCTCTGTCTCAGAGGGAGCCAATGCAGTTTCGCCAGCTTGTCATAACTGCCGCGGAATGCCCACCCGGGGCTAATTCCCCTCCTGTGCGGATGCTCCACAGGAGTGGGCGGAGTCATGATGAGTTCAGCTCGTCAGGAGCACAGCTCCACTGTGCAGCATGACGAGCTGGGCTCGACATGAGCACCGCGGTGCCACGTGCGGCCCCCCACACCGCGGGGGAATTAGCCCCATGTGGAAGGGGTTAAGGAGGCTAGATGCCAATTTGGAGTAGATCCTGGGCAGTTAATGGTTCATGAGAGATTGACAAGGGCTGTTTGAACCACCTGGAAAGGATTGCTGAGAGCCCACCGGACTCTTCCAATATGACTGTATTTGGTGCACTTTTAAGAGGCAGCCGAGCTGTGTCTCTGATTTATACTGCGCTTTGTAGTGACTGCTCCTCAACACCTTAAATGAGATAGAGATATCCAAACACAGTTAATGGATATTGCATGGAACAGGATCCTCTCTTCTAATAAAATAGTGACGTGCAATGTGACTTCAAGTCTCACACAGTTCAAGATCACAGAATCAGGCTTGAGTAAAATATGGCCTTTTAGAACATATGACTGCCCAAGAAGTCATCTCAGGGGAGCTGGTCTTGTACTTATGTTCTGGACACCTCATATCATAATTGAACCCTGGAGGATTGCGACGGATGTCCTTACGAGGGTCGATAATGCCATGCATGGAGTGTCTCATCCTAAAACTTTGTATATCACACCCACACTCAGGACCAAAGAAGATCCACTTTAAGATTGTGGCCTTGTCTCTATTGTTAGTTAAGAGACACATAATGATTCACTGATGGAAGATTTGCGAGACTGGTGAGAGATGAGTGCTTTGTTGATTGACAATAGAAAGGACATTGAGTCATCAGAGTGAAATATAAATTAATGCTCTTGTCTCCTGGTTTGAAACTCCATGAGAGCTAGGATCTGTAATGTGTTTCTGTTAACAAATGTAATGGGACCTAATGGGGATTTATATTCCGCTGTTACTGTGATTGCACACTATTACCTAGATTTTTACATCTTTGCTGCTTACTCCAGCCTTTTATGTTGTTGTCTTTTCTTTTAATATATTTAAAAAAAGCTCAAAAACAGGAAGATGCTCTTTGACTTCCACACCGCCTCAAAATTCACTTCAAAATGGACCTGAAAACAGGCGTAGGCAAGGACTACAGAGCCAAAGAGGCCCACTTGACTTGAATCTTTGGTAGTACACAACCTCCCTCTGTAAATGTCTAAGTTCAAAGTCCGAGGAAGCCAGCCTGGAACAATAGGCAGACAGCCTCATACGAGAACTGTCCAAGTCCATAAGCTGCATCAAGTAACACTCACTGGCAGACACAGTATCTAGTCCCACCTCCTTAAAACATACCTTGGGTTGCCAATCCTGTGTTGAGGTCCGGTATGACGTCCCTGAGTTCCCGTCCTGCAACTTTTCACAAACTACTTAATTGCTTATACACATGCTGGTGTTTTGTCCTTTAGTTTTAGTGACCGAAAACAATGTTCCTGTTTGCCAACATCTAGCCTCAAATCCTGACAGCTACTAGTTTTATAAACGTCTCCAGGAAATACCTACTTTTCAGTCTACATTATAAGGAAATATTCCTGTAAGGATTGTTCACCATCCATGACTGCCTGATGTGTTCCTGTGCAATTCTATTGTACTTCTAGTCCCCAGACGAAATGTTCATGACACTGAGGTAATCTCATGAACCTTGCAATGCGCTTATTCCACAATATGACGAATGCCATTACCCCATGAGCCGTAATCTTCCGTCCGTTCAGGGTAAATTCTGTCAGGAGAGCACAAGAACAAAACGAATGCAAAGAAAATGAGCAGCTGCTGTTCGTGTCATGTGCGATTTAGCACTATTTTTTAGAGTGGTCCTAGTGTCCAAAATGGACGCAAGGCTACATTTTATGGTAAAAATTAGTGCTAAATGAGGTGTATTGTCTCATAACTTAGGGAGTCATTACAATAGCTGAAGGCCTGTCGCCGGCAGCAGTGCAGTGGTGGGCCTTCCGCCATCGTAAAGCAATTTTTCCCCGCCACATTATGATGGCGGGGGAATCTGAACGAGACCGGGATACCTCGTTGTTGCTGCCGCGAGGTAGAGCCACGCACAGGTAGGGTGACCAACCATCCGTAAATTTCATGGACAGTCCGTAATTTCGGCCGCCTGTCCGTTGTCCGTGAAAGTTTCTTTAACGGACGCCATTTGTCCGTAATTTTAACAGCTGTTGGGTGTCAGCCAATCATGTGCCTTTCTAATGCCAACCATTTGCTGTGGAGACCAAACAAAGCGATTTAGGATTGGCTTTAAAGCCATCAGCCAATCCTAGAGCTCGCTGGTACCCTGCAGTAGTGCTGTATTTGTTTGCATATGGCAGACTTATATTAAACAATTAGGCGTAGCTTTCGTGTAACTGTGTACCACTAAAACAGGATAAAAACATTATAGGTGGTTGCTGCAAAGGCTCTGGAAGAACTGCCGAACTCTAAACTATGTGCATTAGTGGGCCCCCGTACGACAATCTTTGTTGGTGCCCCTTCCATGACAGTCTTTATGTATTCCCTGACTACCACCCACCATGATGCCCCTCATCTCTCCTTAGCCCCTCTCTCAAATGTTTTTAATTTATAGCTCATATAGCTAGTCATGTATAAACACTGTACAAGGAATGGCCAACAGAAGGTCGAGCCTCGCTTAGGCTCCAGGGCTTGAGATCACTTTTTAGTATATTTCCCTGCTTTAGCAGGTCTTCGGAAGCACTACTATGGCAGTTGCGTTGCTACTACCCCACCGCATACATAGAGAGGTCTGCTGTGCAAATGGCACCCATACCTTTGCCTCAGGACTCCTTATGGCTCTCCACCTCGATTTTCACCGGTCAAGAACGAGGTAAGCATCTGAGGCGGACCTCGGCGTGTACTGAAGGCGGCCAGCAGCCTGTGCCTGGTTGCAACTTTAGGAGTCCCTCAGTCCATTGTGACCGAATAAGGGGTCGTGTTTATTGCCCGCAAGTTACTGAACTCAACCTGCCTGCTCAATTTCTGCATTAATCGATATCCAGAGAAGAAGCTCACCATTTTAGATTGAGGGTGAGGGGTATATCCATCCCATGGCCTATCCTAGAACTTGCCTTAGGAACTATAACAAGGCTGACATTCTTTATGGGCCGCTTCTGTATGCAACTCTGCAGATAAAGACTCAGCTCATAATTAATATGAAAAGGTGGGCGAGTGAGTGAAAGGGATGGGTGGATGGCTGGATGGATTAGTGAACGGGTGAATGGATGAATGAAAGGGTTAATGGATGGATAATGAGCAAAAGGATGGATGGATGAGTGAAAGGGTGGATGATGGGCGAGTGAATGGGTGGATAGATGAGTGAAAGGATGGATGAGTGATAGGGTCAATGGATGGATTCATGAGTGGATGAGTAGAAGGATGGGTGGATGGATGGAAGGAAGGATGGTTAAGTGAAAGGGTTAATGGAGAGAGAAAGGGAGAATGGATGGATGACTGAAAAGGTGAATGGGTGGGAGGATGAGTGACTAGGTGGATGGATGAATTAGTGAAAGGATGGCTGAAAGGGTAAATGGCTGGATGGATGAGTGGATGGATGGGTGGAAGACTGGATGGATGAGTGTACGGATGGATAGGGTGAAAGGGTGGATAGATGGATGAGTGAAAGTGTGGATAAAGGGATGTATGGAAGGAAGGATACATGATGAATAGGTTTGCAAATGGATGAATATGTTTGGATATAGATAGGATTACTTATATACTATAGTGTGCCCTCCTCTGATGTGTCTGTAAAACGTACCTTTTGTCCTGAAGGAAGTTTTGTCCTGAATTTTGACCTCCTGTCCTGAATTTTTTTCCTGAATTTTGTCCCTTTTCCTGCATTTTTACACTCACCGTCCTGAATTTGCACCCATTCCAGTTGGTCACCCTACGCACAGGAGCCACACCGGACTCCACAGCCCAGGCTTCCTCCGCCCTTGTCACAGTACTCAGCGCCCGGGGGTGCTTAAATCGGAAGGAGACACACCGCTGCCCGGGACACCTTGCTGTTGCTACTGGGGGTAGAGCCATGCACAGGAGCTACACCGGACTCCACTTCCCAGGCTCCTCCCGCCCTCGTCACGCTACTCAGTGCCCGGAGGTGCTTAAATCACAAGGAGGCGCACCACTGCCTGAGCTGACCATGTGATACAACCTCAACTGTGACAAAGCGTCACACACCAATAAGACAACCTAAACAGCGACTACAAAATTCTAAATGAATATGGAGTAATGAGGCTATTGCCTCGGTATCCAAAAACTCACCACTGTCAGAAGGTATCTGACAGGAGATGACAAGAATCAGGAGCACTGCCTGGAATACCTCACTGTTTCACTGTTGCAGCCGGTGGTAGAGCCACGCACAGGAGCCACACCGGACTCCACTTCCCAGGCTTCCCCTACCCTTGTCACGCTTCTCCACACCCTGAGGCACTTAAATCGGAAGGAGGCACACCTCTGCCCAGGATACCTCGCTGTTCCTGCCGGAGGTAACGAACCACAGCTCTATCGTTCAAATTTGTTCACCAGTAGATTCGCTTTACCTGTCTGGAATCCTGTATACAGATCTGTCTACTTAAGTTTGGTCCCATGGCCTCTGGGTTTACATTTCCATATGCGCTCTGAAGAAGGTGATACCCCAAGAGGGGGTGTTCCACCGAAACGTGCGTCAGCGCTGTGAACTTGTCCCCTAGATATAAGTTCTATTGATTTATTCATATAAAGTTGAACAATTACTTATACATATTTTTTTACAAAGGTCTTTTTTTTTGTATAATATGACTTTTTCTGCACTTATTGTTTCTTGAATACACATTATTAATTTGATTTATTAATGAACAATATCCGTTAATGTTACATACACTTTGATTGTTACTGTTACTGTTTTTGAATTGTGATAAATGCAAGGTGTGTTTTTGTAGTTTGAATGAGTATATCTGAGTATGTAGTTGCATGTATGTAATGAATGTAAGATTGTCCATGGGAACTGCTAGAAAAAAAATCTTTTGTATAGATTTTAATGTATAAACACTTGATTGATCTATCCATTGTTCTATTTTTAAAAAAATACAAAAACAAAAAAAACATTTTGTTCCAGTAATCTGGATTATGTTAATTCTTGAGCGCATGATCTAGCAAGAGTGGAACACAAATGAAACAACGTACTTGTGTTTCTTTAAATTAAATGGGTAGAACATTTTGTTTTGCTTGATATTTCCTGCCGGGGGTACAGCCACACAAAGGAGCCACACCGGACTCCACTTCCCAGGCTTCCCCCGCCTTTGTCACGCTAATCAGCGCCTGGAGACTCTTAAATTGGAAAGAGGCACACCACTGCGCGGGACGAGGCAGGTGGACCCGTCTTAGCCCGTCAGAGGCCGAAGGAGACTGGGCTGGGCCCTGTTATTGACATTTTAGGAACTATTGGAAGCCTATGGACACCTGTTGAACTGTAATAGTAAGGTATGGGGGTTTAACACACTACTCACAATTAGAGCTTGTATTATATTATACTGAGTGAGTAACGGGGCAGTAAACCAAGAGCAAACGTAAATCTCTAACCGGACAGGGAGTCGTAGGGACTCTGGACGCTTTTCTACTAACGGCCGAGTCGGCTCTAATACATGAAATGGCACTCACTGAGCGTAGATTACCATTCGAGCCACAGTGCCCCCTAAGTCACTCGGTTATAAATGTTCCCTTAGAGCACACCAACTCCAAAACTAATTCTCCCATATCTAATGAGGTCCATATATTGGCATCTGAATCGGAAATTATTGATGTTGATGAGACAAATAATAGATTAACTAGGCAAAATGTAATAACTAGGGGACAGAAAGTTAAAATCAGCCAAGGGAGCAACTCTGTACCACCACCTAAGAAAAGAAAGGGGCAGGGTTCTAATAAGCAAAATCATCCCCCCTTAAAGACGATGGGACGTAAACCCAAGACTAAGGAGAGGGAGACTAGTCTGGGACATAATACGGCCCAAAAGGACTCTGTTCCAAAAACTTCAGCCCCAATCCAGGATATTAATAATGTGGAGTTCTGTAAAAGGCTGGAAATGATTGTACCAGCGCTTTTGAATCCACTGGTGCTCAGACTATCTCATCTGGAGGCAAGCCTAGGCAAATTGGAAAACCTTGCCAGCAGCACCTCCCTAGCCCCGCCGGAGATTTGTCAATGTAGAACTAAGGCTGTATTGCCCAATAGGAATGTGGGCTCAATAGCTAGCCAGCTTCTAGGCAATCTTGGGAATGGGACTGTGCACCAGCAACCTCCTTGTGACCCCTCACATACAAATAACAATCCGGCTTGGTATGGGACGTCGCATCCAAGAGACCCGCACCCCACTCGCAAGCAACCAGAGTCAGCACAGGGTAACCAGTGGGCGTGATCAGTTGGTAACAGTTGGGACCCTCTCTGTTAGGAATAACCATATGCATAGAGAGGGAGTCCAAACCCTAAGTGACTCCTGACACCTGAATCTGCCCAGAGGTAACATGCCAAGCCCGGATCTATGACAGAATTTCGACAGACAGAATTTCGACCTACACAAATATCGGCGTAATTATATCGATAGCAAAAATATCGACGCCCTATGTACAACATGGTAAGTACCAAAATATCGAAAAACTAATATCGATGTTAAAAATATCGTTGTTAAATATATCGATTTTTTTGAAATTTAAAATAACATAAAAAAACTGTAAATAATACTTATTAATTACTTAAACATATTTAAATATATGTAATAATTGTTAAAAAAATAATAATACATATTTAATAAAAAAATAAAATGATAAATCATATATAATATATAAATACTTAACAATAATTACTATTCCCACTCCAGTGGGTGCAACAGTAGGGAAAACTGACCCTGAACACTAAAAATACCCCTTTACCCAAAAACTGAAAACTGACCCTGAACCCTAAAAATACCCCTTTACCAAAGAACTGAAAACTGACCCTGAACCCTAAAAATACCCCTTTACCAAAGAACTGAAAACTGACCCTGAACCCAAAAAATACCCCTTTACCCAAAAACTGAAAACTGACCCTGAACCCTAAAAATACCCCTTTACCCAAAAACAGAAAACTGACCCTGAACCCCAAAAATACCCCTTTACCCAAAAACTGAAAACTGACCCTGAACCCTAAAAATACCCCTTTACCCAAAAACTGAAAACTGACCCTGAACCCTAAAAATACCCCTTTACCAAAGAACTGAAAACTGACCCTGAACCCTAAAAATACCCCTTTACCCAAAAACTGAAAACTGACCCTGAACCCTAAAAATACCCCTTTACCCAAAAACTGAAAACTTACCCTGAACACTAAAAATACCCCTTTACCCAAAAACTGAAAACTGACCCTGAACCCTAAAAATACCCCTTTACCCAAAAACTGAAAACTGACCCTGAACCCTAAAAATACCCCTTTACCCAAAAACTGAAAACTGACCCTGAACCCTATAAATACCCCTTTACCAAAGAACTGAAAACTGACCCTGAACCCTAAAAATACCCCTTTACCCAAAAACTGAAAACTGACCCTGAACCCTAAAAATACCCCTTTACCCAAAAACTGAAAACTGACCCTGAACCCTAAAAATACCCCTTTACCCAAAATTAATTAATATTACAAATAAATTACTTCCCACCCTATTCCCCTATAAACCCACAACCCGCTCCAGTAGTAAAACATATAATTTAGTTAAAAATATACATAAATTATCAATTAATTAATCAATTAATCAATTAAAATAAATCATTGCCAATTAATATTTAATTGCAAAATAAATTAATCATTGAAAAATAATTATTTAATTACAAATAAATTACTTCCCACCCTATTCCCCTATAAACCCACAACCCGCTGTGGTAGTAAAACATATAATTTAGTTAAAAATATACATAAATTATCAATTAATTAATCAATTAATCAATTAAAATAAATCATTGCCAATTAATATTTAATTGCAAAATAAATTAATCATTGAAAAATAATTATTTAATTACAAATAAATTACTTCCCACCCTATTCCCCTATAAACCCACAACCCGCTGTGGTAGCAAAACATATTATTTACTTTTATATATTTTTAAATTATAAAAACATATTAAACACATATTATAACAATTAATTTAAATACTTAACTAATATTTCTAACACATATTAGTAAATCGAAATTACTTACATCGATATATATGCTATCGATATTAGTGATTTCGATATTACTTACCTTAGGGTCGATATTTTGGCCATCGATATTCTGGACATCGATATTCTGTCCCATCGATATTAGCAACTCGATATAAGTGTAGGTCGAAATTAAAAACTCGATATTTTGACTGTTTACCGCCAAGCCCAAGTAACCTGCATCTTCCTCCTGAAGTAACTCCATACACTATTGTGCTGGTCAATGTTCTCCCTCTGCCATCTCGTGACGTAGAACTTTGGTCAACACTGAGGAACAAGTCACTGCACTTATTAAGTGCAAGGACAGGTTTTACAAACATGTTGTTTGCAGAGTTCAAGATGACGCGGCGATTGGCTGTGTTGGAGGCCCCAACAAGGCTCTAACTGGAGATTTCTTCGCTTTAACATTTAGGTCACTATATTTGGTTCGAACTATACTAGAAAAGGAGGACAACCGGTCAGTTAGAACTATGGGGATAAACATCTTACCCCCGGGCTTATTTTATCTACTGCATAGACTCCCACATTATATCACAGAGGAAGAGAGATCGTTCGGGATAAGACAGCCTAGGTATGCTGTTCCAGTCAACCATCATTATGAACTCTTCAACACCTTAGAGGATATTGACTGACTGGTGCCTTTAAGCTGGTATCTGAACCAGGACGAAGGCCTATCCAGGGGTTGTGATGACGTAACATTGTTAAATGGTAGCACCTCAGATCGAGATGAATTAGTGTTCAGGCCACTCTCTGCTCCAATCGAGAGGGAAACCTGTGAGAGAGAGCCTATTACTAGAAGTTTAGCTCACTCTCTGATTTGTGTGAGCCCTTAACCCAACTAACACCCTGTACGGGAAATCCCAATCTCACCCCTTCTATTACAGTCCCAATCAGAACCTTGATCAACCTTGAGTGCTCTCTTTGTAAGGTTATTTCTTGGAACACTGCAGGGATACGCAATAAGACAAATAATCAAACAGGGTGCAATTTTATTTTAAACTATGACATATTTTGTTTACAGGAAACATGGACCATAGAACCAATACATATAAATGGTTTTAAAACCTTTCACACACCTGCAGTGAAGGGACAAGGGGGTAGAGCAAAGGGTGGGCTTTGTACATATATATCAAACAAGCTAGCAATAGACAAAATGGAATCAAAGCTGGGGGATAGTCATTATCAGTTGATCAAACTACATCAAAGCTAGACTCGTAGCATTATTTTGGTTAATTCTTCTAATACCATTCTACCAGATAAGCTTGTTAAGGTTGTAAAAAATATTGGCAGTGACCTTAATTCCTTCTGTAATGCTAGTGCAAAGGACACAATGATAATCTTTGTGAGGGATTCCAACTGTGCCTTATGCCCACATGAGGAAAGAAGAATCTGTGGTTTTAATGATGATGAGGGCATATGTAACACTCATTTTTGCCATACACAGGTGGGAGAATTGTTTAACGACCTGATCTTGAATACCGAGCTGGGTTTTGTGAATGATTTACTGGCTAGACCTATCCCCATGCCCTCCACATGTAATGGAAGAGGTTTATCCTCACCCATAGGCTATATATTAGCATCCTGCAACTATGCATTCAGGCTGCACTCTTTTACTGTTGGTGATAACCCCAAGAGTGACCATTTCTCTCTATGCCTAAAGATCAGTCTTCAATCACATAGGTCTGTTAGGGAATATGATACCACAGAGGCCATAGAAAAGGTAAAAACGTGAAAAACTCAATGGTTATACTTTACCGTGGTCAACGGTGGACCCTGTTGCGGTTACAAAACAATTAGTGATGATGTGTAAAACCGCCTTTGATATTTGTCTAAGCGACTTAGCTTCCCACAACAGTATCTTATCATCCTTTCAGATAATATCAGCCGGGGTCAGAGAGTTGTTATTTGTTCAACTCTATAATAAAGTCAAAAGTCAGGGGTGGTTCGACACCAAATTCACACAACAGCATACACCAACCTTGAGAATGAGTTACATAGGCAGCCCAGAATTTTAAATAATGTTAGGCAGGCAAGAATGGATTATAGACTGGCTTCACAGTGCGGCACAACAGACAGAAAGTGCCGCCTTTTGGAGGGCAGTGAAACCGCCGTTTTTTACAACCCGAGGGTGGTCCTTCTATAGAAATCGCCATACCTGTGGAGTCCTGGATTAGACACTTTTCAAAGGTGTATAACAGTCAGGGAATCCTTAATTTACCAGTTAGTGATATGTTCGAGGAAAATACAGAAAAAGTATTCTTGCAGTTCACACTGGAGGAAGTGGAGAGAGCTCTGTCAGTGAGCCAGGGAGATAAGGCTCCCGGCCCTGATGGAGTACCAGTGGACCTGTTCAAATCACATATTGCTCTCTGGGGGCCCTTAGTAACCCAGGTTATTAATGCCAGTTGTCTGGATTCAATGCCGAAGACCTGGGTGGAATCCACTATTGTTCAAATTTTTAAAAAAGGGGATCGTAATGATCCTGGGTGCTATAGGCCCATCTCATTATTGCACTCCATGGTATAAGTAGCTGGGCGAGTTATTTTGGAGCGCCTGTAAGCATGGGCAGAAGATAGCCTTGTGCTATCAGATTTAAAGTATGGCTTTCGAGAGGGGCTGGGGACGACCAAATAAATTTAAACTTAGCAATTTTAGCCGGGAAATACACAAGAGCAAAGATGGGAAGCTTGTTTCTGGCATTTGTGGACCTTACGGCAGCCTTCGATTCTGTAAGGAATGACAGATTGTGGGATGTTCTTGAGACTACCGGGTTGACCCTCACATTATTCTCTTTTTACAGCGTCTGTATAGCGGCGCAACAGCGAGCGTGAGCTTTGGATTGGGTGGCGAGCGTACAGCTTCCTTTCCCACTAGAAAGGGGGTCAGGCAGGTTGTGTGCTGGCCCCCTTTCTTTTTAATCTTTATATTAATGGACTGGATAAAGCATTAAGAATAATCAATATTTTCCTTTAGTGGGTAGACAACCTATACCTGCTCTCCTTTATGCGGATGACGTAGTATTACTGTCTAGAACACAAATTGGTCTCCAGAGGGTCGTAGATAGTTTTACTGATTGTATGAAGGACCTAGACCTCTCTATTAATATATCGAAGACTTTTATTATGAGTTGTGGTCGTGAAAGTCAGTGGTCAAGAGGTATGTTTGTGGATGGGCAGAAGTTAACCCTGACAAAGAGTTTTTCATACCTCGGCATTTTATTTCATCAAGGCGATTCATGGGCTCAAGCCATATCTGTGACAAAGCTGGCATTTATTAGGACAACAGCTGCCCTTGCTTCTTTTTCCAAGAAGCTAGGTAGGAAACCGCCAGGAGAGCGAATTCAAATTAATAAAAGCCAAATGCACTACTACTGCAATGTACGGGGCGGGAGTCTGGGGTTTTGCTAATACCCACCCGATACAAGTGGAAAACTCCTTTTTAAGATATATTTTATCGGCTCCAGCCAGTACTCCTTCTTATGCCTGCCACGATGAGCTGGGCCTTCCCTTCATCTCCGACCATATAATACTGGAACCCATCCTCCTGTGGCACAGAATTTGGTCAAAAGAGCCGACCAAGTTAAACAGGGAGATTCTACAGGATTGCCTTAAACTGGAAGGGGTTTTAAAGATTCTGTGGGCTAGGTATGTGCGTGATTTTATTAACTATCTAGGGCACAAAGAATATTTTTCTGACCCTATATCTAAGCAGGCAATCACCAGAAAGGATCCAAGAAAGGTGGGTCTACATTTATTGGTTACAATAAGAATGTCGGGAGAGATTTTAAAACCCTAGTGTCAAACAACATCAGTTAATTTTAACCACTTTATACATGGAACTATACTTAACATTTGTACCTGGTGGTTTTGACAGGCGGTTATTAACCAGATTTAGACTAGACAATGACCACAGACTTGTGATCTTTCCTAAAATGAATAACTGGTCACAGACACTGCAATTATGTCTGTGTGATATTTATTATGACCAGTCCACTATTCATCTGGTTTTATCTTGTAAATTGTATACAGTGTTAAGGAAAGTATGGATTCTTCCACTTTTAAAACATCAGGTGTTGAGGCAATGCCGCCCGGCATTAATTAAACTTCAGTTCTTGGAGAATAAACATATAGCCTAGTGCTTAGCAATGTTCTTGAAGAAGGTACTCAACCATAGGAAAAGTATTATAATTGATGAACTGTAACTGAATGGGCATTTGCAGTTTTTTAGATGGTTTTATTATGGTTGCACTCATTTTATTCTGAATTTTAAATGTTGCTATTTGATTGTGGTTCTTTCGATTGTGTGTATTGTGTTTTATGCTTTTCTGATTGTTAAAAAATGCAGTCGAATAAAGCTTTCCCTGACTTGACTTGACTATGGCGGGCACAATGACCGCCCGCCATGGATCTACCACAGGCAATTGTTACGATTGCCTGGCGGAGCGGTCAGCATCAATAAAATGGTAGCAGTGCCTAGCAGGCACCATCAGCCAGGTTAGGATGCTGGCTGCAGCCAGCCTTTCCGTGGCAGGGAACCCGCCATTGAAAAGCTGGTGGGGATTGGTTTTGGGGGTCCGTTGCAGGCCTCCCTTGTGTTGGGGGTGGTGTTTGTGCCCTGGGGGGTACCCATGGTGCCGCCCTACATGTTACTGCACCAAGTGGCAGGCACCGCGTGGTGCCTGCCACATAGTGCAGTGAAATTCACAACATGTATTTATGACCTTGTGGCGGGTGCTGCAGTCAGCAGCACCTGCTGCAAAGTTTAAGTGCAAAATGCGACTGCCATGGTGGCGGTCGCATCCTAATTGGGGGTGCCGGACCGCTGCACGCATGGCGGGCGGTCCCGATCCACACCACGATGGTGGGCGGTCTCAAGTCCGCCCTCCATCGTAGTGACCCCCTTGGTGTCACTTTCCTAAAACTTTGCGTAATTATGCAAAAGGGAAGTTACGCAAATTCCATACACCCTTAGTTATTTCCAGTGGCCATCTGATCCCTCCATTGTTTTTCAACAGGAGCTGTTGGTTGCAGGAAATTCCTCAAAATGATAAAAGAGAGACTATGTTCTTCTCAAAGGGCCAGTCTCTTGATTCCGTTGCTCGCAAAGATTAGTCAAGTCTCTATTAGAAGTCTTGACTCATTTATGGTAACTGTGGATGAGCTTTTAAGCCTTATTCAGAGGAGTCGATGAAAAGATTTGATTCAGAAGTAATATAACACATAAGTCTTCACAAAATTAAAAAGAGTGGCTGTGAGGTTGGAGGTACTTTATATCAGAGAGAGTACATTCATGCTGAAATAGAACAGTAAAAATGAGAAACCTTAGTGAAACCGTTGTGCCGGGAGCTTACAATTCCAAAGAAATGACTCCACTTAATTTTTGCACATTATGGTTCAGCATACACTAAATGACGGGAAGTCTTTTTACTTTACAGGGTTTGGGATCTCTAAAGAGCAATCATTTTTCAATATCTGTGAAGCGATCTGGCTTTGAGTCTTTTGTATAAAAAAAAGCATTTTCTTTTTTCAAGCAAGCAGTCAGAACACCAACTTTTTCTGATCCCTTTGCAAACACAGGTATTTAAGTGGAATGAAAAGGTGTGGGTAGGGGTGTTTAAAAGGGGCATGGCCTATGTAATTAAGGACATAGCTTAAACAGTAAACTGTATTTCTGTGATTCCTGTAGTGATCCACCCAACAGGCATTTTGGTTCCACTTTAATCTTTCTGTTATTGCATCAATCTATATATTAGAACACCTGACCTGTACATGAAACCAGCCAGGAATATTGACTTTGTCAATAGTTGTTAGCTGATTAAGATAAATGAGTAACATCAATAATTTTGATTTAAATAATATTTGAAACGTTTACTCCTTCGGTAATTTCAGGACTGTAAATTAACCATTAATGAGGCCTGTGGAAGGGATCGTGTTCTTTAGAGTGTGTCAATCACTCCCTTTATGTTGACTCTGTGTTTGATATGCAAGCCTCTTTTCACGCCACATCTTGTTCTTCTGTATCTCTTACACCTCATCTCTTTCCTCTTCAGCACCTTCTTTACACTTTCTCCTGAGTGCACTTCCTCGCATCTCCTTCACGTCCGTCAGCACTTACGTACAAACCACCCACTCACCTGCAGGCTCCGCATTTTCTTTTACATTCTCCTTGTCAATATTCTGATAGCTCCCTACCTCTTTTCTGCACATTTGCAGGCCCTCACAATTGTTGTTCTGTTTGCACTGCTGAGAGGCCAAGGAGTGGGTGACTGTGTATTCTCAACGGTTTCGTGACGCACTGTCAGACACTGTGACGAACTTGCACTGCCTCAGCCTCAACCATGGACGTCATTTAGGGTTCACCAGCCGTCGCAGTACCCCTTGCTACCCCTGGCACTGCCTTGGTGACCCCTGGCCTCAGAGGGGGAAAAATCAGTTCCAAGAACACAAAGGTATCTCACATTATCAGATTTAGCCTCTGACCTCGTTTTCTGCTCTTTTTTTATTACATTAATTGTGAATAATAGTGTTATAAAAAGTGAAGCAGCAAGATCTGGACCTTCATTGGCATCTTAGATAAGAAAAATAAAATAGTTTTAATGTATGTTGAGTGTATGCATGTGGGTGAGAATGAGTTTGGATGACAGAGAGTATATGTGTGACCATGTATGTTTGTATATGGGATTGTGGACGTGTGTGTGTCGAAATGAGTTAGTAAGTATAAGTGAGTCTGTTTAAGAGTGAGTGAGAGAGTAATTCAGGGTGAGAATGAGTGCAAAAGGGCAGGTGAAAATGAAGGAGTGCAAGTCAGTGCTAATGGTAGAATGAGTGTGAGTAAATGAATGTAAGTTAGCATGTGTTGTGATGCTTGCAGATCCGCTGTTGGACCTGTTGTGCTTCTTGGCTTATAGAAGCACCCTTGACAAAATGTTGGCACTGTAATACTGGAGGCAATATTTTCATGTTGGATACCCTCAGCAAAATGCTACTACTGCCACTCTGTAGGTACGTTTTGGCATGGGGTCACCATAACTGGAAGACAGGTGAAAGCCCCCTTTCTTTCTGGGGAGAGCATTCATAATGCTCCTTGCTATTCAGCTCAATCTGCTGTCATCCAGATTTGCAGGATTACAAGTGGCACAAACTGGAAAGGAAACATCATTATCCTCATGGTTGCTACCCAACCCTTCCTACACTCTGGTTTTACTTCACCTGTTACCTTCACCAACATCCTTTCATTTTCTCCCTTGCTTCTGTGCCTCTTAAGAAAGCCTAAATTACCCTTGGCTCTTTGATTTTGTATAGCAGGTTCAATTGCACTGCTTTTTACGCCTCATCACCTATGACTTTGTTACCCGCACATCCAAGTATGAACTTTAGCACTTCTTTGCTAACCCAGAGGACCTCATGAGATTGGCCTGGAACATCAAAAGTGCCTCCGGTGGACTTATTCAAATCAATGTCTTTAGGTTATGAAAGACACTGGCGGCTGCTATTTAACTGGTGCTAGAGGGGCGAGTCAAGGGGGAAGGGGGTAGGGAATAAAGAAGAAATCAACACTTGTCTGTGTGCCGCCGCCTCTCAGTCCTCTTCGCCCACTTCCAGGGCAGGAACAGGAAGCATCCAGACTTCCAGGCTCCCCTGAGCCAATGACAGTGCTGCAATGCAGCGCTGTGATTGGTCTGAGCACCGTGGTTCAGGGCTCAGACGGGAACAGGGAGCCTGGGCTTGTTCTCCATCAAGGCTGTAATAAAGCCTGGGTGGAGAACATGCAAAGTGTGCATGACTGCTTGGCCGGCCCGAGACGGCCGGCCAAACCGTCATATGCACTTAAGAGAGTGCGAACCACTCCTCCTCCAGCTCCTCTGTCAGAGCCCAGTCAAGCCGCACCCCTACCGAGCAGAGCAACAACAGAAAAACAAAATCATTAAAAAATGAGGTATTTTCATTTTATTTTTTCCTTTTTGGCCTGCTCAGTGGGGCAACGTTCCTCCACATTATTGGAGGAGGCGCCCTGATGAAAGAACAGGTTTCAGAATGTACACTTGTGAGAATGGATTGGTGTCGTTACAACGCAGGCTATTACAACGCCTGCTGTTACAACGCGGTTTTTACATCGCATACCACTACAACGCATAGTGCTTTTAAGCGCTGGATAGTGATTTATTTAATTTACTATTCCAACTCCAGTCCCCGTGGATAGTAGGGAAGGTGTTGGATAGTAAATTAAATATATTCCCTATCCTAGAGCGCCCCCCAGCGCAATGCGTTGTAATGGTTTGCGTTGTAATGGTTGCGTTGTAATGGTAGTGCATTGTAATAAATGCGTTGTAAGTGATGTTTCCCGTGAGAATGAATAATGCTAGAATAATTCAACTCTGTTTAGGGGTCTCCTAAGGGTGTTGGATTAGTGCTCTTTTGTTCCTCCAAGCTATCCTGGTGATCTAATGCTTGCTGTAAAACTGTTGTTCATTTTGCCTATTTAAGTTAGAGTGATAGAAACGCTCCTTCTTTATTAGTGGCCTGCAGAGCTCTTAATTTTCCCAGATTTGCGCTTGATTAGCTCATCCAGGCCAGGTTTTTGCTTTGCCTTTTAGGTCTTGCAGTCTGGATTTGATAACTGTTTAAACAGGACCACAAGTTCCAGAATGTAAAGAAAGAAAACTGAACTGAACAATGTACTCCCAGGTTGATTTGGAAAGAGAGACAATTTAAGGCATGAGCAAAGCGAGCAATTGTCCAGGGCACCCCTCTTCCTATAGCTCCCCTGAGAAGGCAAACTTTCTCTCTATGAGAATTATATTTTTCACTCATAACCTCTCTCGGCCTTCCTTTACCTCTAACTCTGGGCTCTCTCTACCCAGTGTAATCTTAAGGATTTTTGGGGCACTCCACAAGACAGATGTCAACTATTTGTGTATGTCCTCTTTCTCAGGTTTTAACATAGATTCAGTATTGTTTGGCATCATACAAACTTGAAATAGGGCCCCCACATTCTTTACGATCTTAAGAGGACACAGTTTGGGAGACTTGCGAGCTTGGCACATGGTTTGCTGTGGATCTGCAGCTGGAGTTATTGTGAGGGCGCAACTGATTTAGGCAACGGTGTTCTACAATACTTGCTAACATGATTACATAGAAAGAAGAGATGTGTTGTCATTAGAAAATTCCCAAGTCTCTCTAACCACAGTCCTTGTGAACCTGGACTCTGTAGGTCCAGTAGAATGCCTTGAAAGGTAAGGGATTGGGCAGATGTTCAACCCTTATTTGGTTGTATGCCAATATCAGCTTCCTGGCTGACCTTCCTTAATGTAAAGAGCCTTTGAGGAACCCCCTGCAGAGACCCAAGGTACAGGATGGGCAGCAGGGAAGATTGTACCTATTGAGTCCTCCTAAACCTTGTCCTTCAGAAAAAGAGGCCAGGAACATGCATGTGCAACTTAGTGAAGCAAGGCTACTCTGTTGATGTGACATCCAGGCCCATGCAGGACGCCGGACAATCCATCTCTGGCTCTTGTCTCCTTCTCCCAGTGGCGTAACGCAAAATAATGCGCCTCCACAAAGAATGCTAAGAAGGACGCTTGAGTCTCTGACATCTGGCAGATATTCTTTGGCTGTGGTCCTTGAAGCTTTGGGGGACCCACATAGGTTTGGGGCCCACCTGTACGGCGGTGGTTGAGTGGGCCTGCTTTAAGCCGCTACTCTTTCCTGCCCATAGTTCTGCCAGGCTAGGTTTGGGTTGGGTACATTTTCTAAATTATTTCCTCATGTAAGACAAGTGATTCTTGCAAAAATTCAAGGTGTTACACAAATTATCCTTGAAAGGGTGTCAGTGAAAATGACATGTGGGGTTAGTTGTTGCATACAAAATGAACGCAAGGTTTCACCTCACTGTACCATCCTTGCAGTTGCCAAAGCCATGGGATTAATTTTGCTACCACAGGCCACATGAGACATTTTATGCTCTAGCAAATTCTCCTGCAAGCAAAAATTACGCAAAAAGTGTAAGAAAAACATCAATTTCACAAAATACACACAATTCTATAAAAAGGATTTCTGCAGGGTTATGCTCAGGTACTAACAGTTATGCAGAGGTCTAGCTGGGGTTCCATGTGAGGGCAAACACAGGAAGAATCATTAGCTTGCCAGTGATTTCACAGCCTTTAAACCTCCTTCGGACATGTGCTTCACAAATACACACCTGGCATCCTGCTCTTAGCACCCTTGTTGGGTCTTGATGGACTCGACTTCTAGTTAGGAGAGAGGACAAGCGCCCTCTGTGTGGAAGTCGCCCCAAAAGCGTTCTTTACCCGTGTAAATAGTATGATTACCACTTGTGAATCCCCCCACTTATTGTAAATCAACCACCTCCCAACAATCCTGTACCACTGAGCGACAAAACACGGATTGTTGATCATCCACGGCATAGACCTTTATTTCACCTTTAAGGTACTCATTATGAGTTAGATAATTTATTTGATCATTTTTTCAAGCATAAGCGAAAACAAACATTGCTCACTACTTAACTTATGAATGGGCAGAAGGTGCAAGCATATTCAAAGGGTACGTTTATGCAAAAAACGGTATTTACATTATAAACATTGCATTAACCACCAAGACATGTAAATTGTTGTGAACCCCCTGTGCTCGCTGTGCCATCAGCCCCCAACTTGCACTGGCCCCTGAGTACCACCCAGGGCATCCAACAGCGTTGATGTATCACATTGACCAGCAGTCATTTTTTATTAGTAGTAACTTTTTCTGCCCTCCATGCCAGAGGTAACAACCACAATGGCACCGCAGAACACCTTGGATCCACCAGGGTTCCCGAACATAGGGCACCCCCAAAGTTTCTAAACACACAGGCATCTCGGGTAGGTCAGGAGAGTCCAGGACCACCAGCAGGTCAGTCCCCCCACCAGCCAGCCCAGAGCCCTATTGAATGCTCACCCTGTCCCAAGGGAAGGTCAGTCCATACAAACAGAGTCCACATCTTAGTATCCCTGGCCATTTTGTTGCCAGGAACCCCGCCACAGGGCTAGGAGCTCACCGGTGCGCTCGCCCTCCCCCTCCTATAGTTTGACTGTGCGACATCTCGGCAATGGCCCCTAAAATTGTCTGGATAAATAGTTCTTGTCCTCTGTTAGACAAATGCACTCCATCCTTGAGATATAACTCTGCATTGGATACCTGAATCACATTGTGCCGGATCGTGTGCAGTGAGGAGCCAGCCAATATCTTAGCGGCCGCATGATTCAATTTCTTTACTGATCCGTTCACCGCTTGAACAGGTGCGCCCTTGGGCCATACCAGACATGGCATTACCTCAGACTACAGCATGACAGTAGCCGGTAACAAGTTCCTTACCCGAGAAAGCATATACAATAATGCCTCCTTAATTCCCCTCCAGCCTGAGAGGATCATGTCACTACCCCCTGCATGTATAACAAGGACGTCCGGGGTGGGAATGCCACCGATTTTCAATGCCACCTGCAAGTGGTCGAACAGCTTGTTTAACCGCTGTCCCCAATCCCTACCCAGTGGTGCTTGAAGCCCATAGCCAACTGTACCCTCTCTAATTCCGATCCACAGAAATACTGTGCTGCTCTCCGCACAAAAGAAAGGCCACATCACCATACCTATATCTGTGGCTACTAGACATCTTTAGGGAAAAACATAGAAAGAGAAAAAAAGGAGAAAGATTACTAATCGCCGTCGGGAGAAGGATTAGTGATGAACGATCCACCCTCCCTACTTACACAGAGATGAGGCCTCACATAATGCTCAAAACAAGATGACTTCCACCTGCCTACGCTTTTTATCGCATCTGGTGGTAGACCCACTGAGGCCACGGTTTTGCTGCCCCAATGCGAAAGGAATGGGAAGTGAACTGCGACGTCTCTTGCCCAGGAAGGTCAAAGAGCGCTTACATAAGCGTGTGAACTGGAATCTAGTCAGCGGGGAGCCATCTGCATGTAACAACAGACTAGAGTCCCCACACTCCGGTCGCATATGAAGGAATGCCTGCATCAGTGCCACCGGACAATAAGCTTCACACAAGCGCTCCCTTCTCCAACGGGTCTGTTTAGATCTCCTTAGTCTGACCTGTAGAATGTCCCCTGTTACAACGACATCAGATAAGTTGACTTCCATGCCTATGTGCAACCTCGATGAAGATATTAGTTTAAAAATTCTGAATGCCCCAAAGAAAGCAAGTGAATATGCTAAGCTTAACAGGAACACCTCATAAGGCAATAAGCACACCTGGGGTAGTAGTATCCCCAAAATACAGTACAATCTATGCACATCAATAGGCCTCCTGCTGTCCTTAGCCACCAGGTCTAAACGTTCCCATCCTTTCAGAGCCTATTTTACCTCTGTAAATCTGCCACTACCTTATTATTTGTGTTTGCTTGTTATCAGATTCCCCTTGGTTTGCACAGGATATACTACTCTACATATAGTGTAATATATGCTTTAATGAATGGAAAATACGTTCTCCCACGCAAAATATTAGATGCATAATGACAGTTTTTTATTTGTACCAAATATATGATTCACTCTTTCTGGTCCATCTGATTCTGTTCAATCACTCATACCCACCCTCATATTAAATTTGAACGAACGAAATAACCTGCCTGCTAATCCTGTCCAAATACATTACCTCGCTTGTTTATGAATGTATTAATTTATTGCATGTGTTCATAGATTGCCAACATGTCTGTATAGTGCTGGATGTTCCAGTAATGCACTATTTACGATGATCCAATGGAAATTCCTCCCCGTGGTTTCTTTTCCAGCTAAGAGTAGACATAAAAATGAACCCACAAAGACCCTATCAATGTCTCAGGTGTAATGGGGCGAATTCTGACTTCATACTTATGATATGGCACTGCCGGGTTGTAAATATTATTTTCCTTGACTGTTACTACGGGGTTCGCATGAGCATGGGACGTAAAATGGAGGATACTGAGGTACACTGTTTTCTGGTACTTCATCCACGATCTGAAAATTAGGTAGACATTTGTGTTGTTGTGTTGGCCAAGTGACGTATTATGATTCAGTAGCTGTAAATGAATGGTCCATTGTTGGAGACATAGAAGAAGGACTTGGGTGAATGGGCACTGGTTGAGGATAAGAGAATTCCATTGGTCTGTAGAGACACTATGGGCCATATGTATCAACATTCCGTTTTGCGATTCCTAAATAGCGATTTTTAAGGAATCGCTATTTGGAAATCGGAAAATGGTATGTATGTATGTAGAAAATCGCTTCTTTTTAGCGTCTCCTTAAAATTCCATAATTGCGATTAGCAAATTGCTAATCGCAGTTAAGGAATATTTTCCCATTCATTTCTATGGGCCAGGAGGCCCATAGGAATGAAGGGGAAATTGCGAATTGGAATTTGCTAATCGCAAATTGTGAATATTTTCAAGGGTGCAGGGGTTTCTCAAGAACACCCTGCTGCACCCCTGAAAATGACATGTGTGCGCATATGGCGCACATACTATGAGGGTCACATGGCACCTTTTGATTTAAAAAAAAATGCTTTTTTAAGAGAATTTGCAACTTACCACCAACTAGAAGTTGGTGGTAATTTGCGATTCCTTAATGGCATTTTGGAATATTTTTTTCCTTGATACATTGCATTTAGGGAATCGCAAAATTTGCAATTTCTTAAATGCAATCACAAAATAAGGAATGGCAAATTTAGTGATTCCTTATTTGCACCAAAAATGTTTCATACATACCATTTAGCGAAAATGGGTTCGCAAACGCTGGAATTCTGCGAATTTCGGCGTTTGCGAACCCATTTTGCTTTGATACATATGGCCCTAAGTGGGATTGGGGACAGACGCTGCGACTGATTATTGAAACCGAGAACACAACAGATAGGGTTTCAATGTTGAGCAAAGAAAAAATGAATACATATATTATGCAGTCTTGTTTTATGTTTCGAAACATTTCAGACCATGATAAAAAATGCAAATTTTCATAAAGAATAATACATGTCTAAAGTATTCTCTGCAATCACGCAGCGCTTGCTTTGAGGATGCAAACTGTGCTGTCAGAAAAAAGTGTTTGTAACTTCTGTGAAAGCAAAAACATATTTCAAGTAAAAATATTGTGCTGATATATCACCTTGTGATCACGTCAGAGCGCTGTGAAAAAAGAAAGTGGGGAAAATATGAGGATAAAGAATGAACAGGGAAGTAGGTTCCAACTGAGTGTGAGTTGTGATCTCTGATTTCTTCCCCAGTGTAGTCTGCATTAAATGAACAACAGTCTTCAGGCATCTTTTACATTTGCATTCTCTGTTTCTAAGGTAAATACAGTGTCTGTTGGAATGGACAGGTTCTGTGTTTTATAGTGAGGCGCGTGATGTCAATTTTGCAAATACTCTAATTGCCCTAATTAACTGTTCAATTAACTATTTAGCTACTTATTAACGCATTCAAATTTGAGTTTAAAAAAAAAATCTAAAGAAGGAGGAAAACGCAGTTAACAGTGTCCCTTGTGCTGATACTGCTGCTGTGCACCATGCACACACCTTAGCGCCATAGCATACGTTTTGTACCGGTGAGGTACCTTTCCTGTACAAAATACCATGCCTAGACAAGATGCAAAGCATTTCTCACGTTGTATGTGTGCTGCATATGGCAGCACGTATGTAAAGTCGAAAAAGAAAGGAGAAATTAAAGCATTTCTTCTTCCTTGCGCCTACTTTAAAAGGGCACAGTTTTCTCACGCTGAGAAACCTTGTGTGGTTGCATGGGAACGCCCATGCTCCACCCTTGGTACACCCCAATGGCGCTAAGTGATGTAAAGCAGCGCCATGCGCTGCTTCGCATTATTTTTCCGTTATTTCCAGCGCTAAACAAGTTTAGTGCTGAAAAGTAGATTGGAAAAAAGAAAGATTTTGCGCCGATTAGCATTACTTTTGTGACGCAAACACGGCACAACATCTTCGTAAATCTCCCCCAGGAGTTTCTGGTAGTGGACAAAAGAGTCGCGAGGTGCATTTAGGATTATGCAGCCTTCGTATTCAGTTCGCTGACATTGGATAGCACTGGCCGTGGGGCTTCTAAGCAGAGCCCTGGACACTAGCACTCTTTCTTTTATTAGTTAAGCAATGGCTGTTAAGGATTGTTTTTGTGCAGGAAGGTGTTTCTTCCTGGTCAAAGCAATCCTGTTTGTAACACAGTCACCCTTTCACCAAGGTGCAATGGTGCCTGTGTTGATGTTAGGGAGCAAACAGAGCTCCAGCACAAGGAGGCAGCTTAAATGTGCCGTATCTCAGTTGATAATGCACATTTCTGCTATCTGCCTTCCACGCAACACAGCCCAGTAAGTTGTGTTGCCTAATATATAGGTAAACCTGGCCTGAATGTCTGTGAAATCAAACGCAAAGCCTCTAAGCACTGTATGTATGTTTACAGTATATCTGTAGTGCAAATCAAGCCAAAAGGCAGCGGTGCCCTGTAGATGGTCAAAGGCAATATTAAAGTCTGCAAGTAATAGGAGAGGAAACCGAGTAGTGGATAGTTAATGCATTGTGAGATAGTCTTTTTAAAGAGGTTAGTCTTCAACTTGTTCCTAAATTTTAGCAGCATTGGGATGGCCCTGGTGGATTCAGGGACAATGTTCCAGATTCTGAATACAAAGATGGAAAATGCCTGTTGTGTACTTTTTTCTTGTTTACACGTGTTAGTCTGCAGTCTGAGTGTGTCCTGGTTTCAGGTGTGGCGAGAACCACCAGGAATGTTGACTTGACTGCAAAATTAGCAGGAGTGCTGGTTGTGATAGCTTTGCAAATGATGCAGCTGGGTTTGAAGATGGGTCAGGCTGACAAGGGAAGCTAATGGCATTCCATTAATGTGGGGGTGATGTGATCATAATTCTTCAGGCTCTGAGGAGATTTTCTGTGGCATGAGGAGACCCCTAAGGGGTGCCAGTGTGGAGTATTGGGGCCATGGAGTAGGGCATTACCACCCTCCAGATGAGACCAAACAAGGTCTTGAAAAGCAGTTCTGAAGTCACTTTCTGGAATAAACAGGTGTTACTTTCTTTAAAAGAGAGAGCTGGTAGGAGGCCATCTTTGGTTTTGGCAATGTGTTCCCATAGGGAGAGGATGGTGCCCAGGGTGAATCTAAGTGGTTTCCTATTCAGTGAGAGTTGGGATTCAAAGCCATTAAGGTTAAGGTCAGGAACCCAAGTTTGGCTCTGATTCTTGGTTGTTGTTCTTGACAAATAGCAGGATTTCTCTCTTGGTTGGATTGAACTTCAGGTAGGCACTTGATGTTCAGTTCTGGATGATGTGCAAGCGGTGTTTGAGGTATTGGATCTCTGAAGCATAGGATACTTTCAAGTAGAGTTGACTGTCATCGTTATATTGATGAACCTTGATGCTGGTATCTATGAGCAGAGCGCCAAGTGGCTCCATGAAGAGGATGAAGATGACAGGAGACAGTATCGAGCCCTGGGGGACTCCACATGTGATAGGCATCTTTTGTGACCTGGAAGTGCCCATATGAACTGGTATTGATTGGAAATGTAGGAGGGGACCATTGAAGGACATTGCCGGTGAACCCCATTCACAACGCCAAGTTCCATATAGGGGTGGGTTGGCCGACTGTGCTGAAGGCTGCTGAGTGGTCCAGCAACATGAGGATACAGAGGTCACCTTCATCTGATCTTTATCTGTGATCCAAAGGGCATTGTCTACAATATGCAAAATGGTCGTTTCCCTGCTGCAACATGATCTGAAGCCAGGCAAGTAGTCATACAGGAGATGGTTAGTGTTGATGTGATCTTGTAGTTGAACATAGACCGGTTTTTCAATAATGTTGCCAATGAATGGTCGGCCAGGGATAGGCTGGTATTGGCAAGGTCATCAGGGTCTAGTGCAGGCCTCTTTCGGAGTGGCAGGATCTGGCCAGTGTTTAGAGATTCTGGGAGTACGCTCTGAATGAGGGATGCATTGACAATTGTAAGCAGGGGTAAGAGAGCATCTACATGGAAAGCTTTGATGAAGGATGATGGCACAGCATCAACTTTGAGTGACTTGAGTATGTCAGCCATATCTGGGGGAGATAGGGTTTTGAAAGCTGATCATTTCTGTATTCTACTGGAAGGGGTAGGTGTGAGAGATGAAGCAGGGTTGATATTGTTGACATGCTGTCTCATCTTCAGAATGATTTACTGAAAAAAAGGCTGATAGCCTTGCACTTTTATGTGGAGTGTGGAATAGGTGAGACAGGCAGGGGGTTGATGCAGTGCTTTATTGTCTTGAAGAGTGTTCTGCTTCTGGTGATGGCTTTATGAATGGTGATAGTATAACTTTGCTTTGGCTGATGTCATGAGTTGTGTCCTTCTAGCATGAAGAAACTTCAGTTTCAAGAAATCTTCAGGAGTGCTGTTTTTCCTCCACTTTCTTTCCTGTCTGCCAAAGGATTGTTTATTGTCAGCAGAGTCTGTAGAATACCAAAGTGCTGAATCCTCTGTCTTGCACCTACATGTTGTAATTGGGGCTGGGAAGTTCACATAGTTTTTCAAGAAATTGAAGTTGTTTAAAAGGGTGTTGGCATCAGTTGAGGAGTTGATGGGGGAAAAGAAGAGTTCAAGCATTAGGTTGTCTATGGAGAAGCATTTGAAATATCTCAAGGTTTGGTCTTCTCTTTTGTGTTGACCTGGATTGTTGGTTGTAGCCTGAACAGGTAGAAAGGGATGGCAGAGTGGTAAGTTCGGTTCCAGGTTATAGGTTGGTTGCATTGGATTGTTGGTGATGTTCAGAAGACAAGATCAAGGATGTGGCCTTTGGAGTTTGTTGGTTGTGTGACAGGCTGTTCCACATCGAGTGTATCAATGCCATTGAAGAATGTGTCTCTGGTGTTTTTTAAGCTTGTATTGTCTTGGAGGCTGAAGTATCCAAGAGCGTGGTGTGGTCGTGTTGGATAGAAGAGGTGATGTGGAGATCCGATAAAGCACTGTCAATAAAATTAGAGCATCGCAGTGCATATTAAAAGCACTACCTAGTTTGTGCCGGTGGTTGCCAGAGCTCAGGACCAACAGTTATGTCATAACATGGCATATCTTTATATTCCACCACATGGTGATTCTGTTTGTTTATTTTTAAACACAGCTCCTCTGCAGCATGATTAACAATTGAATATACTTTAAGAAAATAACTTTAGCGCTCCCTTGCCATTCGTACAGCTATGGGTGCGCTGAAGTAGCGGTGTCATATTTGTAGGAGTCTGATGATTAGCAGGTAGCATTGTATTGGAATTTGCAAGCGCTGATAAGGACAGTGGGTGGTGCAAGCTACTATGTCCACCTGAGAAACATCTTGGCCCTGGCACATATTTATTTATACAAATTAAATGCTGATTAAACATCTCCCAACTCATTTTGCTTCTTAAGTGCTGGATTCAGAGTTAACAAGGAAACAATTAGAGTATTTACTAATGGCAGCAGCTGTGGTTTGTCTGACCAAGAATGTGCTCCTATTGATGTATTTCTAAAGCAACAAAGGATGTATTCAATAAATGCTTCACATAGCAACAGTATCACAGTACCTAAGACATTAGCACTATTGGGTGGATAATTACAGAAGCTGATGGGATTAGAAGGATCTCAGATGTTAAACAAAGACATGAAAATATATAAATGTTTCAAATATACACAGAGATATGACAGAGATGGCCTCAGTAATTCTGTATTAATCACTGAAATACACTTTCCATTAACAATTAATTGTTTTACGCATATTGTTAGGATCAGGCTACCAGCTCGCAAGACGAGATATTGAAAACAATTTAAAGTCGGAAGGAGCTCCAATAATCTCAGAATGGATAAGCGGTATGGACCCATGCACTTTCACTGAGGAAGGAGGTTGTCTTGAAACACATCCTAAGATCTGGTGAGCCTGGTGGAACTACTTTGGCTTAGGTGGAGGATGAATTTGAGTCTGTTAGATTATGCTATGATGACAGACCCTTTTCTCTCCTTGCATAAACTAACATAGTCATGTGTAATCCTACTTGCGTATTACTGTTAATATGTTAAACCAATAAAAAAGTGTTTATAAAACATTTTTTTTTTGGCTTAATAATATCTTTGGCGCCCTTTGACAAATCTACATGAAGTTTGAAACTTGTTTAGCAAATTCAGATACACTTTGGGATGCCAAACTTTGTACATATCTCTCTGCGAGGAGTGTGGGGGGCCTTGGGGTAGTGGGTCCAGAGGGAGGGGTAAAAAAAAATTGTTTTTAAATTTAGGTCCAATAACATGTTGCTCTCCACCACAACTGCCTAATGGATTCATCAACTTACTTTGCATGAAAATAGAACTTCACTGAGAAAGCGTCCGATTTGAAGTTTGTTTAAATCAATTCAGTAGTTTTTCTGATATTTCCTCGAATAAAAGGCCTCTTTTTACATAATCACCCCTAGGATTTTGGACTGATGTTGCTGAGCTTTCTACTCTGAAAGTGCACTTAGTCTAGCCAAACAGGTCTCAGTACGAATGTTTTGACCCTTAAAACGTGTATGTCTAATTGGTTAACCCACAATTGGCATGTTAACTTTACTGGAATAATCATGAAATTCAATATAAAGTGGTAAATGTAAGCCCTTACCTAATACCTGCTACTTTCCCACTAGAATCAAGCTGCTGGAACGCTAAGAGTGCAGTGTAATTCATAAGGAAATTGAGAACAGATACAGGATGTAGTTTAACAAGTACCTATAAAAACACTACTACAAGACTTCACTACTACTCCCAACGTTTACCTCAAAAAGTGAAAGGAAACTCGGTTCTAAGACAGACCAGATACAAATGGAATTAAATTATTCCTTAAATGTCTAGCAAAATCAAATAGCCATAAGAGTAGGGATTGGAGCACCAAAAAGAGTATTGGAAAGGATAGTTTATAAATTCCAATACCCGTGCCATAGTAGAAAAAACAAATAACAGTCTTATACTAACAGCACTGGGTGGTAAGAATGTATCCAATAATGTATGGTTATCATGCAGCGTACCAATGTAGGAGAGCAGTCAGCTGTTGGTAGACCTTCCTGTGTCTTTGGTGTCTCCTTAGGTACTTGGGGGCAGATTTATGAAGGGCTTGCGCCACGTTTACGCCGCTGTTGTGTGTCGCAACGGCGCGGAAACGTGGCGCATCCCTGCGCCCTATTTACAACGTGACGCATCTAGGAGATGCGTCACGTTGTACAGCACTGCGCCATGAGGAGGCGTTCCTGCGCAGAGGGGGGCGTTCCTGCGCAGGAACGCCTCCTGAAAGTGGCTGAGTGAAATCTATGAGATTTCACTCAGTCACTTTCAGGGCAATGCTGCGTCAAAACCCTGCGCCTGCTTGAAGCAGGCGTAAGGCTTGAGGCAGCATTGAAAGAATAGGCCCCCCCAGAGCATTGCTGGAGCTGCGTCGCGCTTGCGACGCAACTCCAGCAATGCGTCACTTTTACGGCACAGATGCGTGACGCATCTGTGCCGTTTTTGCCCCATGGTGCGCCGCATCATAAATGCGGCGCACCATGGGTGGCGTAGCTGTGGCGCACTGTGGCGCATGTTAACTGGCGCATCCCTCGGGATGCGCCAGTTAACATAAATCTGCCCCATAGAGAGAAATGAAATCCTGGTGAAACCCCAGATAGTCAGCAGCCTGAGAGAGAAGAGAAATTTGAAAAAAGTTCAAGAATCAGCAAAGCAAGTAATTTCCACCAGTGGAGGAGATGAGTCAGCAACAAGGTACGTCCCAACTTATCTTAACCCCTTGCATGCTGATGACGGCCCCCAGCCGTCATGCACTACGGTGCTCGTGTGCTGAGGACGGCTGGGGGCCGTCATAAACCCGCCACTTGCGATTTTGCCGCACAGGCGCAGAATCGCGGCCGCATGGAAGGGGTTAAATAATTACAGGTGGCAATAGGAGACTCTCAGGTGCAGCTTTCATACTGTTGCACCAGAGAATCTCTACCACGACTGGGGTGGACTTTCTGAAGGCAGTAAAATACAGGGAGGGCACAAAAACACTAGACAGCAAGCAGTGCCTCAGCCGCCTCCTTCTCCTCACTTCCTGTTTTGGCTGCACCGCGCGCACCTAGCAGCGACGTGTAGCCATGACAAAAGTATTTCAAGTTACTTGTAGTGACTAACCCTAAACCGAGAGTCAGGTAGATTACAACCATTTATTGACTTTCATGAAAAGCTGTGATTTATTGTTTCTTTGAAAATCCATATCTCTGGAACCCTCCAGTGGATTATTGTTGAACAGATGTCTATTTAAATATAAAAATGCAACCTTTTCTTATAAATTGGAGTCAGAATTTTATTGTGCTTCATTTTCTTCTCATTGAAATCTTTCAGTACGTCTTAGTGCTTTACACTTGTTCCTTTGATAAAGCCTGGCAACCTGATCACTCTGAGCACAGCTACCTAGGACTGAGCTAAGGCTTTACAAGCAAACCTGACTGGGCCTGATACAAAATTGTGACTTCCTTACACAGTGAGGTCACATAAATACACCATGTAATAAACCACTTTCCTCACATTTCCATTTAAAAACACCATCGGGGCACTATAAAGGTTTACATTTTGTGGATTTGTTGGCATATGAAAAGCTGTTTATTGTATTCCGAATACACAGACAGGCAGATCTGTCAAGGAGGAGGCACAGTCAAAGGTGGAGCCAAAAATATTAATTTGGTAATAAATGCCGCAGCATTTGGCAAATCGGTATTCAGATTTGCAGGCTTTTGGCATGCTTAGCTTCTGCTGCGATGAAGTCAATTTTTTGCAGATGCATTGTCATATGGATACTTCGTTACATATATTGCGTTAAGTTAGCATGAGTGTATTACATGTTTAAACAGCCGTTTTTCCTTCGGCTTCAGTTTTGCACACGACACCTACTTGTTGTTGTCGCTTTCACCCTAGAAGCGGTGAGGTGATTTATTTGAGAATAATATGTTATTTCTATGCTATCAGCTTTGCCTGGTACACTTGGTACAACTGTCTGCACACTGAGAGCTGCACACTCTAAGTATAACCTAACACAAGGTCGCTGGGAAGCCTGATCCTCGCACCACATTAGACATAACACAAATAATGTTGATGCCAACATTTTGGGCTCTACGCGGGTTTAAGATAGAGTTACACGGAATGAACGTAGACACTTGGTGCTGCGCATGAAGAGAGCTGGTAGCTGTTGATGTGATCTACTCCTACTGACATTTAGAGGTATGGGTTCGCCCTGCTAAAACCCGAATGAGACCTTCTTAGATATAAAATAATATGCTAATTAGGGTGCGCGAAATATAGGTGATATAGATTTCTATAGATTTTGCATTGTAACATGCTATCACCTTTTGCTTACTATGGATTAGTGACTATGCTGCTGACTCTGATTTTTATAATCTGCATTTTGGTATTATACAAGATACTGCGTTTGAGAACTTTGCATTGAATAATAAATATTTCAAACTTGCACTTGTGTTCTTTGACTCTCAGTTTTGGTTTGAAATGATTATATAACGAAAGAGTGTTCATGTGTTCCACGATTCCTGAGGTATTCTAAAGTTCATGTTCTGGTTTGTCTAAGACATGGATCATTTCATAATGAGCCATGAGACACTGTAGCTAGCTAGGTAAGGGGATTTCTGACACTGAGATGAGTTTTGGATCATCCTAACTCACTGAGGTTCTAGATCTCTATGCACAGTTCTGTGGGAGAACGGAAACCATGCTACATGGCGCCCGTACGTTGTTGGCCTTATTTCATGACACTCGAGTAGTATATCATTCAAACCTTGACACCTTCATTCCCGTTTCCGGTAAACGGTGGTGTCGGAAAAACCTACCTATTTTTGAAATAGGTCTTTTCAAGCTTGAATTCTTCTATAAACGGTTTCTTTGAATTACTACCCAGTTGTGCTACAAAGTGTTCTTTGTCTTTTTTCTCTTCCTGTGCTAACATGGCCGTGGACATACCGCAGCATAGCCGCATCGCGGTTCGCGACCACTTGCGGGCATATAATGTCCCTGTGGAAGGCTTGGCTGTGGTTCTAGTGGTGAGTGCGGAACATGCGTACCCGTACGAATTGTTTTATTCCTGGGTGACATTTCCGGAAGTGGACGCTAATTCGGGTGTCTACCATTCATACACTGCCTCGGCTGTTCCGGCGGCTTATGCTCCGTACCGGGCACTGGAAGTACCTATCGATGCTTGGCAGCACGGAGTTTGGTTTGGTGGCGCCCTACCCCATCCTTTAACGGCTCCGAGGTTAGGTCCTTTGTCCATTCCGGGCACAAATTGGCCCGCTTTGGGTGGATTTACGCCTCACCCTAATCGCGCTACTTGTAATGTGGCTGACCTGCGGCGTCTTCATGAAGTCGCGGTTGGAGTGATTAGGGCGCTTGTTCATTACATTGGTCGTAATGTTCATGGCGCAGCCCCTGCAGGTGCGCAGCTTCGAGCGGAACAGGCTGGTTTGAAAATCAGTCCTGTCATGGTGAATTCCGTTATGGGCAGAAAGCCAGAGAATAAGGATGATTTTCCTTACTGGCTTGCCGAGAAATTCGACCAGCTGGATACTGTGTTTCCTAATACAACTCCGGGTGAGAAACACCGGATTCTTACGCTTAGTTTACCGAAAGATTTGGCCCCTGAACTTGCTGACTGTGAAACATGGGGTAAGACTTTTGCAGCGGTTTACTCGAGGTGCTATGGCACCCCGTCAGTGTCTAACCTTTCTGCAGTCCTTAAACTTGTTCAAGACGATCACGGACCGGAGTCGGCGGTTGAATTAGGTATACGCCTGAGTGGCTCGTTTGAGACGGTTTGCGGTCTTATCCTTGCCAATGTCAAGGGGGATGCAGTGAACTTTCAGGTGGCCAATGATGTGGCGTTGATTCCTGATGCCGATAAACCCCGTCAGTTAGCAAGGATTATTGTGGTGGCTTATAAAATGGTTGGCCGCACTTCTAAGGGCTTAAAGGCTTTTCCTGAAAAGGAGAAGAAACAGCCCCAGGGACAGTCTTCGGAATCGGGCGGACAACCCAAGTCCAAGAAACAAAATTGGCCTAAAAAGCAGAATCAGGGTAAGCAACAACAACAACAGACACAGGTTTCTAGTCCGGCGCCTTCACAACCTGCGCAGTCGGATCGAGTTTATGATTTGCGCGATCGCGCGACGATTAAATCGCCTGAAAGATTTCAGGCTTCTGACCAACGCTCTCCTCGTTCCTTTCAGGACTCATCGGCTCCGTCAACCGGTGGAGGAGGGGGCGGCAGGGGCCGGGGTGGCCAGCAAGGACGTGGCCAGCCCCGCACGTGAAGTGAAGGGGATCAGCGGGACGACTCTACGCCTAAGAGACTGCAGTTTGCCAAGAAGAAGGTCGCAGCCTTAACGGCGCATCGATATGCCCCAGATAGTGAGAACGCGGCTTCGGAATCTGACGTGGGCTCTGACCTTGCTGGACAGCGCGGCGGAGATTACCATAGTGAGAGAGGCCCTCCGTCCACTGTTGAAGGTGACAGCGACTGACACTTATGTTGTGATCGAAACAGCTGATACACATGTTGCTCCCCCTGAACGACTTTTTGAAATTGTCCTGTTAATTGAAGGTGACATGCAGCGCACTGTAAAAGGGGTATTTTGGGAAAATCTTTCGTCTACGTATGACATTTTGCTTTCGGAGGCTGACTGGCCCCCACCTTTTGTTCTCGCAGCTCCGCGAGGGGAGGAGGTGATCCTCCCCAGCTTCGCGCACACTGTATCGAGAGTAGAAGCGCTGCATTTTGCAGAAGAGTGGGCTCTGGCGCTTGCGCCGGCTGTGTACCGAAATCAGTGTGGCTGGGATAAATTGTCCCCTAGCCATGAGATTCCTTTAGGGTCAAAGCCGCAGCCACAACCTCAATATCCCATACGGCGTGAAGCCAAAGCTTCTGTCGCGGCTATCCTTGAACAATTGGAATATCAAGGTGTAATTGAAACGTGTGTGTCACCTATGAATAATCCCCTTTTTACTGTGAACAAGCCGGACGGCTCATATCGTCTGGTTTTGGATTACCGGCATTTGAACTCGCATTGCCGTAACTGTGCAGTACAGAATACTCACGGCTCTGCCCTAGTGAATAGTCTTGAGCGTAGACGGTTCAAAACCACGCTTGACATTTCCAATGGTTTTTATGCACATAGATTAGATGGTCTAAGTTCCCAATGGACCAGTTTTACGTGCGGCGGCGTACAAAAAATGTTTAAACGACTCCCAATGGGATATAAGAATAGTCCTGGAGTGTTTTCCGCCCGCATAGTCTCTCTTTTGGAGAGCTTCGATCCAGTTGCTTGTTCGTATGTGGATGACATTTATCTCACAGACGACGAACTTTGGGAGCATCTGTGTCGAGTAAACAGCATAATTTGTAACTTTGCAGACATGGGTTACAAGTTTAACTTTGCAAAATCACACATTGCGGAGTACACAGTGTTGTTTCTGGGTTATGAACTTAACCACGAAGGAAAGGGGTTGGCTCCTCACTTCCTGGAGAAGTGCGCGCAGTTGCGCTCTCCGACAACGCTGAAAAAATTACAGTCTATACTGGGTTTTTTAAATTTCGGGAGGACATACATTCCGGAATATGCCCAGCGTATCAAGCCTTTGTATGCCTTGATACAACCATCTTTTTCCAAATCATGCTGGCTGCCTGAGCATTCAGCCATTTTGCAGTCTTTGCAGGCTGTTTGCTCACTTCTGACTACTTACAGACCCGTGATAACCAGACCAACCTAGTGATAAGAATTATCCCTGGGACGGTGGGTTTCACGTACCTGACTTTTAATGAAGGGGATACTGTAGCTATTGCTTACAAGTCACACTTGTACACTTCGGCTGAACTGCGTTTTTCCACTGTGGAGAAAGTTTTAACGGCTGTGCAGATGGCAATTCTTAAAGAACGTGCCCTGTCGCAGGGAAAGCGCATGTTGGTTGTTACCCCGTGTCCTGCCTTGGAGGCGGTCACGAAAGCCAGTGTACCGAATTCTAAAGCTTTGCACCCTCGGTGGATTCAGTGGGCTACTTCCTTGACGTCCCAGGATGTCACGTTTATTTTTGACGCCGCTTTACGGTCGAAGGAGTATTTACAGTATGAATTTGTTCATCCTGCTCCTTTAGCGATGCGGCCGTTGGAGGATTTCCATTGTATCATTTACACTGATGGCTCGGCGCAGGTTGCGCATGGCTCTAAACATGCCTACGTTTCCGCTTGCGCCATTGTGGTCGGTGCCATGGTGAACGATGAGTTCAAGTCCAGTGTCGTGCACACGCAAACACTAGGGGACTGCACCGCACAATTAGCAGAGCTTCGTGCTCTTATGCTCGCATTGGAGTACGCTGATCCTTGTGTGACGACTTTAATCGTAAGTGATTCTTATTACTGTGTCCAGTCTTACAATGAGAACTTGTTCTTTTGGATTCAGAATGATTTTCGTGATTCCAAAGGTAGCACAATAAAACATAAAATGATCTGGGTCCGAGTGGCGGAACTTAAAGAGAAACTGCCGCTCGTGTTTGTGATTCATACTCTCGGCCACCAGCGCGTGGGGGTCCACGCTGTTGGTAATTCGCTTGCTGATGAGGCAGCGAAGTCTGCGGTATCGAAATACTTGGTTGCAGCAGTCACGAGGTCCAAAAGCAAAATAGATGACGACATCTTGGCGGCTGTTGCTGCCACGGAGAAGGGAGGTAAATATCCTGCGGGGTTCCCTTCTAAGTACACATACCACTTAAGTCCCGATAAGGTTCCTTATGTGAAAATTCCTGAAGTTGGCGAACGTCTAGTTCCCAACTCGGATCGCAGAGCTTCTCTGATTACAGCGGCTCATGAAGGTGTGGCGTCTGCGCATGCGGGCGTCTCAGCCACTGTAACTCAGCTACAACAGAGGTTCTGGTGGCGGGGACTGTACAAACAGACGTGCGATTATGTCCTTATGTGTGACATTTGTCAGCAGATCAAGCCTTCTACTGCTGCGCGTCCGCCTCAGACACAGTTGTACATCTCTAATAAACCGCTTGGTTGCGTTTATTTGGATCACTGCGGTCCTTTTTCTTCTGATACTGCGTATAAATACATCTTAGTAGCAGTTGACTCATGCACACTCTTTGTGTGGGTATGGCCGCATCGAAGCGCTGATTCGCGAACTGTCATTAAGGATTTGCGTGTCTTTGTGGGAATCTTTGCTTGTGGTACTTTCCATTCGGACCAGGGTCCGGCTTTCGCCTCTAAGGCGTATAAGGATGCTATGGTTTCGTTGGGAGTACAGGTGAAGTTTTCAAGTCCCTACAGGCCTGAGGGCAATTCTGTAGTAGAACGAATGAACCGCGACTTAAAGCAATCTTTGACAGCCCGAGTTATAGGCACTGGTAGAAACTGGCTGACCCACCTCTATGGCGTGCAGCGTGCGCTTAATAATCTCCCTAGAAGGTCTCTGGGTGGGCGGACCCCATACGAAATGCTCTTTGGTATCAAGATGTACGTCCCTGACCTCGATGGTGCAGACTGCCAGGCCCAGGCCGCGGCCTTTGACGTAGATGAACATTGCAATGTTTTACAGGATCTACAAAAGACCAGAGACAGTCTTGCTAAGGAGCACTTGCCCTCCACGTCGGATGATGCGTTGCAGATCCCGGTAGTTGGCTGGCTACCCCAAGTTGGAGAACTGGTTCGAGAGAAGATCGATAACAAGAAAGAGTTTGGTCCCTCATATCGTGCACCGGTTCGAGTTCTTGGAGTGAAGGGCACAAGAACAGTCATTTTACCACCACTTCCAGGTCGTAAAGAAAACAGATTTATTTCTATTGACAATGTCAAGACACACAGGGTGGCCGATTCTTCATAGCATGACACCGGCTGTATCCTGTCCTTCCATGGTGAGGCACTCTGTGCTGGCTATTACATCTGGTGCAGATCAGGAGGTGTCCCTCGAGATGCCTGCTATATCCAGTCCTTTATTAAATACTATTCCTATTACTAACATTGATGAGCTGACCTATGCAGATCCTGCTGATTTATCTATGTCCGATTTACAAGCTCGTTTGGCTAACCAGTCCAGATTCTCTTTTGACTCTGATTCGGAACTTTCAAAGAAACCATCGACTATTGCAAAATATGCCACGTTGTTTACATTTTCTAATTCCACCTTGGACATACGTTTGGCTGATACTATTTTCATTTTATCTTTTTATGTCAATTGGTTTTGTGTTTTATTTTTTCCGCTTGATCGATGGTCATTATGTAAAAGAAAGAACAGGAATTCGGTACCTTAATGGAACATTGGCCCCTCTTTCCTCCTCACATTCAGCACACAGACTAAAAAGAGACTTAAACACAGTAGAAATTACTGCTTGGCCTGTCCTTGATGGGATTGTGTGGGATGCGGTTAGGTTTCAGATACATGGCCCCACGGAAGTTATTAATGTTCCTAATGTGCTTAGAGTAAACATGGGAGATGTGATTAAGCAAGATATTCGTTCTGATGATTGGGATGAAATTTGGAAGTTTTCACAGATTGAGGCAGCTAAACGCCTGAGAGCTATTGATCAAGCAAATTTGGAAAAAGGGCTTGCTGTGGTCGATAACAGTATTAACATGCTTTCTTCCAGGATTTACACGTTGGATAATATTGTTTCTTCTGTTGTTGATATTGTACATGATGAAGTGTCCACGTTATACCATGGTCAAAATCAGTTACGTTCTGTAATGCAATTTGCATGGACCCTACAGACACTTAAGGCTGGTAGAGTTCCCTGGAACTCGTTGAACGTTTCGTCCCTTTTCGCCCCTTTTAATCTGACTGAAAAGCAACGCATGCTTTCTATGCGTGATGCGTCATTTTCTATGTTACATATTGAAAAGCTAGAATCCTTGCCTTTCTCTGTTGCTGAAACAACTACTGCCACGTGGCTTATTCATGGATTAATTACATTACCATTTCCCTTATACAAATTTACTAATTGTATGCGGTATATTGCTATAGGGCGATATGAACCTCTAGGCAGTGCATTCCTACATGAGGCATGGTCATTGCCATACACATACAGATGTCTGAAGGATGGAAAAGAAGTGAATCTTAATGGTGAGGAATGCACGCAGTCACCTGACCATTCATTAATATGCAGACACATTCAGTTACACGGTTCTTGTAATCAGGACCGCCCAAATTTAGCATGTGTTTTAAAAGGCACACCTGTTCCAGCAGTAGTTCCCACGTTTACATTATTGACTAATGGTAGTTATTTGCTTTTAAACAACGAGTTATGTTGTGGGTTATTAATTGGTGTGGCTTATGTGGTAACTGTATCAGAGCGTGTGGTGTGCTGCAAGAATGTTCTATACCCACCCACGCATGGGTCTTCAGATGTCTCCATCTGGCCACGGATTCCAACCTTGGAAGCGAAGTTCAATGGTTTAAGCAGAATAAGGGCCCTTTTGTCTCAAAAACAAGTGACCCTGAGTTCGGCCCGGGAAAATTATGTCCTTCACATAGCTAACACACGCACAGAGGTGCAGGCGCTTTTAAATACTGATTTGCCGTTTCATTTCTGTGAACTGGTGCACCAGATCTTTAATGCATCTTCCACGACTGGGCTTGCACATTTTTTTAAATTGGTTAGCAGTGGCCTCGTGACCACATTTGAAAAAGTTTTTGGTATCATTCCCACGTTTTTCCACTCTATTTTTTCGAGTTTGTTTGGTGGACTACCTGTGTTACTGGCTGTAGCCGCTGGCTTTTTATTGGTTTTTTTCTTCATAAAACATGGATGCCCATCCTGCGCAAGAAGCCGTTCAACGCCTCCTGACACTGTGCCGTAATCGGATGCTCAATTACTATGGAACATTGCCGCTTGCAGCATTAAGCACGGCTTATAGATTGTCATTTCGGTTCACCGACTTCACGTGTGTCCAACCTGTGTTTCACTGCCTGAGCTGCGAGTTCGATTGGGCCATTGATTTGTGCCTATGCTTGAGGACTGCTCCTGACGTCGATTTTGATCAGCTAATGCGTCCCGTGGTGGCTCACGAGCTGATCTGTTATGGCGAAAGAGTTATGGCCTTGGCAGCGATAAATGGAGTTCTGGGCCAATGGGAGATCTCTGCAGCGGCGGATGCCTTTCTGACACACAGCGATCTGGTGAACCCACCGAGTTGTCCTCTGACGTTACAGGAGGATCCGATGCTGGAGGAGCACGTATGTTCTTTCCCATTGCTGAATTGGATTGCTGAACTATTTTCGGATGATGGCAGTGATTTCATACTGGAGGCTGTTGCAACTTTCTTTGCATATACTTTCCAATCGTGAGATGCCTGGGAGGAATGCTTTGTTATGAAATATGACTTTCCCCTTGCTGAATTGGAGGGATGAACTGTGTTCAGATGATGGAGAGTTCAATCACGTGATGTCGCTGAGGATAACGTCAATGTGGCACATGACTTTGGATATCGGATAAGTGCCTTGTTTTTTCTCTTACAGACATTTGAATTAATGCGACCTGGTCCTACATTTCATATTTTTGAGACCTGGCGGATAACTTTTGGTTCGAAAGTTTTGTTTTTCTTTTTAGATTTGAGGCCACTGTAGGCATTCATACATATTCATTCATACATATTTTTTTAGCTTATTTTAGCTCAAAATTATTGAACTTTGCTTTCATTTTATGTATCTGATTTAGTATTGCCTTTTCCCTTATGTTTGACGGTGCTCGGATCAATGGGGGGGTGTCATATGGATACTTCGTTACATATATTGCGTTAAGTTAGCATGAGTGTATTACATGTTTAAACAGCCGTTTTTCCTTCGGCTTCAGTTTTGCACACGACACCTACTTGTTGTTGTCGCTTTCACCCTAGAAGCGGTGAGGTGATTTATTTGAGAATAATATGTTATTTCTATGCTATCAGCTTTGCCTGGTACACTTGGTACAACTGTCTGCACACTGAGAGCTGCACACTCTAAGTATAACCTAACACAAGGTCGCTGGGAAGCCTGATCCTCGCACCACATTAGACATAACACAAATAATGTTGATGCCAACATTTTGGGCTCTACGCGGGTTTAAGATAGAGTTACACGGAATGAACGTAGACACTTGGTGCTGCGCATGAAGAGAGCTGGTAGCTGTTGATGTGATCTACTCCTACTGACATTTAGAGGTATGGGTTCGCCCTGCTAAAACCCGAATGAGACCTTCTTAGATATAAAATAATATGCTAATTAGGGTGCGCGAAATATAGGTGATATAGATTTCTATAGATTTTGCATTGTAACATGCTATCACCTTTTGCTTACTATGGATTAGTGACTATGCTGCTGACTCTGATTTTTATAATCTGCATTTTGGTATTATACAAGATACTGCGTTTGAGAACTTTGCATTGAATAATAAATATTTCAAACTTGCACTTGTGTTCTTTGACTCTCAGTTTTGGTTTGAAATGATTATATAACGAAAGAGTGTTCATGTGTTCCACGATTCCTGAGGTATTCTAAAGTTCATGTTCTGGTTTGTCTAAGACATGGATCATTTCATAATGAGCCATGAGACACTGTAGCTAGCTAGGTAAGGGGATTTCTGACACTGAGATGAGTTTTGGATCATCCTAACTCACTGAGGTTCTAGGTCTCTATGCACAGTTCTGTGGGAGAACGGAAACACTGCTACAGCATCAATGAAAGAGAGCTATAGAGCTAGCATAAATGTTTTAATTTGCCAATATTTTTGCAGCAGTTCAATAAATCTCTATGAAATTTTAAAGTGTGTTAGCAAGTTCTTCCTAGTATAGTTATCTCAGGGTTCAATATGAACCAACAAGAGGGAGCAAAGCAAGACGCTTTGGTACCGTTTCATAGACCTTCAAAACATTTGGCGGATTCTTTGAATGTCTAGCTATTTTGCTTACTTTTGGTATGTGGGGTTTCATGAAAATATGTTAAGGAGCTCAAGATTAAAGGAAAGGCAAAAAAAGGCTTGTTTACTAATAACTTTGATGCCCTTTGACAAATCTATGTGAACTTCAACAAACAATTGCATGTTTAGTTTTATGTTGGTGTGTCAAGTTTTGTGCCTATCTCTCAGATGATAGTGCTGAAGTGTGGGCTGTGGTGGGGTTATTTTCATTAACTAATAACTCTGGGCTCTGTTTAGATTTTGGCAGATAGGGTACTCCGTCACAACAGCGACAGAGTACCCTCTCTGCCAAAGCAAAGTTCCACCCGTCACATTTAGAGTCACTCAGGACGGGCGAGAGGGTGTGGCCTAATGGCTAGAGCGGTCGATCTCGAAGCTGGGGAACTGGGTTTTGAGTCTTGGCAGGGATACTCAACATCCAGTGATTCTGGGCAAATCACTTGATGACCCACCCACACAAGTGAGGTATCATTTTACTCATTAGACTGAAGGAAACGCTGGGTGGTAGGAAATTTGTGCCGGCACCGTGATCCCACATAGAAATGTGAGGAAGCCATTACTTCTAGCGCATCCCCGGCCTGCTCTGATGACGTCAGCATGTTGTGTGTGTGCTGACTTTATCCTATCGCAGTTGGGGTGGCAGCAAAAGCGCTTCCGCTGCCACCCCCGATGGGGGCATGTAGGTGAGTGCCCCAAGGAGGGAGCGGCAGCTCTTCCCCCGTGGGCAGGTGCCAAGACGTAATGGTTACATCTTTTGCCCATCAGCACTGTTGCCGAGGACGTAACCATTTTGCCCATGGCACGCAAGGGGTTAACACTTAGCGGGGCACATTACCGCCACCCTAGCGGAACTCAGGACCGCCCGCCTAAAGGGCGTTGGTCCCGACATTGCCATTAGAATGCGCCCGCCACAGTGGCGGGCGCATTCCTCAATTTAACATTGTGGCGGGCGGTGCTCACTGCTCCGCCCGCCACAATGTTAAAAACAAAATCACGCCTTTGCACAATCGAAGCGGCAGGCACCGCGCGGTGCCTGCCTCTTCGATCATGCAAAGGCACCCCCGTGTGCCACCCCCCTTTGGCCTTCACTCTGGGGGCCCACAGGGGGCCCCCAGAGTGAACACCGCATGCCGCCACGGAAAGGTATTGAAAAAAGCCCATTGTAATGTTGCGGGCGGTGTCTGACAGACACCGCCTGCATGTTACTCGTTTTCCGCCCCGGCCGCAATGCGACCGGTGCGGAAAACAGGCGGGCGGTATTTTGCACCGCAACCTTCCCCTCCGCCATACTAATATGGCGGAGGGAATTGGGCTTGCGATGTCGGGCGGTTTGCCTCCGCCAGGCCGGCGGTGGCCACCGCCAGCCTGGCGGAGGCAAACCGCCCGACATCTTAATGGACCCCTTAGACTTCAGACTTTTAGTAGGAACATTGAGGCCATATATAGATTTGCCCATAAGCTAAAAAAATGAGCTTGTTATAGAAATGCTGAGTCTGTATAGGAGTAAGTGTATTGCAGTGGAAGTATATGTTGCTGGTTTATGGGGCTACAACAGAGTTAGTACCCTTCAACGAGTGGAAACCCACTTAATGTGCAGATTACTGTCAATTTGAGGCGGTACAGCGACTTTAACATTTCATGAGGAACTGGGATGTCATACTTGGAAGACCTGATCGAGCTAGCCCCTTTGCTACTTTGGGTCAAAATCTGGGGATCACCTATAGCTGGCCCGACCAGAACCTGCATTACCAAATATCGTGGCGATCATACCAGAAGGAAACTTTTAGGCATTTAGGCTTACTGAATTTATATAAAAAACACTCACAAAATCGGGCCAGAACATAAGCTGTGTCAAAGAATGCTATTTGGAATATTACATGAATGTATATTTAGAAATGGCCCAGGCAAAATAATCAGTTGTTAAATATGCCCAAGTGTTAACGGCACGCAATATAGAGCCTTATCTAGGATGGATTATGAACCCCACACATCTTTATTAGCTCACTCTATTTAGGTTGTGCACGTTGTACTTTAAAATTGTTTTCCCTACGCCAGGGGCCTAAAAACAGGATATACTGTCTTGTTAGTGCAATATTATCTCATCACAATGCACTAGTTACTTTATTCTGTTTTGCACTTTGTACTCAGGGCCGAGACACCCTTTCTGATCCCGATATTGCGTAAATCAAATTTAAAACATTAGAAGGAAGGGTTAGCTGACTGGTCCCCGTCTTTAATACTATGCGGAGATTTGAATCTGAATATAGAACCCAATATAAATATACGTGATGATGTTATCTATCAAGGTGGGAAAAAAATCGTTCAAAGCTCTCCGCTCTATGATAATGGATTATGGTTTATTCGATGTAGCCTATGAAAAAAATCCTCAGGCACCTGGGTTTACATTCTTTTCCTCACCACACAGGAAGTTTGTGCGCTTAGACTACTTTTTTATCAAAAGGGCATTACTTGATGATATTAAATTTGAGTCATACCCACGTATAATTTCGGATCATAATCCAATGCTGATTGAAATTAAAACTAATATGCTTTCCACACCCCAAGTCAGAAGCTGGACATTTGATCGTAAATTATTAGCTGATCCTGACTACTTAAAATTAATGGCAGAATGGATAAAATAATTTTTTGATATTAACAGGGGAACAGCTTCTGTACAAAATGTCTGGGACGCATTCAAAACAGGGATACGTGGAGAATCACTATCATATGTTATTAAGAAGCAAAAAATTATTCGACAAAAAGTAGATCTTAGTTACAAAAATGTTCTGGATTGGGAGAAGAAACTGGCAACAGCAATCGCCTTAACACAGCCAACAAATGATATAGAAATTTATCTAGCCATCCATAAAGCGAAGCTATATAAAACCTTTGCAATTAAATTGGCGGAACAGATGGCAACTTTTCGATCTCAGATCTATGAGATAGGTGAGAACTCAGGAAAAATTCTCGCTAAGAGAATTAGACAGAAAGAAGTTTTTAATACCATAAATTCAATACAGGATAATACTGGGCAAATACACCATAAACCTGAATTAATTCTAGAAGTTTTCCGTCAATTCTATCTCAAACTTTATCAATATAACAATGTATCGTACTCCTCAGACCTCCTTATGAACTATGGAAGATCTAATTTTCTACCATTACTTTCTAGTGGTCAAAAGTTAGCTTTAGAAGCAGAAATTACATGGGAGGAAATCGAAAAAGCAATAATGTCATTAGCAATAGGGAAGGCTATGGGACCTGATGGTATTCCATTAGAATTTTACAGGACATTTAGGAGCTGTATAAAACAAGACATGCTCACTACCTTTAATGAGGCACAAAAGGGTCTACCACCAGCTACCTGGGGATACTCTGTGATTATGACTTTTCTCAAAAAGGATAAAGATCCTCTCAACCCTGCATCATATAGACCAATCTCATTAATAAATACTGACAGTAAGATATATTCTAAAATACTTGCCTCTCGACTATCAAAAATAATATCCACAATTGTTTCCCGTTGGCAGCATGGATTAATTCCAAATAGAGATACTGCAGATCACGTTCGTAGAATTATTGCTCGGATGGATTGGGCTGAAGGTACGAATACATCAATCGGGATCACCCTATTGGATGCCGAAAAGGCATTCGATAGGGTGGCCTGGCCTTATCTTTGGGACTTACTTTATATGAAAGGATTTGGTCCAGGTATAATAACAGCTCTAAAAGGTTTATATCAAAATCTGATATCATGCGTTAAAGTGGGTGCTAACAAATCTGCTCCTTTTCCCATTCAACGAGGAATGCGTCAAGGATGCCCATCCTCTCCACTTCTTTTTGCTATTTACATTGATATTTTTCCTAATCAATTAAATCACGAAGAGGACATAATCCCGGTGGAAGTGGCAGGAGTTACTTACAGGGCTCTTGCATACGCAGATGTTGTTGTAGTGGTAACTAAAAACATAGAAAAAGCTTTTTCCAAGATCGAAGAATTGGCAGTAATTTTTGGCTCCTTTTCAGGATACAAATTAAATGTATCTAAAACTCAAATACTTTTTGTTGGTGAGAATCCTCCGCCCAGAATTAAGATAGTCTCTGAAGCAACTTATTTGGGAATTAAATTAACTATTCCAATTTCTAATATTCCTAAGCTTAACTATATTCCAATCTTGAAGAAAGCTAATACTACTCTGGAACAAATTGATCACTTACACTTGTCACTACACGGTAGAAATGACGTATTAAAAATGGTAATCCTGCCAAAATTTCTATACTTATTTAGAACAGTACCACTTGAATTTCCATTGGATTTTGTCAAACAATTAGAAAAAGTGTCAATGAGATTCTTATGGGGGTTCAAAGGTACTCGTAGAGCTTACAAAAAAATGATCTTACCAAAGTCTAGAGGAGGTTTGGCTATCCCACATTTTCTATTTTATTTTCTAGCAGCTGTATTACAATTTATCTCCCCATTAATTGTAGGGCACAAAGCTCCGTTATCATTGGCACATACTCCATCGATATTTGAATTCGCATTAGGCACTGAAGCTCGAGGCTATTTTTTAAAAATAATAGAACCAAACTACTACAAAAAAATGAAATTTAAGGTTATAACTGCAGCATATAAAACTTGGAAAATTATAAAGAGACTAGTTGGGATTCCAAAATTATTGCGATATACTCGTCTAAATTCACCACAATGTTTCCCCCCCATATTTAGAGATTCTGTGATGAACAGATAGAGAAATAATGGCATTCATTACTTAAGTGACCGATGGTTTGAGAATCGTATATTTACTTTCTCTGAACTTCAACATAAATATAAAGTCACGACACATGATTATTTCAAGTATTTACAGATTTATAGTTTTTTTAATTCTCTATCTTCTAATGATTATCAGGGTTTTCAAAAGATTTTATTGATAGTCTTTACTCTAAAAGAAAAATAGATTATTTTTACAATGTGCTCATGACTTACCTTCCAGATGATTTAACTGTTCTTCAACAAAAATGGGCAGTTAAATTAGGAGTGAATGAGGTTTTGATGAAAGAATCGATCGAACTAGCCAATGCTATTTTATTTTCTGGACGATCTCGAACTCAACACTATATGGTTATGTTCGATCTCTATTATACACCAGCTAAAGTCAAGAAATGGGGGGTTACTGTAGGTATTTGTTGTAATCGCTGTACTCTGATAGGAGCAGACGCAATACATATGTTCTGTTCATGTACTAAGCTTTCTATTATACTATCAGAAATTCAGAAATGTATCCAGATTATAGTAGGGGGAACAATAAATCTCACTCCTGAACTGATCTTTTTTGGACTATCAACAGACTCCATAGAAAAAGAATATATGTCCCTAATCTTTATTATGATGGCTGAATTTCGTGCATGTATCACCCAAGAATGGATCAGTCCCGTACCATCTACCTTCTCGATGTGGAGAGCTCGCCTACTAGCCAAATTTAATCTTGAACTTGCAATTTACTCAACAAAAGGGCGAAAAAGGAAACAACTAGGGATGAAAATCTGGGCTCTGATACAACAATGGACTCGAGGGGAATTAAAGTGATAATGATTCTTTTCCTTTTTTAATAACTATGTCATAGATCATTTTTTTCCCGTTTCATGATTTTCTTATGTTTTTCTGTATTGACGATTCTTTTTTGATTGGAGAATTTGATTTCATGTTTCTATATTCTTTCGAATTTCATGATGTATAATGAAATATTCTGATTTGTTTGCAAAAAAATCAATAAAAGAAAAAAAGAAAAAAAAGAAGGAAGGGTTACTATTTCTTAAGTCTGTAGGATCCCTAGAAACCTGCTATGCAATATAAAGTTTTATAAAATCTGCTTTTTATATTGGGAGAACGTATGAATCCCAATAGTGTATAATTCAATAGATGATTTTACGATGTATACGTGCACATGAAATTCGCTATGCGTTATCCAACTTTATAAAATTGTGATTTCTATCATCATCATCATCAAAATAACTTTATTTTGGCTATTACAGCCATAAAAGCACATTTTACAACATATTAAAATCCATACCAAAAGAAGAGGGTACATGATAATAGAGAACACTGGAATGTAAACTTCTGATTATAAGAAAGCCACTAAAAAGATGGAAAATATAAAATTGTCATCATGGGAAATTCATAAAATTAAAACATACTTTAAGAGTATAATTTAGGTTAAAAATGCATAAAAAAATAATTGAGCACATCCAATATATAGCTCAAATTTGTATTGGGACTTGAAATCCAAAATCCCATGAGTTAGGCTCGTAGGGTTAACTACCTGCATGATGCTAGTCAATTTATACTCTTTCACTGCATTTGCCAAGGTTCTTTTAGAGATGGCTGGGCAGGATTCTTCAGGAGTGGTCCATAGATCCTCCCGTCCAATTGCACGAAAAGAAACCCTAACAAAGGACAGCCAGGGTATACTACCAGCCCCCAAAGATGACATTACCACTTTTAGTTTCTCCCAATAGCAGCCCAGTTCTGGAGTGCTCTACAGCCGTTGCCAATAGAGCAACAGGCGTGACGAGATTAAATCCATAAATGGGAGGATATCCAAATCCATCCTTAGTGATACTAGGGGTGTATTTTTTGGCATGGCCCGAATTTGTCTAATGAAATTATTTTCAGTTAGAGTGAGAGCATTGGATGCGCTACATTAGGATGGCTGGTGGGTCTTGGTTTCAGTCCGCAGATTTTTCTGCTGCGGTCGGCTTACAACCACGGCAGAAAAGCTCTTATATGGTGGCGGTGTCTCTCAGACACTGCCAGACATATTAGGATGGCTGTGAAAAGATGCTTTTCCGCGGCGGAAAAGCCGCCGAGGAAAAGCATGTGGATCTTCACCTCGGGCCCCTGGGTGGAGGGGGGTGGGGGGTGCACATGGGGGGTACCCATGGTACCCCCCTGCATTTGTATGCAGAAATCGGCAGGCACCGCGCGGTGCCTGCCGCTTTCTGCATACAAATGCAATGTATGCATTTGTAACATTGCGGCGGGTGCAACTTGAAGCCGCACCCGCCGCACCCGCCGCACCTGCCGCAATGTTACAAATAGAGGATGTGACCGCCAGGGTGGCGGTCACATCCTAATTGCACAGGAGAGAACTCCGCAGCCCATGTGGATGTTCCCTCCTACTCAGGGCTCGCGGACGAACGCAAGTCCATCCGCGATCGTAATGAGCCCGCATGTATTTAGTTTTATTAATATTTACCAGAAGGTTCCCCATTGATGATTTTGAAAGAAGCAGGGTATCATCCACAAACATTAATACGGGGAATTTGTGCAAGTTTTGGGGAGTCTATATCCTTAATGGCGAGTAGATCTTCAATTAACCCGTTAAGGAAGAGGGAAAAGAGGGGAGGCGCAAGCACACAACCCTGCCCCACCCCCTTGCCTACAGGGAAAGGAGCAGTTAATTGCCCATTCTTGCCATACTTACTCTAGAAAATGTTCCCTTGTGGAGGCGTTTGAGCTGAAAACAAAGATATGGTGGAACTCCCATGTCCAGCAAGATACCCCACAGCTGGTCACGGTCCACCATATAAAACGCTGATTTCAAATCCACAAAGGTAAGGTACAGGCTCCCACCTTCCAGCACTACATGCTTCTAGTAGATCAATTGGAGCATAAACAGCTGGTCTACGGTTGACGTTTTAGCTCTAAAACCTGCTTACATCGGGGTTAAGACATCATTGTCTTCCATCCATTCCTGCAGTCTTCCCAGTAACACCCTTGCAAAGATTTTTTGTGTTACACCAATAAGGCTAATTGGCCAATAGTTGGCTGGTTCAATGGGGGACCCTTTTTTTGTAAATGGGGATAATCTCCGTACCAGCCCACGTATAGGGTGCTGGGAAGCCATGGAGAATTGATTTAAAAAGTGATTGGAGATATGGAGCCCACACTACCTGTTCATTTCTATACAGGTCCCCTGGGATTCTATTTAATCCTGGTGCTTTATTAGGTAATAACTTGGCTAGGGCAGATAATACCTCAGCCATAGTACAAGGGGGTATGACCATTAAAGAGTCAGGGGTAGTACAACACACCGTAAACTCACTCACACTCGATCCAATAGGCGGACTTGGATATAACTCCTTAAACCAAAGACGCTAGGCTTCCTCATCAATGTTTGGCTCGATAACAGACCTTTCCTCAATTTTTCCAGTGTTGACCAAATTCCAAAAGCCACTAGTGTCTTTTGAGTCTAGGGCAATCTTAATAGCCTGCCATCTATCTGTTTCCCACTCAGATAGATTTTGCTTTTTGGAGAGTTTTCTTAAAAACAGCCCTAGCTTCCCTAATACACAAGCTGTCACCCCCCCCCCCCCCCTTGAGAGATGCTAACAAGGCTCGCTTTACTTCCCTACACCTCCTGCTATACCAGGGGTTTTTATCACTACAGTGATTACACTTAGGTACCCTGCTGCTATAAAAGAAATCCGCCAGAATTGAGACCATATCCTGGTGAATTTTCCCCAAATCATTCCTGGGTCCTAAGTTGACAGAGTTTCCGGGTACAAGGCTTGCCTTCTCTAGCAGGGGGATAATACTATTATACAAGTTTGACATTTTTTCCCGGGATTGATTTATTGTAACCCAACGGATACGTCGCCCTCCTTTGGCCACTACTAAGTTATTTCGGAAGGGGCTTTCAGGACCTTGATCTATTTCTGCCATATGAAAGTCTAGCAATACGACCAAAGGGCTATGGTCACTTTCAATTTGCGGGTCAACGCTAAACTTTGCAACTTTGTAACAGATTTCAACACTAGACAAAAAATAATCAATTACTGATGCCTGGCCAGGTCTCTCAAAGGTGGGATTCCCTGGATTATCCCCCAGAAACCGTCCATTACAGGCCCTCAAGGAGAAAGTTAGGGTAAGAGAAGTCAATTGGAGGACAAGTGGGGTCCACCCCCTTATCGGGTATGTGTTAGGCGCTGGGTAGACCAAATTGCATCCTCATTGCTAGTAATAAGTTTCATAAGTCCATTGAGAGGTTCAAAATGGCAATTAAAATCCCCACCAATTAAAAAGTACACATTCCCCGAGAGTGAATTAAGAAGACTAACCAAACAATCTAACGTAGGGGATATCCCACCATGCTGAACTGGCCGAGAATAAACATTGATAATGGCCAGTTTTGGTAGGTTTCTATTGGTCAAAAGAATGCATGTAATATCAGGAGGATGTGTATCTACACTCTTAACCGTGCATCCTAAATGAGTTCCCACCCACATACATAGACCCCCCCATGGTCTAATCCCAGGGCCCTTCACTGCCGCTTCACAATACACCACAAACCCTACTCTAGAAAGGGGTCTTAGCGCCCAAGTTTCTTGAAATAGGCAGATCTCATGGGAGTCAATATAATCTCCCCAAACAGGCAGATATAATTTTGCCGCAAGGCCCGCAATATTCCAAGACAGAATTCTAGGGCCACCGGGTCGCACCTTCCAAACCACTTCCAACAATTGCCTCCAAATCACGGCTATCTAACACTCCAGGAGAGTCAAGGCTAATGGGGGGGGGGTATTCTTTGGGGTATGGTCCAACATCACAAAATACGGGATTTGTTCCAGTTGAATGAAATTCATTATGCGTTATCCAACTTTATAAAATTGTGATTTCTATGCAAAAATGCATGAATCCCTATATTGTATAATATAATAGATGCTTTTAAGCCATATATGTGAACCTTTTGTCTAACGAACATATTTGAAAATGTTATCTCCTTTGGCTTGCTGTGCTGTCAAAGAAATCTTGGGGCATATTATCAAGCAGGTCGTTTAAAATTATTGCTGTTTTAGCTGTAGAAAACTGACCCTAAAGCAGTGATAATGGGCTAGATAATATGCCGTGGAGAATTCCAATAAAAGCCCATGTTCACACCAGAGCATGGATTTCTATTGGAATTCACAAGGCCATATTATCAAGCCCATTATCGTCGCTTTAGCGGCAGTTTTCTGCTGCTAAAACGGCAATAATTGTAATGCCCTGCTTTATAATATGCCCCTTTGTTATAACTTTTCTGTGACAAATATGTCTTAAAATTGAACTTTGAACAAATTAACCCAAAATTTGTACATGGATATTAATGCTGGAATTGTAATATATTGTGTTTTATTGCTTTTTGTGCTTTTATGGCTCGGGCTGAATAAAGACTTGTTTGACTGACTACGTAGGGGCATTTCTACGCTGGATTTTAGATATGTAGTGTTGGGCTACCCATTAATGTATTTTAAGACCTGAATCTGTAGTGTGGATAGAACTGTGGGTTTAGTTGAGAACTTGCCAGTTTGGTAATTGTTCTGAAAGATGGGTGCATGCTTGAGAAAATATAGAGTCCCTTGTGGCAAAATGTAAACCCTTGTCTCGTTTGGTAAAATAATATAGAATTAAATCCAATAGCAGAATGTGACATTGCTGCAGTTTGCTAAAGACTAGAAAGGAAGCGAATGTCTTGGCCAAGTGACATGAAATGTTAAGTTGTTGAAATTGGTCTCTTGTGGCTATTTTAATCCCAAAAATTTAAGTTCTTTGAGGGCTTGAAGTTAACCCCAAGATTTTCTGAGTGAAGATATTATGGTCGGGATGTCTGTGGGACATGAGGAGAAGGCCCTGTGAAATTGGATGCTATCAATTGCGTACTATCGAGACAGAAACGCAAGTGTCCATCTTTCTCGCCAATAACATTTCTCAGGTATCCAGGCCATGGACAGGAAAGCTGGTGCTGTCTGCAATCTTACAGCTCTAGGGGCCAGATGTACGAAATTGTGTGTACGCTATTTCCTAACAGCAAATTTTTGTGATTCGCTATTAGGAAATCGCAAACTGCGATGTACAACAGTGTGTTTGACGCTGTTAGCGCTTCACAGTGGGTAGCAAATGGACTTGCCTTATCAGTATTCATGAGGCAGGTCGCAATTTGTGACCCATTGTGAATGGCTAAAATCCAGGGATGGTGGCCTGCTGGGGTCAGCAGACCACCATGTCTGTAATTGCTTTCTAAACAAATCAATATTTTTGTGGGAATGCAGCCAGTTTGCCTTAACCCCTTCCGTGCTTCGAACGTCCAACGGTCGTCGCGTGCACTATCTCGCTGGTGCTGCGCACGACCGTTGGACGTCTGTTATGGCAGGGTTTTTGGCTTTATTTAGCAGTGATAAAAGATCATTATTCTTGCTCGCATCTAGTATAGGCCTTCTTAGCCTGTGTTGGCCCTTTTAAGCCCTTTTTCCAGACCTAGAAGAGGATAGCTGCTTAATATGCCTTTATTCTTGACTTTAACCTGTCTATTGCCTATTGGCTTTGACATATTAGACATATTGGTATGGTTCATGTAGGTATTCTGACAGAGCTAAGGAGCATTTCACCCCTTTCAGGCCTAAAGCTAGAGAGACTCCATCTTGATGGAAGCAGAGAGGCTTTTTAGGGCAAAAGCAATGTTTATAGTTAAGGCTGTTGTGCTCGAGGGAAGATCCAGTTAGGACTGCTTCTTATCCGAGAAATGTGTTTTTCTCTTGGGCCCAGACGTAACAAGCAGATGGCCACTGCGGTTGCGTGGAAGCCTGGGAGCTGGCACAGGAATTCGGTAGGAGACAGCCCTCCTGTGGAAATTTCCATGAGGGGAGAGGAATCCATAATAGCGAGCTACAGGAGAGGAGGAGTGTTCAGTTCAGTTTTGGAAGTCATTGCAGCGTGGTGTGCAGTTCAGCGTGGTGCTCAAAACAACTTGGAGCACAGGACTGCTGGGAGCCCAGAACAACTTGGAGCTCTGAATAGCTTGCAGAGAGAGAGAGGATGTCTGCTAGGAGCTGCAGAATAGAGTGCAGTTCTTGAATGGAGAAAGAAGGCAGACGATTGCTGAAGATGAGGAGAGAGAAAAGCAGTGCAGAGAGCATCAAAGAAGGCTGTCAGCTGGAGCAACTGAACCAGAGGCGTGGTGATGTGGTGAAGGAGGGAGAGACAGAGAGAGCCCTAATCCCACCAGAGGCAGAGAGAGAAATCTTCCTTCTAATAGGTGAGGTAGTCTGAATTAGTTACATTTACACTCTACACTTAATCTTTTCCCTTTTTAGCGGAGTGTTCCTGTTATGTGTAATCCTTCTCTTTCAAGCGGTGTGTTCTACCTATAGTTTTTGTCAGATCTGTGTTGTATTAATAATAAATGACCCCATTAATTAATGAATTATTGTGCATGAGTTGTTTTATGATAAAGTTATCCTGGCTTCAAGCCAGTTGCTGTTGAGCCACTGATGGATAAGAGGGGGGTAGGAGCGCTTAAATCAGAGAACAACTCTAGCACATAGTGTGTATATCTTTGTCCTCATACAGTAAGAATAATCTTTCCTGGTAAGTATTGCTGTTTGAACAGATGCTACCCCTGATCAGGTAAGTAATAGTGAGGGAGAGAGGAGACTTGCAACCAAGGGACTAAGTTAGTACACCATCCTATAATAAAATATTCCCCCAGTTTATAACTAACTGGTGTGTAATCCCTATTCTTGTTCACTGAAGGTAAACATAGCTCCTAGGTAGTTGCTGCATGAATGGATGAGTAATCCCAATCAGGTGAGTAGTGATCACATAAATAGGGAGTGAGTGGACCTTTGATGCCAAGAACAGGTAATACATTGTAATCTGAAACCATATCCAAAGTCATCATTGTAGTTTCATCCCGAGTAGACAGCTGAGATAATATCCCAATATATATATATATATATGTATAGGTGTTCATAGGAATGTGGTCGTCGTTGATATGCGGCGTTAATGAGAGCAATAGGAGGGATACTATCGTTTAAAGCCACCGGATTGTGGCATAAGATTAATGAGAGCGGTGAGAGGGAGATCACCGTGTAGGTTTCGCAGGATCGCGAACGATTTGGAAAAGGAGAGCACTGGGGCTGCAGACCCACGTGTGTAGACACGCCAGATTGTGTGTCAGATCTGCCCTAGGGTAGAACGGTCTGGGTCAGGGTGGCCGCGAGACCAACTGATGTAAATAAGTGTGGTGTAGGGTATGGATATCCCTAGTAATCAGTGAGTATTCTTAGTATCCCTATAGATTTAGTGGTGTTCTTAATAATATGAGATTGTATATTGCGAGTTCCCTATCCTCAGGTAGGTACCAGGTGCCTGGATATAGAGGAGTCCTGAGGACGGAAGGTGAGTACGTTTTGGCTGGGTCACAGGGGCCCCTGGGGGCTGATCCCATCTAAACAGAAAATCCAGCCATTACAACGTCCGAATCCCATTAGCGCGATCGAACGTCCGCACTGGGGCGGAATGTTCGACGCGCTAAACGGGTAAAAGTACAATGTTACAGCTCTAGGGGCCAGATATACGAAATCGCATTTTTGATTTCCTAACAGCAAATTTTTGCGATTCACTATTAGGAAATGGCAAACTGCGATGTACAACAGTGTGTTTGGCGCTGTTAGTGCTTCACAGTGGGTCGCAAATGGACTTGCCTCATTAGTATTCATGAGGCAGGTCGCAATTTGTGACCCATTATGAATGGCTACAATCACAGGGGTGGTGGTCTGCTGGGGTCAGCAGACCACCATGTCTGTAATTGCTTTCCAAACAAATCAATATTTTTGGGGGGAATGCAGGCAGTTTTCCTGAAAGTACAATGTTGCAGCTCTAGGGTCCAGATATACAACATCACATTTTTGATTTCCTAACAGCAAATTTTTGCGATTCGCTATTAGGAAATCGCAAACTGCGATGTACAACAGTGTGTTTGACACTGTTAGTGCTTCACAGTGGGTCGCAAATGGACTTGCCTCATCAGTATTCATGAGGCAGGTCACAATTTGTGACCCATTGTGAATGGCTACAATCACAGGGATGGTGGCCTGCTGGGGTCAGCAGACCACCATGTCTGTCAATGCTTTTTAAATAAAGCAATATTTGTTTTGTAATGCAACCCATTTTTCTTAAAGGAAAACAGAATGCATTTAAAAAATAAAAATGAAAAGCTACCTTTTCATTTTTTAAGAGCAGGCAGTGGTCTCTGGGACCACTGCCTGCTCTTAAAAAATGTTGGCGCCCACATTCATAAAGGTAAGGAGTCCCTTGGGGACCCCTCCTGTTTGCCAATGGGTTACCATCAACTTGAAGTTGGTGGTAACTGGGAATGTTTTGCAACCACAATCCTTGTCAAAAAACATTCCTACATACCAGTCTGACTCGCTATTAGGAAGGCACGCCCTTAACACGCCCTTTCCAAATAGTGACTAGCATAACCTATTTTGTGAGTCATTAACAGGTTACCAACTCGCAATATAGGGTTGGTACATGCCAAAATGCATTTTTTTGGTCGCAAACGGCCTGATGGATGATATGCGAGTAGTAAAATACTTCGTACATCTGGCCCTAGGTGTGCAATGGCCGTAATTGTCAACAATGTAATGTTATCCTATGGAAAAGGGATGAAAGTGCCTCTCTAAGGAAGGGCAGTGTGTGACATACAAACACTTTACGGTCAATTTCGTCTGATAAATAAAAGGCATGTAACAATTTACAGTTTTGCCCTGAAATATATTGAGAGCTGAATGGCTTACTGTTGAAAAATGTGCCTCCCCCAGAGTTAGAAAATATGAATCTTTAAATCCTGGCATTTAATGTGTTTGCGTATTGTTTCATGTTTTTGGAAAAGCTCTTGAGTATCTTTCTGGGAACCCATTAGTCAGAAAAACGGCCTTGAACAATGAGTGAAAACATTTCTATGTGGTTAGTTGATCTCTAGGAAATACATTCTCTAGGTATATCATTTTGGCTACATTCCATTTTTATGACTAATGTTTTCTCAGAAGCCCGTTTCTTTGAACGTATTCTCCAATATGGCTTCTACTGGTACCTACCATCCACGTTAGACCTCTTTTGCCCAGCATCCCCATATAGCTAACATATCTTTACCTGTACTGATGTATACATTTAGTTAATTACATTAATAAATGTATAATTCTGGGCCAAGTGTGGGAAGCCTGTGCACTAACAATTTGATTTATTTACAATGATGTCTGAGGGAATCCAGGGAGTTCCTATAGAATGCACATTGTTATTACTTTTCTATGACATTAATGTCTCTGGTTTTGCTTTCATATATGACTAAAAATAATATATCCTCTCTTGACACTTGACTGTGGATAAATCATTTGTACTCTTACCTGTTGTTCTCAACTTCAAGTTTCCAAATATCGTTTTGTTTAATGTCTTCCCCGATCATTTCTTAGCCAGCTGGTCTATGTTTCAAATCAATTTCCAGATGATGTTTCCTTCGAGTTACTACTAGAAGAACGTCTCACAAATTATCGATAGACGTTTGTTCCTTGGATCACATAGGAAAATAACAAACACCTTCAACCTTTTAGAATAGCCTTTTCATTTGTGTGACATAATCTTTGTGCTCTGCTGCCATGAAGATCATATCTATCTATATATCATCATTCTGTACAGAGCACTTTATGTAATTAATGCACTTTATAAAGAAAAGATGAAAAGATTGTTTTTTCACTTTGCACTTTATTGTTATATTGTCCAGTTTTGTATGGCCATGGATTTTATTATATATATATATGATCATATTGTATATATATATATATATATATATATATATCGGTTTTTATGTGAAATTTAAGATAGTGCTCGTGCAATTATAAATAAGCCGCACCATTGATTTAATCACAATATTGAGGCTGCGATAATTTATATGATCTATGTTGTTAGCCAACACCGTTGTCTCTGCTTTTCATTTCATTATGATGACATTAATGGACTTTATTTAATACAAAGTCAACAATGATGGACAATGTGTAATATCTATTTTGATAATAATGCAAAGATTGAAGAGCAGCAATCAGGCATTTAAGCCGGACTATGTATTCATTTTACAAGATATATAATATTTCATTGTGATTTTATTTCGGCTTTTATTGAATTACCACAGGTGGCTATGTTTATCACATATTTAATTGGAGAATTTTTATTCCATCTGTCCGTGAATTCAAATTGTGTAGCCTTTGTCCATGACCATGATTGTAATGAGTCACACGGTGCGGAAATCAGATAGATCAGCTGTCTCTGTAGCGCATATATATTTTGAATTATTTTAATATATGTGTTACATTATAAATTTCTAATACAGTGTGTGTAATATAAGCAATACGCTACATCCATAAGGCAAATGCATGCATGGAGGAAGAAGGTTTATTACTTCGAAACGCGTCAGGCACCATAGACGCTCTGAACTGCTAAATGCATTCTGTACCTGCCTTCCACTCGTACCATTAAAGGTGTGACACCTGTGAGCGGCGTTTCGAGTGATTCCTACTTAGGGGCAACCTTGGAGCTTGGAGATTTTGGTGGCAGCCGTCGGGAATGCAACACCCCAGTGACAAGTGGGGGCCAGGGGAGCTGTCAACTGCCGGCTCTCCTTTGGAAACGTCGCGGTGGATTGAGAGAGGAGGACAAGCACGGTGGCCCATCCAAGGGCTTAAAATTGGCAGCAGTTTTTTCGCGGACATTGTTGTGGACTACAAGACCCAGAATCACTCGCTCTCGGGGAGCGGCCCATCCAGGGCGGGTCGTTTGTGTATTAATTAGAGCCCATAGCACGGACACCTTCATCGCGTCTTAGCCTTTGAGGAAGAAGGTTTATTACTTCGAAACGCGTCAGGCACCATAGACGCTCTGAACTGCTAAATGCATTCTGTACCTGCCTTCCACTCATACCATTAAAGGTGTGACACCTATGAACAGCATTTTGAGTGATTCCTACTTAGGGGCAACCTTTCACTCATACAAAACCATAGAAATTAAGCTGTTAGAGTTAGTTGAGCTAACTATACCTCGTGCCACCGCAATGCACTGCTGATGGCGTCACATATTACATCATTAATGACATGGTCAGTGACATCACTGATGACATCTCAAATGACATCACTGATTACATCATCCAGTGACAGTGTGTTTCTGTAAAGTTTAAATGTGTTTTATATATATATTGGCCAAGGTGTTTTGAAGAATGAGTGAGTGTATAAGTGTGTGGATGGAGGATTTAGTAGGTGTGTGACTGACTGTATAAGTGAGTGATTAAATGTGTCTTGCTGAATGCATGGGCTTAGTGACTAAACTGTGTGAATGTCTGTATCAGTCTGTCTATTGCTGTGTAAGCTGCTGCATTGGTTGGTGAGTAGCTACATGAGTGTCTATTTGGGTTATTGATGGTTGCCTGAGTATTTGTATGGGTGCCTGAGTGTGTGTGTGGGTGGGTGGAAGTTGTGTGAATTTGTGCATAGATGAGTGAGTGCTTCATTTACTGGGTGTATGGGTTCAAGAGTACATGTGGAAACAGCTGTATGGGAGGGTGAGTGTGTGTATGGGTGTGTTAGTGAGTGAATGGATATCTCAGTACTACATGTCCAAGTAACTACATATGTAAAACACAGTGCATGAGAGAGTTGGAGTATATAAATGACTATACGTGAGAGTCAGTGATTGTGAGAGTGGCTGTATGGATCAGTGTGCACTTGTATCAGTGATTGCATAAGAGAGTAAGTATATGTTAGTATTTGTATGAATAAGTGAGGTTGTGTGTGTATAACTGTATAGGTGAGTAAATAGAAGTGGGATTGATTCTTTGCATGACTGACTAGATGTGTGAGTAACTCTGGATGAGTGGCGGTGAATGAGTGTTTGTATAGGTGTATGAGTGCCTATAATAGTGTTGTATTGATGAGTCACTGCATATATATGTGACTGTATGGGTGAATGAGTGGATGTGCTTATAGACTTAGGAATCAATGAGTGCATACGTAGTAACTGGTATTGGTGTCTCCATTGTTTGGAAAATGGTAGTCTGTATTTTACAGTGGGTGTATCAAAGGTTTTTATTAAGGTATGAGGAGGTGCATCAGATTTTCACGTGGATGATGTCATCAGTGATATCATTTGAGATGTCATCAGTGATGTCACTGACCATGTCATGAATGATGTAATATGTGATGCCATCAGCAGTGCATTGTGGGGCCGCGAGTTATAGTTAGCACAACTAACTATAACGGCCAAATTTCTATGGTTTTGTACGAGTGAAATGTGCAACTAACTATAACTTCCATGAAACATATGTTTTTGTCAGTGAATTTCAAAGGTTTTTTAAATGCTAATTTGAAACTATAACGTCCCTGAAACCTATGTTTTTTTCCAGTGAATTTCAATGTTTTTTTAAATGATAATTTGTAACTATAACGACCCTGAAACCTATGCTTTTTTGTGAATTTCAAAGGTTTTGTAAATGATAATTTCTAATTATAATGTTCATTGAACCTATGGTTTTTTCAATGATTTAAAATTATCATTCCATTCTCAACCTAGTGAAAATAGCCGATATCCCCAGTTTTCCAGCAATAGCTTCTGCAAAAAGAAATCGCCACAAATGACAGCAACAACTAACGGTAATAATATGTAGAGTAGATGTTCCCGTGCAAAAATAACACAAAAACACCACTTCACGATATTTTCAACGAGCTGCCAAATCGGGGGTGCCATCCAAAAACAAGCAATAAGCTTGTTAGCAGTAGGAATCTAGCATTTGTCTTTTACCGGTGTAAACCAGGACGTCTACCTACAGTGTGAAAGGGAGCCCAGCCCAGAATCACAACTGAAGAACAACACATGTCATAAAGTTAGTGATCATGCAGCTCCGACACCCAAGAAGGCCACAACACCCTCTGCCACCAGCCTCACGATGTACCCCCAGGACCATCCCCCTCCCTACTACCACCGAGGGAGTGCAGAGCAGGACAGTGGCATGGTCCCTCAGCCACATAATACTTGAATGTTGGCAGATGTGGCAACCAAGTATGTGTGAAGGACGCAAGTCAGCCATTGATAATAATGCACACAATACCAAGTGCAGCGGTGATGTGCTTGACAGACCTCAATATGCAGAGCACAAACTTCTTCATATGTACATATACTGCTGATGCTTGTAGTGTTGTAGAAAATAGAAGCAACCTTGTTACCTCAGGCAGTGGGGAAGATGTCGGTCATGTAGCTGTGTTGTCCCCCCCCTGGAAGCGGAAGCTCAGTGGGCTGCTCCAATGTATGCCACTCCAGCGTAGGAGTATAAATAAATAGGCCGGAGCTCTGGGCGTCGTTCACTTGTGGGAAGGCCTAAGCGTCTGTCAGAGCGGCGGCCTTCACCCTGCCACGTTACATCTGACATGACAGCAGGCCTGCTCGACACAGGCCCCCTGCGAACACAGCAACACAGCACCGCAGACTTATGTCAGTACAAACTACTGCCGTCGATCTACACTGCAGACAGCAGGGCTCACAATTTAGATGGAGTGGCGATTGCAGATGACGCAGTCCAGTACGCAAGACACATTGCTCCCAGTGCGGCCCAACCGGACCACGCATCATCGCAGGGTGCGCACACGCTGAGTGCTTCAGGTGCCAGTTACTCACTGCACCATAAGTCATCGCCACGTGGACTTATTAAGGCAGAATTCAGTGGGCAAAAAACATTGCTCCCAGTGCGGCCCGCCCGGACCACGCATCATCGCACGGTGCGCACACGCGGAGCGCTTCAGGTGCCACTAACTCACTGCACCATAAGTCATCGCAATGTGGACTTATTAATGCAGAATTAATTAGATAAAAGACATTACTCCCAGTGCGACCCACCCGGACCACGCATCATCGCAGGGTGCGCACTCACTGAGTGCTTCAGGTGCCACTAACTTACTGCACCATAAGTCATCACCAAGTGGACTTATTAAGGCAGAATTCATTAGACAAAAGACATACTGCCACTGCGGCCCGCCTGGTTGACGCACCGTCGCAGGGTGCACACACGCTGGCTGCTTCAGGTGCCACTAACTCAGTGCACCACTTATCATTGCTGGCTGCGCACACGCTGAATTGCGAATAAGTGTGCAGCTCTACTCAACGCCACGTGGCCGTGGGTCCTTGCTGACTGCTGCCTCCTGCCTACACTGTGGTCATCAGGGCTCACAATTAAAATTGAGTCTTCATTCATTAATTGCAGAGTGCAGTAGGCAACTAAGTATAACGTCCCTCAAACCTACACAATATCTTTTCAGTATCCTTGCTTCAAGAACTTGTAACTAATATCAGTTATAGCTTTACTACAATGACCAAATTCATCTTGCACGTCCAAACGAACACTGAATGGCAGTCTACACTGCGGACAGTAGAGCTCACAATTTGAATTCAGTTTTGATTTATTTATTGCAGAGTGAACTGTACTTATTCCGTTGTATTTTCTCAAGAGGAAGTCACAAAAAGCATTCCTTGATGTCTATGCTAACCACTGCCTTCGATCTACACTGCAGATAGCAGGGCTTACAATTCACATCTAGTCGCAATTCAGATGATGCAGCCCAGTAGGCAAGGGACTTTGCCCCTAGTGTGGCCCACCCGGACCACGCATCATCGCTGGCTGCGCGCACGCTGAATGCTTCTGATGCCCCTATCTCAGTGCAAAACCAAAGGGGATGATGGACAGAGTGTTGAACATTGCAAGCACTCACCCCCAGTCAACTGATCTGGGTTTAATACATCATCATTCTTTAGCTCACTCCGCCACCCCAGTTCAGACATGGCCATATGCAAATCAGTCTGACCCTGTGCCTCATGGGGTGACTGATGTATGCCAGGGCAGTGGGGTTGTGGGCATGGCACACAGGGATGTGTGAACAGCAAAACACACAAGATGATGAACGGAATGTTGCACAATGGCAAAACATTCACCCCCAGTCACAGATCTGGGTTTAATCCATCGTTTTTTTGCACTCCACACCACCCCAATTCAGACACGGCCATATGCAAATCAGTCTTGACCCTGTGCCTCATGGGAACAGTCCATCCCGAACTGCCAAGCCATGTCTTTCCTGGATCGGAATCAAGCATCCTAAGCAATTGTCACCCCGAGTGGGACGGGTATGCTCAGACGTGAGTCCCGTGCTCTCCACACCACTGGAGTCAAGCTATCCTGGCTGATGACGGCTGATAGCCAGAAACCGGTCCTAGGATGCTTCATTCCGGTCCTGGGAAGACATGGCTTGGCAGTTCGGGCTGGACTGTTCCCATGAGGCACAGGGTCAAGGCTGATTTGCATATGGACATGTCTGAACTGGAGTGGTGTGGAGTGCAAAAAAACGATGGATTTAAGCCCAGATCTCTGTACTGGGGTGAATGTATGACATTGTTCTGCATTCTGTCCATCAACTGTTGTTTTTGCATTTGTCACCCCGAGTGGGACGGGCATGATCAGACGTGAGTCCCGTGCTCTCCACACCACTCGAATCAAGCTATCCTGGCTGATGACGGCTGATAGCCAGAAACCGGTCCTAGGATGCTTGATTCCGGTCCAGGGAAGACATGACTTGGCAGTTCGGGGCTGGACTGTCCCCATGAGGCACAGGGTCAAGGCTGATTTGCATATGGCCATGTCTGAACTGGGGTGGTGTGGAGTGCAAAAAAAACGATGGATTTAGGCCCAGATCTCTGTACTGGGGTGAATGTATGACATTGTTCTGCATTCTGTCCATCAACTGTTGTTTTTGCATTTGTCACCCCAAGTGGGCGGGTATGCTCAGACATGAGTTTCCATGCTCTCCACACCACTGGAGTCAAGCTATCCTGGCTGATGACGGCTGATAGCCAGAAACCGGTCCTAGGATGCTTCATTCCGGTCCTGGGAAGACATGGCTTGGCAGTTCGGGCTGGACTGTTCCCATGAGGCACAGGGTCAAGGCTGATTTGCATATGGACATGTCTGAACTGGAGTGGTGTGGAGTGCAAAAAAACGATGGATTTAAGCCCAGATCTCTGTACTGGGGTGAATGTATGACATTGTTCTGCATTCTGTCCATCAACTGTTGTTTTTGCATTTGTCACCCCGAGTGGGACGGGCATGATCAGACGTGAGTCCCGTGCTCTCCACACCACTCGAATCAAGCTATCCTGGGCTGATGACGGCTGATAGCCAGAAACCGGTCCTAGGATGCTTGGTTCCGGTCCAGGGAAGACTTGGCTTAGCGGTTTTGGGATGGGACTGTTCCCATGAGGCACAGGGTCAAGGCTGATTTGCATATGGCCATGTCTGAGCTGGGGTGGTGTGGACTGCAAAAAAACAATGGATTTAGGCCCAGATCTCTGTACTTGGGTGAATGTATGACATTGTTCTGCATTCTGTCCATCAACTGTTGTTTTTACACAGGGATGTGTGCCATGTCGACTCTTTGTTTAGTTCTACAGCAGGACACTCAGCCTGTAAAGGCAGTGTGTATGTGTCAGGGTGCCAGGCCCCTAAGGGTGGCACAATAAGTGCTGCAGCCCTTAGGGGTCTTCGCTGGTCACAATGCCCTGGGTACCCATGGTACCATTTACCAGGGGCTGACATGTGGCCA